>NC_135755.1:25222500-26422500 GCF_041903045.1 Epinephelus lanceolatus | reverse complement strand
GGTGGACAGGCACCCTGTGAGTAAACACCAGGCGCTGTCTACGTGCGAACCATGGAAACAGCCTCTTTGCACTACTGAATCCCTGCTGCTGCAACCGTGTTTTCTTTATAACCTACATATATGATATGATATGTAACGTTACCTAATAGATCTAACGCTGATGCTCTGCCATGTAAAAGCCCTCCTGCTTATGTCCCAATAACTGTTTAGACAACAGTTATATATTTCAGGGAACTCACAAACAGCCAGGATCAGTCTCATCCACTGATTTGCACTGTGCCTTGCAGTCTTTACCTAATAACTAAATGAATCTTAAATATGCAGGTGGAAATGTTTTTGTTATTTTTCCCTTGCACATTAAGAAAATTCAGGTGTCTTTTTATGAATGAAACATTTGGTATAGGAGACATATTCTACTCTAAAACAGAACAAAGTGTTTTGTATTTTGAAAGTTTTGTCAAATTCACAAATTACTCTGGCATCACACCTTTTAAGTAAATCATTTGCCAGTATAATGCAATGAAGGTCAGAGTAGCAATGCTGGCAAGAGCTTCAATCTACTTTCACACCTGTTCAACCTACAGAACTTATTTATATATTTCTGTTTAAATGATTGATTAATTTATTATTGATCACAACAAATACCGAAAAGGTCTATAACTATTTTTGGTAGCACCCTCAAGACTCTGTATGATAGGGCAGGTGTCAAAATATGTCATGAATTCTAAAAATGTTTCACCCCAGGATATAAATATCCATCTGAAGAGCACAGTCCAACTTGCAGCCAGCCCTGCACTAACAAGTGGGTCTCTGTATCACAGACACTCATGTTCCCTCTCCCTGCACCTTTCCCCCACTCTATAGCATCTTTGAAACCAGCTCAGCAGGGGGAGAGGACCTCAGCAGGGCATTATACTTCAATAAAATATCCTTTGACCTTTCATTTTTATAATAAACCAGAATCTCAAGACACCTGAGTTTACTCAGTGCCATGTAAGCCTAAAGCCAAAGTGAAGTCCGCTGGATGTCTCTGTGGTGTGCTGTGACAATGTCGGGTGTAAGCCGGGGTTGGATGGTGGCGATGCATAGGACTGTGGAGAAAAGGATTTTCTTTTTTTTTTTTCTCCTTTCCACAAAGCTAAGACAAATCTCCAACCAGTGTCCAGTTCACTAGAAACTGAGGTTTTCCTCGCATGCACTGCATTTTCTTTTTGAACCCAGTAGGCATGGATCTGTTGAAGCTTTTAGTCTCAGCTTTAACCAAAGGAACCAGCTCTCCACTTTAAAGAACACTCTTACATTTCAAAACCTGCAGTGCACCTTTTGTTTCATTTTATGTCTAAATGACTGAGTGCAGACAAGGGTGACTCAGCCTTAATACAATTCATCGCTCCCTTTGGTACCATTACCATCATTATCTTGCTCAGGTTGGATACTTTGGCTTCAGAGGTGCGGCGACGTTTTCATTAAGGAGAGAGTAGGATTATATGTAGTGTGCTTGTGTTCACACTGTGACTCTTTTAGATTTGATCGGGAAGATGGCCTGTGTGCGTAGGTTTGTTTAAGCATTTCATAAAAAAACATTCATAATAGATGGAAAGACTGAATGCCATTAATGCAGGTCATGTAGACACCTTGCCAAGACAGTGTGTCTCTGATAGCCACTCATAAATCTCGCATGCTACAGAGAGAGAGGGGCGTAAGGGTCAACGGAGACTAGTAGAGAGAGAGAAAGAGAGAGATGGATGCTGAGAGACAGAGAGGACAGCTTTCCTCTTCTCTTTCTCTCCCCAGTGTGACCATCTGTACAGAGTGCGATTAATCATCCCGTATCCCCAGACATGGCAAGCCGATGCTGTGACACTCAAGCCTGTGTGCGTGTGTAAATATAACACTTGTGTATGTGTTTGTGTGGCTTTGTTTGGGTGTGCGTTTTTAAATCTCCAGCCAAGTATTTGCCTGTGTGTGCACGTCTATTCTGTATCTACAACCATGTGTTAGCCTGTGTGTGTGTGTGTGTGTGTGTGTGTGTGTGTGTGTGTGTGTGTGTGTGTGAGAGAGAGAGAGAGAGAGAGAGAAAGACACAGAAAACATGTGTGCATGTGTCTTGGCATTTATGACACATTCTATTTGTTTACCGTTGTGCTGCCGGCAGTTACGTCCAGTCCCCGTGGCAACCAGGCATCGTTGATGGTGTTAATTAGCGACATGTCCCAAACGGTCTGCTTAACTGGAGAGTAGTGAAGGGAGAGAGATGAATGGGGGTAGGTGTAGAGGGGAGTATTTGGGAACAACAGAGGGATGGAGGTAGCCAGAGACAACTTTATCTCTTAAAGATTGTGTGCATATACACCTTATTTGTGTAAACATATAAGTTTAGTCAGAAATTGAACGTTGCCCAATTATAATTGTATTTATTCATTTTTATTTTTGTTATTTTCTGAATAAATCACGCCCCTCCTCCCATTCCTACTACCTTTTAATGGCTAAAATTGACCACGTAGCACTAAAACAACCAATCAGAGCCGAGGAGTTTCTAATGCAGCTGTCAATCATGTCAATCACTGCTCGTGAACCGTGGTCAAACTGTCAAACTAGGCAGCGCTGATCAAATATGAATCCAGATTCTGTTACTGCATTACCTATTTCATGTCTTAAATGTTTCCAGAAACATATTTTAGTGTACTGTTTAACTGTAAAATGAGAAAATCGGTCTTGCTGTTGGACGCGCTGCAAGGCAATAGAATAAGCAGAGGAGTATGACATTTTTTCACAGATTATCTGTCTCATTTAGTGTTGTATAAAAGTTACCAACTGTAGCTTTAAGGCAACTCAAAGCGCTTGGTTAAGGTTAAGGAACGGAATTGGAAAAAGTCAACTCTAACTCAAAGCATGGGATGGGACTCATCAGCTTCTTCAATATTTAACCAAAACTACAATCTCCGGTGCTTTGTGTGCCAAACTATTCTGCTGACCTTCTCCCTGTGACTTGTGCGGTGCAAGAATTTTCACATTTTCTTGATTGAGAAAATAGTCCTCAGTGCAGCAATTACTTTTCCTCCGATTTTCAACGCTCTTCATAGTATATAAACGTATTTGGTAGGAGGTAAGTAAAGAAATGGAAAGGCAAGAATAGAGTTTGAGGATTAATGGGATAGTTTGCAAATGGCTGGTTATTTTGCATGATGGGAATTGAGGGTAGAGAGGGGAGGGAATGAGTTACTTATGGTTGACGAAGGAGGAGGAAGGGAGGGATGTGATGGAAAAGAGGTAGGAAAGAAGAAAAGAAGGTGGAAAGGATAAGAGTGAGTGGGAGGAAGGTTGATGAATATTGAAAGGTAGAATGGAGTGATGGAGTATGGACACAGGGATGAGGAAAGGATGGACTGAATGCAAATTTGTATAGGAAGACAAAAAGAATGGAGCAATGGATGAATGGTAAGGTGTGAAATATTTAGTGAGGGTATAAAGAAAGCTATAACTGAAACTGATAATTAGTTATATGATTCGTTTTTTATTGTTTATTAAAATATTTGCATCATATTTGTGATTAATAAACGTGCCCTTTGGTATAGAAAATGTCAGAAAATAGTCAAACAATTCCCATTGTCCAAAAATGATGAATTTAAAATGATTGTCTTGTCTAACCAACAGTCCAGCCCCGATCATATTCCAATTACAATAATGTAAAAGATAAAATCCTTACATTTAAACAGCTAGTACTATGCAGCAATGTCAATTTTTTCATTCCTCTTTCAGAGTTTACTTTGTCTTCTCAATTGCTATTTTCTCATACTGTCCAAGAAGAGGAGAAGAGGATAGCATTGAAAGGTCAAGTGAACATCAAGTGTTCAATTTCAGATTTTGAAGCTTAAGTCATGCACTAGTAACTCCGGTCACTGCAGATACCACCACTGAGCTGTTAAAGTAAGTGTGCTATTGTAAAGACATAATTACTGGTGTCTTTAGACAGTTATGATTTATAATAACCTTTTCTTTACCAGACAGTTAGATGTCAATGGGACAATGCAGACAATTTCTGATGTAACATGAGATGCATAATGTTATATTAAGAATATAGTTGATAAACAAATGTACGTTAGTTGAATGCCAGCCACAAACAAAAAGTGTTCTCATTCTTCACACATGTACAAAACTTATTTTTTAATGCTGCTAAATGTACGGTGTATATTTACCGTTCTCACACTGGAAAAATAAAGTTAAAAATGGCCAAAGCAGCTGTGTCCAAAAGGCTGGATCCACATTACTGTTGAGCATTTTCTCTGGTAATTAAAGAAAAAGTGTCACCGTGCCAGTGAAACTTTTTCATTAACTGAAACTGAGAAGCAATGAATATCTGAGAGGGATGGAGAAAGAGGTGAATCAAGAGAAAATGAACTGTGATGGGAATTAAAGGAAGGAAGTGAGAAGGGGAGACAGATTAGTGACTCGCAGGCAGCCGAGTAAAAATAAAGATGGCAATGCA
This sequence comes from Epinephelus lanceolatus, assembly GCF_041903045.1. Lineage (NCBI taxonomy): Eukaryota > Metazoa > Chordata > Actinopteri > Perciformes > Serranidae > Epinephelus > Epinephelus lanceolatus. Next base: position 26,418,014 of record NC_135755.1, on the reverse strand, counting down.
AAAAAAAAAAAAAAAAATTAAATCAAGAGCCGAGGAAAGTAAGGAACAGAGTTGAGCAAAAGGAGAAAAACATTTTTCTGGATGTTTGTAACAAAGCACTTATGAAAGAGCGAGGGAGGAAGTAGAGAGTGGGAAGAAAGGCAGAGAGGGCTGAGGAGATATTTTAGGGGTGTACAGAGAATAGAAGCATAGAGAGAGGGGAGGGTGAAAAGTTTGTCCAAATGTCACAAAGACACTGTCGGGAGCAGGAAAAAATGGAGAAGAGGATAAAACAAGGGATAGAGAAGTAGCAGCAAGGACAGACACGAAGGAATCTCACAAGGGTCTTAAAATGCTTTTCAGCAAAGAAATGGATCAGGTCGCTGGAGTTAGAATATTGGCAAAGGGAGTGGAGGAGAAGCACTAACAAGGACAGAACAACTTCCATCACCTCAGTTATGAGCAGAGGATTGGTGGTGGACTGGGATATCAAACGAGAAAAAGGGAGGAGGGAGCATCTTGAAGCTGACTGGGGGAGATGAAGGAGGAAAACGAGGATGGAGTGAGAGGGGAGAGCAGAAAATGAGGACGACTGAGTGATCTTGGAGAGGATGGCAGGAGTGGTACCCAGAGTAATAAAGAGTGATGGCAGAGACCTGAGAATTAGGACGGAGATTGGGGCTTTCTGGCAAAACTGTAGTGCTTCACTTTGAGAATGTTGATTATAAGCTTTTCCTGAAATTATAGTCATCACAAGTAAACTTGTGGACAGAGATAACCCTCAATACAGGCCATAAAAATGTCACTGTTGATGTTGTGTTTTGTCTTCATAGCTTAAACAGAGCAACATAGCAGCACAGAGCAAGGGACAGTGATTGAGATGGGTGGAGAGGGATGATGGGAATGGATGGAGGAGAAATTGCTTGGCAGGTGGAAGGATACTGTGTAGAGCTTGAGGGAGACGGCGTGATGAGAGATGAGAGCACTAACAATGTCAGAACAGACACGTGGCAGAACCGTGACACCATCTTCATCCACTGGCAGGGAGAGACAAGGAAGAGGGGGGAAGGATGGTAATGAGGATGATCTGGAGCTTTTGGGAGGGACTGGAAGCCAAAGTGAATGTTTGTCATAATGTCAGGCTAATGCACGTGTCAACAAGCAGCCATTTTCCCCTGCTGGCACAGAAAAATGCAGCTTTGATTCAGGATGGGGAGAAGGGAACGTGTGGGCAGACATTTTTAAAGGGATCCAGGGCCTGTTTATGCTGGTGCCCCACATAATAGTACTAATATGTTTTAATCAGTCTGAGCCCTGGGGTGTCGGAGAATACATTTACTCAGTTTGGGTCCTAATATAAGAGGAATACTAATATATTTTAAAGACCCTGAGCCTCAGGGTGTCGAGGCCGGATTGACTCAATTTGGGCCCTAACTTAATACCCATACATTTTAAAGGAAGCACCAGACATTTTAAAAATGTATTATTAAACAGCATCTTGTAAGCTTGAACAAGTCCCCTTCACAAATTCCAAAAATACACACTTAACCCTGACACACACAGCCTCCACAACAGCCCTGTCTCCTAGAAATTATGTTTATATACAACTCATTTAAAACAGCAAATACTTTTTCAGGGAAATGTAATGTTGAGCGATAATAACATTCCCCATTAACATAATGAGTAAATGTTGCTAATTAACGTATGTGGCAAGTTGCAAAAATGTTTATACTGAATGTATCAGAAAAAAAGTTGACTGACAGTGTGCTTCATTTGTTTCCTGCCAATATCTTGACACCTGTCTCAATCTTGCAATACACTATCTACTCATAATGACTCAGCATATTTTTTTCCCTTTATTACCTTATATTAACATTCAACCAAAGTCATGATCTTTCCTAACGTTGCCTAAACCTGAAACAGGAGTGTTGTCGTCTCGCTTCCCTCCCTCATGTTTCCTGCTTGCGTCTTAGCTCCTCCCAATGAGGATGTGTAGGATACACCTGTAAAACCTTGCTCTTAACTCCTCCAGAAGCCTCCTCTCTCCTGGTCTCCTCGAGGTGCATTTAAAGTACAGTTCAGACCAAAGATGATCCCTGAGACATAACCGTTAAAGAACGATGCAGAGAAAAGTTGCAGCGGTGTGAATTGGTCGGTCAAGCTTGACTCAAGCCGGCTGATGGTGTCACCTTTTAGAAGGTAAAGCACATCACCTGTTTCAACAGCCACTAAGCCTGTAGTGAAGTCTGCCATTCAAGTCAAAATGACACCAGACAGCGTCTTCGCTTGCTGTGGCAGGTGCTCAGTCCCTGCGGAGCCCTCTGTTTCTGTCCTCACAGTGTGCTGGCGTCTGACGGTGGGTAGCTGCTGCTCATATTCCAATAACTCATTAAAAACATCTCTGAACATAATCCAGGCAGTGATTAAGTTGTCATCAAAACTTATTAATAAATGCAAATCCGTAATATACAAATGTACTTTCCATGAGACAGGGTTGCCAAGAAACCCTATCTAAGACTGATCAACACAGTAAATTGTAGCTACAAGTAATAACAGTAGTATTTCTATGACAGTGGAGTTTTTACCACTCTCAGTTGCATGTTCTCAATCTTTCATACTCTGTGCTGCCCACAGTGCTGACATCTGACTGCTGTCTTTATACGTCAGCGGGAGGGTGTTGGGTGATCTTGACATTGCCTCGTACATTTGGCCGTGAAGTGTCCATGTCATTTTTTGGGGTTGAGTGGACAGAATTACTGGATTTTCTCTATAAAGAGGAAAAATAAGTTATGTTGCAGTAAATACTAGAAAATAGGTGAAGTGTAACAGTGACTGTGCTGTACGTGTAATTTATTTACTCAAGTTTTACTCTTTAATCAGCAGGCATGTAGTGATACAAACATTTTGTGGCATAATTATCTTCAGCAGAAGCACCACAGCATCCAGCATCAGTCCAGTTTTTATGTGATTTTATGTGTTTAATTGCCAAGCTCTGTTTTGTGTGTGTGTGACTCTGTGTTTGACCCTGAGCAGCAATGGTGAGTAGTGGTGTTGTTTTTTAATCACGTTGGCTCGATAATAAAGGGTCCTTAATTTTTCATGTTTTAATAAAGCAGTGTGCCTTGCGTTTTTTCTGGGGAATTCATTCCATTTCTTGTGGATAGTATTCAGAGACTTCATGCACAAGGAGAACACTCTTAAGCTTGATTCACATCAAAGGCACCAGAATATTTTGTACAGTCGGACAGGAGCACAGACTTCTACAAAGCAGCTAATTGGGATGCAGTGTACGGTCAGTTAAAAAAAGTAATTAGCAATAATTTCCCAAACCTGGTTTTTACCCTCTCTGATCTCCTCGTGTCTGTAGAATCGGACAGTAGAGTTACATCAGAGATACACAAAATTAACTTTTCTCCATTCTTCTGTACAGTGGAATAATTGCTTCCCCTACTGTCCATACAGTCTTATTGGACATGCATTATGCAGATCTGCGTATTTGCAGTCAAATCAATTGAATTGAATTTTGCCCTCCAAAACCTGGCAGTTGAAACCTGAGCATAGTGCGTGCTGCTATTGCTTGTGCTTTGCCCGAGAAAGCACAGCTGCTCTCTGCATTGAGCATCTGGATGTGTCAGGCTCTTACAGCTTGACGCCGCGGTTAGTAAGTCCGCCCCGGTTTAGGTTTGTCCCTATCTGACCTGTGCCCGAAGCTGTCGCAGAATAAATTGACTCGATGCAAGTCTTTATAAGATAAGAGAAGCCATATATTTGTGCGTGTACTTACTTTAGATCCTCTCATAACAAATAGTAATGTGTTTTATGTGTTTTATGAGCCCGCGCCCCTGGGTGAGAGTCAACATTCACTCAGATTGGGTGCCCGTGTAAGAGCTGTAGCATGTTTTTAAAGAGGCTCCCAGGGTGTCAGAAGCTCACTGTGTTTAGTTTGGGTCCCCACATAACATGAGTATTATGTTTTAATGAGACTGGGCTCCAGGGCGAGAGAGACTCTATTTACACTGTTTGGCCATTCAGCTGATATAAAACATGCTTTTAAAATAAAAGTACTGGCAGGGACTGCAAGCTAAAAACAACAGATTTAGAATTTCAAAGCAACACTCATGGCAACAACAACCACTATGTTCACTGGCAGAAGATGGAGAGAGTGATGCAGAGAGAGATGGATGAATAATGGATAGCGTACAGGGAGGTAGGGGTAATGAGGACAACTGTGCTGTAAGGGATTTAAATACACACATGGTTTTAGAGTTTAATAGTTCTCCTGGCAGTAACAATCTCATTGGTTGACATAAAGAAATGGTAGGAGTGATGGAAGGGTAGGACAAAGATTAAATAAGTCTAGAAGTTAGGAGGAGGTAATGGTGTCAGGGCTCTGCATGCGGCACATCAGAATTCATTGGTTACAAAACAGAAACTAAAATAAGATTGGAGCAAGGCAGAGATAATGAGGACACTTGTGTACGGAGGAACGGGAGCCAAATTGTTAGAAAGTAAGTCACATTTTAGAAACGCACACATCAACAAACATCCTCTTTTCTGATCTAGATTGTATCTGCCGGTGTCCTGCAGAACTGCAATCTAATGATGGTTACTACCCTTCTTGAATGCCAAGTTTAGTTTCTTGGAAACTTAGTCCAAAATTTGGATTTAAGAAGGATTTAACGTAATATGATGATGATTACTCTTTGTGTTAAACGACAGCCATGTTTGTAGTTGTTCAAAACGTAACTATTTGACTTACTTGATCAGGCTGGACTACAGGCAAGACAGAGATCAGACCTCCTGTCCATCTAGAGTAAAACTCATTTTTAATGTGAGAGTAAGGCTGACCTTTGATGTTGAAGTGCTTGGCAGAAACCTGCCTGTCTGAGCGTACCTGGAGGCAGTGAAACTGAGATAGTACTCTGACTTTTTTTTTTATTTAACTGCTGACCAACTTGGCATATTATCAGGGCAGAAAAATGTGTACCTTCACCAGGGCTGACCCGAATGCTTCCAAGCTTCGATCATTGCCATGGTAATCAATGTCCAATGTCAAATGCTCCTTTTACACATATATGCATTTACGTCGCATTATTTAAGGTCCAAAAAAATCTGACTAATATCCTCATCTATCTGCCCCCAAAGTTTTGATTAATTGCCGATATTTCCCATTGAAGCTTCAATGCCCAAAAACTGCTATTAGGTATATACCTAAACTCTACCAAGGTTACTCTCCCCAAACTGCAACATTTATTACATATTTTGTCAGTTTTTAATTTTGTATATGGATTGTTGTAATATATAATTCAACCACTGAAGAGTTTGAGAGTGTACAACCCACTTATATTTATACTTATATTTAGTACTATCAATTTTCTCCATTATTTTCAATAATTCTCGTCCCCTTTCTTAAAAATCAATCATAAGGAAACAAAAGCTGTCTAATGCAGTGTCCATAAAGCTACTTTTAAATCAAAATGCTGCAGAATGAGCAACAAGACTGACAGGGTTTTTTTTGTTCATGTGCACATGATAAAAAAAATACATACAATATACATCATATAATGTTCAGATGATTGCCAGAGCCGGAGCATGAGAAAAAGGGAAACACTGAGATGAAAAGAAGAGGAAATGGATCAAGGAAGAAAGCTGTATTATGTTCTTGCACAGTTGCACTTCTGGACAGATCTGCTTGTGGTTTTGATTAGAGAAAGAAATGATGACGGGGGAGACGTAAAATAAGAAGGCAAAGATAGCGAGGAGGATGTGTGTGATGCGTGATGCATTACTGCAGCGGTAGATCAAGGCTTTGGCATAATGATCAAAGTGCTTTTGTCCTTGTTAGAAAATAAAGAGACATGCACACACACTCATGCACAAGGACATGCCCACACAGACGGGCACATTTACATTGCTGCAGACACACAAATATCCAGGCCTTTACACTCACACTTATCCATCACATCATCCATATCCAGTTTCCTATTATCCCTCACAGGCTAATTCATTAGTTTCACTGATAAAAATGTAGCTCATTAATTTACCGCTCTTTGTAGTGTGTGTTGGGTATTTGTGAGAGCGGGGGAACCAGACAGAGGGGTCATAAGCAAAATTAGACAGATCGAAAATTAATTTTGGAGCGTGCTCACGCATGAATTTAATGGTGTGCACTTTTGTGTATGGGAGCATGTGTAATTCCATCCAATTTCAAGTGGATATGCTGCTTTGGCATCTTTTTAAAGAGGACAGAGATTGGGGAAAAAGGTTTGAGATTGGTGGAGAGGGGATAGAAAATCCTAATTTCGGAATGGAGCAGGGAGGATGGATGAAAGGGTGTTTAGTAGTAGGGAAATGTTATTTACAGTATTTGTTGCCAGGAGGAGGGACTGTGGACAGACTGTTTGTTTGTGTGCTTAAATGGAAAATAAAATATTTACAATATGAGCAAAATGCCAGCAGAGAGGGTTGAGGTAGAGGGGGAAGAGGCAGAGTTGAGGCTGAAAAGGATGCTGGAGTGATGGAGACACAGAAAAGGGCAAGTTGGAGGTGAAATCCAGGCAAATAGCCAAGAGACCGCTAGAACTCACCAAAAGGTTGTGGATGAGAGACATTGTGAGGGAAAGAGTTAGATGGGAGAAGATTAAGGGGGATAAAGCAGTACCTGAGGAGACGGGAACAATGTAAGGGAAAATGGCAGATAAAGAGATGTTTAAAAGTGGAGAACAGTGAAGGAGAGACAGAGGAGGATAGAGGCTTGACAAAATGCTTAAAAGGCAAGATTACTCTGCTTTTGTCACTGTTTAATTATATATCTGTCCCATGGCAGAACAAGGATTGTGCTAAATGTGTTTCAATATAAACTGATGATTCATCAGTTGATGTCATTGTTTTTAAGTTGTAGTTCAGTACAAGTCCTGTTTAAATTGGTGGTATTCTGAATACAGTCACTGTCTTTAAATAAAGATTGCGTTATTTGTTTTGTTTGATTTGCTCAAACACTGTGTCCTAACCGAATGCAAAGCGAGCAACTGTTACATTTGATTGCATTGTTTTCTAATGGAATATTCCAACTGCCTGCAAGCGACGCAGAGCTACTCTTATGAGCTCAACCTTTGTTGGACACCCTGTTTCTATTTACTACTGTGATTTGCTTTGAACACCTCATTTAACTGCAAAAACCTGAATAAGGCGGCAGGTGGCTAAAGGGAGATCAGCAGGAAGCGGACAGTTTCTATTAAATGTCCATCTTTAATAAAACCTGACTTGCTGTTGGCTATATTGTGTGTAATTTCCAGTAAATATCACAATATAAAATGTGTGTTTCCTGTTTAGAAAGTACAAATGTGGAAAGATAGAAAGTACTCACTGGACTTTAAAGTGGTTAGATTGCGGTTTGTTTACGTGATTGAAGTGCATATTGAACAGATTCAGTGTGGACAGAGAGGAATGCTTGCTTGGTGTCAGGACACAATGTAAAATTCATGTGAGGCATGCATTTCCCATTAACAGCTTAAAATAGGGTGTGCAGTGCACCTGCCACACGACAATAGCAAAGGACGTGCACAGCCAGGACACTGTCATCTGTTTTTGGCATAGATATACAAGACCCAGATGAACAAACATTGCCAAAGTAACCCAAACAATTTACGATAGATTACTTAGTTTGAGTAATCTAATGGTATATATTACAAATTACAGTTTAGATCATGTATTCAGTGATCTGTAGTGAAATGCGTTCTAAAAGTAACCCTCCCAACTTTGACTATGATAAATTATTATTCTTTTTTAAATGCTTAACAGTTCAGTGTGTAGGAGTCAGGGGGACATATTGGCAGAAATGGAATTTATTATGATAAGTATGTTTTCTTTGGTGTTTAATCACCTGAAAATAAAAATCACTGTGTTCTTGTTACCTTAGAATGAGCCATTTACATCTACATAGAGAGTAGCTCTTTGTTCACGGAGGTTGCCATGTTGTGCTGCAATGTTTCTACAGTAACCTAGGATAGACAAACCCAACACTGGCTCTAGATGTTCACGTTTTGCACACTGGCCACATTATGATGAGCCGGACAGCGTCGGAAAAGCACAGATTGTTGTTTATCGGTTTTATTCACCTGGTCAGTGTGTGAAAGCAATGCCTGTGGATAAATTGGCTCCTGGTAGAAACCTCCTGAACAATACCAACTAAAGGATTCCTAACCAGGAGTTCGCACTTTGCACATGGGAGAAGTTTTAGCTCATTGCAATCTGCAACCCTCACTGCAGATGCCACTGAAGCCTATACACTGCTCCTTTAATCTGAAAAATTACCTGTCCTTTTGTCATTGTTTAGTTATATATCTGCACCACGGAAGAACCAGAGATTATAATTTTCTGTGCAGATATATTTGAATTATCCATTTTCACTTGTTTGTACAGGTGAGGTAATTTGTTTTAATATATGCTGATGATTCATCACTTAATATCAGTGATTTTAAGAGCAGTTGTTATTTAAATGGAGCCTGGAATGTGTTTTGTAGGACTAACATTGTCATTGCAAGAAAAACACTGTCTGACAGATTGTTTTTCTTCCATTGTGACTCCCCTTACGCAACCCTTTGTGTGACTCCCCTTATTATGTTCCTCATGCATCCTTCCACCATCACTCACTTTCTTCGTGCCTGCTCCTATGCTCATCACATCACACAAGTAGCACACTATGTTTGGAATGAGTTACACAGGTTTGTTGCTCTCTGGTAAACACATGTAGACTGAATGGAGCTTGGTCTTGTCATTTTCTTGTCAGCTGTCACCATCCGCCTGCCTGCCTTACTACCACGTTCTTTTACAGTTTCCACGACATATGATGTACTGAAACCATGTATAAAAGTAGTCTTATTAAAAATAGATCTCGAGGCTTACATCTGTTTAAAAGCCCTAGATATTTCCTGGTTGAGGAGGGATAGAAGCCATTTCCTGCCTCTGAACTTTGCTCTGCTTTCGCTAGTTGCTTCATCCCACGGGTGCACTGATTTAATGATGGGATGACAAGCAGTTACATAGCTTGTACAAACATTTGCCCTAAATCTGCAACAGTCCCATCCATGCTCCGTTAATTTCTTTCACCATCTTTTAGTCTTCTTACTTGACCTTTGCTTGTCATACCTCCATTTTAACTCTGTAGCTTATAATTTGCATTCCCCCCTTCTCCTACTCTTCTTGCATTTTTTCCTCGGCTCCGATGTTACTCCCTCCATTACTCTCTTGCTCTTTTTTTTGTTTTTAAATTTTGCAACTTTAGCTCCCACTATTTGTGTTCGACTAGGCTACATTGCACTCCGCCTGTGTTTTTTGTCAATTCCCCTCCCAATTCTCTTTTCCTCCCTCAACTTTGCTCTGTTTCTCTCTCTGTCATGTATATTTAAATGCCTTTGAGACTTGCCAGTCTTCGCCAGTTCAGCTTGGCTTGACAATAAAACAGTTGAACTCTGTATGTGTATGGGGGGAGGGGGTAGAGACATGATAATGCTACAAGACCGTTGTAGAACTGCATGTGGTCTGCAGCTTGTTTTAACAACACTTCTTCTCCAGAGTACTTTAGTGGCTAAAAAATGTCAAACTATTGGCCTGATTTATAATGGCATCATGCAGTGACTCATCAAATAAGAACAGTAGAAAGCATGAGGTCAGTACTTGACACCTTTGTATGTGGCTCTTATTATCAAGGTTAACTTGAACAGAAACCTGCAATTCTCGTGTGGGCTGGAGTCATGACTTAACACACAGAGCACAACAACATGAAGCATTTCTCATGCAAAGAAATAAATGACATAGATTTAATTATTTTGTGACTGCGTATTGCTTCAGTGTGATGGATTGCTTCTCGATCAAGATGGATGAATTGGAGAAGATTTTTAATCAAAGTGGTGACTTCTTTTTAAATATCATCAAACCAGCTGGCACACATTCACCTCGTCCATATTCCTCATGTTGGGAATCGTTATTGTCTCCATTCTTTCCTCCTGTTTAGTTTAGGGAGCAATATACCGCCTCTTTTTCTGTTTTCTGTCACAGTAAATTATCTTCTCCCTATATTATTAGCTGTAACATTTAGTGCAGCCAGAGCTCGTGCTGTCATTTAATTGGATTTTATTGTTAGGGTTGTTGCATCTCAATTTCATCCACCATGAGTCACAAATGAAAGTTTCCGTGGTGGAGATTTCTGCTCATAGCATTCACACTCAGTAGTCTTTGAAAACATGGAGAATTAGATTTCCCACTGATAATACCGAAGCCTTAACGGCATACATGTAACACCTGGAACATCTATCCAGTGATATTGAGGGAAATTTTAAATGTTACACATGCTGTTTAACATTCCTGCTGCTTATGCACAGTAATAGCAGTGCCACACAAGCAAATCAAAACCCAAATTTTACCCAGATGGACTCATGTTTTTATGATGAGTGTAAAACCAGTTTTGAGTTTTCAGAGTATTGGGCAAAAAAATAACATTTCCTGCTTGGAACAAAAATAAATAGTAAAAAAAAAATTGTGAATTGGGGTCACGGAGGTCAAATAATCAAGAGGCTAATTTTTGTTTGTTTCTAGTATAAAAGAATTTTGTCCACTCCAGTGTTAATGTACTCTATAGTGGCATTTGTTCTTTAAATATTGCTCTATGACATTTAAGTAATAATGCTAATTATAGTGGAATTATAATAAGCAAAAGGGTAAATAGGCAGAAAATGAAGGAGGAAGCAAGGCGAGGCTGGCAGAAATGTGTAGTGAGAATAAAGATGGTGCAACGAAGGAGGGGAAGAGAGACTGGGAGGGAAGGAGCAGTGGAGGTGTAATGACCTACTTAGCAAGAAATGGATGCTGTGTTTCATATGCATTGTACGGTGAGAGAAGGAGGAAAAGATGCATAGAGATTGATGGAGGCAAAGAGCTAGAGAGAGAAATGATTGGCAGTCAGCCATATTGTATTGTCTGGTCGCTTTGAGGACTCTATGGTGTTTCCATTTGCACACATATGGACTGTAGTAGCACAAAGACACACACAGCACTCACTCAGATTGGATGTTTTTCCCCCCATATTTAATTTGCTCTGTTCTGGCGCTGTCATCCTTTCTGCTCCTCTAGTTCCTCACTCCCCCTCCCTTGTCACCTCCACCCTCCCTTTCTAATTGCCTCACACTGGTGTTACTTCTGCCTGTTTGGGCTAACAACAACATGAGTGTAGTCCCGCAGGCCAAATGTGGCAGGTGTGTGATTCACTGACCACATGTCATCCCAGCTCTGTGAGTGTATTTACCCTGTGTGAAATAGACAGTAAGACAGGAAATGGAGAGATAAAAGTCCATGATTAAGTGATTAATGTGCAGTGTGCTGACACGGTTCAGAGTGCATCAGCATCATGCCGCTGCCTCTGATCTCCAACCCCACTTGATTGTGTTGATTGCATCTTTGATAGTGAACATTGTCCCCCATATCTGAAATTGTATCATGACCTCTGGGTCTAGCTGCTGCAGGGAAATTGAATTGTAGATGGTAAAAAGTGCACGGGATAAGAGATAAGTGTCTTTAAAGTAGTTAAGTTTGAGATTGATTTGCAGTCAAGCACACTGTAATCAAAGAGAAACTGACAATCTGCCTGCATCCCCAGCTGTCACTGGTTTTGATTAAGTGAAATATAAAAATCCTCTCTTAGCAACATTTATCAAGCAATAATAGTTTGCACAGAAAGTATAACATATAAATACACAATGCAGTTACATAACAAAGAACTCTACAATGTGCAGTCATTGAAACCAGTGTATTATCCACAAGTTCATATTTACCTACATAGTTGTTTTTGCCAGTGTGGTGTTGATTCAAAGATTTTTTGATTAAAAGTTTGTCAGTTTGCAAAATGTATGCATCATAGAAAATAATATTCAGTCTGTAAAAACTTTGTTTGTGGCAATTAAGTGCTAAAGTATGATATGAACTTTTTAATGGTGTTATGAAAGTTGGCTGTCGGGGTCAAACCATTAAGCAATGTGAGGTACAGTTATGTAGACATAGCTTAAATTAGCTTTGGCTTTTATTCAGTCTGTTGACCCTCAGCCCTGAACTGTAGTATGTTTTCATACCACCACCATGCCATTGATTGATTTTATCAAGCTTTTTACCACTAACTGCAAATGAAAATGTTCTGTTTACAGCAACTTGGACAGTTACATATTCTAATTGAACCTTGAATAATGGCTTTCTTGGGTCTATTTCCAAGGCTGCATTCAAATTATTCTACATATGCATTGATATACAAGGGTTGTTTATAGATGTGATTTATATTAAGAGCAGATGAGACCATTTAATGTGATAGCAAGTCACCATTCCTTACTGTAGCACACTCATTACAGAAAAACCTTCACTGTTTACACATGAATGTTGATGGTGAAGGCTTCGGTGTTGTGTGTAGGCTGTTAGTCCATGATCAAAAGTTGTTTTGATTTATTTATTTGCATTGCATGTAAATGTTGAGATTACATTGTATATTGTGTAATTGAATTAGACATTTAGCTGATTGTGTTATCCTACGTAGCTTGATCCACATGTCGCAATATACAGGATGAGACATGGAAGCAACAGGTGGTACAAAGAGCTGAGAGGGAATGGTAATTTTTATTTTTTATTTTTCAGAAAGTTGGCAGAATTAAAGAGGAAGCACTTCTGGGTTAAGGTGACGAATAGGTGTAGCCTCAAGGAATGTTTGGGGTCGTCACAGGAAAGGAAGATAGGGAGTGACTTGGCAGCACTGATGAAAGTTGAAAGACGGTTTGAACTTCTGGGTGAGCCAGAAGGGAGAGAGAGGAGACGAGACGAGCCAGAGCAATGGCCAAGGCATCAGCCGCAGGGGAAGAAGTGCCAGGTGCAGAAAAAAAAATATATTTTGTAAAAAATGCATTCCTTTTAATATTGTACTAGCAGTGAAAAGTAAGGCACACTAGTAGAAATTCCAAATAACTTCCTCTGACATGTGACTTTGGGGATATCAAAGGGATATTGCCATGTAGTTTCGTAGAAATGTGCTTATAACATGTTAACCAATGTGTGACAGCGTTATGTGTTGTATTTGTTACACATAATAAAGCTTCAGCGAACAAATTTCTAAGTCTAAGGAACTACAGCCACACTAGTGCTTCTGTGAAACTGATTAGGCACTGTGGCACTTTTACCTAAATTTTCAACAATCATAACAATCACAATGCTTAGCAGGTAGTGTTTACCATGTTCACCATCCTGGTTAAATGTGCGAGCATGCTCACTTTAATTGGCACTAAACACAAAGTACAACTGAGCCTGAAGGGAATTGGATTTGCAGGTATAAAGCAAATTAAAATGCAAATTTTGACCCAATGATGGTGCTGGATAAAAGTCAGGGGAGATCACCAAAGTTATTACAAATCATCTTGCAGGGAACATGAATGTCGGTACTAAATTTTGTGGCAATTCATCAAATGGTTGGCGAGGCAATTTACTCCACAAACCACAAATGTCAGCCTCAGGGACGTGCTAGAGGAAAAGTCTGGGCCCTGTTGTTCAAAAAGTTTGATCTGGATCAAAATATCCAGAACAGCTTTTGTGCTGGTTTCTCAAAACAACATTGGATTAGCTTACCCTGATCCACTGACAAACTTTTCAGGATCGCCACATCCACATAACCCGTATGGGACCTCACATCACAATGTAGGCTACTAGCTATGTAAAGAACAAGAGGCTGAATAGCCAGCGCGACATCATTGTAAGAATTTTTAATTGAAGAGACATGAGCAGCATTAGGGATGCAATTTCTAGAGCTGTTACTGCCTTTGTGTCATAATTAATATAAACGAACCTTGAATTTTGAGTAACTATTGGTTGATATTGACAGCTATTTGAGGGATTTTATGGGGACAACATCTTCAGTATTTTTTAACTTTGAGGTACTGAAAGGCTAAATAGGTAGCCAAATGTCTACTTTGCCTACTTCATCACTGTATTGGTTCCAATGCCCTTAAACGAGACATGATTAAGTCCCAATGTCTTCAATAGTGCTGCACGATTTGATAAAAATGTGTGATTGCGATTTGAATGGACAATATCGTGATTTGCGATTGCGATTACAATATAATACATAAATGGTATCATTTTCTTCTTGCTTGATTCAGTGTTTCCCCTACATTATGTTAGGGGGGCACTGACCTGACCTGACATAGTAACGAGCCTGTGTTGCATTCAGCCGTTGTCACGTAAATGACAAATTCCAGCATGCCATAGCACAACACAGCAGCATGTCAAGTGGGCCGAACCTGAGCAAAATTGCTCAGTTTTTCATTTGTTATTATATAGTTTGTTACGGAGTCCGTGATTTCCCCGTGACACTTACAAATGTTTGCGTAACTGTGCTTTGTTGTTTTATGAGGCTCTGGCGGCTTTCAATTGTCTTTTTGTCTTTAATGTTACATGGCTCAGCTTTCTCTCATATGCATGCTTCGTACTTTTCTCTGTGCTGTCTCAAGTGCTGACATAGATCGGTCGTGTTGCCACGGGACGTGGCGACTTAAACTTTTGCACAGCACGTCTTTCTGTTCAACGTCACCGTACCTGAATCCAAAGTATCGCCATATAATAGACGTTGCGTTTTTTCCGCCACCAGCTCAGGCTGTTCTTGGTTGTGCTCATGCTCTTCTTCAGCATCTGTGTTGGTCACTGCTGCACGCCGGGTGGTCACCTGACCATACGTGCTGCACACACCAGGATAGCTTGTGGGCGTGATGTCAACAAACTCCACACACTACAGGAGAGGTAGTCACGTCCACAGGCACACACGTTAACATTTATTTACATTAAATCGCAAATCGCAGCCTTTTATGCGGTTATGTAATCGCACAGCCTGACATTGCGATTGCGATAGCGATTAGATTAATCGTGCAGCACTAGTCTTCAAATGAGTACTTTCTAATAAACACAGCTTATCTTGATACTGTTGCTAAAATTGGTCAAATTTGTTGTCATATCAAAGTAAAAACATTGTTCAACCATAAAATGTGATCAGGTTTTGGACCTTGTCCAGTTTAATGTTGGGATTGGCTGCGGGCTGACTTGGCAGAGATGGCTGCCATCTTGTTTTCACATGAATTAGTATATTGTGCTCTTATTACTATTGGATGACACAAAAAGTGTCCACAAAGGACAACAGGCCTAAGATAAGTAGAAAGAAGTATAAGGTTGTGATCTAATCCAATTTCAGAAAACTTTTCCTCTCCTTTAAACTTATTGTTAATATTTGATTCAATCTAATAGTGGAAATTTCGATTCAGTTCTAGGGGATTATAAGCGTCCGTAGGATTAACCCTCTGGGGACCATGATTATCTCAACCAAATTTCATAGCAATCCATAGCAAAGGCTGTTGAGATATTTCACTCTGGATCAAAGTTGTAAATTACAGACCGAGCAGCATTGCCATCCAAAAACCATGCAGCTAGCATGGTTAACAAAAATTAGACTGTAAAATCACCTCACGAAAGTTGATGGAAACAGCATGACTTAGCTATTTAGCATTAAAGTGCATGATCATGTAACAACTGTAAGTATACTGTAATGAATTTTATGTGTAAATTATCTTGCACACTTCATGCTCTAAAACTGCAGGTTGTATTGGAGCTGTGAATTTGAAAACATGACTTAAATGCATAGATTTATAAATGTGTTAAAAATTGAAAAGAGGAGCAGTTTATGAAGGTCGAATGCGAACATCACAGAACATTCAGAGTATTTTATGCTCTATGAGGACACTCAACAAGCTTTCTATATTTAACACCTAAAATTCAGCATTTTCCCCAATGTGATGAAACTTTGATTGAGACTTTTTCTGGATCGGCCGTTGTCATGTTTGAGGTTTTTCTTTCATGACTGGCTCTAATTAGAGTGTTGACATCAGTAGTCGTCCTGAATCATGTAGGGTCAGACATCTGGAACATGAGTGTATGTTCATATTGCCGGGGTGGCTGTGAGTGAGATTTGTTTGTATCCAACCATCCGTATCCAGACATTTTGCACATTCAAAGCACAAGCGTGTTTTGCAGCTTGAATCAACCTGTATGTGGCACGGCTGGAGGTCCATCCAAGTTTGGACAGCTTGTATATTGGATATGTGTGTGCATGTGTGTGCATGTGTGTGTGTGTGTGTGTGTGTGTGTGTGTCCACCCATCCCACCTCCAAAGCCCCAAACAGCTTGTAGTGCAGTCACAGACATCTGGTTGCCACTGACTCTAATGGTTGCACTGATGTTTAATACTGCATGAGAGATAAGAGTGACTGTGTGTGTATGTGGGTGGGCAAGCAGCAGGCATCTGTGCCCGTGTATTTCACCCCAAGTGTGCGTTGTTTTTCTGTGTATGTGTTCGAGTCTCTGTTTAGTGTGTTAGACAAAAAACACTGAACATTTTAGGCTAACCTTTTTTTAGCAGCTGGGCACTTACAGCTGTGTTTTTTCTTTTTCTTTTTTTAAAACATGAGGAGGAGGGAGGGGACAAGAGAGGAGTAAATATGTGAGAAGGAAATGTGTAATGAAAGAATATGTGATGGGAGGAGGGTGGAAAATAGGGAAAGAAAAGAGAGAGAGATTAGTGGAGGAAAAGAGAGGAAGAAAGCAAGTGAAGAGCTCTGCGATGAGGGGGGAGGAATGGAGAGGAGAGAAAAGAACAGGAGTGGATGGGGAAATGAAAGGAGACGGGAGGGAAAGAGTGGAAATGAGAGCATGAACAGAGAGGAAAATTAGAGAGTGTTCGGAGAAGGAGTGGAGGCAAGGCAGAATGGGCGATAATTGATAGAAAATTCAGAGAGTGAGAAAAGGGAGAAAATGAAAAGAAGGAAAAACCAAAGAGCAGCAGAGATCCTCCATTGCTCATTAGGGTCATTATACCTCCGTCTGGAGCACACTCACACTCACACACACACACACACACACACACACACACACTTACACACACACTGAGAGGATTGAAAGGAGAAGCCAATTTAGTGGGGTATCAAAAAATGAGCCTTTTGATGAAAGGCAACGAGGGACTGAAAGAAGTGCTTGTGTGTCTGCTGCTGTGTGTGTGTGTGTGTGTGTGTGTGTGTGTGTGTGTGTCTTACCCCCTCTGTGTCAAAGTGTTTAGTACTTGGTCACAAATATGTTTTTGTTATGAAGGATGCAGACATGCAAACACATTATGCGCCTTGGCCTGTAATTGCCCTGCTGGTGTGTCTGATGTGAGAAAAAAAAGATAATGATTAGAAGAACATGGAGGACAGAGGGAATGATAAACACTTAAAGTTAGAGCAAGGAAGGAAGGAAGGAAGGAGTTTAAATGCAGTAAGACTTAAAGAATAAATAAAGCCAGGGATGCCCTAGGGACTCAGACACAGAGCGGGAGGAAAGGGAGAGTGAGGTAGATAATGGTTTTGTGAGATGGAGGGGAAAAAAAAAAAAAAAAGAGCCTGTACAGAGACAGGAAATGAAGGTGAAATTGAAAGGATAGGAGGAAAATTGAAATAGAAGAAGAGGGGTGGAGTGGTTGTGTTTTGGATTCAGGTACTCGAGCGACGGTTGTGGACTGCCAGGCAAGCTTTGGACAAGCACATGTCAAGTACAGCTCCAGAGAATAAAGAGTCAGCAACACCTGAAGGTGGTCAAAACAGGGGTGATAGTGTTGTAGTCTGGATGTGTATTTGACCATCTTCATTATCCACCAGTGATAAACGGGTCAGGGTTTTTTAAAACCTTCACCAACCTCCCCTGTTATGAGAGCCAATCTGAACCAGCCACCCTACACACATCCATTAATCAATGACCTGAACCCGACTTGCAAAACCAAAGTTTCTGCTAATGACCATCGCTAATAACAGCCTACTTGCTGTAGACGATGTTCTATATCATTTCCTGCAGATGTCACCATATAAAACATGTGTTTCCTGTTTTAAAAAGTACAAACATAGGAAGACAGAAAGTACTCATCCATCTTTTAAGTGGTTACATCTTAAGTATGATCTTGAGCACACAGCTGGTCTCCTACGCGTTTTTTTTACATAATGTAACAGAGGTGCATCTTTAATGGATTCAGATTGGACAAAAAGATGCTTGCTTTCAGTGAGGACATGGTATTAGACCTGCATATATTCAGAGGGAAATATTTGTACTGGACATTATGACCAGAGACATTTAAATATGTCTGAGCAGCTGATTTTCCTGGTCAAAACACAGATAATGGAAGTGATAAATCTGCGTGTTGTGTGTGTTTGAGAGAGAGAAAGAGAAAGTGGAGGGTGGACCATTTTACAGCGTTTCTAAAAGTTATTAATAACTTACTCAGAGTGCTGCTTTGCCACTTAATGACCCACCTGCCTGAAACCACAATATTTTCTAACAAGCTTACCGGAACTGCCTGACCCATGGGTCAACCCATGTCTTAACAACTGATTAAGACAAGGGTACGAAGAAACAGGGTCAAGTTGTTTTCTTTTCCACAATAAAATGTAGAACAGAAAAAAGGCTTTAATATTACACCAAAGGTGAGTTTACAATGATGTCAAACAAACGAAATAAAGACAGCTAACTCTCTATTAACAGAATTTGACTGGTCATACCTCTCTTGTTTCTAGCTTTGGGAACGACTTGTGGGGAGTCAGAGAAGACAGGGATTGATTGTTAATTAAAGCCAGACAGCTGTCGCCATATTGGTCACCATTCAGGACAGCTGAAGGTTTTCGTCACCAGGCCAGTGAAGCCGTTAATTCACAGGGAAGGTCTCCATAATGATTCAAAACAAAAGGAGGGAACTTGCTGCGAAGCTGTGCTTTTGTGTATGATAGCAAAGTGTCAAGAGGTCACTGTAATGATCCACTACAGGCATCGGTTCTCCAATCGATATTATCGGTGTTCAATATTATAACGGATCAATATAAGCCTCCCCTTGCTCAGAGCCAATAGTATGACTTGGGTGACCTTTTGGTGTTTCAGATAAACCAATAGGAAGGGACAGGTGATCAGCAGGAAGCACTGAGGCAAAAGCATGGCCATGGTTGCATAAATGACATGCATATATATATATATATACATATATGTACAGATTTCTAGCAATCTTCTACTTAAGCTGACGCTGGTTGATGATCAGCATTGTCTCCCCTCTTTTTGCAAGCTTTACAGTTTGGTGGGTTTAGCCAAAGCTGTGGTTACTGATATCCAACCAGTTTATCTCAGCATCTGAAGACAGTCAACCTTGTGGATATCAGAGGATTCCACAGGTCACTTGTGTGTATAGGCTGCTTCAGTGCCGTGAATTCTCTATAGCTGCAAATTGAGTCCTTATTCCTGTGCTTTTTACACAACTCACAAGGACACGCATCACTGTAGAACCCTCCCTTTCAAACGCTAAATCACTGGGTTTTTTAAGGAAACGTTCTGCGGTGTTGAGAGTCCTTGTGGAACAGATCTTTTCACGTAGCTACCATATGGATTTCTATACATTATGTGAAGTTCAGAGTAACTACAATATCCAGCAGGAGAAAACTGACTGTAAAGCAGTTATAGGCATGTGGTATCAGTGTACTATGTGCTGTTTACTCTGCAGCGATGCTGTACAGTGTGTGCATTCCTCATTCAGATCTGCTGAATATCAAGGTTTCCTTTTCTCATACATTCACACAAATTGAGTTAATATTGCGCTGGTTTTCAGAGCATCTGTTTTGCTTATGTGCATGTTTTGAGTGAATGTGCGAGTGTTAAAAAGCAGAGGTGTGAAACTGTTCTTCTAAGACCTGAGCCTGTTAGTCATTTCCATGGCTGGCTACATTTTGTCTACTCCCTGTCCTGCATACAAACATTTCCCCTTATTCTCCTCACACTGTAACAAATTTTCTTGACCCACTCATTTTACTTTCCTATCCCACTGGAAGCTTTGGGATTTCATTGTGCCAGACAAGAAGCTGCAATTTAAAATATCCAGGGATTTTGCTGACTTAAAAATGAGATTCCTCTGTCACTGGGGTTAGGTAATATTGAATGCTAATATAAATAACTGAAACGTCAGTCCTATTGATCTATTGTACAAAAAAATTAATAAATAAATAATAAATCCTCCTTCTTCATCCCCTCTGAAATGAAATAGATCAATTTCCTGATTGAAATTGTGGTGAACATACTGGCTCAGGGGGCTTTTGACAGCATACCCAGACCAGATTTTTAATCCGGCATGTTGCAGTTACATGATGCAGACAAGCATCTTAGTCAACTGAGACAGCAAGACACCCAGTTTTGAAGGACATAATTAATTAGATCCTGGAGATGGCCAGATTTTTTTCAGGAGCTGCCCATAAACTGTCACCAAATTCCTTGGGAGTCAACCCACTTACGCATTTAGCCATGGAAGGAAAAAGTAGGAAGATGCTTTTGAGACACTGAGTCACTAAAACCAGTGACCAAGTTGTGAAGTTTGCAGCAGTTTCTGTGTCAGATGAGTAAATGTGTTATTTAAATCGGGATTTTATTTTTGTTTGTCTTTGGGTTCCCTCTCCTGGGACTAATGCTGTTGCTCAGGAGCTGTCAGGGTGAGATGTGTTTTTTAGACTCATCCAGATTATATCTTGTAATACCCATAGACCCTGTGAATAAGCACAACAGCACAAAGTTTTGAAGCATCAGGTTATGCTTGCCAAAAACAATTACCAGCAAACAAACTTTATTCTTTCCGTCCTCACGTCTGTCCTCCCCGTCTCGCTTCTCTTCCCCTCACCTCTCTTCTCACCTCACAACCGGCTCTCCCTGCCTCGACTCATCCACGCAACTCGACTTCAAACATTAACATGGCACTTATATTCTCTCCTCTCCTCATCTCTGTGTGTTATTCTGTCTCTTTCTCTTTATTACTCTCTTTACCTCTCTGTGCTTCTGCCTCTCTGTCTGCTCCTCTGCCTCTCTGTCTGCTCCTCTGCCTCTCTAATTGGTACGCTATCAGTCGGAGCTCAGATATCGCTGTCACTTTCTGTCTTTGCACTTCATACAGGCTGTGCACGTTGTCTCATTGTTTCCTCTCCATACATTAGCATCAAGCGTATGTGTGCTTTCTCTTTCAACTCCATACATAAACAAAACCTGCCAACGGAAAGGGAAAATTCAACAAGGTAGCAGCGGGACTAAGGGTTGGATGAAAGGGTGAAAGGTTAGGGAGTGAGAGGGGGAGATAAATGAGGCTTGGTGGAGGAGTCTGTAAAGTGGGCATACAGAGCAAGAGAAATGGACTTAATGGTAAATGGCTCGGAGAGTGTCTTGGAGAGTTTTCAGTGTTATTACAAAAACAAGCTAACTGTGAAATCTGGTCTTGGGTCCACTTTAGAAGCTGGAGGATTTGGGCCATTACCATGTTACAGCTCCTAAATGGGTTTCGAAAGTAACAAGGATCTTGTTCAGTTGTTGCTGGAAACCACCTAAGACCCATAATCAAGGGTTATTTTACCTCTCTATTCCTCCAAGTTGTTTTTTTAATAAGTAAGCAAGCAGCAATGTACTGAAACATTTAAGGACACATTTTATATCTCCAACATGCTGCTGCGTTTAGCGAGGCATTGACTCATTTGTCATCTAAACGTTCACTGAATGGTCCAGTACAAATCTGAGCACGCTGAATCGATTTTCAATTGTTTGTTTCCAGACTTAAATCTCACAGTGAAGACTGAGCGTGAGAGATATATTCCGGCTCTGTGAGATGAATTAGGACAAGCACTGTATCTGAACACAGAAGCTAATATGAATTGTGATAGGAATGCAGAGATACTCTGGCTTAAGAGTCCAAAATAACACACACACACACACACACACACACACACACACTTGCCATGCAGATAAATAATAATGAAAGTAAAAGATAACAAAGAAGTAGGGGCGTCGGTGGCTTAGTGGCAGAGCAGGCGCCCCACATACAGTTGTTGCCGCAGCGGCCCGGGTTCAAGTCTGGCCTGTGGCCCTTTGCTGCGTGTCGTCCCCCTTCTCTCTTTCTCTCCCCCTTTCATGCTTGACTATCCTATCTATAAAGGCAAAAATGCCCAAAAAAAATCTTAAAAAAAAAAAAGATAACAAAGAAGTAATAAAAAGAAACGACATATCAAAACCTCTTATTTGTACATTGTGCCAAATGTTGTTGCACCTTATGAAGATATTATTGCATATATAATATTAACTCAAGATTAAACAAATAATGCATAATCAGAATGTGTAACTGAGCCTAAGATCTGTTTTTAAGTCGATGTCTTGGAACAACAAAGCAATTCAGTCTCCTTAAAGCTGCACTAATCAATATTTATATACTGACAACAGATCGAGTGTGTATAATCAGACACACTGTATTCTGTGCAACCTGTGAACTCAAATCATAGTTTAGAAATTAAAGGAAGCATTAACAATATCGAAGCAGTTTCTGGAGCTGTGCCCTTTTGATAAATACGATGAAATGAAATTCATGTCTTTTGGCTAAAAAGAGCCATTTCTCTTCTTCATATATAATTCACAATGGTGAGGGTGATATTTATCTCTGTGATAAATAGTAAGACACTGTGACAAAATCCACTGTGACAAATGCACACACATTTCACATATTTCACATATCTAGTTATCTCCCTGTAGCTTAGTCCAGCCACTGATAGCAACATGTCCAAATAGTGTAGACATCAGAATAACAGTGTTTTTCTCCCCTAAAGTAAACATTCAAATACACTTCCTGGGCACAAACTTTTTTCTTTAACACATGCTCTCTTGCCTTATTACCCTTGTAGGACAATATGTCAGCATGGTCAAGTGAAACAGTCTAACTCCACTTTTCATGCTGTTGGCATTTTTCCTTTTTGTTTCGATTTTTCACTCTCCACCACGCGCTCAGTAAGTTTTATGACTTGGGCCTCTGAAACCCATCCAGAAGGCGTTTTGACATCCTTGAAAATACATGGGTATCAGTAGGGACATTGACTCGGTTATCTGAATTCCTGAAAAGAAAAGTGTTTTTAGAAATTTGAGATTTTTTTTCTTTAAGACTGCAATAGCAGGACGGGCAGGGAGGATTTGTAATGTGCCTGTGGCAGATCCAACACTCTTTCATACAATGTAAGAGAAATACACCACTGACTTTCTGACTGATAAGCACTAAGAAACTGGATTTTATACAGCGAGATGGTGCTGGATAAATGAAAAGCAGGAACACTGGAGAAAGACTGACTGGCAGTAGACTTGCTATAAGCTGTAAGAAATGAACAGTAAGGGACAATGTGCATCTGCAACTTTCATGTGCAGCACAAAAGGGGGCTAAATCAGTGCTATTTCAATACCTCTGTACCTAAATTATTAGTATCTATGACTACCCAGAGTGCGTGAGGAAAAAAGGAGGTAAGACAGAGAGAGGTAATGACATGGACAGAGCGTGAGAGAAGAAAGTGGGGTTTTCGTGTTAGACAGCGCCCTGGGCTGAAAGAAGCTGACACCTTGACTTCAATTATTAACACAGTACTTGGCTCCTCATTCAACTCTTCAGTATTCTCCAGTATCTCTCTGTCTTCTCTCTATCTGGCTACAAGATCTTAAGTGGCACTGCTTGGGTTCGTCATTGTTGAGCGTGTGAGATGAAGGCACTTCCTCGTCTCAGAGGGGTGTTGTCATGGCACCATTCATCTCGTATAGCTATATATGCCCCGAGGCCAAAATTAATATACTTGATATGCACAAAGGCATATGCACAAGAGCACATCATAAAAGTGCATTATCCCTCATTAGCACATAATAGACAAAAAATAAACATATAAACGCATCCACACCTACTTAATGAGCAAAAAGTGAGCAAAAATTTATTTAGTTTATCGGTTTAACTGTTGGAAATTTTCTCACACCGTACATCAAGAGAGATTCAGTTTAACTACACACCTTAAGGCCATGCAGGTCACACTGAAAGCCCTCTGGAATACAGTTTTCACTGTTATTTTTATTTGTTTTTCCCTGCGAAAACAACCTCCATCTGAGTGGTTCCAATAACCGAGGCTCCACTGTGCTGGTTTTGTGGGTTCCAGTTTGACTACATATCCCATATAATATGTGTTTGTGCAGTTAAGTGTGACAGCAAACATCTGTCTTGCTGCATGTTTGATTAGTCTCCTGACATGAGCAAGACAAGATTGCTTACAGTCAGGAATTCGATTTAAGTGCAAGATGTTCTCTGTGTCGATATTTGTGTGTGCATGTGCGGTTACGTCTGCCTGCCTCATTGCTATTCAATGCATTTTAAAGCATTTATATTCATGCAGATGTCTTCACTATATGTTTGTTTCTTTGTCTGGATCCGGTTCACTGAGACTCTGTGATATATCATCTAATCAAGTCTGCTTTACACACAAAACTCCAGTAGGACACAATATTGCAAACAAAAAGCTGCAGTGCATTCCTTTTCATTACTTGACATCCAGTACCTTGATTACACAGGTACAAGTTGCCAATATTGGTACGCACACATCACATTGGCCTACTGAAAACCCATCCTCAGATTTCTCATAGTCACTATTTAATGTGATCAGCTGATCCAAGACTATTGTTGTAAAACTGTTGTTTTCTGTTAACTACTTAAACTAAAAGATTACACATCAGAGACATTGCTAAAGAATTTGCTTTCAGTTTTTTCCTTCAATTTAGACTCTCAACTGCCAAGTATAAATACACTGAACAAAAATATAAACGCAACACTTTTGTTTTTGCTCCCATTTTTCTTGGGCTGAACTCAAAGATCTAAAACTTTTTCTACATACACAAAAGACCATTTCCCCTCAAATATTGTTCACAAATCTGTCTAAATCTGTGTTAGTGAGCACTTCTCCTTTGCCGAGATAATCCATCCCACCTTACAGGTGTGGCATATCAGGATGCTGATTAGACAGCATGATTATTACACAGGTGTGCCTTAGGCTGGCCACAATAAAAGGCCACTCTGAAATGTGCAGTTTTATCACACAGCACAGTGCCACAGATGTCGCAAGTTTTGAGGGAGCGTGCAATTGGCATGCTGACTGCAGGAATGTCCACCAGAGCTGTTGCCCATGAATTGAATGTTCATTTCTCTACCATAAGCCGTCTCCAAAGGCGTTTCAGACAATTTGGCAGTACATCCAACCAGCCTCACAACTGCAGACCATGTGTAACCACCCCAGCCCAGGACCTCCACATCCAATATGTTCACCTCCAAGATCGTCTGAGACCAGCCACCCGGACAGCTGCTGCAACAATCGGTTTGCATAACCAAAGAATTTCTGCACAAACTGTCAGAAACCGTCTCAGGGAAGCTCATCTGCATGCTCGTCGTCCTCATCGGGGTCTCGACCTGACTGCAGTTCGTCGTCGTCGTAACCGACTTGAGTGGGCAAATACTCACATTCGATGGCGTCTGGCACGTTGGAGAGGTGTTCTCTTCATGGATGAATCCCGGTTTTCACTGTTCAGGGCAGATGGCAGACATCGTGTGTGGCGTCATGTGGGTGAGCAGTTTGCTGATGTCAACGTTGTGGATCGAGTGGCCCATGGTGGCGGTGGGGTTATGGTATGGGCAGGCGTATGTTATGCACAACGAACACAGGTGCATTTTATTGATGGCATTTTGAATGCACAGAGATACCGTGACGAGATCCTGAGGCCCATTGTTGTGCCATTCATCCACGACCATCACCTCATGGTGCAACATGATAATGCACAGCCCCATGTTGCAAGGATCTGTACAAAATTCCTGGAAGCTGAAAACATCCCAGTTCTTGCATGGCCAGCATACTCACCGGACATGTCACCCATTGAGCATGTTTGGGATGCTCTGGATCGGCGTATACGACAGCGTGTTCCAGTTCCTGCCAATATCCAGCAACTTCGTACAGCCAATGAAGAGGAGTGGACCAACATTCCACAGGCCATAATCAACAACCTGATCAACTCTATGCGAAGGAGATGTGTTGCACTGCGTGAGGCAAATGGTGGTCACACCAGATACTGACTGGTTTTCTGATCCCTCCCAGACCCCCCCAATAAAGCAAAACTGCACATTTCAGAGTGGCCTTTTATTGTGGCCAGCCTAAGGCACACCTGTGCAATAATCATGCTGTCTAATCAGCATCTTGATATGCCACACCTGTGAGGTGGGATGGATTATCTCGGCAAAGGAGAAGTGCTCACTAACACAGATTTAGACAGATTTGTGAACAATATTTGAGGGAAATGGTCTTTTGTGTATGTAGAAAAAGTTTTAGATCTTTGAGTTCAGCCCATGAAAAATGGGAGCAAAAACAAAAGTGTTGCATTTATATTTTTGTTCAGTGTATGATACTTTTTATGACTACCCATTTAAAGGGCTATTTATTACATCTTGTATTCTGTTTAATTTGGCATTTAAATCCTGGGCAGTTTGAACAATCATACAAGAAAACACATCTGACTCTCACATCTAGTAAAAAAAAAAAAAAATGCCAATAAGGAAACAACATAGCAGTCACCATTGTCACCATCTGGCCTTTCCCACAAAAACACAACCGAATTACAAGCTGTTTTCAGTGTATTTTATGTGTTTACAGAAGTGAGTGACTAGCCCTGCAGTGCCTGTTACTGACTGTAAGACTGTTGCTTTGTTATGTGTTATCACAACTGACAGCATTTCAAGACCAATCAACCTACTAGGCTTTAAAGAAACAACAACAGCAATTGGATCTGTTGTAATTCATTTTGGACTATACAATTCGGCACCCAGTTAGTCAACACTTTCTTAGCTGATTTGTGCAGTTGTCAGATGTTATACTGTATAAAAAGCTTTTTGCCGGCTGTAATGTAAGACCGCAACAAAGGTCAGGATGTCACTATGTGAATATTCAGCGGGGTTTTGATAAAATTACCTATGATTCTCAACTAGTGTTGATATATCGGCTAAATAAGTAAAAGAGTAGCATCAGTTTTAATGTGAGCATCGTTTGGTGTTTCACTGTATATACCCTCCACCTGGGGATGTAGCAGTTTGATATTAAATAACAATGTGCAAGACAACCGGGCAGCTGCTGGACAGCCACTCTGTCACTTTAACATACCAGTCAACGCTAACAGCTGCACTGGTCTATGCTTGGCCTGCAGTGTTAACGGGAGACAGAGGAAAAATATTAAAGGACTGGTTTGTTCACAGTAAGAAAAGATGTAATGAATAGAGAGGAAAAGTACACAGAGTGTAGATTTTCCCAAGGGCATTTGCAAAGAGGAGGGTTGGCAACTGCCTCAAGACAACTGTGAAAACAAAGTGCCCCAGAGTTGGCAAAATATGTCTCAAAAGAAATGCTTCTTTCATGGATTTAAGTTGACAAAACACCTTTTGTGGACAATAAAGAAAAATCCAGAGAGGATAAATGAGTGGTTATACAATATATTTTTCTATTGCTGTTTGTATAACCTCCTTATGCCAGATTTATTTAGAGCCCCCATTCACAAAATGCAAGATTTAAGTGTTTGCTGAACTCTCTTACCATGGTAAATGTGCAGACAGTACTTTATTCTTTAGATGCTGCGAAAATGTCCTCCTGTGGAGATTAGGGTTGAATTCAAGAGTGCTACAAGTCTATTTTAAACAACTAAATTGTTGGAGTGAATAGTTACTTGTAGATTATTCTGTCTACAGAAAAGCTTTTGTGTAAGCACAGCTGTTGAACCTCACTGTAAAATAAATAGCAGTGATACAACAGCAGTCTTTTTAAGATTTGAAGGGTTGTCTGTTGTAGTCAAGTTCCTTAAAAAATCCTATCTTACTTTTTGGATTTGAAACAAATGTAGGTTCATTCCATGCAGAGCAGGTTGCAGTTATTCACATGCACATCAGACAGAAAAAGTGTGAAACACTGCAATCTATTTCAGTGACACTTGAAGTGCTGATGACCAGCCTCAAGCCTTTAAAATCAAAGGGGAATGCCGGGCTTTATGAAAATCACAACCTGGAAATTGGGGCTCTGAGCCTGAAAAGCATATTGCACAGGTGTAGCGGCAGTGTGCGTGGGAACTAATTTTCTCTGCTTCAGCGCCTCATTCATTTACAGCTTTATGGAGGCATTTTCTTCAACTCTGCCTCCATTTTATGTTAAAAAAGATCAAGACTCTTCCTTGGTGAAGGACTTTTTTTATGAGTAAGCCATATTTTAAATGTTGAATCCAAATTGAAAAATATATTTATGTCCCCTCATTACACTCATTTTCAGCTCAATGTTTCAGAAAAGCCTAATCAGGGACAGGGGTTGCAAATTAGCTTTGGCAAGACTTCCTTAATGCAACACATGTAATTCATGATATTGTAACCTGTTAAACTGTTGTTTTGCATCGTCCCTGACAAATAGAGAAGAAAAAAGAATAAATATAAATGTTGAAATGTAAGAGTGTAAGACTGATGTGTAAATTGTAACAGCGATCTGACGTTTCTCTACTGTCTACTGTCTCTACTGCATTTTGCTTAGGTGTTTTGTGTGTGTGTTTGTTTTGTCTCATGCTTTAGCAGGTTTATATTAATAACACAGACACTGTGGCGCCGGAGTATAACATGGTTTTACAGCAATCTAGTTATGGGTGATCCATTCATTTTGGCTGCTATTCTGTAAGCCATTTGTCATCATACAGTCATATTGTAGCACATTTTGCTAACATGCTTTATGGAGGGAATTATACAGTTTTTTGATCATTGCGAGCCATTGGAGATGAACAAAATTGCTTTTAAGATTGAGGGAAATATCACTCTAGATAAAATACTGAGTTGTAAAGAGCAAAAGGATGATGGAGAAATATCGTTGGTCGTAAACGTTGGCAGCTCTGCACATCTACATTGTCTGAAAATATTACCAGCATATCATCAGTGTGGCACAACATTGTTATAATTATAATTTCTACTCATCTTTCTCTTCCAGCCCTCAAGGGGCTCCATATGTTGTAGTGTTGGACAGTCCTCCCTCTCCTCTTCACATCTCCTCTCCTCCCTCTCTGCTCTCTCGCCAAGTGGCTTGGAACAGTCCAGGCTTTTCCGCTTCTAACTCATCTCATGCTTGTTTTCCCCTCTCATCTCCTTATTTTGCTCTTCTCTTTTGTCCGTCTGCCATGCTGTTCCAAGTGTAGGTTAATTTCCACTATGTTTCAGGCTTCTAACTGGTGTGATGCTTTGCATTGCTGCGACATCCACGTTACAATCCACGAACAGGCCATTAACACATTCTGTGAAGCGGTTTTTAGCTTTCTAGTGTTTTCACCATTCTTTGACAGTTAGATGTAGTGGATGACAGGAAAGACTCGGAAACATGTCTCAAAGGTTTAAGACTGGATTCCGATCTTGACACGTTGAGCCACTAGAATGCACTGACTTTACTTTTGGTGTGTGACTGGTCTCTCTCTCTTTTGACCTTTGAAGCAATGGGTTCATGCACTTGCCAGTTAATCTAGCCCATCCAGTTAGCTCAGGCAGTGGCTTGTACCTTTATGGTGTTGTCAGAGCTGTGACTAAACAGATTATTGAAGAGGAGCAGTTGCACATAATTGACACAAATAGTGTTTTACTAGAAAACGTGTCTGAAAAATGTTTAAAAAACCAACATACATCCACTGGGATTACTGGACCACGTAGGCTGAGACTATAATAGCCCTAATGAACGCACTAAATCTTAAATTGACAAATTGTGCAGGTGTACTGTATTGCTAACTGCAGCAGAATCCACCCTAATGAAATCCACAGGAACACTGTATACATTCTTGATATATTTCTACACCGCTCTGCCTCCAGATTATATTTAGTCTGTGTTAATAAACAATTACTCATTACAATTTGCAGACTTTCTCTTCAGAATGTTAAGTAAGATTAAGTCTTTTGAATATCTTTGTTTTTGCAGTTCATCTGTATTGCTCTTCTTTTATTTGTAGGCTATCAAATTAGTAACGACCCCAGTTAAAGATGTTTGTCTATTACACTGTATGAAGGCCTTCACTCTCTGCTCCTCTGTTGCGATCCTGCCAGGTCTTCCGAAGCGGTGAAGGCATGGGCATCCGCCTGGACAGCGCCTCAGCTTTCCAAGGTGCTGTGATTTCGCCCCATTATGACTCCCTGTTGGTGAAAGTCATCGCCAGTGGAAAGGACCTGCAGACAGCAGCTTCCAAGATGAGCCGAGCCCTGGCCGAGTTCAGAGTGCGAGGGGTCAAGGTAGGACATTCAGCTACATATTCCTGACAGTGCTGGTGTTTTGTGTGCAGCTTTTTCCTGCTTTTGTTAGCCTTGTCATTATTTCCTGTGTGACCTATTGAGCTGACGGAAAGCTCAATGGATAATGTCAAAATGCTGTGTCATTAGGCTGGAAAATAGGCATGTTTGACACAAGGAGAGATGACGGCCGAGATGTAAATTTGATAGTTTGTCTGTATTGTTGTGCTGTAAGTGGATTCATAAGAGCCCACCTTAAACTATTTAAGCCAGTCTAGCATGGTTCATGGTGTGATACAGTTACAAGTTACTTTGAGGTGGTGTTCCAGCCTTCTTGGACTCTCCTTACATCTCTTTGTGAGTTGATTACATGCTCAATATATTCTTTCTTTCTTGGTTTTTTGACTGCCGGATACATCCCTGTATTGAGTCAGAAGCCCTTAGTTTAAGGGAGATTGTGCTAAACATTATCAGCAGGTGCAAACATTTGTTCGCAGACAGCAGCAGCATCAGCACAAAACCTATGTTAGCTGACTGGGAGGGTGGGGATTTTAAATAATGAGCTGCATAGGTTGTTCATGTACCAGTAGGGATGGGAAGTGATAAGATTTTATCGATACCAATGCCATTATCGGTTCTGCTTATTGGTCCAACTCTTAATTGATTCACTTATTGATTCCTGATCAGTTTTCTGTGTGAAAAAGTGGGCCTACACAGGTTTTCAGCATCAATGCAACTGTTCTATTGTCTCTAATTCTGGATTAGGTGTAAATCAAATGAGAAAAAATGTGTACAGCATTTGCTTTCATTAGATATTCTTAGAAAAAAATCTACTAAGCCTGTCTGAGTGGCACTTAAGTTATTGTAACATTGACAAGTGTAGTGTGTCAAATACATGGCATTCTTGGAATTTAAGTCCATGTGTAGAAAGATACTTCAGCATATTGCTGGTGTTTCCACACTTACTTCAAATGAGCATTTACAGACATTACAAGCAGCACTGTTTTGATCTTTCTTCATGAAATGAGTCCATGTTTCAAAATGTTTCTTTCTCTCCGCTGTGATGCTTTGTTCTTAGTGTCCAGCAGTATAGATTCATGTGTCTGACATCATTGTTTTGCAATGTGTGCAACTGTCAGAAAAACATGCCAGCATTGATAAAAAGAACTGATAAGCCTGGAGGCATACATTTCCAATGAATGAGACAATTTGGCAATGGTTCTCAGCTGTATCCAGTTCTAGATTTCCATCCCCATGTACTGGTCATATTAGTTAATGATGATCACATGTTTTGAAAGGGCTTATTTTCAATTTTTGTTTTTTTTAAATAATAATTTCTGTTGATTTTATACAATAATATTGTACCATTAAACCAAGATTATTTGGTACTGTGTGCTTTTAGTTTTAAAACATCTATAACACATGATAATGATGCGGCATACAATGTAAATCAGCCATGCTGTTTTTGTCTTCATTAGCCTAATGAAAGTTACAATGCTGAAAAATTTGGAAGAAGTTCTCCCTTGACAGATGACGCTCTATAAAGCCAGTTAGTTGTTTACTTAGTTGAGAAAGAGGCACAGGGTGGACAATATATGTCTCTCTTGTGGTTAACATTTTGATTTTTGCTTTCCTCTACTTTACACACAAGTCATTTGCACATTTGAATCTTCAATTTTCACCGTGCAGTTAAAAATGATCAAGTTGCTGTCTGGATGAGTCTGAAGTAACACACGCGAGGAGCTCATAACACATGCTTTCGTTTTACCTTGAGGTGAAAGGCTTTGTAGCTATAATTCAAGCTAACAGTGGAAACAGTATAGTCAGTTATCAAGGTGATCGTGTCTTCTAAGCATTTAATGGACGTTACCATTTTCCTGCGTAGAAAAGCTGTTGAGCTGAAAAGGCAACTTACTCTTATAATGTAACATTTTTGTAGCAGCTAAGTGAAAAGACACTTTCCAGTCATTAAGTCTAAGTAAAGTCTAATTCAAAGCTGAAATGCCATTGATGACTTTTTAAAAGGTTTTCTTTGTAAGTGATTTAACAGTGAGTGTCACAACCACAATTAAAGAAAAACACTAAATGTCATACTTCTGTTGTGCGAAATTTAGAGTGTAAATGAACTGAGAGTGAATGTCAGCAGTGGTTAATGTAAATTAATTTAGAAGTGTGACTTCACACCCATAGTAACCGTTTCTTCACTTGTGTGCTCTCTGCTGTGATGAGCTGTGATACACTATGTGAAGATAATCTAGGTGTATATGAGCATGTAGGTTATGAGTACATGTTTTCTGTGCCAGCTAGAGGCATTATGTCTTTGAGTCGGCTGTAAATCAATGAATTAATGGTTTAATTTGTTAACATTTGCTTTGCTGCATATAATATAGGACTTCCTACCCGTTTTGAGATGAAAACCAGGTCCATGAGAACAAAGGGATTGTTGTAACTGGTTGAAGTGAAAAATCTATCAGCTCAGTCAAAGTAATTCCTCAGTCAGTTTTAAATTAGTCATGATTAGGTGAAATTGCCAGTCAAATTGGTCTTCTCAACTCTAATTTCTCATTTAACTTAGAGTGCACTTTACAAACTATCAGCGCAGATTTAATAGATTAATTTTCCCTTCTGATAGTGAGCAAGTGTTTGATGTTAGCCAAGACTTGATGAGCTTGTAGACACTGTCCTTTGTCCTCATCACTGAGGGTTATGTAAACACTGGCTGCAGTTTAAATCATTTGGTACTATGAAAAAAGCTGCTTTTCAGTGTAAAGAAATAGGACAAACAACACGGCCAATAGAGACGGTCTGTGACAAACTAATGTGAGCAACCTTGATGCATGTACTGATCAGTTTGAAGTGGAATACTTTCTATTCTGCACCAGCAAACTAATAGAAAAGCTTTGTATTTCATTGACACCAACAGAGAACAGTGCATTGATGCAAGGAACTGCCTTGAATTAAATTTGTTTCTCTTAAGACTGCCGGTGGCACACTGAGACCATGCTCTTTTCAAAGACTAGAAATTCGAGCAAAACTGGCTGCTTTCTCTTTTATTGTGACACTGCTGAATTTAAAGTCTGCCAGTTGTTTAGAGTGGGCTGCATGAGTTTAATGTCCTAGAGTTAAAAAATCCAAGTACTTGTGTCCTTGCCAACAAATTGTCTCGCACACAATAACATTCTGAGATCAAAGTATGCAGAGACTTTTTGCACACTGACATAGACTCTCTCCTCTTTGCTTGAGTCACCGATTATGACATGGTTGGTAATTTCCTCTGTGTTTTTAAGTTTTAGTTATGAGAGAATCGTGATGTTTTGTCCTTCCAAGATATCTTTGAGTCCCATTCCTCCAGTCACCATCTGAAATGCATCCTCAGCTGATAAACAAACTTTTTATCCTTCCACCCTCCTTGTATTTTTCCTGTTTTATAAATCCCTTCATTTCCAGCCTGAAAAAACACATGATGTATGATAACACACATTAAGAGCTCAGGTTTTCTATCTAACCAACTGGTTAACTGCGCTTACCTGGCATAACATCTTAACATCTGTCACTGATCAGCTTTCTGCAGTGAAAACCAGATGTGCTTTGGTTCCTGAGTTGTGTATTATAGAATATAACTAATGGATATCTCATTTACTATTGGAGATATGCTCCTGCTAAAACCTTTTTTTTTTCTCCTGAATTCAATAGTTTGAGATGTGATGTCGGTTTGGCGTGAGCACCCCACGTCATTGAGTGAGTCATCCTCAATTCCCAGACTGTTTTCTGTCCTAGAAGCTAATTTCATTTAGCTGATATCTTGTGTATAAATAAGCAAAGACATTTAGCTAAATTGAGTCTTGAGGGCCCATGTGTCTGCCACATGAGTACACATATTTTTAAGGGTGACCAATAAAAATGTCTAAAACAAGACTTGTGGTTCAACGTTTCCTTGTTTGTGTGTTAGTGAGCGGTGGCCTTGGAGAGTGGTGTCTTACTGGTGACATTCCAATAGCAACAGAGTGTTGGCAACAAATCCAAGGCCTATTAATGCTTTGGTCTGCTCACAGAGATATGACGCTGAGGGCTGACATCCTCATAACTCCAAGGCTTTTTTCTTTCTTTCTCCCACTGAAGAAAATGTGGCTGCAGTAAATCTGAGATAGACTACCCTTTGCTTTTCAGGTCATCCTTTGAGTTTCGCACCTCCTATAGTCATGGTAGTTCCTCAGCACGTTAAGTATAGTATAACCTTTAAATTCCAATGAAAACCAGAAGGCGCCAACCAAAATTTGAGTTATGTGGTTGACACTTGACAACATGCTGCTCTCCTCTGTTGTCTGGAATTATGTTTGGCATTTCAGAAAGCTCTGTTTATCTCCTGCTTCTCTATAAGTGTGCATGTGTGTGTGTGTCCATCAGCGCACATTTGTGAGTGTGTATGTGTGAAGGATGAGCCATGTGTGTGTTAAGCAGTAAAATGTCACGCATCCAGCAGCAAAAAGAGAGAGAGGGGGAGAGTGATGGACAGGAGAGCGACAGGACATGAGGCAGGAGGGTAAATATAGATGGATAGAGGAGCAGGGGGAACACAGCAAAAGGGCAATCAAGATGGAAAGAGTATAACGTAAAACGACAAGGAAGGTGGTCCGGCCCACAGAGGCCAGTACACCTGTGGCTATCGTATTTGTGTCTGCAGTGCACCTTGCTGGTTTAATTTAGGAGATGTGTTGCAGATTGAATGTCTGTGCAATTGCTAGAGTATTCTTTGAAGGGACAACGCAAAGAAATCAAGGCTCTTTAACTGATCTTTCTGACATGTTGCAGTGAATTACAAAAATTTAATTTATCCTCAGCAGAATTAAGATTACAATGCAACCCAAATGCAGTCTTCTTCAGGAATACCTTTATATCTGCCTACCTAAATTGACTACTTGCCAACCTCCTCATGCTATCAGTTAGCAACTCTAACAAGGCTTGCTGAAATGTTTGGGGCCGTAGGTAGAGCAGTAGTGGACAATTAAAATTGTAAATTGATAATGTCGATGGCCAAAATGCCAAACTCGACTTCAAAATGGTAGTCCACAAACCAGTGTGTGACATAATGGTGGCAACACCCACTTCTTTTATACAGTCTATGGAAGTATCTGAGCATTATGCAGCTTTAGCCTCAGTCTTTTAGCTCAATAAAAAGTATGTAGCCATCAAGTGCATGTTAAAGACAATTACAGGGTTCTTATTTTAAAATGAGTCAGCTGGAAACAAGTAAAAAGTCAGCCATGTGTGGAGACGGCACATTCAACTAACTCATGGGGCTAACATCGGCTTGATTAACAAGCTAGCTGAGGCTGACATAATCAGCCAGTGACAGATGTCATTTCAACCAACAAAATTTACAGTTGGAGGTTAATGATTTAGCAGGCTGCTTCTGTCTAACTTGGTTTAATATAAAGGACTCATCCTTTAAAAAAAGCTATTTATCATTTCAGTTTGCCCCAGGAGGTAAGACACCAGCTCTTAATTGAGCACAGGAGGACCTTTGTCTCCTCTCTAAATTATACACACACTAAATTGTACAAGTGCTTCAAGTCAATGCAAGTATATGGGAGCATCTGTCCTGTGCAGATTGCTCATCACACAGGTTGATGGTTTGTCATGTGAAACCAACTAATGACTGAATAACTAATGAGCTCAGGAGCAGACACATAACTCCCCAGCTACAGAACATCAGATGGTTCAGGTTGATTTCTGGAACTCTATGTGTGTATATGAGAGACAGAGAGAGAGAGGGAGAGGGAGAGAGAGATCAGTGATGCAAAGATAGAGAAAGACAAATGGAAGTTGCCCAGCTGAAAGGCAGGCAAAAGAGAGCCGACATGAAATAAATCAGAGACAGAGACATGGTGACAGGTTAGACGTTTCTCCTCATGGCACCACCAGATTCAATATTCTGTCCAGTTTGGTTGAGACTTCAGCAAACTTAGACATTTGGATGTGTGTGTGTGTGTGTTAGTACGTGTGTGTATGTGAGACTCTTCACAGTTTGTTTCTTTAGAAGTAATTTTCGTGACACTGGGGGCTTTGCTTTAGGCAGTGTGGTTTCATCGCTGTTTATCTTTACACCTCATCTGTAACAGTGAGAGAGTTTGATGTGACCCGAGGTTGCTGGACCCACCAGCGTGTGAGTGTGAGAGTGTGAGAGGGAGGGGAGTTGGTGATGATTCCCATCTAGAGAGGCTCTTTGAAGAATCTGTAATGTTTCGCTTTGTGATAGCCTGCCAGATCACAGGCTGGTTTCCTTTTTTAAGGTCACTGTGTACGTGACCTTCTATCACCTCTCTTCATTTCAATGAAAGAAAAAGATCTTTATTTTTTTTGACTTTGTACTTCTGCATGATTATTCATGAATTTCGGTCCATCTTTTGGACCAGGTCACAGTGTCTTTGACCAGAGATAAGTGAATTTTTATTGAGGAAAACGCTCTTATTGTGCCGTCACACTGCTTCCTGCTGAATAGATAAAATCTACATTTCAAAATCAAGTAATCTCTTCATCCTTGACTTCTTGATCACCACCTGTAGTTTGCGCTCTCACTCTCTCTTCCTGCTCATCCTAATTGTTTACTCCCCTGTGCCTCTGTTTCTCTGTTCCTGTTTTTTTTCATCACAGTTCAATTCATGTTTCACCAATGTTTGAATTAGTATTGCATGAAAAGCACTGGCAAAATATTTACATACAGCTGGAAGTCATCGTATGAAAAACAGTGCAATGGTGCTGCATTTGCTTATAGATAAGGGATCTGGGCTACTGTGGATTCAAATGGCCACGCTGTGCAGTTATCAGTGGAGCTGGTCATTCATTATGGGCAAATAATGATACAAATAAATCAACTCTCATATCTTTTTAATACACTGACATTTAGCAGATTCAGTTTTCCCTCATTTTGTGGCAGTCAAGATAGTGTAATATTGACACAGCTATATGTGGGATATCAGGACAGCAGTAATCCATCCTCAGCTCGGGTATGTGTCGCCACTTTCTGTTCGCCTGGTCTCAAGTGTGTCTTTGTGTTTGTTAACCAGTGGTAGATGCGCGTGAACATGTCCGATTGGCAAAGCACTCCATTTCTCAGCACTGGTACTGTTTGTCATGTCAAACTCTTTTCTCGTATACTTTAATTTCTGCAGCTACCTGCCAAGTACACAACTCCACTTCTCTTTTTTTGTCTTCCTCCTGTCATGCTCTCCCACCTCTTCACCCGTTTGACCTCTGTCTCCCTTCATGAGCAAAGTTGTCTTCTAGTTCTGTCATGTATAACTCGTTTTCAGATCCCTGCGCTTCATGTTGACGCTTCACTGACTTTGTTACATGTGTTTGTTTTTTCATCTCGATCTCCATTTTTCATCCTTGCTGTCTGTTTTTAGAATCCCTAACATTAGCTTGTTTTATAGCTGTTATTTATATTAATAAATTGTGATAAATAGTCAAATCAGCAACAGTTAGCGTTTAATCCAAGCACTGAAGACTGCCTAATTTACATCTAAATTAAGCTGAAACGTAAATCATCAACATATTTTATGAGTACAAATAAATCTGTAGTTTATACATACTTTATAAATCACAGCTTTTCTTCTCCGGCTCTTATTTTCTTCCAATAAATGTTAGAGAAAGGAGGAAAATGTTGTGTGAATGAGGTCAATTGCAGAGAGTGGTAAACATCAAACAACAGCAATTTGTTTGAGTATAGCAAAAGGCCACTGCATTTCAAATGGCTTCTCAAGGTCTTTAAAAGCAACCTGCACAGCTGTGCTTCTCCTAAAGAAGCTGTGTTATTGCAGAGCACTTAATCATGTCAGACTGGTCTATACATACAGTAACATCTAGATGAAAACAGATGTAGAAAGCATTGGCGTTTTTTTGTTGTTGTTGTTGTTGTTGATTTACTTTAGTCATCCACCTTATAATCTAGCCTCATTTTTTGCTTCGCCTTGCTTTCTTGCCTCATTGCCAGTCCCATCACTGTAGTAACAGCAATATCAGTGTTAAGATAGTAACAGGATGAACCCTTCTTCCTTCTGATGTGGAGTTAGCCTCCTATGACCTTTGCATCATGTTCCAAGGCAGGAGTAGGCAGAAGTACTGATCCAGGATCATTCACTCAGCATTTGCAAAGAGGAGGAGAGAGACGGGAAATCCATCTCATCTCTGACTTATCAGTGGGAGGAATAAAAGGTTTAGACACACTCTGACAACGCATACTAACAGACACTCTTTTTTTTTGTCACATCTACACACTCTCCCTCTCACAAAATGACACACTAATATGTGTCTCTGGGGGCCTGGGTTATCTGTCTATCTCTTCTTCATTTCACACCTCTAACAACCACTTGCACGGTACTTAATCACACCAACAGTCTTGTAATTATCTGTGTGTGTGTGTGTGTGTGTGTGTGTGGTGATTGCTAGCATTGTGAATGCTGAAGTCCTGGAAAGGCCTTATTTTAGGAAATTGAATAAAAGATCAAGAACATGCTAATCCAATTGGTGATATGCAATAAATGGGAGAAGTTGTGTGTTTTAGTGATTGGTGGAAGGGTGAGTTGAGAGAGGCCATACAAGAGTCTGGGCCATGAAAAGAAAACTAAGAAGGAACAAGCTGTGAGGAAGAGGCAGCTGGGTAGAAAAAAAGTTGACACTGATGGAAAATGAAAAGGACAGGAGGAAAAACAGAGAAATGACAGGCAGGCTTGTTTACCACTTGTTTAGTGGTGTGAGCAGGGAGGCTGGTCGACTCCTAAAAAGTCTGAGGAGACCAACAAAGTCTGATGTAAATTGCCTAAATTTAAGGCCGTAAAGGCATTAAAATTTCAGATACACTCATTAAAAGTCCCAGCTTTTCATCCTGCACTGACAGGTTTATATACTGCATGACTACCCAACACTGAATAGACGCACTGTAGAACAAACTGCGACAAAAGTATCTTTCATTATCAATTTTAATAAGCAGTTCCCCATCCCTTAACAATAAATGACCTGTTTTTTCTTTGGCATCCATTTGCAGCTTCACCACTTTTAACAACTGTAAACACTAGGGAGTGGGCAGGTTGTGTTTCTTTTTGTGTGTGTTGAAAGGTGTCCCTGTTGTTTGTCCATGCCTCTATGTTCAGCACAGAGGTGGACAAAGTAAAAGAAAGACGTTACAACATAATTCAATGTATAAACCAGTCCAGTCCAGTGCGCTAATATCACAAACTGCAGCTTCAAAACAAACCATAGAGAATAGAAGTGAATTATCAGATTCCCGTTTTATTGGATTGCTTTAGATGGTTCTGGTGTTTGCATTATATTAAGTTGTCAGCTTCCCTTTTTATTTCAAAGTCAAATGGAAATTTTGAATTCTCCTCACTTTGAGTAAGAAAATATAAAAGTATACTGATACTGCATATTTTCCATTTTTTAAAAGAGGATGCAATCTTTTGGACATATTTGTGGAAGCAGTGTCTAACCTTCAAAGTCTCTGGGTTAGCGTTTCCCATTGCATCAGTTGACTGACATTTTAGAGCCAGCTTGCAAGTAGACGCACGTCAGCTGCCATGATGCACTATTGATTGGAGCACTTCATACATGGCCCTGAAGCCATGCCAACAAACAGTGATACAAGACACTCCCCCCCGTTTTTACAAAGTTATGTTGTCCAGTTTATGTCAGCCTGTGTGAATGCATTTACCATTTACTCCATTTATTTGCTGTTAGCAGTGTAAGCTGTCAGTCCCTTTACAACGTTGAACATATAAGAGAACCCATTACGCTGTTGAATTTGTTTTACACTCGGAGAGTTGATGTTAGTTAGTTTAGCTTGCTAATTTAAGCATTGATTTCCATTAGGTCATCCCCTCCCTCATAATTAAAGCAACATGTCCTTATACCTAAAAGACAGTATAGGTTGATGGCCAATGACTCCCTAAACAACATAAACATATGACTGTTGGAAAGTACCAGCAACAGGCACATGTACTAACTGTCACAGTTTTAAACACGTAGTTTGAGTTGTGATCAATTGCAGTTAGGCACCACAACTAATTGGTTTGGTTTAGATGATAAATGATATTTTGACATTATTGGCTATTACTGTCATGGCATCCGAAGGTACTGATGCGTTAAGCAGGTGACAGTCCGCGGTCGTTTTCAAAACACACTTGTCTCACGCACTCCAAAAGAAACTTGTTGAAACTTTAAACAATAATTTATTGTACAAAATGGGGGAAACAAACGTTGACAAAAACGGTTCCATAATTCATATTAAATTCAAAAGATAATGAAAAAACAGCTACAAGTTAGAGGGAATAGTGATAAAGTGGTAAAACTTGGCATTGATCCACAACCTCAGACGGATGCGCTCAAGTGTGCCGTGCACACAAGCTCAGTTGGTAGGCTATACTATATTTTCACATTTTGAACAATGCAATTTAAAAGTTTTGATTTTTATTGATAACCTACATTTACCAACAACAAAAAGACTACATTTAGCACCAAAAAAATATGTTAAAAAATAAATAAATAAATAAATAAATAAATACATTTCAAATACCAAATTTTCATAACGAATACCTACCCAACGAACGAAACGAATATCCGAATATTTGGGTACAGCCCTAGTAACTGGACACAGACAGCGGTCTTCTGGGTGAAAGTCCTGTCTTTGTTTGACTCATCCATCCACCCTAACTTTGTACTACGTTACGAGACGCTTCCGTCATAATTACTACAGCCACTAGAGGTCACAGCTTAACAATAAATGCAAGTATGGGTCATAATAAGCTGCTTATATAGTTGACATACATGGCTGTAATTTTGGGAAGGACAGTCTTACTTAAAGGGTGCTTTCATAGCAACAAAACGAAACCTCGGAGACAAATACCCTGACTTCTTTGCAACATTTTTTATGCATGTTTAACCTTAAAATTGCAGTAGTGTTGTGTTCTTCGAAAGATGCAACAACAAGAGTGAGTTTTACGACCTCAGGCAAAAAGGTTTTGGCAGCTGATAAAAGGACAAAAAGAGTCCAGAGGAGATAAGGCGGGAAGAAAGGCATAATTGTTGAGATGACAGAGAGCATTGAGCCTTGTAGTATGCAGCCACTTAGCACTAAGCTGTTCATTTCAACACATACACACAATGCACAAACAATCACTCAGAAAACAGCTGTTTTATGGAAAAAAACCAATCTCACACATGCAAGTATATTCACACAAACATGACTTACTGACTAAAACTGCCACTCCAGCTTATGACTGTGCTATCATGTAGCAAACACGCACACTTGCTAAAACGACATGTCAACAGAAGCACAATGTCTTACAGCTCAAAACGACAGACACAAGACAGATGTGCTTATAGCCAGAATCGGCATCTCACTGCCGAATGTGCACATGTTCACACACAGCAAGTTCGAGCTGCTTGGTGTCAACTGGGACTTTGAAGCCATAATCAGGATTAAACGGCTAGAAATCTGCTGTGACGAAGTGAAGGGGGAGGCAGGCGTGGGAGGGAGGGAGGGAGGGAGGGAGTTAGGAGAGGAAAGAAGGGGAAATGAAAGGAAAAAGTGAGTTGGATGATGCTGGAGAATAAAATTGAACCAAAATGAAAACAAACACACACAAGAGGAGAGGGAGTTGGAACGGGGAGTGAGGGAAAATTTCCATTCAAATGGGACTAAGTGAAAATCAGTTGGCTTTATCACCTTATTACAATCCACTCAAGACAAACTTACTTACTGTCTGAGTTTGCATTTTAGCCAACTGTGTGAATACAGGGAAGATACTCATTTCCTCATCTAGCTACAGATTATGTGAGATTATGTGTTTCCCAATCCTTGTATCCAGCATGTCACAATTAATTTAAAAAAAATCAGAAAAAATTTCTTTCTTTCTTTCTTTCTTTCTTTCTTTCTTTCTTTCTTTCTCTCGTTGTCAGACCTGGTTTTTAGACTTTATGGCGTTTCCATTCTGTTTTTCTTATTCACACTTAGCAGTTGGACAAATGTAAGTACAGGGTTTTCCCTAAAGAGACAAATCCAGAATAGACACCAAACCTGGTAGATGTGGATATAAGATGCAAGAAAAACCCAACCAAACCTCAACAACATAGATTTCCTTTTTGACAGTTGTTTCACTGGGGTTTCACCCAGCCCGTTGTTATTTCCAGGTTGTCAGATACTGACGCTTTGTCACACCCCTCTGTGTGTAATAGCAACACTGAAGGTACCATTTGGCATCTCTATGAGATGCACTGGGCTTCCAACTAACTCCAGTGTAAACACACCCACGGCGATATTTGACACTCGGCTATGGGTCAAACAGAATCAGACTTTCACCCAGGAGACTGTTCTATGTATACCATGTGAAACTAAAAGGTTATGCCGTTTTAACAAACAGTT
Organism: Epinephelus lanceolatus; assembly: GCF_041903045.1. Lineage (NCBI taxonomy): Eukaryota > Metazoa > Chordata > Actinopteri > Perciformes > Serranidae > Epinephelus > Epinephelus lanceolatus. Next base: position 26,375,370 of record NC_135755.1, on the reverse strand, counting down.
CCATACTTAGGCCCATCTGTTACATACAGACGTCACTCGTGGGATGTATTTTTTTCATGCTACACACTTATTCCAACCCAAAAGATGATGTTTTTTTCTAAACCTAACAAAGCAGTTATGTTGTCTGGACCTTACTGTTCAACAATATTAACCACGTTTTACCCAGGAAACAGTTGTGCGTCACATACAGACAGTAAAGGGTGCATTTTACAGAGACTCCAAAGGGTGCCGTAGACATCCGTATTACACGCCAAGGGGTGTTAGAAAGCGTTGGTTTTTGAGGACCAGGGATGAGAACGAGTTGTTTCACCATACTGAATAAAGCATGTAGCCAACATCAGCAGCGTCCTCTCAAGCTGTGTGGTTCCACTCCATTCTTTAACCGCTCCCTCTCTTTCTTTCTTTCTGTCTCCACATCGCTTTCTCTCTTCCTGGTTCTCATGTGCTTCTTGTCATCACTTCTTTCCTCCTTACTTCTTCTCCCCCCCATTGTTCCTTTCTTTCAATCTGTCATCTTGTCTGCTGTAACTGCACAGCTTGAGTTTAGCCGCATGTATGTAAAAAACAAACAAACACACGCACACACAAACACACCTTTGTGATCAGAGCGAGAGCTGAAAACACAGAAGGTGGGGGGGGGGGGGGGGGGGGGGGGGGGGGTGAGGAGAAGGCAATGACCTTGCTGGTGTGAAATCTGATTAGTTGGGTGAGTAATGTACTATCCTAGGAGACGGGCTATCTGTCATGATGTCTAAGGTTTGGGTCAACTGCAGTTCACTTGCTTTCAACTCACAAGCAATAAGTGACTATGAAATGTGTGTTCAGTTTATTTAAATGGAATAACAAAAAATACTTCTGTGTGCAGCTGTAGATGGTGTAGGCGGGGGATGAAAAATTACCCTGGCCATTGCTGGTGAATTACTTTCCAATATCACACCTTGAATTGCTGGGAAAGTAGTCGGAGTAAGAATGGTGATTTGCAACAAAATTCAAAAGAGTCAGAGTAGGCAGCAGGTACAAATAAAAACCAAAAAGCAATAAAGGATGGAGAGTAGGCGGTGGAGCATCCAATACACAGCCCATGTAGAAACGAAATACAGTCAGCATGTGGATAGAGCATGTCAGTTCTGTCGGTAATCTTCTCTGGCATGTTACCTTGAAGCACAGTTTGATTGAACGTTAACACATTCATAAATTGAGAGTTAATGACCAGTGAACTCTCAGGAAAAACCCCAGGCTCTGTCAGGGGAGCAAGCAACTCATGGAAGGGACAGGATGCATGTTAATGGTGCATTAATTAAGTTTAGACCTACACTGTCACTTTCTCTACAGATAGCTGAGGGCAGCCACAACTGTTTACTACCTGCTTCTGAAATCACAGCGGCCCATGTTTGTTAAAAAGAGGACAAAAACATACCACATTTAAACGTGGCTTCGAGTATGAGAAGTGGTGTTATGCGAGTTCCTATGCATGGTCATGAATATTGAGATTTGACAGCAGTGACATGCATACAAATGCAGTGATACTTCCACACGCACTTGCTCACAGGAGTAGGGTCCAGGGGGAAGTGGGAGTTTTTAATTAAGGGTCGGTACACACACTGATTAATTGATGTGTTCTAATACACATACACTCTGGAAGGCTTTAGGGCTTAATCCTCTGTTACACACACACACACACACACACACACACACACACACACTAATACAATCTGCCTACAAGACAATTAACACACACTCAAACACACTCATTCTCATATAACAGGTTAAACAACATACAAAATTATATGTTTTTGCACTGTGTTGGAATAAATGGTAATTTTCATGTTCTTTCAGAATTGGAAAATGGTATCCTCATCATGGTTTTTTAGGTCACCCTCATAGATTGCATTAACTGAAAATAAACAAATGGAGCTTGTCAGCCCCAATAATTGATGCAGCCACTCTTTAAACTTTGGGTTTTGGGTGTTTCTTCCCTCAGTGCTTTGATTAAGATATTTAAGAGGACAGAGAAGCTTTGGATTGCTCTAAACTTACTTTTTATTCAAACAGAAATGCAGAAATCTGACCCAACTTGATAAGCAGTTTCCCCGGTCACTCCTGGTGGCTTCTTAATCATGTAGCTCACAGTGTGAACACAAGTTAAGCTGTCTCCGTAGCAGCAGAACGGTTGGTGTACAATTTGAACTGCGGTGGCCATGCATCTGTCTTGCAATCCTCGTCCCAGGGGCCTCCGCTCTTTTCTCCGACATTTTCAAGTCTAATTGAACGGGCATAATGGAACACAGGACTCGATTCCTCTCGACTGGCTGGTCGCCTGATTATTCCAGTCACATTTGCAAAGAGAATGAAATGCTTTCCAAACAGTTCATCTTGAGGGCAGCGTTAAATGCAGAAGTAGTTTATTGTTACGTGCAGTAAAATTGGATGACTACACCTGTGAATGCATCTGGGGTTTTTTTTTTTAGATGTTTTTAAAAATACGTGGAAACCTTGGAGGCAAATCCGATCCGTCACAGCTGCCAATTTTGCTCATTAAAAGCAGAGCAGTTTCCTGTTTTTATGTACCAGCAATACTGGAGCTGGAGGTCTTTTCTTTTTTTTTTTTTTTTTTTTTACACTAAAAATGCCATCATATACCTCCTTATGAGTTGTGCTGGTTATTTGACAGCTGGGTTGGCTTGTTTCCGTTGCAACATCTGGCAACCCAGTAGCACTGACAGTTATAATGTTAGATTTTTTTTCCTAGTCTGAGCCTGAGGTATACCTGCTCTCACCGTGCGCTCCCTGATAAAAAATTCCATTACAAGACTGCACTCTTTCAGTGTTGGTCTGGAAGTGTCTGTTTTGCTTGTAAGGTTACAGTAAATGATGTATGCTTTGCTAAGTGTTCAACACAGTTCATCAATACATTCTCTAAAATCGGACTTACCTCTCCAAACACATCCTCCTCTCTTCTACTTGCGCTTTGTGTTGTTCTTCCTTCCACCCCTGACAATGCCAAACTCAGTGTAACAGCACAGTTACAGTGAGCATGCATACATGGACATAAGCGTGTATGCACACACTGGTATTACTGTAGGGCAGTCCAGCCTTACTCTGCAGTTGCACATAAGACGTGAAAAGAGGAAAGAGAAGTTGAGGCACACTTGATTGTAATTTTTGAGCCAAAGTAGTGTGTAATGTCCGTGTTGGCTGTAAAACTAGCCTCGCCCATAACAGCTCCTCTAGTTTAGACATTTACAAAGGCCTTGTTGAGGTCCTACAGAGCCAGAAGGCCGGCAGAGGTGACATGTTTACAGCTGTCTTGGACAAAGCCTTTCAGAGTGGCATTTCATCACAAAGTCTAGACGGCTAGATCGATATGGAGGGAGAGAGGAAAAGAAAAAAGCGAGACTAAAAAGTCTGAAGCCCTGGTAGCGGCCCCTTGAGGCTGCATTATTCATTGAGCTTACAGTCTAAAAGGGTTAGATGGGACAAATGTTGATAGATTTGCTGTTTTTAGAGGATATAAATACTAAATATGTAAAGTTTGACTTCAGGATGGAGCTATAAAGCATGTCATGAATCACTAATTTCAAAAGCATTTTTTCTTATGCGAGTATCAACATGCTCAGCAAATGTTAGGGTGGTCTGTCAACAAATTTCTTGGCAATTCTGCCTTCAGATATTCTTACAAAGTTTAATTCAACATTTCTTGTGCACAAGTGGAGAGTTTGACCTGAAAAGGGGGTCACCAAAAACACCAAGAGTCCTCTTCTAGCAAAAAATCAATATCTACAGTAATATATTCTGCAGTACATTCACTGTGTTTTTATGTTTCCTGCTGTGCAAGTGAGTGAAGGAAATTAGTACCAGTCTGCTTTTCAAACAGCAGCCCCCTTGATCAAAGAACTTATTTGCTGAGCTATCTGCTTCCTGGAGCATTTGCTATGTTAAAGGGAATGTGACACTGTAGCACAGGGTTGGCATGGGATTATTTACAATTATGAATTTCAGGGGTTTTTTACACACTGGAAGCCTGTGGGCCACAATGAATCAGCACAAAAAAGGCAAAAAGTGGAATGACTTTGCCACTGGTCAGAAAGGCAGAGTCATTCCCCATCCTCAGTTATAAGCTGAAAACCCATTCCTTCTAGAAGTACCTTAAATTGCCTTCTCTACGCTGAATCATATCCTCTCTGAGGTCTTCACCTCAGCTCACTCTAATTTGCTCTTAACTTTTTTTTTTTTTTTTTTAATAAATATCTCCCTTCTACCTCCATTTTTAAAAAACTATTTTTTTTTGCTAGTAATACAGGTGATCTAGGAACTGAGGCTTATTCTTCCACTGCCTTCTCTCTAAGTGGATCTGGATAAGAGCATCTGGGAAATACGTAAAATATGAAATGTTCCAGAAAATGGTCCAAGTTATCATTTATTTTTTGCAGACGCTATCATGAGGCTGTCCATCAAAAGACTTAAATCATCCTTACTGAGATAATTGGATAAGCACTTTGCTCTCCTGTCAGCAGACAGGCAAAAATAATTTAAATGGATTGATATGATCTAATTAAATCACAGTACGTCTGATAGTGATCCTAGACTTTCAAGTGTCTGACTGGACTGTATTTTTGGACAAAACATTGGATTAATTTGTGTGGTGGTTTGGGAAACAAATACACAAGGTGCCTGATATTCATCAGGAATCAACTTTTCTGCCTGAATAATCAAAGATGTCTTTGCCAGACACTTCAAAAAATGTTCATCTGTTGATTGGGTTTGCAATGGGCTCTTTGATATTTCAACAAATCAAACAAGGCATTTCCACTCAAATAAACTGATAGAAACACTGAAACAATGAGATGCACGCTACTCTGGTGTTCAAGACAAAGCAGACAAATACAATGTGTAAACTACAGTCTCATTCTGAGTGACAGAATACTATTTTGGACATGAAAGGCCCAGCATTAGAAACAAAGACAACGTCCAAAGAGTTACCAGGTGAATTGTTTCAGGTTTGAACTTGTTTACGTCTGAAGAGCCGGCTAATGGTTTCAGCTACTTGGACAGCACACAAAAAGCGTCAGTCGGTAGAGAGCGGAAAATAGAAAAAAGTGAGCATGAATGAAGGTTGAAGAACGAAATGGAGAATCAGGGGAGAAAAACAACATCAAAAAGGACAAGAAATTGTTTAAAGGTGGAAGATAACAAGAGAAAGAGTGCTGTTTAGAAGGTTGGCAAAAGATTTAAAAGTGCAAAAACAACGGGAGGAATGAAGAGAAAGAGAAATTACTTTGGTAGAGTGCCTTGTGTTTTAGCCGCTTTAATGGCTGATTGAGAATAAAAGTCTCTTTTCTAATTCTAATGAGTTTAATTATGGCTTGCCCTTTGCCAGGTGTTTGGATCAGCTAATGTCTGGATTCATTAATTGTCAATTAAAACCGAATCAGGTGCAGGCTCCCAATCTCAGTCAGCTCTCAGTGCAAACATTAAAAAGTAGAATAACTGTTTGTTGTGTTCAGACGTTTGATGACAGTCCACAAAAAAAAAAAAAAAGAAAGAAAGAAAAAAGATAAGCCCGGGTGGTAAAGTTCTGAAGATGGATTTAGGATAAATGCCTCTCCAAAGGCAAAGTGGCATTTTCTCATCTGTGTTTTTCTCTGATAAGATAGGATTGGCAGTTTGCATTTCATTCTGTAATGTGGCTCCTGCTATTGAAGAAATTGGAGCGAGGGAGGGGCTGAGTAAAAGACAGCAGGAGTGAAAGAGAGGATGCATAAATAGTGTTCAGATCGATAGAAAAGCGAGGGCGGGTTGTTTAGAGAATCCAGACTTTTTATTCTCAAAGATTTAAGTAATAAGGTATGTGTGTTTCCACGTCTTTGTGTGCATGTGCAAGACTGTGTGTTCTTGGGAGAGAATAAGGGGATTTGTCTCATTTTAAGCAGACGATGAATTCAAGCTTAATGCTCAGTGCTGCTGCAGAGAAAACAAATGCTTTCAACTCAGAAGAGCAATAAGGGAGGTGGTGGGGGTGGCGACTGTAAGGATGAGGACAGGAGATAAGTGTTAACTCCAACCTCTACTTTTTTTCTTTTTCACTTGCCTTTCTTTTCTTCTCTCCTCATTCCCTCCCCTCTTCTACTTCTTGTTTGATTTTTATCCAGTCCTCTTTATCTTAGTTTCTCTATCTTCTACATCTCCCTTCTGTAGTAGCAGGAAATGCTTTTCATGTAGGAGTGCTATGGAATAACAAGTGTATTACTAGGACTGGACTTGGGACCACTCATTGATCTTATTTTATTGCCAACTATATAATTTTTTTTGTGTAAATACTTCTTGCAGAAATGACTGTACTGCACACATATGAAACCCTGTTATAATATTCTGAATATGATGAGATTCGGCTCATGTCAGAATCCAAAATTAGTTCCTAAATATCACCACCACACCCTTTTGCATAACAATCTGATGACTTTCACTTGTACCATTCAAATCCAGCATCAAGTTTGACATTTGGGCTTTTATTGTGAAGATGTCCAGATTTAGGATATAAGAGTACTTATCAGACCACATTCTTGCTTCCCTCATTGCTCAAGGGTCCAGCTTTTGTGATCCTTTAGTCCAGTTGTGGCATTTTTCTCTCAAGCCCTTTTTAGACAGGAATTGTGGAAATTGTGGCAGTATAAAAACAAAATCGGTATGTGCAGCAAAATGCCGCCTACCTACTTTTGTTTATACAGAATGCGCCTTTTTTCGGGGCAATGGGGGGCCTTAGCAAGTAACAAAACGTGTAGCTCAGCATGTGACGTAAACAGTGACGTGGGAGGGAAGCAGCGGCTGGTCAGTCCTTCAGCGATTCTCTTGTAAATCAGCCCGTTCTTCACAGTCCCCGTCATCTGACAGTCAATGGCCTCTTCATTTGTGAGGGCAAGGAGGGCGCTCAATTCCTTGTCACCTCAGTTGCTCATCTTTACAGTGTCTGTCAGGTTTGCGTTTCCCTCTTGCTACTAGCTGCTTGCTAATTACTGCTATCAGCTGTTTCCTGTTTATCCACTGCCAGTGGCTCGCATGTGCGGCGTCATTAACAGCTCCTTCCACAAGTCTTCAACAGCCCCTTCCGTTGCAGAAGGCCTCCTCGGTCTGTTTAAACTAAAAAGGTTCCACCAATATGACTACCCTACAAGGCGGAAAACTGGGCACCTCGGATCAACTCGCCAGTCCGGCTCTGTGTGTCGAAACGCTCGCAGCTTGCCAGCAAAACGGCCCAACAGTCGCGGAAAATCTGGCAGTGTAAAAGGGGCTTCAGATACAACTGGTTTCCAAAGGGATCACTGCCAGAAAGAGGACTTCCTGTGGAAGCTTTTGTTTAGTGTTACAGAGGTGTCAAATTATTTAAGGGATGATCTGAATGCTTCGAAGCTCCAATCATTGCCATGGTAATCAACACCCAAATCTGTATTCGAATGCTTCAATTTTTGTTACATTACCCCAGTCGTTACCATAATCTCATAGTGTCCCATCGAACAGCCCTACATTACTTTAAAGCCACATTTTTTGTAGTGTTATTTGTGCTTATGTAGTCTCGCCACCAGACAATCAGAGATCCCCGCCTTCTGATAGTCTGGGGACACTCCTTTCTAAAGTGTGTTTAACACACCGGCGATAACGGCCGGCAACAAAGCAACATCTCTTGCATTTTTGAAAAAGACACGCCTTCAACAACAACAAACACACAGAGAGCTTGAAAATGGATGCCGAGAGATTAAACTCCGTTTTATCAAACGTGTGCTCATCCGTGAAGAAACAACGGGAGGCTTTTAACAGATGACGTCCTGATATTAGCTTTGCTGCTGCTGTTAGCTGTCCCTGTCAGCTGCAGCCACTGGTGCTTTCTAGACATCGTGATTTCCTAAAACTGAATAAATACCACACATAGCAACACAAAACTGCTTTGCTAGCTCAACCATGTTGTAACTAAGATATCCGCTGGAAAAAATATTTTTTTCACAGACTGTTTAATGAGTTATTACCTATTACAGACACCGCTAATGGCTAAGAAATAGTAAGTTAATGTTTGTTCAAACATTGTGTTTATAGACTTTACAAACATCGGATTAGTCTAAACGGTGATACAGTGATGTGAAAAATGTGATATATATATATATATATATATATATATATATATATATAGCTAAAAGCTCTGCTGGTTTTCTACCTGGAAGCATTTGTAAACAACAAGGCGATTGCCTCTATAGTCCGGCCGGACAGATGAGTCATGGCCTTGTAAAAGATTATGTTTGTTTCTTTTAGGTGGCAAGAATGTGTCGCCGCAAACGCGACAAACATCCCCTAACTTTGACGGAGTTTTCTGCGAGCACGGCTGAACCATTTTGTACCGCTACATGTGTTTCTAGTGGGACTATGTTTACAAGCAAGAGTTCTGCGAGCCACCGAAGGACCGCCCTGCAGATTTACTATTGGTTCTGCAAAGTAGGGAGTTTTTTTAAACTCTGAAATTGTATCCGCCCATCTAAACACAAAATCAGGGAGAAAGTCATCAGTCTTTAGTTAAGCAAAGCGTCTAAAGACTGACTTGTGAGTCTAGTGCTAATGTTTCTCTGTGTGTTGTCTCGAGGTAGGTTGGTTATTGGCTTATCTTATCTAATCTCTTTATAGTTCCTGAAAGGAGCAACATTTAAGATATATTACAGTATTGCAATAACCAAATCCCAGATGATATTGAATCTTCTATCATAATATTGATATCAAGATGAGTGAATGTCCAGCTTTACTTTTGGAAGTATTCAGTTGGCAGCCATTGCCTGGCATACATTTTAAAGTTGGCACATAGCAGTAATTGTATATCTTTAATATGTCTAAAAGTTGCGAGTCAGACTGATATAGAGACAGAACAGACCACACAGGCAAAGCAGTAGTGTGGTCTGTAAAGTTTTAAGGGAGGCAGGATACTGTAGACACGGTTAAAGGTCTTCCGTACAATGTTCTCTTTTTGTTTCGTTCCTTTGAGGCCCTTTAAGGGGAAAATTATGTTCAGTCAGGACTTTAAGACTACAATGAGCGTCCCAGCATAGTAGTGGACTGTGTAATGAAATTGGTCAAGCGGTGATATTTGGGTGGTGTGCAGCACTAAGTTGCCCATACTGTTGGGGTTTTATTCTATTTTAAATACACTTTGACTACCATAATGGTGACACTGTGCACGCAGATAAAGGCCTGTGCAATTAAGCTGTCACCCTGCTGTTTTCCTTTTCCTATTCTCATTTCATTGTCCTGTCATTCAGTGGCTTTTTTTTACCAGTGTTCTCCAGATCTTATTTATTTGTCTGTCTTGTTTCTGTCGCTCAGTCTCAGCATTATTCTATTCCTTGATTGCTCTACATTTTTGTATTAAATATTCAAATTAGAGATTTGTTTTTAGCCTTAAGTGATTGCAAAGTCCATAGACCTGCCATGTTTGTGTGAGCATGGGTGGTTGAGCTTTACTGACCCTTCACTGCCTTGTGTGTGTCATGTTTGCATGTTTCACCTGTTAATAGTTTGATTATGCATATGTGTGTATATTTACATACACTTGGCTGAATGATTGTTCACTGCTGCAGCACATTCACCTCGGAGCCTTTAAGCGGCCATCTGTGCATTTGAAAGGTTCAATTATATTCAATATAACTCAATAATGCCAGTGTTCAAATCCAGCAGGACCAAACCCAAGTACACAGAAGGGACAGGGTCAACGGCTTTGTGGGCGTACTGTAGCGCTTGCAAGGTTACAAAGGTGGATTGTGTGTGTGGACCTTGTTGCTGTCCTTTTGTAGAATAAAACACCCTGCAGATGTTTAATGACCCACAGTTCACCAAAGTTTGTGCATTGCACCATTAATTATGGGATTACTAACAGTAGACAAGCAGGCGAGTGGCATGCTAGGGTTGAATCTTGTTATTTTACTTTGAGCAAAACGGCTCATGCTTTACTGACAAATGCAACCTGACTGGAGTGTGTGTAGGTGGCAAAACTAGCACTGCTTCTTGTTTATGACAATGGAGAGCAGTCGAGGTAGGATTGTTCTCTTTTTAATCCCAGCTCGTTTTTATTTGTTGTTTCTTCAGAAGCACAAACACTGCTGTGTTTAAGGGTTTGATTCCCTCTGGAGCCCCCCCTTTGAAATCTATGAGGCTTTGAGATGTTTTGGGTAAATATCCACCAACTGTCTCTTGCTAAAGTTTAAAAATAAAATCACTAACAAGAGAAGTCTTTTCCTAAAAGTGTTGAGCATCTTGCAGCGGAGGTGACACATTGTTTAGTCGCTTTTAGACATTCCACAGATTGGCGCGTGCTGTGACATCTGTTTTCACTTACAGAATAAGAATGCAAAAGATCACTGGGAGGTGACTTTATGATTCATTATTTCTTTGCCCAATGACTTGAGCTGAGTCACCATTGACAAATTATAGTCGGAAACTGGTGCCATTTCCTCTAAAGTAAAACCAGTGATCTGAAAATTGTTTTTGAATATCTTTGGACTGCAGTCAAATAGTGATCAATGACTTCCTGAAATTCAATCTTTTTAAATAGGCAAGTCTTTCGCAGGAGCCAGTGAATATGTTTGGTGATAAAATGCTGTGCTGCTTGTTTTCAGGGAGAGGAAGTGCAGCATCAAACATTTTTGTTTTCCTCTCAGTGGTATTATTATTGTAACCCTTCTCATTTTTACAGAGATTTTAAAGTGTGTAGTTGCAGAAGCTTAAGCCAATGTTGCGCAATGATAGCAGGAGACGTCATAATTTAACAAACTCACCAAGTTCTAAGTTAATAGCAAATGGTTTTATTGTGGCAAGTGGTGGTGTACATCTTTGAAGAGAGTGCTATGAGCGGTGCTGAGCAATGTGCCAAGGTCTGACATCTCTGTATGCAGTTAGACTCTGAATTTTTCATGGAAGTAATACATTTTCTTCAGTATCTTTGTGCTGGTGCTGGCAAGGCAACGGGGCATTGTTAAAGCTTCACTGTTCCCCTTGTAGTCTCAATGCTGCGGATGTTTGACAGCACTTTGATCTTAAACAACCACAAGCTAAGCTGTGGCTTAAGATGCAACAGATGACAATATGCAACCCACATAGCTGCAGATATTATATATACAGCCCTCACCTCAAGAGACATGAATGACAACCTATTGTGTCAGCCGATAAGACTCTAAAATCTATTTTAGTTTTTTTTCTTCTTTCCAAGGATAGGGGGTAACAAAAACGCATTTGCTTTTTATGGCAAGTTTTCCCCAAACATCTGCAAAGTTGCTTTACTGTAGAATGTCTGCTTGTATAGTTTGTTTTGCAGAGTACAATACATAAGACTTTAATGACTGAATGAATCCATTACGCCTTCTGCTCGCAGATTCAAGTGAAAGTTGGGTTTTATTTTAGATCTAATTGTTGCGAGCTGCCTAGACAAACACTGTCTTAAATTGTTGTACCAAAGGACAACGCTGTTATGGGACCTGTTCATACATTCTGCTGGAATAGTCATGTACACGTCACACACTGTATAATAAAGATGGACGATATAGCAGCTCGCCAAAAGTGAAGCCAAAACATCTCGATCACCCCCTGATGGCTGGGAGGTATAGGTCATGAAACCCGCCCTCTTCATGTTAGCAGGTGGGACATGGGCCAAAATATAAGATTGACGCACAAGTCAGATAAATTTTTCCCAAGGGTGGTTTCTGTAATTTAAGGGAATTCTTATCATGATGTACGTTCAAATGTTCATTTTCTGATGGGTTTGGTTACAGTTAGTCATTTGATGCAATAAAAAGGGGGTTTGACATCATGATTGATAGCTGTGTGTGCCTTTGAAGTGCCTGCGATCAATGGTGCCGCTAGCAATTGGTCAGACAGCTGTGTGGGCGTGAACTCAATTCCGCGGAGATTGCTACTGCGCAGACAATGGCTCTACATAAAGTCAGCAGTGCAAGATGGCAGTGGGCGTATCTGGGATATTTTGACTTAATTTTTGTGCATTAGGAGCAAGTAAAGACGTGTTGTCCATCGTTATATACAGTCTATGGTTCACCCTAACAACTAGGCATAAGTTTTGAACAATCAAAAAGTGAAAAGAAAGTACAGCAAACAGGAATCAGAGCAGTGGTACATTTTCTCTGATGTCCCAGGTAAATAGCAATGAGGAAGACCTCTGTTTGGTCAAAGCTTTGATGATAAAACTTAAAAGCACTCGTATTCCAGTGTGCAGGTTCTTCCTGTTGTAATGTTTTCATATGGTCGCTCTCATGATGATAATAAACATTGTATTTTTTTTTTTCTTTTTTCTTTTCTTTTCTTTTCCTTCCTACTTGTCTGCATTGGTCTTCATAGCTTAGCACCACTAAAGGGTGTAAGCTTCTTGTGAAGATTGATGCACTGTTAATCTTGCAGTCAAGTATTTTATACCCATAATGCGTGGTTGTGACTGTCACCCACCCTCCCTGGAGACTAGCCTATCAGCCTTTATTGGAAAAACTTCCTAATATGAGCCAGAGAGGGCCGTGATACACCAAAGTGTGTCAGGGGAAAAGTAAGGAAACAAGCAAGGGGGAAGGGGCAGGTGCTTAAGTCCTGAGTTATATAGTGATGCGGAGAAGAAGGAGGAAAAACAAACAAACAAATAAACAAACAAACGAAGAAAAAAAACGGGGGAGAAACAGGCAGTATAGCTGATGTATTGTGGCCTTGAGGTGGTTGTGCTCCATGCAGATTATCAAAAACAAACATATACATGTCTACTATACTGTACTGAAAAACAAAAACAAAAGAGAAGTCTATACTGAACACCAAAAATGTGAGAGTCTTGGTGGAGGGGGAAAGCCCGATTGCAGAGAAGAGTTGCCAGCGCGGTGTGGTAGGTTTGAGAAGCAAGTGGGCCCCTTTGGAGTGATCCCATCGGTTCTTTGCGATGCGTCACGGAGCTGAAGTATCGAACATGCATCCGTGTATTTGAACCCTCCCAATGTGTTTATGAAAACCATCACCAGGGTCCAGGGCCAGCCCTGCGGGGGAAGGGGGGCGGTATGGCACCCCAAGACCGCAGGAGCGCCCAGACCCCAAGACCAGGGAGCTGCAGAGGCCGCAGGACACCACGCAGGCCCAAGGACCCAGGGCGGCGATGGCCGGCACCCCGAGAGAGCCAGAAACACACCCCAGACAGGCGGGGCAGGAGGGCCCGCCCACCCACTGCCCGACGCGGACCGCCCCACCACCCCCCCTCTTACTATGATTCTCCGATCCCTGACGGAGAAACATTAACCCTACACCGTGAATGTGAACGTGAGTGCCCATAAGTGTGATGTGGTGCATTAAAATTGAGGGACATAGGAGACAGGTGGGGGCAAGGCTGATGGCTACAGCACACTGCTGTCCTGCAGCCCGTGCAGCCATAAGGCACCTGGAACCTGTTCCCATCTGTCCCCCAAGATGTAGGTGTATGTGGTGCCTTAAAATTGGAGAACAGATAAGGATGGGCTGGGGGGCAGCATGGAGGGCTACCGGACACCACTGTCCCATAGCCTGCCCCATCATGAAGCCCCCCAATCCATCCGTGGTCTGCACCTCGAAGAGTGAGTGTATGTGGTGCATTAAAACTGTGGAATGTGTGGTGAGTGAACTAAATGTGGTTTAGGAGGCCAGGCCAGTGTAGGCCCGGCCCGAGGGCTGGAGGGATGGATGGGAGGGGCTAGGAGGTGGCGCCAACCAGACCCCGGCGCTGCGAGGCCCCCAGCGCCCATGGACAGCGGGCCAGGTGGGCCCCAAGGAAACCCAACGGGCCCCCACCTAACCCCGCCCCCCAAGCAACTGCAGCGTCAGGCCCCCGCAATGGTCCCGACCTGGGCCACACCGCCCGCAGCAAATCGACCCCCAGCAGAAGGACGAGGCGTGCCACCAGGGTGCACGGACGACGGGCCCCACCCAGCCCCCCTGAACCCCGACGCGCAGGAGCACAGGCCAACCCGCAACCCCGCCAGTACCCCCCTAGACCGCCACAGACCCAAAGCCGCATCCCCAGCGCACCCGACCCGCCCCCTACCGCCGGCCGCACACCAACAGGCAGGCCCACACTGTGCAGCACCAGAACACCCCCCGCGGGCAGCACCCAGCCCCCACACCAGGCCCCCCAACCCAGGGGAGGACCCTGGGCCCGCCCGAGGCCGGGAGAGAGGAGCAAGGAGGGACGGGGAGAGGGGAGAGGGAGGAGGGAGGGGGAAGGGCAGGAGCGGAGCGAAGGGGGGGGGGGGGGGGGATAAACATTGTATTTTATAGTATTTCCTTCCATAAACTGAAAAACAGGCTCTTTCCATTTCCTGTATCTCTTTTTGACTCTCTGTTCTACATTTAACCAAACTTTTAATACAGCCAACTAGGAAAAGAGCGGTGCATTTAGCAGCACTGAGGAAAGCAACGCACTATGGTCCGAAATAGCCACCTGAAGCAAACTGCTGAATATTTCATACTAATAATCTCCCACAGTATTTGGCCTTTAGGCATGGCTAGACAGGAAGAAAGGTTAAATTGCTTACTGTCTGGTGCTGTCAACTAAAAAGCTAAAGGCCCCTCTCTCAGCAGTTAGTACCAATTATAGCTCAGCTGAGATTCCCAGTGGTTGTAAAGCTGTGTTTCTTGAGCTGAGGTCTTACTGTATGTCTCCAGGAACCTTGGTGACTGGGTGAGATTTTTATCTTAGTTTGGATCCCAGTTGAATCGTAAACAGTAGAGCCAGGGGCAAAGTTGTAAGACCAACAGTTGGATCCTGTTTCTCTTATATTTTGCAGCTGAATTATGGAGAGTGACAATCATCTGTTTTCTCCACATTGGTGTGGCTGTTAATATAACTAATTTGGCATAGGTATTTGGGAGATTTACATACAACTCTCTGAGGTTTTTAGTGGTGGTAAATAGTGTTAGTTCAGAGATGGGAGTGGATTTGTGGGGTTTAGCCTCCCTAATTGAGCAGCCACAAAAGGCAAATGTAAGCTGCTTGTATGGAATTTTTGTTTATTAGCAGAGCTCAGAGTGAGCATGCATGTTTGTAGCAATCACTTAGCAAGCAAGAGACAAACACTAGCAATGCTGAGGGTATTAGGCAATTATTTATTGATGTCTTTTCCCCTTTCTTCTTTTCTTTATATCATTCATTGACACCCATCTTCCTTATTCTCTTTTACTTTGACTCTGTACCTTTTCCTCCTCTTTTTGGATCTCTTTTCTTGCCTCCTATTCTTCGCTTCCCCTGTTGCTTGCTTTCTAGCAAACAGGCTGAAAGCCTGAAAGATGACACCCCACTGTATCTGTCTCTTATTCTTTGCCACTGTCTTTCACACACAAGCACACACACCAAGATCTCCTACCGTCACCCTCTCAGAAAAGAAACCGCAGAATGTCACAAGATGAGAAGAGTTACAAAATTTCACTCCCTCCCTCTGATCAGAAGTCTAAAGGGAGCCCGCGGGGATCTTGAGTGGGAGGAGTAGGTGGTAGCATCGCCACATGGAGGACAGACAGAGAGAAAGAGCAGTGAAAAATGATGAAAAGAGGGCAGGAAGCTCCCTTTTCATTCCTTGTTCCGGGGGAAACGTGAAGAAGAGATGGGCAGTGGGCGGGGATGTTCAGAGAGCTACTGATGAGCAGGAGAGGCCCTGCGGTGAAGTAAGAAATAGGAGGGGAAAAGGCAAAATCACACCTGGGACAAAATACGAGAAAAGAAGCGATGTCAGGAATAAAAAGGTGAGGGGAAACAAAATAGAGCATACTGAAAGGAAATGGGGAGAACGAAAGAAATATGAGTGATGGAGAGGTGGAGGGGTGAACAGAGAAGACATTGAAGAATCAGGGAGTGAAATTCTCTCAAGTTTTCTAAGAGAGCCTGTCAGTGAAGTACTCCCCTAGTTGCAACAGAAGACACAAGTTAAATGAGGAAAGCTGGCAGAGGTGAAAGGGATCGAGCGAAGGAGTGAGCGGAAACAACTGCAAACAATCATAGGACCATCGAAAGCAAGTACTGAAAGAACAAAATTGGGGAAAGGGACAGAAATTGGATAAATGGCAAGATGGAGAGAGGATGAGAGTAGCAGAGAGCGGCCAAGAGAGGCCCGCGTATCACAGAATGAGGAGAGGACTGGCAAAATGCAAGTACCTCTGTAGTGATGCATCTGATGTCAGAATCTGGGGCACAGTGTGGAGAAGAGATCCAGGTCAAAAATGTGACTTGCTGTACTGTTAATGTAAGAAATTGATCATCCAAAGGGGAAATATAAACACGCAGCATGCAGTTTTTATGCCTCTGGGCTGGCAATAGCCGTGGCTGGAAGCATTATGTTCCCAGGTTGTCCATCTTTCTGTCTGTCCCATTCTTTTGAACGAGATTTCTCAAGAACGCCTTGAGGGAACATCCACTTGGGCTCAAGGAAGAACTGATTAGATTTTGGTCGTCAAGGGTCAAAGGTTAAGATGACTGTGACCTCGTCCATCTCATTCTCATGAACACGATATCTCAAGAATACCCTTTCCTCAAATTTGGCACAAACGTCCACTTGGAGTTAACAATAAACTTATTAGAATTTAGTGATCAAAGGTCAAGATAACTGTGACCTTGCGTCCGTCCCATTCTCATGAATGGGATAGCCTTGAGGGAATTTCTTCAGATTTGGCACACACATCCATTTGGACTCAGTGATGAGCTGATTAGAATTTGGTGGTCAAACATCAAGGTCACTGTGTTGTCATAAAACATGTTTTTGGCCAAAACTCAAGAATTGGTATGCTATGCATGACAAAATTTCACACAGATGTCTACTAAGATAAAATGATGACGTGATGACATTTAATATCCCAAAGGTCAGTTTCACTGTGACATAATGTTCTGCAAAAACACTTGTCTGGCCGTTATGCAAATCATACCTCAGGAACAAGGGAGAGACATTTGGTCAGATACTGAATGGGGGCCCAAATCTTGGGTGTCCACCTCGAAACTGTGCTGATTGTACAGATCTTCTTTTGTTTGTACTAACAGCAATCTTGATCTTAAATTGAACGTATATGTTTCTTTGACATACCAGCAATTGATTACATCCTGAAACTCCCGCCATACAGCTATCAAGGTCATCTATATTGTAGTGTTTCAAGAATGATATCAGGTAAACACCACCTTTACACCTCATGCATGAGCCCCAAGGTTTTGTAACCGCCTACTGCCCTCTGACAAATACAATTCACATTCTTTCTATGGTAGCCTCCACAGCTCACGCTGAGCCTGTCCATTTGGCTGTGTGAAAAACGCATCACCTCCATATAGCTCAATTGGCAAAAAGTTTACTGACGCTGCCATGGTCAGGGGTCCCATTCCTTGTGTAGCTCAATAGCTAGGTTAGAAGGGTAAGGTGACACTAATACTGCTGGAGGGCTTCTATTCCTACTGGGATAAAAAGCATGTGCACTCATAATACTGCAGGTAACATTGGATAAATGCATCTGGCAAAAGTCAGATGTTCTGTTCCTACATGTTTTTCTTTTTGTCTGCAAACTAACTCAAATACCATTTTAATTTCTTATGACTTTTACCAGATCTTGGAAGAATATTTAGAAATTAGAGCTGGACAGAAGAAATCTAGAGAGAATAAGGAGGGAGGATAGTCACTGAAAGTAAGGGAGATCATCATTGTCTCTCAATAACATGTTCTTTTACTTAGTGGCTGAATAAGGAGTGGGCGAGAAGAGAGGAAAAATATGTGTGAAGAAGAGTGAGGACAGAGGTGAAGGAGAGAGCTGCTGAATGGAATAAATCTTGTTGTTTTTCAGCATGAAGTTGAAAAATCCCTTTTAATATGTTTCAACATGAGGATTTTTACATTAAAATCTGAGTTTTGCAAACATGTTCACTACACTAACTCACTGAAAAGCCATCAGTTAGACATCTGCCGCATAATCAGTGGTGGAATGTAGCTCAAGTACCATACTTAAACACAATATTGAGGTACCTGTATTTCACTTGACTATTTCTTTTTTATCTAACTTAATACTTCTACTCACACTACATCCCAGAGGGAAACACTGTACATTTTACTCCACTACATTTATTTAATAATTTTAGAGATTAGTTAGTTTGCAGATTCAGAAAATCAATAAAGATAATCAACTAATAAATTATGATGCATTATTATAGATTTAAATGAGCTCCGCCTTTAATAGCTGCCAACATTAAAGTGATGTACACAATAATGCATCAATTATAATCCAATAAGATATATTATTTTAAAGTGGTACATTTTGCATGATGAGTACGTTTACTCTTGGTACTTGGTACACGGACTGTTACCTGCTGTTCAAACATGATTTGTCAATACTACCCAAGCTACAAATGAAAACCAAAACACTTCTGATACCAAAATCTTGTCCCATCTGATACTGCATACATATGCAAAATCTGTTTATAGAAATTAACATTTAATAGTCTTTCTGCCCTCTGGTATTACTAATGGTACTTATGTGAAATATCTGAGTACTTCTTCCTCATCTGCTTACATTTACCATTACATTCAGGTATGTAGTCACACCAAATAATTACAGCCAGACTCTGGGGAAACATTTTAATATGCAGCTGTTGAGCAAGAGAAATGAAAGGGGCATTTAGGTAGAGGCAGGAGTGGGGAGGAAAGGAGAAAATGAATCAAAGGAATAAAATGGAGAGGGACAAGGTCAGAGGGGAGAAAAATGAAATGCCAAAATATATTTGGGTGATATAATAAAAGCGGAGAGATGAATTTTAATATGAAATTGTAAGAGTGGGTAGGTGGAGCGGTACTGTCATGGTAGCCAAAAGTGAGAGTGACAATGAGATACATTAAAATTAGAGAGAAAAAGGGAAAGACTCAGGGAAAAAGAGAAGACAGTTAATATCCCTCAAGAGAGCATGACACCGAGAGACTAAAAGTATTTCCTCACAGTCCGGAGAGCAGAATAAAATGAGTGAAAGACAGCCGAAGCGAACTGGCAAAACAATGAGAGATGCAAGCGAAGGAGCACGGGGTCAGGGAGAGGTGGAGATTAGGAGCGAATGTGGTGAACAAAGAATTGAATGAGAAGTCGGTGAAGGTGAGGGAGAGAGAAAATTAGATAGACGGCTGAATTAAAGATAGTGGAGAGAAAGTAAGAGAAAGACGGAGAGAGAGGAAATGATGCATTTAACTTTGTAGGAGGCTCGGCATCTTCTATCATTTTAGCAATTCTCTAGTTTGAGCATCGCTTCTCCACCTTTGTCTTCCTTCTTTGTGTCTTCTGTCATCTCTATTTCTCTTTCATTTCCTCTCACATCTGTTCCATTAAAGGTGCTCTGTGTAGCATGTCATTATCAAATTAACTCAGCTACCTGGGCATAATTAAACACACTATAGCTGAGACTGTTGGTGTGTGCGGTATCGCTAATGCTGGTGTTTATCGCCACAATAAACCCCAACTTGGGGGTATCAGTTTTACACAAATTGGATACTTGCTTCCTGCCCAGTGTCTGTCAGCAGTTATAGGAACCCAAAAAAAGTAATAGAAGTAGAAGCTGGTTTTCTTTATCGTGTATTTAGATATAGCAAATGGTAATTTCCCTCTCCTTTGCTGCTGTAGTACTCCAGTTCTCTTCCCCACTTCCTTCATCGATCTCTGCCTTCACAGCTACTCCCACCTCCCTCCCTCTCTTTGCTCCTCTATTTCCAGTCAATCTTTTATCTACCTCTCTTCTGCTATCTCTCTATCTCTATCTCCTCATCTTTCAATCCTCTTTTCCTACTCTCCCACTGTCTCTCATCTTCCCCACGCTATGCTGAGTTGTTGAGGAGTCCTGACAACGTTGAGTTCAACAGTAACTGCCAGCATATGATGAAGTGATGTTAAGAGGGAGACGATAGTTTCTGTATGTCTTTACTCCGCCGGCCTGAACCATCCAGGCAAAAATGTTGTAAATGCTTTGAATTAGTACATGGTAATTCTCAGAGAATCCCATCAAAACATGGTAACACTTGCACAAAATTAGCTTTCTGTAGCCATCAGCCTTTATCATTCACTCTTCTGACAATCTGTACTCATCATTGGAGCCTACTTTCCTCAGAGCCTGGTTACCCAAAATAGTAAACTGAAAAAACATTAATAAAAACAAGACAGAAACACAGATTAATGTCTGGTTGGCCATGGATTCCATATGTTCAAGACTGGTTTGAAGTATCAAAGTGGCGCTATGTTACCATCATTATTGTGAATATCAAACAATAGAGTTGCATGATGGTTCATCAGCTAATGCAGGAACATTCAAATTAAGAGCTGTCAACTCCAAAGAACAATATCCCTGAAGGTATACTGTGCAGGATTTTTCCAAAGAAGACTGTATGGATTCATACAGTTATAATCTCTGTTGGGTTGGCTTTTACTTTCACTCCTTATACTGTTTACACACAGTAACCGACAATTTCTGCACGGCATACCTTTAAATAGGGTCCAGAATTCAAGAGCTTTGCAGAAAACCTTTACAGGAAATTTAAAGAGACAGACTAAAATGGCACAGTGTAGTGCACTTGTAGCCAGATGACATGCACATATGGTAAAAGAACAGTCATGTATTATAATGAAGTCTGTTATAGAACAGAAGGTCAAAATGTGAAAGTGCTTTATACTCAAAAGTAACATTTTAATCAAGTGCAGGAAAGATTTATATATTTTCTAGCCTCTCAAGTTAAAACTGTTTTTTGGTTGTGTGTATTGTATTATTTGTAGCTGTAGATTTAAAAATAACTGTCTCACTCTTTCACACTACTTTAAATTCACTAACTCTTGCTGACAATTTCAGTTAAAGCGATTAATTAGATGTGTCTCCTACTGCCACTTCATCCTTTGAGGGGTTCTAAATGTGTCGCATATTTGTGGGAGACTGCATCTAATGAATAAATGCGATTTAAGACATTACCATACTGAGCTCATTTTTAAAAGCATTTTTTGACAATGACAAATAGAAACAAATTTATCTTCTCCATGGCCACCAATTTCTTTTATCTTCACATTTGTTATCTCTTAAATATTATCGGCCATGCAGAGTTAAAAAGCTCTGTAGTCAATGTTAAATGTTCAAGAGGATATCAAGGTTGAATTCATCTTAACTCAATATTCAACTGAAATCTACATTTGTTCTTAAATAGTGTTTTCTTTGTTTTTATGTGCCCATTAATTCATACAAATCTGTTTTTTAGTGTCTGAGTATTTCTTTTGCAATATTACTACAGTCTCTCTTCTCAATAGAGTTGTGTCCCTGTAAGTTACAATGTCGGCACTTATTAAGTCAGTTTGAGCCTCGGCCATGTTATAGAAGGCTTAGTCATGTTCTAAAGGAACTCAGGGATTATCTCTTAGACCTGAGGTCCATTCAGCTGTTTTGTATTTTTCGACTTGTGTACTGCTCTAAGGACTTTATCAAAAGAGTTCAGCTAATGATTTCAGACTGTATTCGTGACACAGCTGCATAGTTGCCATGGTAATGTCATTGGTCAGTAATCATAGTTTGATGTGATTTTCTTGGTACCTTTGACTGTGGTGCAGAGCTGGTTGAACTGATTTCTACTCTACTCTATCAGCGTGTTGCAGAACTGGTCCGACTGGTTTCTAGTGCAAGAGGTGCAAACTCTTGATGCACCCGAGTCAGCAGTTACTCAGCAGACTGCAGGGGAATGCATCATACCTTGATCATAACTGCAAATGTCAGAGGAAGTTTGGCTACAGGCAGCCGTGGCCTTTCAAGACACACAAATATACACACTCGCACACTCACACACACGTGCACGCAGAAACATGCAACCTCGACGGCCACAAGGTTATCTTGTAAATGCATATATATGCATATTTGTGTATGCGTGTGTTATAAGGTGAGTTTGTGTGTAGATGTATGTTTGTTACTCAGCATTTTTTTAATTAGTCAAATCGGGCCAGGGTTTTGCCTTCGGCGGAGAAAGCAGAGGGAGGGGTGGTGTGCTGCGCTGTGTTGTTCTTGCCCGTCACACACAAGTGCACACACACATCCACTGACTCTCTCTTTCTCAAAGGTGAGTAGCACAGACTCAGTCCTGATTTTAATGTGGCCACTTATGAGTTTCAAATCAAATTGTCCTCCAACCTGATGTCCTGGGACACACACACGCACATGGACACACTCTCCCTCTCTACTTTATTTCTCCTGGTGTCACTTTTGATGGCGTCAAATTAGGACACTGTCTCAGGTGATGTCTAATGTGCAAAGCTCATGAGGCAGGTGAACATATTAACCCTTGTTGCACAAACAACACCACACACACCAGTTACCCTGTCTCATTTGATCCTGCTCTGGTGAGAGGATCTTTTATCTTCTTGGCAATAAACTTTGGCAAAGGACTTACGTGACAAAAATAACACACAAAATGAGCACATTCAGCAAAACACACACACACACACACTCTGAAAGCTTAACACAATGACCTCCCTCTTCATTCACTTCTCTCCCTCTCTCCCTTGCTCATCATCATCTATTTGTCCATCTTCTAAGTGTGTCAGCATTCTCACATTCCCCCCTCTCTCCCTCCCCACATCCTTCACACACTCCATTTTGGGCTTTTAGCAGCGTCCGCAAAGGGCTTAATAGAAAATGAAAACATGCCTCTCTGCTTTTCTCTCTCTTTTCGCATATGTGAGGCTTTATTTTCCTTTAAGCATTACTTTTGATATTTGAATTAAATTACTCCCTATAATGCTAATAATGCTGATGCAACTGAGAAAGAACGCCAGGCTGCAGCTCTGTGCAGCATTCAGTACCTTTCAGCTCACTGTTGGATTCCTAGGTCCCAGATGCCTCCCCATGGAGGTATTCTGGGAACATCCACTGGGATGAGAACCAGAGGCAAACGCTGAACATGCTGGTGGGATTACATTTCCCATCTAGCCTGGGAGTTCCTTGGGATCCCCTAGTAAGAGCTAAACGATGTGGCTTTGGAAAAGGAGGTTTGGGCTACCATGTTTCACCTGTTGCCACGTGACCCAAATAAAGAAAACGGATAATTGAATGGATGTTTATGTTTGCTAGTTCATGTTTTCAAATTTACTGCTGTCTCTTCTTCTGCTCATCTATATTTTTAGAAGTTTAATTAGCTCTGTTCAGTTGCAGATTGCTGCCAGCTCAGGCCTTTGCTTCCCTGCTAAATTAGTGTTTAACTCAGCTGCAGGGAGCAGTGAAAAGCTCTTGTAATGGTTAGACCGTCTGAAACCAGCAGATATGGTTGGTAATAACAAAGCATCAGAATCGTGATCCATTAGTCTGACAGCTTGGAGTTCTTTTACTGTTTCTCAATCTGTTTGTTGTCACTTCAGCCCTCTTTCCTATTCCACGCTTCATATCAAATCTGTTCTGTTTTTAGTCTTTTTTGTTTACTCTTATCTTTTTCGTCTTTTCTAAATGCATTTCCATCTGTTCTTGGAGCTATTGATCTCCCTCTTTTCTTCATTTTGCCTCTCTTTTATGCCCTGTTTTTCTCATCCCATCTTTTCTGTCTCATATGCTGTTTTTAATTACCTCAAGAAGGTTCACCCTTACCTTCTAATCAACTCCACTGACTGATATGTTAACAACATTTTGCCACACAGACATGCAGCCTCTTTGACTCACAAATTTGCCTTGAGCTCAGAACATTTTCAGACTGACTCATCTTCACATTTCTTATCAAATCCGAATGAAACCAAGGAGCTAGCATGTTTATGTTTATCTGTATCCAAGTTACAAAAAGATAGCTGATTTAAACAGTGCTCAATTGTCTTAAAATTTGGTTTCGGCACTTTGTGATTACCAAACCACAAAAACACAGACAAATAATGTCATTCTGTAAAATCCTTTTTACACATACACACTTTTGTGCAACATCCATGAACACATGGCAAACACACATGACACACAACTTCCTCCTCCTGTTAATGAGTCCGTCTCTGTTCCATACATGTAATTTTTATTATTTATATCAAGTCCAGAGAACAATATTGACTTTGGCAAAATGAAATAAAAACAGAAAGGAAACAACAGTAATGGTTAAAGTCATTGTTATTAATGTAGTTGGCTCTGTTTTATAGGCATCTGTTTGTGTGTGTCTATCTTTTGGGGTGTGTGCGCTTGCCAGTTAGTGTGTTTTGTGCTGTGTGTGCTTCTTCAATATCTGTTTTGATCTTTTTCTGCCTAGTTATAATCAACATTTTTTTATGTTCTAATCATTAAGATTTTTTGCCTAAAACAAAAAATCACACGTTTTTATATTTTTGTATTTGATCCTAACATCATTCCCCAGAAAACTTTGAAAAACAGAAACACATGGTGCGACAAGTAACATCATTTTATATATATATATACTATATATATGTACTTTCAAGTTTTCTCTTTTCATTTTTTCTCTTTGATAGAAGTTTTTAAGAGTCTCTGTGGTGTGTGCCATTGGATCAGTCATCCCATATTAAGTTTTACAAAGTCTTGAAGAGTTTGTGTCATTAGTTGCTTCCATAGGGGTTCTGTCTTTTTTTTTTTTTTTTTAAATCTGCTTCCTTTCTGAAAACATTCACTGTTTGGATTTAAAGTGAATCCATGTGGCACAAAGGAGTCTGAAGTCACAAAAAATGAATTTGAAATTCCCCCTGTAATGCTTGCTGCTTTCTGACCATGCTACATTGCTGGAAATAGCGATTTACTCGCTTTTAACTTCACTTTGGGTGGACCGCAAATCTCAAATTTTTACATTTATTCCGTTTACAGCATGTCCAGAAAGCGCTAAACCTTATTAAACACAAATGGAGTCTGGTTGACTGGATTGCCCCTCACAAACATTCATATACATGTGTGCACACTAACAACACACAGGCACACGTACGCACATCCTGTCCCTGATCCGTCAATGCATGCACACTTATGCATCCATTAGCATTATTCATTTGTTTGGTCCATTATCATCCGACATCCAGTAAGATCTTGTCTTTCAGAAATGCACACGCGCATATGTTCCATCCTGCATCCCTGTCTCCTCCATTTTGTAATCCATATCGACTCCATTGTAATCCCAATGTCTTTCTTTTAATAATGTCTGTGCTGCACTCGCTCTTTCCAGCCGGTATCGATTGATCATGTCCAATGCACCCGGCTCTGTATTTATGCTGCCATAATCCGCAGGCACGGCAAGCCAAAATCATTGTCCAGCCACAGAGGACACATAAAAGTCACATTCATTGTGTTTTGGAAAAAGAGTTTCAAAATGGCCATCAGTGTTGGAGTCAAAAACAAGATAACAAAGCAGGACTATGTCATCCAAATCTTCTTTTTTATTTTTTATTTTATTTTATTTTTATTACTGTTGTATTTCTGTCAGAGAGGAGTGTCTCTCCAGTATTACCGGTTGTGTTGTTGTTTTTGATCCAGTGTAAACCCTCGTGGTGTTGTGGGGGCTGAGGCCCTGGAGAGTTGAAGTGTTAGCAAGAGTCTGGTTCTATTAGTGTAAAGGCTTTACTGAGATCCATGCTGAGCTCACGCCATCTCTGTCTCTGCTGTATAACCTTTGTTCTGTTGCTCTATTGATGTGTTCCCCTGTTTGATTATGTCTCTCCCTTTGTGCCTATATATATCACTGACATTGTCTGTTCTTACAGCTGTCACTCTCTTTGTCGTGATTTCTCTGAGTTGTGTTTTTGTGTTGTCACTTTTTTCCTATCTTGTATCACTTAATATTAACCAATACATCTTAAGTTCAGCTTTGAGTTATTAAAGACCATTTTAAAACACACAACTGTTATAATTTTCCCACTTTTCCCTTTTCCTCTCACATCCCTCTCCACACTTATTTTTCCGCCCATCACTCTTCAGGTCAGCTTGAGGAGCCTCTTAAAAATCTTCACGTGACTTCCAGGTACCCCTCACGTCCTTTTTTTTTTTTGCAGCAGCAGCAGCACAAGTGAGACTCTAATCAATTTTACTCTCGTCCCTTCGTCTAAACTCACAACCTCCCCCTCCTCATCTGCAATCACTTCATCTTTCCTGTCGTGCTCCCTCAGTTTCTCTCCTGACTCCACCTCTTGCCCCCTTCAAATCAAGATCCCATTCAAACAGTCTCACAGACCCTTTGTCCTTCTTACTTTTTTCTTTACATTCCAGATCCCCCTACACAACACTTTCCTCCAGTTCTTCAGCACTCCTTCCATCCTTCCCTGTTTGTCTGCCCCTGTCTTTTACACTGCTTGCTTTCCCGGTAGAAATCCCAGTGTTAGAGTTGGAATTGGTGGTGTTATAAGCGTGAATGTATCCCCGCTGGAACTCACAACGAGCCCCAAAGCCGGCACCGCTTTCAGTCTCGTCGCTGGTCGTCGAAGACGTTGTGCTTGTCGTAGAGGCGCACTGCACCAGCATTCCATGGAGAGACTGGCTCCGCCTCGTCCAGATCACGCTCAGTCGCTTGGCATAATTCACAGCACCGTAGCGCTTGGCAACAGTTGCAGCAGCATCAGTCGCTAGGGCGACAGAGGAGCCCATATCCAGCGAGTGCCGCCGTTTGCTAACTGTCCCACAAGCAGGGCTTAGGGGGGACAGGGGGCTCTGATAAGCCTGTGAGGAGTTCCATTTGTCCCTGCCTCGGGGACTGATTCTCCAGTCCAACAAATCTGAGTCTCTTAGGGGTGCAGCCAGAGAGAAACTGGCACGATTGGTCAGTTCTCGCTCCAGACGGGGTTTTGGGCGATCCCTGGAGTGTGACTGACGGGGCAGGGTGGATGAAGGGGAAGGGGAATAGTAGAGGGGAGTTCTGTCACTTTCAGGGGTGTATGGCGGTGCCTTCTCCAGCTTCCTTTGCCTCACCACCAATGCCATCTCACTTCCTGCCCCTGTTGTTGTGGAAACAACCCCCCCAGCTGAAAGAAACTGCTCCAGGTTGACTTTAGGCTTGGGCCTGGGCTTTGGAGGGAGTTTTGGAGGCAGAGAGGAAGCAGAATCAGCGTCTTCCTTCTCCTTCTCTTTGTCTTTGTCCTTCTCCTTGTCCTTTTCCCCTCCTCTCTTGGATGGCAGACCATTGGGCAGGACCACCATCATCATGTCCCCAGAACCATTAGATTGGTAACACCCACTACTGTTTCCCCCTTTGTCCCCGCCCCCTACGCCTCCACCCTGACAACAGGCCCCGCCTCCTGCCTCAGTGTTGCCATTATGGCATATCATGTGGTCGCCATGATTACAGACACGGTGGCGAACCATAAGCGCCACAGTGAACACGAGCAGGGTGACGACAACAACACCGCCAACCAATATGGTCAGCGTCCCGCCCAGGAAATGGGCTTGGAGAGAGCGGCAGGCTGGGTAAACATCCTTGGTGGAGAACGTGGCACAGCCCAGGACTTTTGTTGCTGCTAATGATGTAACTGTGTCATCAAAAATGGCCAGCACACACAGGTTATAGTCCACACCTGAGACCAAGTTCTTCAACAGGAAACGGTCACTGGTCGATGGTAGAATTCTAAAGAGGGACAAAAGAAAGAAAAAAATAGAGGTCAGTTAAATGCACATGCATGCTGTGCATGGGCTATGTGGTGAAATGTAAAATACCTGCAGTAACTCGAAGCTTAGCACGAATATTCTAACAATTGTGGAAGTAAGGAGAAAGGGTTGAATATTGGAAAAGAAGCAGAGGAAAGGAGGGCTGCAAGGATGGCTAGAAACAGCGCAGAAGTGGATACTGCAGGAGGGGGAGAGAGGGAAAATGAGGCTATTGATGGAGAGCGCGCCCAGGGAACATGAAAAGAGAACTCTGTCTGCTCATTTGGAGTGCAAGGCTGTGTGTATGTGTGCGTGCTCGTACTTGAATCCCTGCGAGAAGCAAACGTCAAGCCATTTTGTGGGACCTCACATTTAAAAAAGAGGCCATTTTAGGTTTAACGGTCAGGGCTAGGATTACAGTGAAGGTGGCACATTCTGTGGTTTTGATTAGCGTTTATAGGAAATGATTGTGTCAATGTATTGCCGTGAAGTGAGGGTGTGTTTTGTTGTATTTTGACTGCAAATGTTCTCCTGCGTGTGTGTCTGTAATGAGTGAGTGCTTGCGTGGGATAATAAAGAGAGAAGTGCTTTGAATGTGTCCTCATTTTAAGTGTTCGAGCAGCCGTTAGAACTAACAAACAGGGGAGAGGTGAACAATAGAGAGATGGAGAGAGGGGGAAAAAACAATGAAGAGAGGTGGTGATGAGAACGGAGGGGCACAGGCTTTACGTAAGTTGTATGTCTCAGTGTGTGCAAGTGTTGAGGCTTTTTGTATTTAGGACACACTAGAATAAAAATCTGTGTATTTTTCATGACAGTGGGTTTGTGTATGTGACATGTGAGGGTAGAGTATGTGTGGGAGACTGTAGCACAGCTCAAGTGTCTGTCGCTGATGGGTATGACTTTGCCCTCTGCTGTCCAACCCTCTTGTGTGGGCAAGTTTGTGTATATCTTTGTTGCTACCATGAATATTTTGTCAGTGATTTATTTTTCTTTCCTTCTCCTGCCATTTTTGGCCTCGGATTCCCTCTTTTTCCTCTAGCTCTTCTCTCTACATGAAAAGGCTTATTTGTATCGTCTGTTGCTAACCATTCCCGCTCCCTTCAGTCTTGAGCTACATCCTATAAATGCCATATGGTGTGACTCAGACACCAGGAGAGCCACTACAGAAGCCCCCCCTAACCTTTGCCTGTTTAAAATGCATTCAAAATAAAGAGACCAAGGACAGCAACAACTCAGCCTACAGGTACGTGCATAATTCTTGGGTGTAATTTAGCTGCTGTTAAGCAAATAACACAAGTGGAATGAGTTTGACAATTCTCACAAACGTATTTATATCAGTGTTGAAGAAATGATGAGATTAGGGGGCCTTGAGAAACAAAAGAGGGGGCCTACTCAGAGCAAACCAGGGGGGCAGACCAATGGATTTGGGTTACAGTACAGCTAAGTAGGAATATTGATCTCTGATTTCCACTGCCTTCTCAAGGCTTAAAAGTGAACAAAATTGAAATTTTCTGAACAAATGCCTAGAATATCAACTATTGCACAGGTATAATTTAGGATTAAAAGTGTTTTCTCAGTTACGCTGCCTTAGCAAATCTCCTAGAGTGATTTGAATAGCAAGCACTGGCACAGAAATACCTTCAAACTCCTTATTTCCAGCAGAAGCTCAGTATGATTTCTTAAGGCGTTACAATGCACTGCAAGCACCAGTATAATCTTAACAGACATCATGCGGCCTCATTAAAATCAGCCTCATCCAGTGGTCATTAGGTCGCTTTAGATTTCTTTCTGACGTTGCAAATTCACTATTCAAAAATATTCTTAGCAAAGAAGCCAGGTGTGTGGTTACCATAGCAAAGGCTGGCTCAACAGTGCAGTACTAAGCATCTCTTCATGCCAACTCCACACATTAAACACTCGGTTTTTATGACCAGACAGCTTCCCTGGATTCATTTCCCAGAATTAGTCATTTCTTTCTTTTCGACAAGCCAACGCTGACATAAAACCCGTCTCGTTGGATCACAGCAGACTCACAACACAAAATGAAACAATAAAACTGCTGCAAGTGCTGCTATCCATTCTCACTCCTGAAATAGTTGAATAAGTTTGGAAGTCTCCTTCAATTAATGTCTTCACTAAAGGAACTGCTATTCTTCAAGGTGTCAGGCAGCTCTGTGAAATGATGGACAGTGACTGTATTGCGAGGCCCGAGACTTCAGAGCAATAACTGAAATTGGGAAAGAAAGTAGCAAAATGGAGCTTTGAGTGAGAACTTTTTATATTCCTACAGCAAAGAGTACGGCATCTTAAGCAGTGAAATCAAACCAAAGCATTATAACCAAATATCGCAGGAATGGAAACCCAAAATGAAAGCCTGTCTTGGGCAATCAGTCACACTGTGGAATATTGAATTGCCCCTGTAAAGTCCACTAGTACTAAGACAGTCGGTGCTCAATCAGATTTCTTGCATGAAATATGCAAGAAGCAGCACTGAGTAAAGCTACTGCTGCCTCCGTTTCTGCATAAAAGGCCTTGGTCATATTATAGGCTTATAAAAGGCCCTTAGAAATATTACCATGGTGTCAGTTCATCCAGAGCCTTTATGCCTCTGTGTATAATTGATAGAACCGGCGAGGCAGAGCGACTTGACCATCACTGTGGGGAGTAGCGTGCTGGGCTGAGGGGGCTTGCTCCTGTAACAAAGGTTATATTTAAATGGGTTCTGATTCACTGTCTGGTGCACACTGGTTTCTCGTGTTCTTTTACCCATTTCGCCCAGTGTCTCAATTTGATTATTATTGCTGTCGCATGCTTTATTGGCTTCAGTATTGTCTTATACAAGCAATATCTGTGCTGATTCCCTTTCAACTTGCTGATATGCAGTTGCATTATGAATTGTGCTGCACCAAATCAATGTGTATATATCAATGTGTATGTATGTGCATCAACATGAAACAACTGAAAGCATTCTGCAGTCTGTGCTATGTACTGTATAATACACTGGTATACAGCATCAACAATAATTGTGGCCATGACTCACACACATACGCACCTTGACTGAATCCTTGAGTCATTTTCTAATCCCACCATTCATTGCCCCTTTCTTTATTCCCTCTATCCTCCATCTTTCCCTCTATCCTTCCTTTCAGCTCTTTTTCGATCCTCCCCTCCCTCGATCTATCTTACTTATTCTTTATCCATCGTCTTTTATGAAGAGATTTTCTTCCTTTTCGCTGATCAGTCCCTCACCCTTATCTCTCCGTATCCTCTGCCCTTTTCATTGCTTTGTAATCGCCTACCCTGTCTTTCCCTCTACAGAAATCTGCAGCTGTGCACTCCTTTTTTGTTCCATTTTCGACCTCTTTCTTGGGACCTTTTCACCATTTGACTTATATTTTTAGTTATGTTCGCTGCCTCTGCACCTCCTCTCCTTCTTTGTCTCTCTCTTTCTGTCTTTTACCTCCACTGTGTTTCTGCAGCCAATCAGGTCGGCTCACTGCAAATCCTTCTGCTATTCTCACAGGGCTCTACCTGACCCCCCAGCCTCTTTCCTTTTCACTGTCATTGTACTATGTCTCTATTAGATACAGCTATAACCATGTACCATTATTTAGCATCCAAGGTCACTCCTCCTCTCCTCTTCTCGTCCTCTTCCTCTCCTCTCCATGATTTCCTCTTTAGCTACCTCTGCTCCTCCTCCCTCTTCTTCTCTTCCTTTATCCCCATCACCTCTCCATCTGCCCTCATCTTATATTTCTCGTCCTCCCTCTCTTCCTTTCCCCCTGTTGCTATATCACCACTCCTCTCCTCTGCCCCGCCACCTCTCCCTTTCCTTATGAGATCGTGAATCACTCTCTAGTTGTTTTTACCACGCTAGCAGCGAAAGAAGTAGGCAAGCAAATTCACTGAAATATACATGGAAGACCCGGAACACATTCACAAACGCATACATCTTTGATATGCTGATTTTGCAACCACTCACTGCATTGTGCATTTTTAACCATATTTACGTCCCTATTGTCACATGTACATGCGAATGTGCAACTCTGTTTTGTGCGGTACATAGTGTGGACATGTGAAATGACATTCACCTAACTCCTCAGTGGTCTCTTGAGACAATATATGTTCATGAATATAAAGTGTACCACGTATAAGTTGGACTACTGCTCTGAAATTAAAAGAATTGATCGAGTTGGCTATGTTGAAGAGGCAGGGGTGGTGTTCTCATTACTGTCGCTGTATTCGCAGACACTGGCATTGTGCTCTGTCACCTCACATGCCAAGTGTGTCTGTCCCTGCACTTCTAATTACGGTTAAACCCTGCAAACATACACACAGATGCAGTGAGAAAGTGAAGGAGACAAGGGAGTGCTTTGTTCAAGTTGGTGACACAGAAACGAGTAATTATTAGTACCCGAGAGAGAGAGGGAGGGAGAGAGGGAGAAAGGGAAAAGGAAAGAGTGATAGCAAGGGGATAAAGGAGTGGTAGGATCCTGTCCCTTTTCCTCATCTTTCACTTCTCTTCCTCTTTTTTTCTCTCTATCTGCATTACCAAGTCTGGTGGTCTGACACCAGACAAGATTGGGCACAGAGAGCAAGCAAGACAGAGGAGAGAGAGCGAAAGACGAGGAGGAACAACAAAGCAATTATCTCCTCTTCTGGCTGACATCTATACTGCCCTCGTTTCCTTTTTTCCATGTCATGTCTTTTGTTCGTTTACCCTTTCTTCCATTTTTGGTCTTGATTCGTCGGACTGTTTACTGTCTCGTTGGCCGTCTCCTTCAATTTTCTCTGATCTCTTCTTATGTTATCCTTGATCTGTCTTTGTGTCAATCTCTCTCCCCCTCCCCGTCCCTTCCCCTCTGGATTTTATTTCCTCCCTCCTTCTGTCTTTTTGCTTTCCTTAATCTATCCTTCTCACTCGGCTCTCCCTCATTTGGCCTGATTTTCCCGTGCCACCCGATTCACTTGTTTTCTCTCTCATTCCCACTCCTTTTTTTATGACCTCCTTCTTCTCCCCAATCCCCTAGTATTTGTCTTTCTCCATTATTTCTCCCTTGTTTCTCTCTCCCTCGTTATTTCAGCCACATTCCAAAAGATAGTATGAATCTCACTGCCTCACTCACTGCCCTCCTCCTCCCTCTGACCCTACAGAATAATATAAGTTGACATATGTATTGAGTGCTGACCCTTTCTCTTTTCCTTCCTTCCTCTGCCTCTTATATGAGTTGACACATGTATTGACACAGTAGTTTAACACTTAATTACATCTTCCCCTGGGGTAGAACTCTCAACCCCATTCTGTCCCTCCCCTATCCTTCCCTCCATCCTTATGGCTGTCTAAGTCCATGTTCTGTCTTCCTCTCTCCCTCTTTGTCTCTGTATGCCTCCTCCTGCCCCGATGTTATATCTCTCCTTACATCCTTATCTATCCCTGTCTCAGCAGATGCACTTATCTTGTTTCTTGTATGATTTCTTGTATTGGTTACCAGGCAGACACAGGACTAAAATAGGATGCTGATATTAGTTTCCTCAGCAATATCATATTGTACTATTCAAAGAGCCATATGTAGCATGACAGAAACTCAAAGCGTCACTGGATGTTTGATTTCTCCACTGGAGGAACATAGTTTATACCACCTAGTTTGGTGCACAAGCAAATATCCTCTCTGTGTATTTTTAAAATATTTACGGTATATACCGGTTCTGCACTCTGTTTGAAACATTAGTCAGACATGCTGTGTAATTAGTAGCAGCAAATGAGTGGTATTGCCATGCACCTAATTTCCAGGTTCTGTTTCTTTAATCCTTCCATTTCCCTCTCCTTTTGTTGCTCATTACCCACGCTCTCATCTGTCTGTGTCTCAGCATGCTCCTTTCCGACGGTTGTCAAACTCTCACCCTGTCATTTTGAACCGCGTGTCCTTTTTTTCCCCCTGAAACTTTTACTTTCATTATTCTCATTATTTCTTAAACTCTGCCTGATTTGTGCTCCGGCTTCCTCCTCTCTCCCTCCCTGTGATCATTTCTATTCCCATTAAATTCTGTGTCAAACTTTGGCACTTTGAGTGCCCAGCAGGAAAGTTGGTTCTGTGGTGATTGGGGAGAAATTTTGAAAATTGTCAAAGCCCTTACACTCCTGCCCGCACACTTAGAAGACTTCTGAACCTAATGAGAAACTTTTGTCTATGTCTTGTACAAGTGTGATACAAATGCCCCTACTAATACACCTTATGTACAGCACCAGTGATTCATAAGGTGTTTAAAACGTCTGTCCCAGCAGATTGCTGTTGTTTTATAAAGGTCAGTAGCACAATAGAAAGCAACAAACTGCATCTTGTATAATTCAGAGGTATTGAATAATGTATTTACATTTCTGTATACACACTGTGATTGGACCCAGTGACACCTAAACTGAACATCCTGCAATGGAAATCCTATAAGATAGTCTTGCAACAAATAATATGAGTGGTGTTATGTGCTATTTGCTTAATGCCAGATGGTGTTCAAAATGTCAAGGCTGTATTTGTGCTATTTTCTACCTTCAATACACTACGTATACATAACTAAACTACACCTTACAATATAACTGAGTATGATAACTGCCACAGAATCAACATGTTTCTGACAGAATCTCAACAAAATGTTTGGATTTTGTTCCACTGTATGCTCTGTGGCTGATTAAGTCTTTAGCTCATGCCCCCGTGCACAGCCATGTAAAGGAGAAATTGTTGCACAAAACTAGAAATCTGGCTGGAAAAACACCAAATTCTCTAACAGATGGTACCACAGAGGTTGCTTTACAAATGCTGCCTCATTAACATGATGGGACATTTTTTCTCCTGTTCTTTGTCCTTCAGGTAGGCTGTACCCATGTGTGGGCAAAAAAAGACATGCCTATTTGGTAGTCACTCACATTCAACCAGTAACCTTTGTTAAATCCTTGTATTGCCGGGCTTCTAGAATATCTGAATGCCATCTCACATTAAAGGATCAAGGACATTTTCTCGTGAGCAAATCAAAGTGTTGCACTGTAACATTGTGGCAGAGCTCCAGGAAGGAGGTCTCAGTTGACGGTGTCAGGGGAGCTAAGGGTGACAGGGTGAGCGGTGACCAGCGGATGCCACGCTGACGACATCCCACCTGGCACTGTCACAGATGCCATCAGAATTAGACAAGCCATGCTAAAATGGAGGATGGTGTTGTCTCGCATGTGGCTGACCTTTAAAGACAATTTAATCTGGCAGCCACACAATGTGCTCCGCTGTTGTAATCTATATATACGGTATATACCTCTGTCTCAATATGTAGCTCACTTTTTGTTCTCATCTTTCCCTCTCTTCCATTCTTAAATCCTCTGTTTTCCTCCCATTCTGTCTCTCCCTCCCCTTCCTCAGCATAATGCAGCTGGGCTTGGTTCTTTCCCACCTGCCAAAGCACACATACAGCAGCAGCAACAACAAAATATGAACACAAATCCCCGATAGAAAGCATGAAATCTCACTCGTCCATTCTTTCCTTTTGAATTCATAAGCCACACTCCCTTTGGCTGACTCCTCTCTTCTCAGTCTTGCTAGTTGGTGTGATATTGCGGTTGGCACTGCCACATTGAAAGCTTGATAGAATCTATACTGGAATTACCTGGCTGCATTGTGCCATGCTTCCTTTCAAATGCTGCTGCCCCTCCCCCTTCCATTCCCTCTTTATCTGTCCTTCGAGACCGATTTTCCTGCTTCCTCCCTCAAAGCCCTCAGACTTCTCATCTACTCTTCCAACTTCTCTTTTCCAATTCGGGATTTATATATCAGTTTCACCTTTAAGATAGCCACTACTTGTCCATCTCTCCTTTGAGACAGTTATTCCTTCCCTTTGTTTTGTTTGGCGGTGTGATTTGTTTAGAGTTTAGTCAAACTTCAGATACTCCCTCCTCACTGAATTTCAGCATCTCTCCTGTGACGCCGATTGCCTTGGCTCAGTCTTTCACGCTTATCTCTCCTCTATTTTGCCTCTGTGTGAGTCTCTTTGAGTCTATCAGCATTTTCTTGTCTGAAGCGGCACAGCTGAGCCCTCACCTCTATGGATGCTGCCGTTCCATTATTCCTTTAAAGTTTGTTCCCCCAGAGGAGGACATTTTACCTGTGTCGCCCTTGTGTTTGCAAGAGCTAAATTCAGCCGGGGCAGCTGGGATTTCAAGTAGGTAATGCTCTAAACAGCTGTATAATTGAACACAATCCAATACTACCTTTTATCAAGCCCCATGTTCTGTTTTGTTGTAAATTTGTCAAAGGTGTTCTCACAACCCATTGGGATGCTGCAGGTGAGTCAGTCCCTGTGCATCTGTCTGAATTGATAGATGTATCACATGCTGTATGCTTTGGTTTTTAGAGGTAATACACCTTGACAAGTAGCAAGACAGCTCCCCTAATATTAGAGGGTTTTCCATAGAGCAATTAATGCAGCTGATCAGCGAGGGAACAAAGATCTCATTCAGTTCATTCAATTCAATCATGTAATTAGTTCTCCATGTGTAATTGCCACAGATGTGTCTTGGGACTGTACAGAATCTGCACTTGTCTGTTTTGATGTGGCATTTCAGTTTGACTCCTCTTTGCTGCGGGGCTCTCACCACTCTGCCCTGCCTCCTGCTTTTAGTTTTTTTAGGGGTCCTTCCCATCTTTTTATCCCAAATGTCTGTGGTCTCCTTTCACTTCCCATTTTTTCTCTTACACTATGTTGGTTGTCCCAACTTCTATTTCCCCCTCCACACTCTCTCTTCCCTATTTCTATACCCATATGTATTTCTGTTGTGTACACATGTTTTATCTCTAACTATATATCAATGATGGATTTAAATACCTCCCTCTCTCCACCCTTGCTTCATTGCTTTTTCCTTGAGGTCCATTTGGGCCCAACCCTCTCTCTTCTCCCTCTTGTTGTCCATCATCCTCTCTCCTTTCACTCATCCTTCTTTCATCTCAATCTCTCCCAAGGTGATGTGAGTAGAGCCTATCTCCTATCTCCCCCCTTCTCCCTCAATCCCCTTCCTTCTCCTTCTGAAATCTCTGAGGCCTCATTCCTATCTTAAAATTCACCCTTCTGGCTCTATCCATCACTCAAACTATTAGTTTTTCCACCCCATCCATCTTTTTTTCCATCCACCCTTGGCTGCAATCTTCCCTACTTTCCCTCAATCTCTCTGATTATACCTGCGCAGTTTTTTATATTTCCAATCATCTCTCCATCCGTCTGTCTTCCCTGTCCTCTTCCTGTCATATGGCCAGCTCTCCGCACCCCTTCTCAATATCACTTACAGTTTAATACCATCATATATGAGGGAAACCACATTCAGACCCTGCATTACTGCAGAGTGAAATGAAAAACAAATACAAATAATGCCATGACGGCAGTCCCTCTCCAACTTCCAACCCCCTTCTCTTCTTCCCTCATGCTGTCACTGTATCAGCCACTGTTTTCCTGTAGCAACAAACCCAATACATAAATGTTCCATCAGTCTGTGCTTACAAATACAGAGGCAGTAAACTTCGAATTCATGCCGGCATAATTCATGTACAGTGCATTAGTACTATTGTCCGTGTAAGTACCCCAAACAGTTAAACCCCACGCCTCTTATGTCATATTTTGAAAGACAAGACTCTTATGTTGGATCTGTCACAGACTTATTTACTCCTCATTCACATCTTTAGACATGTTTCTGTTAATTTTTCCATAGTTTCATGGAGCCATCATAGAAAGTTTAAAACCTGTCATCCATTATTTTGGATGTAAAACCAAAAGGTTATTTATAAAGAAACTGTGCTTTGACTCGTCCCTCCTTTCACTCTTTTAGCTCTTTTTGGCAGTTACAAGTGTCTGCACTAATACTCCTTCTTTCTGCCAGACCCACAGCTACTGTTTATAAATTGGCTCATAGCAACGCATAGAAAGAGTGAGTGAAGACTGGCAGCTTTGCAAATAAAAAAAAAAAAAAAAAAGTAACCTAAACTTATAAGGCAGGGTGTGGCAGCGGTCTCCTAAATAATTTGTGATAACAAGAACAACATTGCAGCCCATAACCTCAAAGTTGGTCTTCATAAATGTTTGATAATTTTTCTCCCTCTGAGAGCATGGTGAGTAAACACGGACAGTGAAGTGTGAAAGGATCTCATTTTAAATGCAAAATGACATTGCTCACTGAAGGTTTAAATGTTGCTTCACATTAAAACTGACACATCCCATCAAGATCCTGTGTTACTCTATCGGACGGGTTCATTAATATTGGCAAGTTACTCTATGTAACCAAATGCTGCTGTAGACATTTCTTCCATTCAGAGTCACACACTATTTACTTGCCTCTGAATGTATTCATGTTCCAAGCCACACTGTCACAAATTTTTGAAAGCTCCCCTCCCTCAAAATCTCCTTTTCTTCCCTCAACGTCCATCCACTTGTCCTCCCATGTGCACCAACTATCCACCTGTTGGGTTTTAGTGTCATACAGTGATGGAGATAAATTATTAACCACCCTCGCCCCTCTATCCCTTCATCTGTCTCCCCATTCATCCTTCCCTTGAGCTATCCACCCGTCCATGTACAAGGTGAACAGTTGCGCTACTGAAGTGTCATGCTGTGATGGATAAATATTTAAGGAGTTTTGCATGAAAACAGGATATCCACCTTTTGAGGGAGGAAGACAGTCAAAAAAGGATTTGTGGTTGCGTGGAGAGCAGAAGATGATACCTATTGGCAAGTATCTGAGCACTGCAAAAGTAGCATTTGACATGGCTCCCATTGTTTGCACAGTGAGTACAGTGTATTACATAAAAGTTGAACTGACCTGTAGATGAGGGTCTCGTCGGCGGTGCAGTTGTACTGTATCTGATACATCCAGACAACGTAAGCTGCAGACAAACGCCCCAAATCCCATCGCACCTGAGCTGAGGTTGATGTAACCCCTTGTACTCCAACCATCCTTCCTTCCTCCTCGTCCCCCTCGTCGTCCTCCATGCTGCCTCCATCGACCCTCTCCCCTTCGGAGGCCCTGCTACTGTCTCCATCATCGTCCTCCCCTACACCTCCTCTGCCATCCTCCACCTCTCCTCCACGTCCTGGACCGTTGTTAATCCCTCCGTTTTTCCCTGTGCTGATATCCGAGGAGCCCGGATCGGTCCGTAAAATCCCATTGGTCACGTTCCTGTTGGTTTTGGTGTTGACATTGTTATTCCCTGTGTTTCCACCTGCTCCGCCCCGGTGTGGAAGAGGGATTATTTTCAAGTCCACAGTGGCTGTTGCTTCGCCCGCTGCGTTTATTGCGATACATGTGTATGCCCCGTCATCCCGGGCAACCGTTACTAAGATATCCAAGGTCCCATTGCTGAAGGAGCTGGTCCGGGATGAATTGGCAATGATGCGGTCATCTGGTGAAACCCAGTGGACTACTGGCTCAGGGTCGCCAATGGAACGGCATTTTAGCGTGGCTCTCTGGCCCTCCAGCACCCATAGCTTGTGAGTGTGACGGGTGATGAGAGGTGGTTCACAGGTGAACTCCTCCTCAGGAATCGACCAGAAGTATCTGAGAGACAAAGAGGGATGAAGCCAATGAGAGAGAGAGGAGGAGAGCAGAATAACCTTTTTGGCTAAATACAGGAATTAGTCTTCTTTAATCCCTCCAAGGTGGGTTTGGCAGGTTAATGTAGTACATTAACCTAAAGATCTATGTGCTCTTGTCTATCAATTTAAGGGTAAAGTTCAGTAATGCACAACAGTCTGAACAATTCCTCATGCAACTCTGCAGAAAACAGTACTAAGCAAAGAGTAATTAATGGTGACAGCGATGACAGATGACAACACCAGATGCTCATTTTCCTCTACAATCCTTTGTTTTCACTCCATACTTTTGACTACAGGATTAGACCACAAAACTCTAGATACAGGGATGAGAGTGTGTGAGGTATCAAAATAATGACTACAGCAATCTCACATCATTGTTTGGAAACTCAGTCCCAAAGGCCTATACCTGTCCTGCGAGTTTTTGCTCCAGTTCTATTCCTGCACACATGATGATGAAATTAAGATGTCATAAAATGTGAGGCCCTTAATTGGATTTGTGCTAAAACAGAACCAGAGCAAGAACTTGTAGGACAGATTGGCCTTGAGACAAGGTTGGAAAATGATGATGTATGATTGCAAGATAGACTAAACACATAATTGAACTTGTAACAACTCATTAGCTTCCCACAACATTGAAGAATGCTTCATTGTGGGTTATGCAAATAATCCAGTGACCAATTGATGGAGTTTACCTTCCAGCCAGGTGAGGAGGTGTAGCACATGTTTCCATGTCATCCCCACGGATAAGCCGCCGTAACCATAGCAGTTCACAATTGCAGTGCAGAGGATTTCCACCAAAATTCAAGCTTATGACAGCATTATAAGGAGTGGGACTTATTGCTCCTGTCTGGGACCTGAAGATGACATAAGAAAGGACCATAAGTTCACCTGCACAAAGCCTTAATGCAGTTAAGGTTGTTTTAGATGCTACATTCTTGACCTGTAGATGGAACCTATCTATTTTAAACTTACTCTATAAATTTATCAGACCTCATGCTTTAAACTTGTAAATGGGAGAATGTTAATCAACCAATTTAAGAAAAACATTTGAATAGCAAAACTGATTTCCTCCGAGCCAAGGCTTAGCTTCTTAGTCAGTTTTTTCCATTGCTTTGTGAAATTGCAGCAACCTTCCTCTTTTGTCACTCAAATGTAAAAGTTTTTCTTTATTACTGTTTAACTTTTAAGGATTCAACAGAGGAGTTTAAAGGAACAAAAATGAATTTTGCCATAAAGTGAGGTCACCAGGAAGTTAATAAGAACTTGCTGCTCAAAATGAGAGAAACAAGTGATTGTGAAAATGGTCCACAACAGGTGGTTCAGACCTACCCAAGAGCAATACTTAGCAGTAGTGCTGTTATAAGCATCTTGCAGCTGGCCTGTGCAAATTAAAATTGGAATAATTTGCAAATATCGAGGATGAAAACAGGACTGTGTTGAGGTTACTTCCTAAGCAGGTTTCTTGAGGATGGTTCATAAGACT
Source organism: Epinephelus lanceolatus (assembly GCF_041903045.1). Classification (NCBI taxonomy): domain Eukaryota; kingdom Metazoa; phylum Chordata; class Actinopteri; order Perciformes; family Serranidae; genus Epinephelus; species Epinephelus lanceolatus. The sequence goes on along the minus strand of NC_135755.1, from coordinate 26,334,700 downwards.
GGGGCGGTAATAAAGTAGCACTGTTATAGTAGAATAATTTAAACACCTGTATAATTTTCTCAGCTAAGATGCATTATTGGTAAAAACAGCAAAACCATATGGATAAAGGAGTGGGCTGTACTTAACAATAACGCAGGTGTGCACATGTATTGGCTACATATAAAAATGGAACTATAAAAGAAAGAGGCAGTGGAAGGCTGCTGTAAAGTACTTTCAATGGCAACACACAGATTAAATTCACAGGTGGGTTAATTTAAATGACAGCGTTTTGTTAAGCTCTCCACAGCACAATCGACATGAGCCATGATGAAAAAGAGAGACTGAGAGAGAATGAAAAAATAATCTAAGGTGAAGAATGGCAGACTTAATAGCCCTGTTGTTAGGAGCAATCAGGTTTGAATTTAAACATGTGTGCTAAAAAAAGTTGAAAAACAAAAATGATGAAAGTATAATTTAAGTGATAATTTGACCTTAAAATAGTAACGTTTCTCGATGACAGACCTGATTTAAAAAACATATTTATTTCTTATTATAGCTCTGTTTGTGGTTCAGCGGATAGCACAGTTCTTGTCCTTTATCTTTCAACATATTCGCTGGACAATTACTGTAATACGACTGTACAACCCCCCTAGCAATTGCTTTAAATCTCAGCTGTGTTGAGCGCAAGTTCATCGAGGTCGCGTCGCAGCTGCACTCTGTGAGATAGTTATTTCTGAGTTAGCTGGAGCTTAGTGGGCACCTTTACAATGAGTGATTTTTTTTTTTCCTTTACTTCCCTCATTACTTGCCATCAATCTATTTCCAAAGTTGAAAATGTACAACTAGCCAATAAGTGGGCACAAGAGACCTGTAAAGGCCTTATTTATACACCTTGCTGAAACATGCCCCTGTGGTTTTCTTTACCATGCACGGTGTGGAACAAGCCACTGCCTTGTTCCTTATAACAGAACCAAATAAAAAAGAAATAAAATGAGAACACAAGGTTTGGTTGTTCCACTCTGTGGAGTAGTAGGAGTAAAAGTATGTATTTTGGTATGTACAGTACATACCTTACATATGGATGATTAGATGGCAAGATAAATAGAGAATGGACTGACTAAACATTTTTACAGAATGTCTGTACATTTTAATTTTAATTATTATTATTTTAAATTTTATATACTTTATTAATCCCAGAGGGAATTCTGTTTGTCAATTACACACAGGTCCGAACACACACATGCACAAACTGGACCTATACATGCACTAAGTGGAGAGATGTCAGAGTGGGCTGCCCATGATAGGCGCTCCGAGCGGTTGGGGGGTTCGGTGCCTTGCTCAGAGGCACCTTGGCAGTGCCCAGGAGGTGAACTGGCACCTCTCCAGCTACCAGTCCACGCTCCATATTTTGGTCCGGACGGGGGACTCGAACAGGCAACCCTCTGGTTCCCAACCCAAGTCCTTATGGACTGAGCTACTGCCGCCCCCACAAGGCAACATCAACATTGCATCGATGTACATCAACATTGCCGTTACATTGTCTCTCTTTGTGTCAGTGCCAGAGCTCTCCAGTAAAAAAAACACTTTAGCTGCTCTGTGGTGTCGTCTGCCACAGAATATTTCCACTAAGCCACATCTTAGAGAAACATAAAAGGAGAAGCTTAAGAGCTACCTTGCAAATAGAGGATCAGGAGGCAGTGTTCGGAGCCTGTTGGAGGTCATATCCAGTCTCGCAAGCTTGTACAGCTCTCCAAAGACTCCTTCCGCTATGTGGTCTATCAGGTTATGGTCCAGGTTGAGAGTGTGCAGACTGGCCATGTTCTGAATCGACTCCCATGGTACTCTGTAGCAATGAAATAGAGGAATATTTAGAGATTAATGTGAGATTCATTGAATTAATAGACCTTGTGCTAAGTTTGGTCATTAGTTCTTGTTTAAGAGTGGATGAATTGGAGAATATCTAATTGCAGCTGTGAAGACAGGTCTACCACTGATGGTTAGTGTCCCTTGTGGGTACACTGACACTCTATAAGAAATCAACCTGATTAAAGGATGAATGTGCTGCTTATAGATCAGTAGAAGTTTACTCTCTGTGTTCTGAGCACATTTTTATGTTACTCAGCAGAAAAATGGGAATAAGGAAAGACTAATTACTGACATCAATGACAGAATACAACAACAGATGCTCATTTTCCTTCTCAATCCCTCTCCTTTTCCAGGGGTCACCAGTCCCATCTGTGACCCATTGCTGCAGTCATTCAGTATTGCTTGTGCGCAGACATTCACTTAAAAAGTGTTTTGGTCAAATTAGTGAGTAAACTGACGACTCAGGACCAACAAAATGGAATAAATTTAAAGTAATGCATTTATTTTTGGAGTCGCAGTCGTACCTACACTGTCGTTTCATCTTGTCTCCTGACTGTTGACTTCACTACAGTGTGTGACTTCTTTAGTAGAATACATATTGGCAGGGTATACACTTGCTCTGTTTATCTGATAAGCACTGTAGCACTCTCAGTTCTGAGTACAAAGGGAACCTGCTACCATTCAGTATGCCATATTAGTAAGTTGATTTCAAAGCTCATTTGAGGAGAATTTATTGCTTTGTCTAATGAAATGAATGGAGTCAATTAGTTTAATTGCTTCAAGAGCAGTGGAGAAGCTGCTAAATTATTGACTGCTACAACAAACAGCAGATGGTCACCATTTTGTCTATATAGTATAATGTCTCTGGACATTAGGCTTGTGAGGAAAGGCTTAATGATTTATTAAATCGTGTTTGTGGTGTAGATTAGAGAAAGAAATGTGAATGAAACAGGATGGTGTTGCACCAGGATCCCTCTTTGATATAGTCAAAATTATTGCCCACAGACACTAATTTTGTTATTTAACTCATCCTACAAATAGGCCTTGATACACAACAGGAGTCTGATGTAGGTAGTGCAGAATCCAACCAATAATTAGGTCACAACTTTTCTTTATTTTATTTTTTAATGAATAAAGTTGGCACTTTCCATCCTTGCTGCATTGCTGAACACCAGTGTCCCAGAAAGTAAACCACTTGAGCTCAGTTCAGGTTCCAGGAGTGCTCTGTAAAACTCTGCAGTACATGAACAAATCTAAGCTGCAGGAGACACCAAGCGTCTATCAGTATCCTTCACAATTAAATTACAGAGTTGGGCATCCCCACCTGGATAATCTCGTCCCCTGCCTAAAAAGAGTTTTCATATGTCATGATCTGTTCCCAGTTTTGAACATTTTTAACCCTGATAAGAAAGAATCAGTGATGCTGGCTCACTTTGAATCTCAGTCTGTGAGGACTCCTCACAGTAACCCGCAACAAGGGGGCACACAGCAGTTGCTAATGTATGCATCATTAAAACTCTTTACACTTTTCTTATGGCTTGGTGGAGGTTGGAGAGAGGCCAGAGAGCTCCTGTTGAGGAGACAAATGAAACATCTTCATCAGAACTGACAGCCAAAAGCTGCTGAATTCATCAACGCAGTGGGACACTATGAAGAGGAGAATAGGGGGTTGATAGAGAATTTCATCATTGTTCTGACTTATTATTTAGTCCAGAGGAATACAGAGTGAGGCTGTCTCTCTTGTCCCAGATAGAGATGAGTAGAATACTACACAGTGCGCTAAGGGAGGAACCATATAGAATAGCTATGCACACTCATACTCAGAGGAGTGACTGAGCTCAGGCGTGAGCTCATCAAATCTTAACAAAATCGAAGTAAAAGAAAATTAGGACCTCATCAAAATTGATTCACTTTCACTTTCCTGAGCTTTTAGGCCTCTCCTCCCAGCCTCAGCAGTTTGAGCTGGTTCCTCATCATTGTGTTTGCTGACTCTTGCGTGATCATACAAGGTGTTTCCACAGTGCCTTGAAATTTTGGGAGCTGAGCTGTGCATCTGCAGCATACACTTGAGACCGACACTCGAGCAGAGTATAACAGTATGTTTCTACTTAACAAAGTAGATCAGAGTACCCTATGTCTGTTGTGTGAATGCATGATGCATGATCACAACAGAGGCAAAGGCTTACCTCCTGAGGTTATTGTAGGACATGTCAAGGTCTTCCAGCGTCATCAGGAAGTCATCAAAGGCCTGGACAGAGACTTTGACCAGCTGGTTGTTGTTGACGATCAAGTGTTGCAGATTGACCAATCCTGCAAGGTCCCTGGGTCCAAGTGTTGTCAGGCGATTACCTAGACACATATATATGAATAATACCACTTAGCAGTTGATATTGAGTGTTTCTGTGAACTTGTTCATTTGAATATTTAACCAACTTGTCATATCCAAGTAGTTTAAGGATCTTCAAACAGGATTTCTGTTTTGGCTCACCGTCCAGATGCAGGGAGCGCAAACTCTCCAGGTCAGCAAAGGCCATTGGTCTGATCAGGTGGATGGTATTCCTCGACAGAGTCAAATCAACCAATCCGGTCATGTTGACAAAGTCAATCCCACCTACTTCCGTGATAAAGTTGTCAGCCAGTCGCAGCTCCACGGTGCGCCGGTCAACGTGCGGGGGGACAAACAGGAGGCCCTTGTCGGCACAGAGCGTGCTGAGCGACTCCGAAAGGTTTCGACAGACGCAGTGGAAGGGACAGGCTGAGACCACACCCCACGTCTCCCCTGCTCCAATCAGAGAAGGCAGCAGGCAGCATGTGACCAGAGTCAGCCAGTGAAACGCTGGGAAAGGGATGGAGTCGGGAAGGGTTCTTTTTGTGGCCCTTGGGCACGCGCAGTGGACTAGATGAGATGAGGAGGGCAGAGATGAGATGAAGAGAGGCGGCAGAAGAGAAAGAGAGAGGATGGATGAAGGGAAGAGGGAGGGGGAGGCGGAATGGTCTGCCCTTTGTTCGGGGTGGAGGTGTGTGTGGGGCAGGTGTTTTTGTCTGCGGGGATTGAGGGGTGGGGGGACAGGCATGGTAGAACGCCTGGCGATCCACAGACCTGGAGGGAGACAAAGAGGGAGAGTGGGGAGAAAAAAGAGTTTTGGTTTTTAGACTCACGTTGTTTTATAAGAAATGTCTGAAGTGTGTTTATGTGTCTGCTTTCCTATCTTCCACCTACTCTGACTAGACAGAGCTGGAATGAGAGCGTGTTCTACACATGCATACTTGTGTGGGCTAAGGCCTCCTCTTAAATGAGTACCTCTCTGCACTAATGCCCACTTGGTGCTTCATAGCATAAAACAATCCATATTAAGAAATAGTAGACGCCCCCTGCAACAAATACTTTCTTAAATATACACTTGCAAGCACACAGTCCCGTGCACCTCTTCACCACTACAGCTTATCGCTTAGCAACAACATCCCAAAAGACTGAACACAGCCAGTCCCCATAGTAACAGTTACCTAGAAACCTGTGAGAACGGATTAGATGAGTGTTATATCATCGGACCCTGTCTTAAGACTGTGGGTCAGAGAATCAAATTGGGTCAGCGGCCTATCAGCCTTGATTCCACAGGAAGACTCAAGTCACGCACAAAGTAGGCTCAGTGGAGTCCAACACACACAAGGGTCCCTTTGTGATCTCAGACATGCAGAAAATCTCCCAGTAAACTCATGCTTTGTGTGCGGACATCCCTAAATACAGATAAGGTATAGAGATGAGTCACTGCCACTGATTGGCATGCATAATAGTTGTCATAGCAACTGTAACCTAGATACAGAGAGAGTGACAGGGAGTGTTGATAACAGTCACAGCCGTGGTGACTAGGGAGAGGAGACAGAGGATGAGACGGTGAGTCAGAGACAGACAGACAGAGGAACTCGCATCATGGGAGAAAGACGGGTGTATTGTCACGCAGAGCAATCTGGAGACTTGTGCAGTGGAGTAGAGCCTTGAGCATGGTGATTATATTGTGATATATAATGTATGCAACCTAATACTTTGAGTAACGACAAGACATAACCGTATATCATGCTGACTTTACAGGTTGACGCAAATTGCTGGCTCAATATTTTCCATTAGGTGATAGCTTTGCTCTTTCTGCGTGAAACTAGAAGAGGGTTTACCATTTAGCTCACATATTGAGGCAGTGTCAATATCAAGGCACAGAGGGGTTTTCAGCAGTATTTTGCACTCTCCTCCTTACTACATGGTTCACTTTGGTCTACTTCCAAAGTATGAGCCCTATTAAACAGACTTCAGAGTTCCATTTTGCAACCTTCAGTCAAGATAAAGACACCTAGTGTTTGAAATGATTATACTTTTTTTTTTTTTTTTATCTCAGCCTCCTAAATGTTTTCACTGTTAAAGTAAAGAGAAAGAGGGGAAAAAAGCTCTCTTGGATGATGGGAATGCATTACTTATGGATTACTTTAGGCTCCATTGAATGGTATCATTACCTCCTTAATGTCATGCATTTCCGTTTGAAACAGGATCTTTGGGCAAAACATTAAACTGATGGGCTGTTAGTTAAGGAGAGAAATGCAGTTTGATTTGATAGGACGGGCAGAATGACAAGTTTGTGCCCATTCATGTGACCTTTAATAGGCTACAATGTTAGAAAACACTGCTTTTGTTCAGGATCCTTGCTGCTTGACTTTTAATACTTGAATGGTGCTTGGTCGCTCTAGGGAGCTGTAATGACTACCAGGAACTCAGTATGCTTTTCAAACCAAAACTAAAAATATAACTCCAACTTAGACATGGTACCACAGATAGTTATTTCCTTATGTCTGGTGTCATCAGTTTCAAAAAATTGCTTGCAGCAGTAGAGGGTTGGGATGTGCAGGGAAGGGGGGGTAGACAAAGTCACGAATGCCTGCAGTGACAGCCAGTCCCCAGGGCAGTCGACGTTGGAAGTCGACTGCTCCTGAGCTCCCGTGGAGGCGTGCATACTAAAAATGTAAAAATGCTCCTGAAAAAGTGAAATGCCGCTTAAAAATGTGTCTACTCTGCGTCGGCCCTGAAAAAGCCCTAACGTCAGGTGTTGTTGTAGAACGAGCAGGGCACTTCAGTCCTGGCTCCGACCAGCTTACCCCCGCGCTTTGCTAATGCTTTGCTCCTCAGACAGCTCACTTTACCCGCGGCTCGCTGAATGTCAATACACTCACGCACTCTCCTGTTGCGCAGCCTGTTTGTCTCTCCACTCCTTCATTTGACCTTTATCTTTCTTTCACCCCCCTTTTCTTATCTTTTCCCCTCCTGTCTCTCTTTCTCTCTTGTGCTTTCTCAGTCCTGTAGTAACTTCCTCACCTGCCTCTCACTTTCTTATCCTCTCTTTGATTTTCACCTCCTCATTCTCCTTGTGAAAGCCCTCACATCCTCTTCCTTGTGTCATGCGTACTCACACCTTCACCCTCCCCCCAAGGCTCACTTACCTGCCTCTCCTCTTCTTCCTCTGACTCTATTACTAGGGATTGTTCTTTTGTTTCTGTGCCATCCATCCCCTACCATTTATCTCTCACTGCCGTGCTCCTCCTTGTGTTTTCTATCTTTCTCTATCCCGTGTCTCCATCCTTGCTCACCTTCCATCTTATAACCCTTTTCGCCTCTGGCTGCTCTGTAAATTTCCGCATTTTCTTTCTTTATGTCTCATTCCCTCTCTTTCTTTCTCTCTGTCTTGTCTGCCCTTGAGGCAACCTGAGTACGACAATGTTATCAGTCACAGTTCTACCCCGCCACCTTCTCCCCTCTTTTTCCCCTCCTGCACCTCCTCTGCCTCTGTCTTTTTGTCTTGTCTCTCTATCGCTTGCTGACTTTGCTGCCCTCCATGTCTCCTTGCCGCCTACCTTCAGTCACAAACTATGCACACATATGCACACACACACCCTCAGATCCTACGTGCCACACATGATATTTTCTGTCTTCTGCCGTGCTCTGCCTGTCAGAGAGACATGCTCCCTCCTTGCTCGTCTTTACGGTCTTCTACACCTCCCTCTCCCTTTATCTCTTGCTCTTCCTCTATTAGGGAGCAGATCTCATTTGCAACTAGAGCAGTGCAGTATTGAAGCTCTCTGACACGCACACACTGGAGTTGGGTGTAACCGATCCGTCCGCTTAGTGATCGATCTGACCCAGAGAGATAGATAGCACCCTGTCCCATTCGTTTACACCCCTCCTCTTTCTTTCTTTCTCAATCTTTTCTATCTTGTTCCTGTTTTAGCCATTTTAAGGTGGTAATCATACGTGTAATTGATTTTTACAGGTATGTAGAGTATTTATTAAGGGAGTCACTTTGTAAGCAGAGGCTTGATGTCTGTTCATTCATTTGTTTGGACACAGTATGTTTTGCAGTAGTTTCCAGCAAAATACAGTGGACATGTTAGGAAAATGTTTGAAATTGAGAAAGAATGAAATGTGAGTCATCTTTTTTATATGCAAATATATTCCAGAGGATGTGACACCAATATCTCCAGCAGCCAGTACCACAACATCAAATATATCTATTTCAAAATGACAGCTTTTCTACCTCAGCCAAGCCAAACTTTTTGCAATATTTCGTCTTTGTTTTGAAGTTATGCCATCTCCGCTCAGGCTTTTTCATGCACAAATTGAAATTCACTGAAAAACTGGTAGATGAAAATGTACTCAGTATTTCTCCAATTCAAAGATGAATTCTTCATGAAAGGATATTAAACATAATGCAGTGCATCATAATGTAATACAGTTAATAAAAATGCATACTGTTATATTTCATAGCCCATATTGTTACAACACATTCTAACTCCCAGCTCAACATATTCTGATTCTTGGCCAGTTGCCGTTGGCATCAAACTTTGATGCTCATCATATGCATGGTGTTTTATCAAGGAATCTTAAACCAACATAGGTTTACTTAGTTTTTAGGTTTCCATCACCCCTCCCTGTCACCTTACACAAATGTTCTTGCTCTGTGGAGCACGTCAGTTGCTTGGAGCATCTAATAATGACGCAGCCTGATGTGTCTCATACAGAAACTAAAGGGTGCTCGGTATCAGACGCTGAGGGCCACTGAGCAAGCATCTGTATTTGATGTGCTGGGGGTAAGACTGAGTTGACTGTTACCATTAGGGCAGCAATTTTCATTAATTCATCAGTTCATTGGCGAACTGATAAAGCTCTAGTTTATATACTAGCCATTGGATACTACAAGTCAGATTACCTATAACAAAACACATTACTATTAATTTTTCTCTAGCATTTATTGGACGGCACTATGAGTCAAAAACAGTTTTTGCTCACAGTATTTATGTGCACTGGTGTAGGGCAGCTTTTTAATTCAGATTTTATCTTGCACAAGTTTCCCCCCCTTATCTTTACCTGCCTGTTTGGTCTGTTTATTGTGCTGCTGCAACATTTAAATCTCCCCTCAAGGGATTAATACAGTCTTATCTTACACATTGGACTCATGCAGCATACAGGGGCGATACAGCATGTGGGAGTTTACCAGTCAGCTGGTATCTATACCTTATGTATATGGTTAACTCCACCATGCCTGTTTGGTGTGTGTGTGTGTGTCCCTGTGTTTGTTAATGTGACATTTTCCTGCACCCAGGAAGCCTTCACTTACTCCTAAGAGTTTGCTGCTTAATTTACAATAAGAAGAGATATACGCACACATACAGATACACACACACACACACACACACACACACACACACACAGCCATAGCAATAAGAACAAAAGCCCTTCGGTATTAAGTCTGCTTGATACTTTTTGGGAAGGAAAGATTAAAGAGAGTCAGTCAATGAAAGATAGATGATAGAAAGACAATTCACAGAGGAGGAGAGAGGACAGAAAGACAACATAAAAGAGATCAGACAAAGATCTGCTGAAACTGTATGAAAATCCCATCACATGAAAGTACATGTGCTTTTGGCTCTGTATGTGTTTAGAGAGTGCATGTGCTCCCAGGCATGTGTATCGTACAAGTGTATTATATATATATATATATATATATATATATATATATATATATATATATATATATATATATAGTTGTTTTTTCTTGTGCTCCTTCTATTTTGGGAAACCTCTCGCTACGCTACCCTGTGTGAACCCTCAACCCTCCAGAGAGCAAGAACCAGGCGGGTGGAGAGCTCAGAAAGGCTGCATGAAGTGAGAGTGAGAACATGAGCTAAAAGCGTCTGTGGAAGGAACTACTCAGTGTACCCCCGGTGTTGGAGCACGACTCAGAGCTGCGAGGCTGAACCTAAGCTCACCCCAACTTCCAAAAGTTTCTGTTTAAACACCCACCACAGCCCCAGGAGGGTCCAGCTTCGTTTTGTAAGGCCAGACCCAGCTAAACATGAAGCTGCTAATAGCTTCAGAGTGATGAATTTCCATTAACAGTGTGTTTCTGTGTTACTTTTGAAGCATACCCTACTAATTAAGAGAAGCTTCAGGCGTGACTTAAAAGCTCTAATGTGTCTGTTTGGAAGTATGTTTTTTTCACATGGAAGACCTATTGCACTTAAAGGCTTAATTCCCCTTTTGGTCTAAGTCTTTAATTCTCTGTGGACTATTATAAATGTCAGGACCTTCTTAAATGCCAGCCACAGTGGTGTTGATAAACAGTGTGTGTTTGTGCTTGTGTGTTTTCACGCATGTGTTTGCATATATTCCCAAATCTGCATATTGGCGTATGCATTTGTGCATCCTCTCGGGCACGCGCAAATGCCATTAGCCTGTAATCGACTTAAATCAACTTAGGGAATGTTGCAGTGTTTATAAACAAGGGGATTTGTATTAGCTCTCAAAAGCCACTTATCACAGGCACAGTAATCCACAGATCTGATTGGAGTGCGCATAGGTACACCACGAGGCTTCAGTCAAAATCACTGACAGCCAGTTGCCACGGTGTCATGAAGAGGTTAATGTTTGACTACTAGGTGTGGAAAGTGGAAAGGTAGGAATGAATGAAGATTTTGAGAGTGACAGCGTCATTTGACTATCAGCACATATCGCTGACTTGAGCCCTGCTGCATCATTTGATCTGAAAATACACACCAGCTCTACTGGCACAAATGCAAAGGATCAAATGTAGAAGCAGCCTTTCATACACGAACAGAAATTCTTTCAATCACACAGAGGCTTCCTAGCATGCACTCTTCCTCATAATCCAAGCCCTTGATATTAGGTGAGCGCTTGCATACAGAAACAACCGCGAGCATACCAAAACAGTCTACCCACACAATCATAATTATAGGAAGGGCCAACACATACACACACACTCTCTCTCTCTAGGCAAGGAACAAAAGAACGCCCACATAGCCTCTTCGTGCGGCAGTCGTGTGTACTGTAAGCCCACTCATCCTTTTGATACTATCACTCCTCTGTCAATCCTCTGTCGTATCCTGTCCTCTTCAGTCACCCAGAATGTATAGAAAGCACAGGAAGAGGGGTACAATGTTGGATATGGAAACGAACAATAAATAGGGACACAGAAAGAGGCTAACTGCATGAAATACAGCAAGAGGAGGAAGAAAAGAAAATGGGAGAAGGGTGCACAAGATGGTGGAGGTGGGTGGGGGGTGTAATATATGAGGGGAATAAAACCCAGTGCGAGGAGCTGAGAATGAGTGGAAAAAAGGAAGTTTGAGGAAGACGGAAAGAAAGAGGGATGAAGAGTCAGTGTGTATGAATGTGTGTCGTTAAGCGGATGGGCAGAGAAATATGTAAAGGCGATAAACGGGTGAAGGCCGCCATCCATCACTGTCAGAGAGAGGGATGAGGGAGGGACGAGTGGATTTGATTAGGGAAAGGGAGAGCTGTGTTAAAACTGAGTTTGTAAGGCGTCATCATCACGGTGGTGGGAGAAGCAGGTAGACAGCAGAGAGAGAGGGGGGGCATGGTTGAAGGATGGGAGTGAAAAGGTGACGAGGGAAAGAGTGAGAGGAGGAAAGAGGTCACTGGTCAAGAGAATGGCAGTTAAGTTGTAAAGGATTGGCTGGGGACATATAACACAAGGCTGAAACTTTATTGGCCATCATAATGGTCTAAAAAAAATTTATTTAGGCATTAAACTTCTATCAGAGGTCAGAAATTAAAAGCAAGAGTTAAGTGTGAGATAATGAGAAGCTGTAACAGAGCTGGATTAAGATGTTTCTCTCTTATCAGCGTGGTAGGGTGTCTTTTAACAGTGACTATGTTTACACACACAAAATATTCAATTTTTTGTTCTTATTCTGAAAAAGACAGTATTCCAACTAAGCTGTTTACATACTCAGATTAACATGCCATGTCATTTATCTCGTCAAAGTATGGAAAATTGGAAGGGCTTGAGTCGCTTATGCCATTTTACTTCTTTCCGTCAACATAGGATTTTTACCACAAGTGACAAACCTGTTCTACCGTGTTTGAACACAGTCTCTCTTTTTCATTCCTTCAGCCACCTTCTTGAAAAGGTCAGCTTTACAATATTTCCGCATATCCAAAAACCTGCTAATATCCAAGTACAATCACAAAAATGATAATGATACTTGATAGTTTTCGATAGTAGGTGCTTCGGACATATTCTGGTCTAAAGCCCAGGCAGTACGTCATAGTTTTTTAAGCCAGATATTGATGGGCAATGTTATGTTGGCCAAGAGCATAAACACTTTTCCTTTACATAAACTGTAACCAAAACACTGAGCTGACATACACAACAATACGGATTTTGTCGATCGAGCTCTTTTTAGATCAGTACCAAAGAAGTATGTGTTCCTTACCCAGCCCTACTGACCAGTCACCAATTTTTTTATGTACTTTTTCTGCATGTAACATTACAAAGATGGACAAAAATCAAACAGAAAATGATTCAGTCATGTCTGTTTTGGGTCTGAGGCTTTAGTAGTCATGTTTTAGTGAGAAGTATGAAGTACAGAAGCTTTCAGACACAGGTACCATATAATCCTAGTCTTTTTGTCGAGTTTGTGCCTCTCAAAAAAGGGAAAAATCTACAAATGTCAGTCATTAAGTGCTTGACGTGTAGTTCTTTTTCAATCTGTACAGTCATCTGTTTTTTTTCCAGCCGTATAGGTAGGGGGTATTGATGGAAAAAGCTTACAGAACCCCTGAGGTAAATAGCAGGAGTGAGGGAAGAGAAATGGGAAATCAGAGGAAAGAACTGAAGTGCATTCTCTTTAAAATAAAAGGACTGCAGTCTCCTCACGGCGGGGATCCAAAATAATACAGTTCTTCTGAAATACTCCACTCAACTAATTCCTCCCAAACCTCTATGTTATTTTTGAGAGAGAAAAAGAAACAGCTTGTGTATCTGTGTGTGTGGAGAGCAAGTGTCTGTGTATCAGCATGTGTATACCCATCTGTATGCACCACCCTCCCTGACTAAATCCTGTTGGAATCCATCCTATTTGGAAGATTTTGATAATTGTTTCTATTCCTGGAACATTGCACAGTCAGATTTTTTAATGTTTTTGTTTGGTTTAGGTTTTTTTTACACCTTTGGAAAACTTCCACTTCTGCATCAGTTTAGAAATTAAATGCTTATATAAAGACCTTGTTTTTGTCTCACTGATGCACATTTCACAGCTCTTGCATGAAGACTATAAAAGCTCCAGTTTTTGGCGATTTTCTGCAGCAGTCTGAAAATCAAACGTTCACTCTTTACGTCCAGAAAATTGACTTTCGGAGACATGAGCGTTTCATCAGAGCTGAGTGAAATTGTAGCAAAGTGCTTTTGGCTACCGCACCTTATCTTATAAGAAGTTCTTAAAAGTATCTATAATCTTTTAACATGGCAACACTTCAGAGGACGCAAGCCACTCTAGAGTTGGGAGTTAAACGTAATAATATTGGTGGGGGCTTTAAAGTTCAGCTTTTTAAAGGCTGCCACACTTCGCATCTACTTTGCGCAGATAAGCAACCCAGTCTTTAATGAACTTTGAAAGCTCTGTTAGAAATTAAAGTTTAAAAAGTCAAAGTTGAGAAACCAATATTACCTTGGATTCTTTTGAAGTATACGTGTTTTTAGAGGCCAGACCTGCTCTCTCTGATGTGTAGAAATGCAAGACTGCAAAAGTGCTTGCTGTTCTGAAAAACCAGGAGGCAGAGTTAACGCACTGCTCTGATTTACCACTGGCTGTGAACTGGTGAACCTTGGAGACTTGTGCAATGGTGGACAAGAAAATCTCAAGCAGTGAACCAGAGCATTAAGTAGGCCTTGCTCTCGTCTACCTTATGAGTAGAGTAAAATTTTGAAGTCACCACTCACTTTTGTTCTGCTAGTTGGGGGTTCTGTGTCCACTGGCACGCCACCTCCATTTGTCTCAAATAATTTGGGGACTAGGAGGTCACCAGTGTTACAGTAGAGTACCATATTTGCTGTCAAGTAGTTGTCAACTCTCTATTTTCTTGCAAATAATATCTGTATCAATGGAGACCAAGTGTATAATTGCAGCCAGATAAAGGCTCTGTTGGTTTTCCCTTGTTGTTGCATAGTCATGAGCGAATTTCTGATATTTATCTGGGCACTACATCAGTAGTTATCATCATGAAGTTAAAACATAATGAAAACCTTATACAACTCATGAGATCCGTTGTACAAAAGCTTAAAACCCCATCTAACTACTAAGAAAATAAAGTAGGCTTTTGCATCTTAAAAGCATGTTCCACCAACTCTATGACCAAACAGCTCAAAAACTTTTCTAAGCAGTTCTGGTAACAGTGTTGTGTTATATCTGTGGCAGCCAATTTCCCCCTCCTCGCTGTTTTTTTTTTTTTTTGTAATTTTGTTTCCTCCCTTTGGAAAGCCTGCACGACTGCACAGCTTGGGGATCAAATTTTCTGGGAGGTAAATTGAATTGGCAAACAGCGGAGGTGACAATGATTTTCTTTGGCACTTCGTTGGCTCATATCGTGCCAGGAAGCAGTCCTTACATGATCTGTTATGAAGCTCTTGTTTGAATTTTGAAGTTTTATCCACTACCTCGTCTTTACCTGCTCAGATCAGTATATGTATCCGTATTTATTGAAGTACGCTGGCACAGGCTGGTGTTGTTTGTGCCTTTTCTTTCACCGGGAAGGTGCCTTGTAATGCTTCAATGTCACTGTGACTGCAAAGTGGGATCTCAGCATTATCTGTTTCTAAAGCCCCTTTGTAAACTGTAGCAGTAGTTTTATTCTATACATCTGTAATAGTCTACAGATGGATACAGTTGAGCAGCCCAAATGACAGGAAGAGCTGAGCAAATGAGGGACATAAAGAGCTGAAAAAAGAAGCTCTGGCAGCACTGTAACACTGCCATACTAGGACGCCTTTTTACTTGGAGAGGAGTCATTTTTCATTGGTGGATCGCTGTCATATTGGTGCCAGTGAGGCAGCTCAATACTGCTCTGTTTTGATGCTCTTTTACTCCAGATGGCAATGGCACAGTTGCATCTGATTAAATTGCACAGTAACATGGTTTAAGATGGGGGCTGATAAAGCCTGTAATTAATAACTGACAGTCTTTGTTTTTGCCACATGCTCGTCTTTTGATGCAGATTCCATATTGTGCCAAGTGTGGTAGCGAAATTAATCTTGGCATCTGTATGGTTTGGCACCCTGGATGTACTGTACACGCATGGTTTTCTTTTTTAAGTGGCTATAATAAGTATTTTTACAACAATATCAAATGAAAATGGGAAAGGGGTCACTCGTAATGACGATCCTACAGAGAGTTATCACCTGAATCTGCACCTTCCATCTGCTTTCCAGAGCTTTTTTACAGAGCAACATTTTTGGCTACAGCAGGCAGCAGTTTTCAGCGAAAAAGCTCTAAAAGTCTCAGACACAGTTAGCCACTAGCTGGGGAACATAATGGAGTATTTAGCACCTGAAGAGCTTGATATTTCCCTCATGAGTTAGTAGAGGTTGGAAGAGAGCGAACTTGTATACTGTTATACTTTAAATCTGCAGGTTATTACAGTCGTGTTGACTAGTCAGACTTGAAAGAAAATAGCTATGGAATTGGTCCCATTCATGTCAATCCCACCTGTAAGTGTTTGGAGTCCGTCCCACTGTCTGCACCAGCCCATTTCAAACTGTGTCTGATTGGAAAATGAATGCTACTTAAATTTTGTAATTATGCTCCTGTCCCGTTAAATGCGATACTGCTATAGCCTGCGGGTTTGGGCCCAGTTCCAAACACTTGGAGTATGAAGCATCTAATCTATTTGAGTCCAGTCTCACTAGATATTCTTCTGCAGTTCAGTGCTTTAGGGTTTGCGTCAATTGTATGTGAAGGGGTGGTAGCTGTGTGTGTTGGTGTTTGCAGTCATCGACGGGTCACCCAAGAGAAACTCTTCAGCTTGAACTCCCTCATTTTCTAATCCTCATTTTCTTCACACGCGTTGTCACCCTCAAACTTGCAGACATACAGATACTTAATGCAGTTCTGCTTGCACCCACAAATTTGCCTTTGCATGACACACATTATCACAAGTGTTGCAAAATAACTGACCTGCCACTCACCCTGAACATAATGCGCTTGCAGTTTTCTCTGTGCCTCTCCTCCTCTGTTCATCCCTTCTGTTTCTCTCATCCCTTCCTCCTCGTCCTCTCTCTCTGTCTTTCCAGCTCAACCTTTTTATCCACACACAAAGATAATTTCTTTCTCTCCATATGTTTCTCATTACCTCATCTCCTCGCTGTCTCTCAATCCTATCTTGTCCCTCTTCAATCTTTCATATCAGCCATTTCCTGCAACCTGCAACCCTGCCTTATTTCCAGTGGATGATTTTGTGTGTTCTGTGCACCTGTGTATGTTTACATAGCTGAAGCTAATCAACAAAAAATTGCCAATCCTCCACAAACACCAGTCGACAGGCGACACACAAAACACGCCCCTTCTGAGCTGTCAACATCCCCCGCCCAATCAGAAATGCTGCGGCGTCAATTATATGGACCCTGATTGGCTGACATGACAGGATGCAGCATGGTGGAAAAAAAAGATCGGTGTGTGAGTGTGTTT
Source organism: Epinephelus lanceolatus (assembly GCF_041903045.1). Classification (NCBI taxonomy): domain Eukaryota; kingdom Metazoa; phylum Chordata; class Actinopteri; order Perciformes; family Serranidae; genus Epinephelus; species Epinephelus lanceolatus. The sequence continues at coordinate 26,317,819 of NC_135755.1, read as the reverse complement.
ATATGTGCAAGTGGCAGATTGATGATTCAGCAGGGCTCCTAGCTTTCTAAGGGAAAATCCTGAGTAAAAGAACAATTACCCAATCAGTGCTCTGCATCCAGCACAGTGGGTCAGTGACATGCCAACCAGGCCTCTGAATCATAGTGATGGATGTATTGATTAATGCTGCAAACATATACAAACTATCTGTCTTCCTCTGTCTTCCTGTTCCTTTTTATTTCCTGCTTCGCCCTTGTGTTCATCGCCCTATCTCACCCCCTCTCTGAAACAGGCGGATGTTGGGCAGTCAAGGGATAAGAGGTGGCGTGTGGTCTGAAGGATTTTTGATGATTACTTGGTTGAGGCCTGTTAGTATCAAGCATGTTTGATCACAGAGGCTACCCTCAGCCATAATGAATCACAAACTGCACTGTAACTCACCACAAAGAGCTTTTTCTCCCTGATGTGAGACACTAATAAAGGCGAAACAACACTGCGCTGCAATGAGCCTGCAGGGGAAACTGGTTTCCCTTGAGTTTGTTTATTACTGCGTCTCATATTCTAATGCTTAGCGGTGCTGATACAGGCAGAAACCGCTCCATGCTTCGCTGTCAGACTTAGACTATATGTGTTGCCGTCTAAGTACGAGCTGGTGTTCTTCTGACAGTCATCACCCACGCTGCATTCTGCATCATGATTCACTTGAGCATCTACAACCTACCGCATCTGTTGAGCATAGTTGTAATGCAGACGAACACCTGTGAGTTTGCTAGTATGCTCGTATGCAGCTGTCTGAGAGGTGTTGCCAACATGCGTAGCGGGTGCTCTTACAAACCGTCTTTGTAAGCTGATGGGTTTAGCAGTCTTGAAAATGTTCAGAAACTCACAGCTGAAGGTTTTATGTGACGCAACTGTCTAAAAGAAACTCAGATTACCGTCAAAGGTCTTTTTGATCTCTGTAATCAGTCAATCAATCATAGAGAAAATATGGCAACTTAATATCAGTTAGTGAACCTGACAGATTACTTGACATATTTTATTTGTCTTAGTGTGAAACTGCTGCTACTATCAGCTGAATATTTCCTGTTTTCAGTCTCTCTGATAGAAGGATTTGCTGCTTCGACAGTTCGTAATTACAAACTAAATATCTGTGGGTGTAGGCCTGTTAGTTCATTCATTCATCTTCAGTAATTGCTTATAGTGTTAGGGGTCGCAGGGGGCTGGAACCTATCCCATCTAACATAGGGCTTACACATAGAGACAGACAACCATTCACACTCACACTCACACCTGTGGCCAATTTAAAGTCACCAGTTCACCTGATGTGCATGTCTTTGGATTGTGGGAGGAAACCGGAGAACCCGAAGACAAGTCATGCTGACTTCGAAACTGTAAACTTCGCACAGAAGGGCTCCCCCACCCTGGGTTTGAACCAGGAATCCTCTTGCTGTGAGGCAACAATGCTAACCACTGTACCACCGTGCCACCACAGACTGTTAGTCAACCACAAATATTATTTTTTATGATTTTCTGACATTTTATTGACTCAGAGTTACTCTATTGACCCAGGACAAGCAATCAACAGATAAATTAATAATGAAGCTAATTAGTAGTTGCAGCCTTGGTGTGATAAATGCCACCCATCTGCTTCTCCATGAAGGTTAAACTAAATCCATTTCATCTTGCAGAGCTGAACAGGTTGTAGCTCTTGCTTGGATGGGGCACATAGCTGTTGGTGAGCACTTTTTCTGATGGGATTGAACATCTTGAAGTTTAGCGTATGTATGTAAATCCATGCCCTCTTTTCCTTCTCCATCTCGAGGGCTTTTCCACAAAGCAGGATTAGCCAGTTAGCCTGATAACTTTAAAAAGTGCTCTGTGAAATTTTGTTAGTGATTCCCAGTCCGCACAGCCAAGTATTTCTTAACGTGACATTCAAATTTAGTTTTATAGATTTATATCAGCGTTGCCGAGAGAGTGGAATAATCTTTCACAGATACGTGGCTAACTTTCTAATCCTGATTTTGTGAAATTCCCTGCAAAGGCTCATGGGTCCTTAAATCAGTATTGGTTCAAGATATTTCCTAAACCTACAGATACCTTCATCTTTCATATCCTCCACTCATCCCTCTTTTCTTCTTCATGCTCTCTTTCATCCCTCATTTCCCACTTGTGTCTCCCCCCTAGTCACACAATTTCACATTTGGCTCTCCCCCATTTCCCCTCCCTCCCCAAAACCATCCCTCCGTCTGTCTCCAGCGGTTGCCGTGGTTACAGTTTGTTCTGCTCATCAGGCGCCTGCTGTGCCTAAACAGACTGTCAACAGTTTAATTACTCATCCTCTCATCCTTCTACCCTTCCTTTACTTCTGTACTACAGTCCTGCTTGTTACTTCCACCTCTGACTGGACAGCCTCTTAGTCACTCGTCCTGTCTGTGACAAACTCTTTATCTCTCCTCTCATCATGTTCGTCTTCCATCCTTTTACTTTTTATTCCTCTCCCGTCCCTCTTTCCTACTATGTTTGACTGCTAACAGTCTAATTACTCATCACTCTAACACATTACAGTTTAATTCCATTCATTCATCCTCCCCTCCATCTCTCTATCCACCCATCCCTCGTCCTCAATATGTCTGTGCTTTATTAGCGTAGTTTTCTTTATCAGACATTGTTATTCCTCTATTCCCTTATCCCCACCCCCTCTTATCATCTACCTCTCAAGTGTCATCACTCGGCTTTTCATTCTTCATTACTCAGTCTCTCTCCATCCTCTGAGTGTTCCTCCCTATCTTAAACAGCCAGTCTTGTAATTACTCCTCTTCATCACGCTATCGTTCCATACCTCTCCGTCCATCATCTACCACCCGTTTTCTCAGCTGTTGACAGCAGCCTGATGTCTCATCCTTTGATCCTCGCTCCCTTCCTTAACAGCCCAGCCTTTCACTTCTCTCCCTCAGCCATTTGTCATTCACTCGTCCATCCGTTCATCCATCAAGTGCCACCTTCCTGACATTGGCCACGTCTCCCTTGTTTCAGGGTTTCAAATCTTCCACTTCTCGCCTTGATTGAAAGCTGGTTGAAACAGAGAGGTGTGTGACATCCTACATCCATCATTCATCATCATCTTTGATGTCTTTTTATGCATCTGTCCTTCTCTGTTTCATGTAATTATATCCCTGTTATCACCTCCCTTGTGACTTTTTATTCCTTAATTGACCATGATCAAGCCCTCCCACCAACAGCTAGTTCTCTGCATGGAAGCTGTGTGTATTGGTATGCATCATGTTGTTTTTTAAACTCTAAACAAACAAAAAATACAAGTGCAAATGTGTAAGAAATGGATTAGACAATGTGTTTGTCTGCTTTAAAGTAAACCACGAAAGTTAGTATGTCAGACAAACTAGCTTTTTACAGTTAGTAGTGACCTAACCCAGCTTTACTTCCAAGGCTAGCAGCATTGCACGATACAGTTTTTTGTTGTTTTAAAAAAAAAAACCTCAGCTAACATCCTGTCCTTATCAAAGTTTAGGGTAACGTTTAGAGCTGTGTGTGACAACAATTTGCTCAACTTAGTCTGTTAGCCAGATATCATGTACATAATCATCAAGTGCAAATGAAAAGTCCCTTTGCAGGATTCTATCTGTAAACAAAACAGCTACAAACACTAGAAAGTCAGCTTGAGACCACGTTTCAACCAACTCAAGGTGCGAACATTAGCTCAATTAGCTTGCTAGCTCATCGAAAATGCCATTGTCAGTTGTTAGAGTTTAAAATCAGCGGTTGCTGGCTAGAAATGCAAACCCTGCTTTTGTCTACTTCTGTCTAAATCAAGGAGCCATTGTTTAAAATGTAAGAATTTCGTTGGTAAATTAGCTCCCTGTAAGCTGCATAGGTGCCATGTGTGAACTGAAAGTTTGGCTGGCATAGTCACAATGACTAAAGGAGGAGTGACCTAGTAAATTCATTGATCTGCTTTTTTTTTTTTTTTTTTAACTCCCTTTCAATAAGTGGTACATTGCCTGCCATTTTTTTCTCTCTTCCTTCATTCACTTGCCAGTCTGCTCGTGTTGGCAAGGCTCCTACTTTGAACAGTGAGCATCCCATCTGTTCATGCATCTCCCTTAGCGTAGCCTCAGAGTGACGGACACCCGTGGTAACAACGAGCCACACCGAGCATTGACAAGATAATTCGTAGAACGTTCTTTTATTCTGCCACTATTTCACTGTCTGAACCACATGACTTACCTGCTCCGTATTCTTATGACTATCACTAGCAGGAGAGCAAATCCAATTATAGAATTATGATTTGGTTAATGGATATCAAAAGGCCTCTTTGTTAGACTTACAAAAAAAGATTTAGTTATCTTTTCAGAATAAGAGCTGCCCTGTTCAAAGCAAGAGTCAAAATTGCTGCAAACAATCAACAGAGCAAACAATGAGTCCTGTCTGAGTTATTCATAACACTTGTTCATAAAAATAGTTCCACATGTGGGGTTTTGTTTTTAAGACGAATCTCTTTTGTTTCCATGGTAATTAGTGTTCCTCTAAGGTAGAATTTCATTTTTCCCCCAAGTCGTGCCTCATAATTGGCACGTCTATTACATGGAAAAGCCCCATGGTACACCATATTCCCCTTGTAGTTATATCTCTAAATAGCTCATTACGGGTGTTAGTGATCTTTTACAGACTTTTTGGGGTCATGTAAGACTAATTGTAGCCAATGGTGTAACAGTGGAAGGCTCCATAATGATGGCCATCTGTCACTTCTAATTATTTCTTTCTCATCCATCTTTCTATTTTTATCTCCCTATGGTAAATCGCCATTAATTTATCATTTTAGCCCGAATGTGCTTCTTTTTAACCTTTTTTTATTATCTTGTCATTCATCACTCTTAAAGACTTCATGTTTATCTCACTTATGATTTAATCAATCAACTCTTCAGGCTTTTATTTTCTTCTTAATGTCATTTCCTGCTCCTCAAACACTTTGTCTTAATCTTTTCTATTATACTCTCCTCTTCATCAATCCATTTGTCTTTCTCAGCTGCCAGGAGCCCCTCATCATTTCACTCCTTCTTTTCTGATCTACTTTCTTCCGGGCTCGTTTCCTTGTCACTTGAAGAAGTCAGTCACTGCTTCTCACTTCTCCTCTCCTGCAATCCTTTAATCTGACCTCTCTTAGCCCTCAGTGCCCCTAGTGCCCACCCTTCCCATCTCCCTCCCTCTTGCACTTTCTCTCTCCTCCCATCTCCATTTCTTTCTCATCGCCCTCTTATCCTCCCATATATCCACTCAGTCAGTCTGATCTCCTGTGTCAGTGTGCCAAATCTGTGTATGTGTGCCCGCGCTCAGACACAGCTTACGTAAAAAGCCTCCAACTAAGGGAGGTTAGACCACCACAACACGAACACTCTCAGCCCAGCATCCACACACTCTTACCATGATACACACACACAGACGCACACACAACACGCCAGGTGAGATTACATAAAGGCAAGGTGATGAAAGCCAAGCTAAAACGCACCTAGCGAGTAATCTGATACAGGACAGCTGGCTGACACTCACACACAGAAACACACACAGAAAGAGAGAGATTCTCAGTGTGGTAGGGGTATGTAGAGCAAAAAATAACAGAGAGGGGACTTGGAGGATTAAAATAGAAGGATAAGAAAAGAAAAGCATACAATCATCCATGCCATGTGGGGGAGTTGAGTGTGTATTCTACTCTGACCTTTGCCTCTCGTGTATTTGTTGTTATGAATGCTCATCTGTTCATTATTTATAGGCCTGAGTGTGTGTTTGTGTGTGTGTGTGTGTGTGTGTGTGTGTGTGTGAGAGAGAGAACACCGAGTTCCCTGTCCAGTGAGTGCTGGTGTTCACCGCATTGATGTGCTCAATGATTCAGCACAAGAGAGCTAACCATGCAAACATGAGTTCACCTTTACCGGGCCAATATATGCCAACAGTTTTTGTGTGTGTCTGTCAGAGTGTGTGTGTGTATCTGAAACTGCATGAACGTTACCTTTTCCGTCTGTGCGGCTCTATAATCCGAATCAGCTCCACATGTTATCCAGGTTTGTGTGTGTGTGTGTGTGTGTGTGTGTGTTTGTGTTTGTGTGTATGTGTGTGAGTGTTAAGCACAGATCTCGCCCCAGGTGTTTCTCCTCGTGGTGGGCCAGTGGGGGGAGGTGGGGAAGGATTGGGGGGGGGGCTTATTGTGTGTTTGTGCTGAAACCTGTCCTACTCCCCTTCACACACAGATGCCCCCACACACATCAAAAGGAGGCAGATGTAGGTCAGTGTCAGAAAACCAGAGAGTTGCAGAAATTCCAATCCCACAATATCCTCTTAGGCTTCTATAGATGAAGAAAACCTGGAAAATCCCGAATTACTCGCTCAATCCTGGTGTGGTATTCCAAAATAGAGACCTCAGTTTGAGAAGAAATCCAAGAATCCACTTCTCTTGAAATCCTATTTATGGTGTTTTCATATGATTTCCTCATGGCCGTATTCAACTTCTCTCTATATGTGGAGCAGTTCAGTCAACAGAGAATAGGAATCCTGGAGTCAGTAGCAATCTTCACCTCCCCTCCTCACCCCCTTCCTCCTCCTCCTCCTTCCTCCCCACCTTCTCACGCTCCCTCTCTCCTTTTCTATTCCTCCCCCCTCACTCATACATCCCCATTGCTTCTTATTTGTTCATCTGACTCTGTGGCTGTCTTCTATTGCTTCATTCTTTTACACGTTCAGTCCCCCCCCCTCTGCTTTCTCTCATCCCCCACTTCCCGGAGTGATTTCCAGGGTGTGTCACTGGGGCTCTCTGCACTCTACGCGGTGTGATCCGCGTTTGTTCTCCCACATTGAATTACTTGTTCATTGATGACCTTGGAGGGCGGTGCAGAGAGTGGAGGTTTGGGAGTAAGCCGGAGAGATGGAGGGCTGAGAGAGAGACCTGCAAAAGAGAAACATGGTAGAGTGTGAAGAGAATGAACTGTGTGCACCCTACATGTGTTCCATTAATGCTGTCTTTACCCTCCGTGTGTGCACTCACATAAATCACACAAACATTGGATTGAGTCCATTTTCACTTTTTTGTCTCATCGTTCTTTCTCTCCTCCACCCTCCTGACCTTCTCCTCCCCCCCAGATATCCACATCCATCCCCCTTCCCACGATTTGTGCCGTCGATCATTCACTCCTCCCATATGGTTTCTTTAAACTCACCCTCCCCACCTTGCCACCCCGAATATTTTTCCTCTCTGCCCCCCTCCGCCTCACACCTGTCTGTCAGAGAGAATCAATAGTTCTGAGACCCTCTTAATGCCTCTCAGCAGACTGCACTGGCTTGTTCTTGCTCACACAAACACACTCAGGAGCACATGCACACACACAGTCATGCAGCGCATTCACGCATGCTTGAACACACACCACCACCACCACCACCGTCGCCACCACCACCACGCACACATCCACTAAGTAGTCATGCAGTGATACTCTCCTGCAAGCACACGCAGCCTCTGCATCCCCCTCTCACTCAGTCTCTCTCTCACACACACACACACACACACACACACACACACACACATGCACACCCTAATGAAACAACTGGGCTATTGATCAGCGCCATGAATGTCAGACAGTTCAGAAGTCTGCCTCCCACTCTCCACTCTCTGGCCTGTCAATCAAACTCCAAAAGCCGACACCTTTAAGAAGACAATCTCATTATCTTGCTCTAAAGCTGTGCACTCACTCTGTTTTGTGTGTGTTTCTTTGTCGGAATGTTCCTCAGAGTGTGTGTATGTACATTAGTGCAGCAGCTACATATGTGCAGCCTCTCTGTCGGATTTATTTTCTTCACGAATTCAATTGAAAATCCTTTATTTTTTTTCCCCCTTTTCATTGCTGTTTATCTGCTTCTCCTCCTCCAGTGTAGACTTTGCCACTTCAAAAGCACCGTACACCTAGTTGGTGTCTTTTATCCATTTTTTCTAGTCTTTTTCTGGTTCTTTCATCATGTCTTTTCCCGCTTTTTGCTCTCTGCTAGATGAAAAGGTGGAATTACTAACCTTGTTTTCCGAATCATTCCACCGCGACTCCTGGAACGGTCACATCTCCCTGTCTCCGCGGTTCTCTCTCTATCTCAGCTCCGTGGAAAAACACCCATCTCTCTCTCTCTCCTCTCTCTCCTCTCTATCTCTATCTCGCACTGTCTATCCCCCTCTCTCTTTCCCTCTCTCTCTCCTCCCGCTGGTCGTCCCCTCACTCGGTCTCGACAGCTGCAGCACTCTGTCTGCCTCCTCTGTCTCTCTTCCGTCAGGCTGTAGGCTGATTGAATTTTAAGTCATGTTAATCCCACAGAACAGGTACTGAATGAAGGAGGGGACACTGCAAAAAAAAGAAGGGAGAGCGAGAGAAAAAAAAACAGAATGCAGGGAGTAAGCTGCCTTGTATTTTTAGAAATCTCCGCTTTCCTTCAGGGAGGGTTTTCTTCAGCTTTTTTTTTTCCTTTACTTGTCCTGCCTCCACGCAGTCACTTCACTCTATCTATCCATTTTATCCTCTTGCTTTTTTCCGGAGTCTTTTGGCTTTCTTAGTCCTTATTGGGTGGAAAAGTGTGTGTGATTCCCAAGGAGGAGCAGAAGAGAGGACCGTGATCTGGCTCCGGCAGCGGCAAGCAACGGACTGAGAGAGAAAGAGAGAGAGCGAGCGCACGAGAGAGCGAGAGAGAGAGAGAAAGAGAGAGAGAGAGAGAGAGAGAGAGAGAGAGAGTTGGAGGAAGAAGGAAAGAAAAGAAGACAGATGGAATCCTGTAGGAGAAGGAAAAGGGGAGGTGAGGAGGGAAGGATGAAACAGAGGGAGAGGGTAGTAAAGAATATGGAGGGAAGTTATTGAAAGTAACAGAGTCCAGTTTTGAGGTTCTTGGATCTTACTTGAAAATGTTTAATTTGTGCAGATGTTTACTATACAAATATTGTGCTTTTTGTTGTAGATTTACTATCCAACAGTATATAGTTGTAGCTCCACCATGACCAGCTTTAAAATGACAACACAGCTTATACTGTACATTAAAGCATAGGTATGGTAATATTCTGTGTGTTTGTTATTGTCGACAAATCCCATAAAAACGCCAAAACAAACAATAACCTCCTTCCACTTAAGAAGTACTGCCGTTGTAGTCAGCACCTGATCTGCTTTATTCCTCTGTATCATTACTGTATTCCAGAAAACTATTGAAAACACATCAGTGAGCTACAACATTGCACTGGGTGACTACAATGATATGGGGTTTATTTAATGTCCCACATACACTGTCCTGGTGCTGTCAATACTCAGTAGCACACCAAATGTGGATTAAACTAACAAATCACCCCCAAATCAAAAATACTTGTTTATATTTTTCCTCTTACCTGAAAGTGATTATGAGCTTTCAGTGTTTCCCACAGAATTGGAATCTATGTGTGACTTTGGGGGGTTGAAGGTAGCAGCTGATGATTGCCCATCAGGTGTTGCTGCCATTCAACATAGCGCTGAAGGACAGTCTTCTTAAGCTGCTCACCTCCTGCTCTCTCTGCCTGGTTAGCACAAGCTAACACAGCACAATGTAATGTCATCACTACTCATTATATGTTGCAACTTGGACAGAAACCTCGCAGCTGTGATTCACATCCAACACCAAACTACTAATCTCACACGGACACTGAAATGGCTAGACTCTGTCGGTAAATCTGTTAATAATCGTTGGGTGATATTAGCTGTGTGATGCTAACAGTTAGCCCTGTCACTGTGTGTTCTGACTGTGTACCAGGCACAGAGGTCCGATCCCATAGCAGTAGTCTCATGATAAACACAGAGACAGAAAGGTGCTTAGTGAAGCCATACACTGCAATCAGCTCTACACTGAAATTAGATTTTACCTGTTTAAACAGTCAAATTTGCTGTAAAGTTGAGGTGACTGGACAAAACTACAAGGTTGCACAGAATTCATGGAGATTGGCTGAATTTGCATTAATTGGTGGGACCTAGATGGCACTCTGCCTGTGGTGCTCAAAGTGCCAAAAAATACATTTGAAAAACTCACCAGCAACATCTCTTTCCAGAAATCATGACCCATTGACTCCAAATTATCCACAGACCTGGTTGTGAGCAGTTTCGTGTGGGAACTACTTTCTTTTGGGGCAAACTGTTGCTTTGAATGTGCAGTTGAAAATCGTTCCTAATAAATACACAGTTTGCTACACACACTACTATACACTGTCAATACTCCTGTTTGAGTAACATTTGCCAAAACTACTGTGCCTGCTGTTTAGGTTTTTGTGTGGGGGATATTACTGAGCTTTTTAAAATATAAATAAATAAATGAAAATAAAACTTTTGGAACAGTTTTTAAAGATTTATGTCTGTAGTAGAGCCAAAATGGCTTGGGGATTCGTGCAACAAACCAAAGCATAAGCATTGAGAAGCAGACAAAAGCCTGGCTGCTTTTGGTCTTTTCATGAAAATTGTCGACAATAAGAAAAAGAAACAGTAAAGGGTTCAATAACAAATTAAAGGGATGACCTGTGCTCCACTATGAGAGAAAGGGTTTATGTCGAGTAAGTCATAAATAAAGGCATCGTCGTTGTGTCACACACAAAGTGATCAAATAAGCATCAATTATAAAAATCTGTTAATGTATAATACTTTAACCCTCATCAAAAGGCCATTCTGCACATTCCATAATTGTACTTCTAATACTTTAAGTACATTTTGTGATAATACTTTACTTTTACCCACGTAACATTTTTAATGCAGACCTTTACCTGTAAGAGTATTTTTACACATTGACTTTACTACTTTTGCTTAAGTGAAGGATCCAAGTACATGTTCTGCACAGATGGAGAGTTGGGGGAGAGTCGGAGGAAGGAGAGATGGAGGAAGAGCAGGAGATAAAAGTCGGCTGGTATGACAAGGGGAAGCGGAGCTCTCGGCGCCTCAAGCAACTCTGGGTCAGACGGGGATGAGAGGGGGAGCAAAGACGGATGATTAAGAGGGAGTGAGCACATGATGTGAGGAAAGAGAGGTAGAGAAGAGAGAGGAGGCCGAGGATCTCTGGGGCGTAAGGGAGATAAGTGAGGAAGAGAGGGGTTAGTGGGGGATAGAAGGGAGGAGTGGATGGAACGATAGCATGGTGATAGGAACAAGTGTAGCTGATACGACTTCAAACGGTGGTCGAGTGCTTGATTTCCCCACCGTGTGCTGATGGCTGCTGGAAATAGGCGTTTAATGGATACTGGCTGTGGGTGCTAGTGTGTGCGTCAGTGTGTGTCCCATTACTGAGGCAGAACCTCGAACGTTGAAGATATTGGATGCTGGAATTAAGTCGTTTCCAACATTCACGCAAGTGCAGGTCCGTTTCGTCAACAAAATCACACACTGGAGATGAAGCATCAGAATGATGGGAATGGAAGATGGTTGAAAAAGAGATTTGGTTGTGTTATGGATGAATTGGTTTTTCATGTATCACAATTTGCACTCGTTTTTGTCCTTCATTCAATTGTTGATCTTCTAAATATTTATCAATCCGTGCCCCTCCTCGTCTATCCTTACCTTTGAAGTATTTCCCTCTATCCCACTTTCACGCATCTCCATGTTTCTTTCTTGAATTTATTTTTATCCTTTGCTTTCCCCTCTTTACTCTAACTCATTTTTTTTGTCCAGCTGTGGGCCAGTGTATTTTTAACCTAGTAAGCCAGACCTCCCTCAAAGCAAGGTCCAGCAAGGAGAAGTTTGATATATCATTTCACCCCGAACGTATCCCGTTTACTGCGCGCTGCTTTATGGCTCGTTGATTTTCAATTAATCAAACCTCTAGTGGTTTGGCACCCAGTCCTCTCATCAGGGAAAGTGACCTTGCTGAATGAAATAAACTAACACGACCTACTGCTGGGTGATGGATGAAGTGAGTTCACCAGTCAGGAGAAAATCTCATTACTGACTGGCTTGTTAGTTATAAGGAATGTATCCACCACTTTAATACAGGGCAACTCACAGTCAGTTTACTTGTGGATATGATTACATTTTTATGAAATGCAAGCAGCCATGAATCTGAAGGGCAAATGTCAAAGATTTTGTGCCCTTAGAACACTTCCTGTGAGCACAGATCAATCGTGTTAAAGTCAAGCTCACAGGGAGAGGTCTTTTTTTAGTCTCCCTAGGACTGAGAACTAAGCAGAGAGATTGGCAGGATCTTTTTTAGTTCATTCTGAGTAATTCTGCACTTAATCAGAAGGAGGGCAGACCTGTTCTGGTTTGGTCAGGCCAAATTAGCCCTCAAAGTGAAAACTGTTGCAGGGGGAGTCGGCCTACTGACCCCGAGCTGAACGGATCCATCCACTCCTTTTTTTTTTTTTTTTTTTTTTTTTTTTTATTGCAAATTGGTTCAGTGGTCAATAAAACATCTGGAAATATCTCGAAGTCAAGTATGTATGTGGCTCATTTAGGTGCATGCTAACACTTAAGCAGATGGCATTTGTTTTGATAACTGAATCTGCTTTGAAGTGAGTTTACACCACATGGTATCTTAGATGTGCATATGTTTCTTTAACATAATCAGGCTTTAGTATGACCCTCAGTATTTGGACATTCACACTGTTTTTCTCTATACTCCAGTACACTGGAAATGAATGCAATAATGACCATGAGGCTTCAGTTGTCTTTTCAGAAGAGATGTGAATAGTATACTAGATGGGAACATAGACTGTTTAAAATAATGGACATAGCTTGGTTTATGGATTCCCATTTTGGGGCTTTGAGTTTGGCATTTTGCCTGTTGCCATCTTGAATTTTTGGAGCCAGGAATCACTATATTAGCACAAGAAGGTGGAGTTACGGGGGAGTGAGGGTTAGGGTTGTCGTAACTACTAAAATTAACTAAAGAGACCAAAACTGTTGTTGGTACCAGGCTATAAACATGTTTATTTCTTCTGTAAAGTTGGGCATTTTAATAGTGTCTATGGAGATATACTTTGTTTTGGAGCCAGCCTCTAGTGGCCATTTGATGAACTGCAGTTTCAGGTACTTCCCCCATTGGCTTCATCTCTAAGCCTCGGAGGTTGCTGCTTGGATGTGAACACTCAAACACCAAGCCGAGGTCCAGCTACCTCAAAATATTCTCTAGGAGTGTTTGTAACCTCTGGTAGTGCTATGGAGCAGTTTTTCCATGAGAGGGTGCTAATTTTGCTTGTCTCCTGCACATGCACGAGCGTGCATTTGACCCGACTTACAGTCCTGCTAATGTTTCCAGGCTATTCCACTGATCCACAGGTGGCAGTAATGCAGCCACATGCTGGCAAAGGCAAAGAAACGTGGATGTAAAGCATGCAGTATACCTATAAATCTGCTTTGCAAATGTTCTATGAGTAAGGAAATGTATCCAAAACATTTGTTAGACCTCGAGGATACACACAACACACTTTGTAACAGTGGATGTAAACGTAACTGTTGTTTGTTTACAGAAGAGTCCACAGGGCACCTTTTAGTCTCATAGTCATTGCCTCATTTTAAATCCATTGTGCTGGAGTCAACTGTGGGAATACTTAACAGATTCCGTGGCCACATTTTACTTTACTTTTAAGACTGGAAAGAAAACAGCTGAAGTTGTATTTTTCTGAATGTTGCAACGAGCAGAAAGCAGATAGGTAGTACAGAAAAGTGTAGCGGAAGAACATGTCCTTGCCAGCAGCAAGAATGTATATGTGTGTGTGAGAGAGAGGAACAGAGAGGACACTTTTTTCACTAGATGGTTGAGATTTTGAGGAATTTGTATCTTTTCGTTGAGCTACAATTACTCCTCTCCTCCACTTAATGTCTGTCTGTCATTTGGCTGGTTTGTCATCAAGTGAGTGATTTTTTTTTTCTTGTGCAAATGAGTCACTGAGTTTGTGTAACACAGTGGCTAAATATAACAATAACAAATGTACTCAGTTTGCACCTGTGCACACATACAAGTCACCCATTTTCATCAGTGTATCGAATGCTTCCATTCACACACACACACCCACACATGAACTTCACAGATGGACACACATGGAACATACATTTATTTGCAAGCAACACACAACACTCTCACACACACACAACCAGAGCATGATTGAACATAAACACTCACTCAGAGACTGGCATGATTGCATGATTGCGCACACGGTAATATCAAACAAATCAGGACACAGCCGGCACAGTTAGACACACACCTCTTACAAGGCTAAATGAAAGAACACGCACACACACACAGACCTGCACTTGCTCAGCTGTGATGTCAGGGGTAAATGGTGTGGAGGTTTAGATCGAAGGGCAGATCCCCCTCTATTTGTCTCAATCTAGCGATAATGAGAGACAAGGACAGACTCACACAGTCACACACACAACAGCCACACAACACCGCCTTCTAATTTTGCTCTTGAAGCCATTTGCACGTCATTGTGCTTTTATTTCTTTCCTCTGCATTAGTAATAGTGTCTCCAAATGATTTCCCGGTTACTGCTGGCAGACCGTTTTGCCAGCTATCGGCAGCAGTCAATGAAGTACAAGAAAAACACGCTTGGTCTCATTTGTCTGTATTGCTTTAAGTGTAAAACCTTGACAAATACACTCAGATGCAAAGACACTGGGCTGAAATGACTTCAGGGATATGTTGGTTAGAGGAAAAGAATCAAACATGCAAGCTGAACGTTTCCAAGCGTAAGTTGCTTTAATGCATTATGTGCTGCTGGAATTTACAGTGCAAATACGAAACAATGGATAAAAAGCAACTAATAAAACTTTCTTTGTGTGTGTGGGGCTATACAAATGGGTCTGTACAGAAAGGCAATGGGCTGTGCAGAAAAAAAGGCTGTTAAATGTTGAAATACAAAGCTGGGAGGTGCAAATGAAAAGATTGCAAATTAGATTTTGTTTGTTGATTGTTTCCCCCTGAAATAAGCGTCAGTTTCTTGGCATTAGTTCTGTTAGAAATGCAGGGATGTGTGTCTGTGTGTGTATCACAAAAAGAAGCAGAGTGCATTGACAAATTTACATGCATATAATTATCAGATTATAGCTTATAATCAGCGCGAAGAACTAGTCCAATGATTCTTTTATGGACTGCATATTAAACTGTTCCAATAATAACCCTGTTTCTATGCTACGATGCACCGTTTTTTTCCCCTGTCATCATAATGCTATGGTTCACCCTGGCTATCTTTGTTTGAACACTGCAGCAAAACTCTGCTTGGGGTTGTTCTTTTAACATTATCCAGCATACTGAGATGTTTTCCCTGAGATGTGCCACTCTGTCACTGAAAATTGCACGCGGAGCACCGAAAAGTTTGTTTGTAGCCTAGAGAGTGCTCCTCAAGACAATGCAGTGGAAGAGCGGAGTCAAGTGTCTCACCAGCTGACATCTCTGGCATGTGTCATCAAGCAGTTGGAGTGCCATGTGTTGCAAAATTGCTGTTAAAACTCCAGCAGAGAGTCATAGCTGGATTAAGGTGTTTACATGACTAAAATGCCCTTAAATAATACATCTAGAATAGCACATCACTTGCTGTTATTAAGCTTTTTCTAACTATGAGAATAATTGCATTAACAGAATCAGAGCGTGTTGTTTACATGGGCTCCACCTCAGTCACATTACTACTTTAATCGCATTATGATTGGATTATGGGCTGTGCGAGTAAACATAGCTAATAGACCTTTCTCACAGTGGGACATTTTTGACTTGTTAAATGCAGGTGTAACTAATAACATTAATAAATGACTGCTTTCAGTTTAGGTGTGCCAGAGCCTCTCTGTTGCTCACTGGCATAGCTTACTGGCACGACGCACTGGACCGTCATTAAATAGAGCGGCCATTTCAGCACCACGGTCAGCGCACATGAGCTGTACACCCTGCCTCATGATAAGAGCGCACACAGAGTAGTAGGAGGAGGAGCAGGCGTCCTGATCAGATGTGAAAACCTATAAATACTGCGTAGAAAATCACAGGCAGCCATGATAAGGCTATAAATATATTCAAATAAATAATGCATGATGTTCTGTGCGGAGAAAATCTTGACAGTCATAGTACATTCTGTAAATAAGAGGCGGGTATTAGTCATGTGGTGTTCTGGGCTCCCCTGGTCCCTGAAAATAGAGATGTTTTAGGATTTAAGGCATCATACTGAGCCATAGATGGAAGGGAAGGATTAAATATGGTCTTGTTGGTTGAGTCAACATTTCTATATTGGTTAGCTTTTTAAATACGAGTCCAGTGATCATTGCTCAATATCTATTAGTGCGGCATGGATGAATCACCGTTAGCTTTTTAAATAGGAGTCCAGCCATCGTTGCTCAATATCTATTAGTGCGGCATGGATGAATCACCTTTTCACTTCTGACAGTAGTCATCAGTGCAGAGAGCACATTAGATGAGATGCATTACTTTGATGCTAAATGGAAACTGGTTGAATTGAATGTGATAACGCTGCTTTACTTTGATCTCTAATAAGCAACATGTGCCTCGGTGAATCCTGTTTTGTGTGCCCATGTCGCCTGTCATCTAAAGTAACCCTGAGGTAGTTATTACATGTATAGCAGATGTTTGTATTAATTCAATAGAAAAATTAACTAAGAAGAAAGATATTAGCAGAACCTGGTAACTCTGAAATAATCCAGTGTAGTTAGCTGCATAATTTGGCCTTTATTCATATAAAGTGCACAATAAAAAGTTGGTTGCTGTATTGGGGAGAATGGTCAGAAGGTATTTATTAACTGTAAAAAGAAATCTAACCTAACTGTCTATGAATTATGTAATCCAATTTTTCATATTTACCTTCGTGTTACAGCTGTATTTGCTTTGTAACTGCTTACCAAAACATTTGATCTGATTTCTAACCTATTGTTGATACTCGACCGGAGTCCTCGTTTATAAGTGTTGTATACACACACACAACAGGACCTTAAGTTTAAGTCCACTTGTTTGTAAACTCTGACACATGAGTTTGAACGTCTTGGAGACAGTGGAAATTGACGACGCAGATGGTGAGGTGGTGAATTGAAACTGGAATATAGAAATTAAATATGAGAAGAATCATCATACGTTAATCATCCTTCTCTCACATCTAATATCACTTCATGTCACATGTTACTTTTCGATCCACTCTATCCAAGCACTGAAACCAGCAGGGTTATCTGTGCTTGTGCTAGTGAGCCAAAACCATTCCACAAGCACCTGTTAATTGTAGAAGATAAGCCATCTCAAATCAAATTCCACTCAATATTTCATCAGTGCTATCTTACATCACATTCCCAACCCTTGAAGTGCAGAGGAAATGGCTGGACTTTGCCACTGACACTTGGGGTCAGTTGTTGAAATGGTGGACGGTGCCAGGATGTGGCAGGATTCAGGAAACTCAGGCTTTCCCTTCCCCATTATTAAGCATGGAATATGCTGAGTCCTTTGACCTTAACTACATTAACTAACTGATGAAATGATCATTATCATTTATAGAAATCCATAATCGAATTGCATAACAGAGCATCAGTAGTTTTCACTATAATCTCTAATTCTGTGCACAAATCACCAAGTACAATTTTAGTTTTCACATAGTTTTTGTCTGTAAAATCACTGCAGTGACCACAAGTGTGCTGTCGGCACACTCAGCGCCCTGGAGACACCCCGATGGCTGCCACACACACTCTGCCTTCTCCAGTCAGCTCATCCAGAACACCTTCACCACCTGCACATATGGATTGTGTAAATTAGCAGAGTCTGGGAATTAAGGCTCTCACACAATCATTACGCTCTATATCCTCATTATGAGTTCTAATCATAATGCAAGCCAAGTTCACCATAACTGAAATAAATAAACTGTGTTCACCTGTTAAACTTCCATCTTTAGGTGATATCCCAGGGTGGGGGATACAACCAATTGTTGCAGTCATTTTGGCAAGATGTGGAGCAATCAGTCTGATTGATGTAAACGTATAAATACTGCATTGGCATTCAGTTGTTGCCATGATTACTATGCATCAGCAGAGTGTGGGCACGTAGAAGGGAGGATATGAGGTGTTTGGACCCACGTGTGGACAATTCCAAGTTGATTTGGGATTTATAAAAGGACATTACGCACTGGCTAAAGGTTTTATAAATCAGAAGGCTTTTTGGTATATGTACATTTCCTTATTTGTTCCTACGCAAACATTAATGTTGATTCTCCGCAGAGTTTATAAATAAGGTCCATGGTCTTTGTGTTTCTTGCCACATTATGATCACCCCTATCTGCTCTGTGAGGGAAAGCATTTGTTACTGACAGTGTTGACACTTTGAGAACATTTTGTAACATTTGCAGCCCAAACCTGACACAAAAATGTGTTGGATTTTTGAGTGTGCAGGCAGTACTCGCTAATTAGCCTGGCAAAGGGTTGCTCAGTGTGCAGCTGTAGTAATTCTAAAGGATTTGAAATTGAAAGTCACACCTTGAGAATTTGGCTGTAGTGCTATGGTTACCTTTTATTTTGCTTCATTTTTGTGCTGTTTATTTTCCCCAGGCTCTTTCTACTCTGTAATGCTTCACATTTGTCGTATGCTGCACCTTTAGGGTTTATATACTTTTGGCCCACTGTTTCTTTTTTTGCACCTCAATTGATTTCAGTTTTTTATTTCACTGCTCCTCAGACCATTTTAAACACATACACAGTGGCCTCATACATAAAACCAGACGGCTGCTGTATGTTGCTCTTTACAAAAATACCACAGCTTTTGATCTCTTTAAACTTTGACTCCAGATCCAAAATGAGTCACAGGCATTTTTGGACAGTTCCAGGAAAATGTAATTAGATGTCAAATGTAAACAGTCTGATAATGGAGGGTAAAGTATGTAGATTATGTACCTGAAGTGAAATAAGGGTTTTATTCTGAAATGTTCATTGCATCTGAGAGTTTTGTGTAACAGCAGTGGATCATGATTTCAGGTGATTGTTAATTAGAGCTGATTGCATGTAAATTAAGAATTACCACTGCTTTTAAAATGTACCCAGAGCAGAAGTTAAATTGATAAAATTATAGTTACACATTTTGCTTTAATATTATCAAGTGATCATGACAGAAATAACAGAATTTCTATTGCAGGTTATTAGTAATGAGTTACATTTAAACATCACCCAACCCTGGGTCTCTACACACTGTGAGGTCTCACAGCAAGACTATGAATCCCAGAGTTAAAAAACATTTTCAAAAACTTGAATCTAACCCAGCATGCTGTGAGTTTGTTCATTATAAATACACCAGTGACTCTCGTCGGGGAGTTAGCATTCATAGCACATCGATGAAACCTGCTGCTGTGCTGGCGGTAGAGACAATATTAAACCACACATCAAGCCTGAAACAAAAATTATATCTCACTTTTGGCAGGTCAACAAGTTTCCATTGACATGAGTAACAGTCAACCAAAAGAAGTGCCATTAGAACTTGCTATCATCAAAACCCACCGCCTGAAGCTCATCTGCTGACTGAAATAGTGCACTAAAATGATTCAGCATGTATATCCAAATTAAATTTATCACACTGCCAGTAGTTTGTAGCCTGACAAGTGCTCTTTTCCCTCTTAAAAAGATAATCTGTACAGCAGATCTTCTGTTTTTGTTGTAGACTATCAGTTTATATTGTGTTTTTTTGGTCCAAATAGGCTCTGGTTCTACTTCTGGTGCATGTCTATGTGATAGCAGTAGTAACAGGGTTTATTGAGCTGGGATCCCAGAGTGAAACTATGAATTCCCAATGTTCTCCTCAGGTTCTAAAAGGTTGAAGCTCTCCTGCTGCTTTATGCTATCTCAAAACTCTCTAGAGGAGC
Organism: Epinephelus lanceolatus; assembly: GCF_041903045.1. Lineage (NCBI taxonomy): Eukaryota > Metazoa > Chordata > Actinopteri > Perciformes > Serranidae > Epinephelus > Epinephelus lanceolatus. The sequence goes on along the minus strand of NC_135755.1, from coordinate 26,297,997 downwards.
CCTGGTTCAGTGGTTTATGTTTTTTGGAGGTAGTTGTTGATTCTCAGAAATATCAGCTTAAAGATGGAGTATATGTTGCTGCATTGTAGAAATAAAATTAAAAAAAAAAATAGGAAAAGTGTTGTGTTTGATAGCATGTGACTGTCATATGAAAAACATAAATTCTGGTTGAATTTCTTTCCCTGATTTTGCAACGTTGTAAGAGTGAGATGATCATTCACAAGTTCAAGTATAATTAACACAGAAGACCAACCACCTGCTAACAGAGTCGGAGCCGACACACTCTGTGGGTTTGGAGTACATCACGAGTCGTTTAATGCGTCACAGGCCTACCGCTTAAGGATTCCCAAAATACCACTAAGTAGCTATCTGTTTTAATAAGGCTGCGTCTCAGGGTCCCTGAAAGACTTTGAGACAGCCTTACTTTTAGCTAGTTCAGCACCACAGTTGTTGGTAGCAGATGAGTCTGAGTCACACTATTAAAGGATGACACATCACATATTAGTTATGATTCCTGGTGAGAGCATTTCCCTCGGTGGTAAAGACGTTGTTTCAAGAATACTTACACAAAGTCATTTTGTGACAGGAAGAGCATTCAGTGGGTTATTTAGCGTCAGTGTCAAGACATTTTCCTTTGTTGTATCCACTTTCACTTACCTTGCCTCATCACCTCTTCCGCTTGCATTTTCCTACATTTCCCAGGATTACTTTAAGCAGTCCCTACAGAAAAGTGTGAACCCCTGTAATCGACATACGTGGCTCAAGCTGTGGTTATATTTCAGAGCACTTGAGGAAAAACTGTCAGTTATAACACAGCATATTTTGTTGCTGCAAAGCATTTGCTTTTTAGACTGCTGACAAATTGACAAGTGCTTTCACAGTAAATGAGTTCTCTCTAAGGTGTTGAACATCGGGGCAAATTGGTGAGTTTAAAGAAGAGCCTTTGCTCAATGGGAGCAACTGACTCCAAAAATATTTACTGTGCATGCTTTAGATCTTTAAAATGGAGTTCTTCTATTGCACACTGCAGTTATGCCAGAGACATTTTGACAACAGTGCAAAAGCTGCTGCTGTTATTTCCCCAGTGTCACGCTTTGTCTAGGATGTCTGGCAAGTTCAGTACCATGGACAGCGTCTTATTCAACCCAGAGATGCAGCTGAAACACATGAAGAATGTCCTCCCATTACTGAGTTTCAAAGTCTGTGTCTGACATATCTCAAAGCGTAAATATTACTTTTCCCTTCTCCACAGTTTTATCAAGTGTCTCAGAAATAAACATGGCAAGATTAACACAGACTGTGTGTCATGAAACCTCAGGACCACAGATGCATACAGAGATAGCCTTTGCTAATTAATTTATTCATATTTTTAGCAGATTTCTTTAAACCCTATTACCGTATTTACACTGGAAATAGTTCTGGCCACAGCTTCCCCGATGAACTCCAAGGTGAACATTCTTCTGCTGGGAGCAGTGATAGGAGTTATTACCGGAAAGATCACCAATCAGCCTTTCTATTTCACCGAGGAAAAAGCCCCTTGGCAAATGTCAAACACCGATTCCAGATTTTTAGGCGCAGCCATGAAATAGTCATGCACGAATCTGTTATCTTGGTAATGGGGTCTGGTTGTAAGACAGGGGCGAGGGGTGTGTGTGAGAGGCGAGATGAGAAGTATCCAGACCATGGCTGCTTTTCCTTTTGGAATTAAAAACATTTCTCAGTTATTTCATGGGTTTAAGGGCCCCTGGAATTGGATGAAGATGGTTGTCATGGTGAATAGTCATTGGTTACTTTGAGCAAGCAGAAAAGAGGTAAGAAATAAAAACGGAAATTAGAGAGCAGAAAACTGAGCAGATAATTAAAGCATGACCTTGCAGTTAAAGAAGCAGAGGAAATTGGAAAAAAACACACAGAGGTGAGTTGTGGTCACAGTTGTTATCCGCATCAGCACAGGCTGTAATCATGATTTGCTGACACCTTGACCTGCTCACTCTTCCTCTGGACACATAAACAGATGCAGTTGCACGCGAATAATGATGCAAAGATGAGAGTGGACACATTCATACAGTAACTGGCCTGCTGACCTTCTAATAAACCAATCAGTGGACTGTGGCAAAGTCATTAACGGCAAACTGTGACCAAAACATTTCAGCGGCATGACACTGAGTCACTTTGTGTGTGTGCATGTGTGTGTCCAGATTGTTTTTTCTTTCATCCACATGTGTGTCGCTGTGTGCTTGTTTGTCCATGTGTGTTGTTTTCCAAGCGTTAGGTTCCCAAGAGTCTTCCATTATAAATATTTGCTTGAGTTTGTGTGTGTTTGCTTGCTGCTGCCTTTGGGCTGCTGTAAGAGACAGAGGTGTGTGTGTGTGTGTGTGTGTGTGTGTGTGTGTTTATTTTGGGCATGCCTTGTCTGCTTGAGTAAATTTGTAGCTGATATAAGTGTGAGAGCCCCCCTGCCCCCACATGTCTATGTGAGTGTACGTTCACTCCTCGGGGTGTGTGTGTGTGTGTGTTTTTGTGTATGTGTGTGTGTTGATCTTGTTTATGTGTCCGGGCCAGTGGTTAAGGCGTGACGGATGGGGATAGGGGAGACAGAGGAGGAGAGGAGAGGAAAGACGAATGACCTGACAGCTCCCCTATTCAACTCCTAATCACTGAGGGAGCGTGGAGGCCGTGTGTGACAGAGAGGCGCAGTGTTTGTGTTTGGGGGGGGGAGACGGAGATCAGGTGTTTGTGTCGTGCATGTGTGTGTAATGCAAAGCAACTGTTTGAAAATCCAAACTCAAAATTTGCATCCATGATAATTCTGTATCCTGTTTTGTATAATGCAACTCTACATTTGTCTCCAAAAACTGAGCAAAAATAAACTGACAAAACAGTCTGTTTTTCTAAAGGCAATATAAAGTGTAGTGTATATGTGTGCGTGTGTGTGTGTGTGTGTGTGTGTGTGTGTGTGTGTGTGTGTGAGTGAGAGAGAGAGAGAAGTGAATGGAAAACACTTTCAAGTTGATCACTTGGAAATGCTGAGATAAGAAGACATATTTAGAGTGAAGTGTTGTCAATCCAGATGCTTTTTCAAGAGGTGGGTCTGCATTTGAAGATGTTTAAAGCCGTTGATCTCTACCAGGAGCAAGAACAGAAAAGCCTTGTTTACAAGGGACCTTTGGGTGAGGGAGGGATCCAGGTGAGCTGTAGATCAGAGGCACCCTGCCAACACAGGATTTCACCAAGCATGTTTCTGGCTTTATAGGCAAGAATCAGGATATAAAACCTAATGTGAGCCAGCAGGGAGCCAGTGGAGGAAGTGCAAAGTGACACCCTGAGTTTCCTGTTTCAGTTAGACAAAACTGATACCATTCACAGCTATGTGCAAGTGCATGGTCCTAAATTAAACTCTTCAGGACTTCTCTATGGTTTGTCACTTCATAGCTTCAATGACAGGTCTTTGTTAGGACTCTGGCCTTTTATTTTTTATGTGTTTTAACCTTTATCTATTTGCTTCATCAACATGTAACTGAATGCAAAGAGGTTACATTACGAGGGCGCAGTTGACCCTTTACTAAGTCCCGCCCCTCTAACACAGACTAGCCAACCATAGTATAGCATAGGCTAGCTCCACCAAAGGTCCGACAATAACATCGCCGTGCTCCATCTTCTTACCGGTTTTGTTAATTTCAGTCTGAATCTTGTCCCTGCGGCATGTTTAGTAAAGATACTTGTTGCCTGGAGAGGATGGAAGGAGATATACATTTCTACCAAAATCAAACCCTGAAAAGTGTAGCATTAGCTAGCTAGCTAGCTAGTTACTAAAGGTACAATCTACTGAATACACACTCTACTTTTGCTTTTTAATGATCATGACAAAAGACCTGCCCTGCTCTGCAGGAATCAGTAAAGGAAAAAATGGAAAATTTGCTGATATTCAGTCAGCTGTGTGTCAGTGTGTTTGGCTTCCACTAGAGCTCCCCACCCATCCACCGGCAGAGGTCAGGCACCTGGTGGCACGGGGAGGGACCCAAACACCGTTCATTTGCACACAGTGCGATGACACACTACAGGTTGAATATCGTCAAAGTTTCCGTTTCTATTCATTGTCTTCTGTGGCGATCAGCGGTGATGTGGTGGTTCACTTTTACACTGTGATCTATAGCCTATAGTTCGGCTTTAGCTTCTAACCATCTCTGTCTTTTTAACCTGTTGTTGCTGCTGAGTCAGGTTGACATCCTGGATATATCCTTCAAACACAGACTGTATAGACCCATCTGTCTGCTTCTTTGTTTTTCAAAAAAATTGATAATATTTCTTTAGGAAGTGCCGTTAGCAACAGCATGGGCTACATCTGAAGCCACGCCAAGCATTATGCGCATCAGATCCGCTGTTTAAATTTTGTGCAACCAGCTTCTTACAGTTATACAATTATTCAAATCAAATCAACAGGTGTGCCAGTGAAGGATACATTTAAATCAGCACAGTGCCATTAAAAAATAAATAAATAAATCATCACTCAAATTATCTCTCTTCACTGTACGTTCCCACCAGCATTATTATCCAAAAAACAGGGTAACCAGGGCAACAACTGTGGGCATGATCTTCTTTTTAATGAGTCTGGCCAAATGTCGCCTGGAGCTCTGCATTTTTTAATTACAATACAGGTAGACGTGAGGCTGCAGTGACCAACATGATGTGATAGGTTGTTTAAATGTCATAGTGGTGTCCCCATAAAAAAATATTATATTTTAAACTCTGCACATCTGAGACAGGAATACACTTCCTGTGAGGTAACACGTGATTCCCAAATTGTTGGTGTTTCATGACGAGGAGAGCCCATGTGTTATATTGATGAAAGTAGCATATGTGACTTGGCTTTGATGTTATGCAGCGTAGTGTTTGACTTTGACCTTCACCACGGTTTTTACTTTTGCCTCAAGAGTCAGCCCAGATGTTTCTTAGACCAGTTTGCTGTCGTGAAAAAAAGCATTATATGAAATTTAAGGTGTGTGGGCAGATGGTACATCTGAAATGATGTAGGTCTTGTTTTCTTCCTTGACCTTAGGTTGTTGTTCTCACAGTAGTTTTGAGCACATAGGAGCAAAGGGGGTAGCACAATAGAGAGTGTTGGAGTCCAGATTAGTGTCAGTGAGGGGCCAGACATGACTTCAGGCTTGAATATGAAATAGCTGGGGTTTGTATTAGCATTCTCAATGCAAAGGCAAAAATAGAGTATGTGTATGTGTATCTAGATTGGTGAAAATATTGGAGGTATAAATGTTAATATATTATATGTTAGAGCATTATCTGATCTGTTGAACCACCTACATATTCTGATTGATTTTCAGCCAGCTGTTAACACAATCTTCACATTAGTTGGAGAGCTTGTGCCCACATGGAACAATATCCACATGCTGAGTAGCTCCAAACATGACTCTGTTTTCCATTCCCTGCTAGTTTAGAGTTGTAAAACTGGGTATACACAGAAGAAGTTAGGAGCAGTCTAGACAGTAACACCTGGTTGTTTTTAGTTTTTGTTGTTGTCCACCCCACCTACTCGTCTGATTTGCATAATGAAAAATGACACCCAGTCCGAGTGCAGACAGATTGTAGACAACGAGAATACATAAAATAGCAGGTGATGTGTTTTTCCCCTCCAAGATATCCAGACTGCATTTTATTGTCAGGTATAAATTCAGTCTATATTAAAGACATTTGGATATTGGATGACAACTTTGGCACTCCTCCTGAAGCAAACATTTGCATAATATAATGTTAGCATTACGGCACATTGCTTTTTCTTAATGTCAAACTTAGATTTCAAACAAACTTAAAAACTTTGAGCCAACAAGCCAGATGCCCTGCACCCAGAGTCAGAGTGTTAAAGGGTGGTGTTCTGCTGAGCCAACTTGTGTTTGCAGTCAAGCCAGCAGCCCAGGACGTCAATACTTACCCCACTATGTTGCTTTGGCAATCACCAGTAAGGCTGATTGCAACAAGCGATAATGACCAGCTGTGAGCAGAGTAGCAATAAAACAGACTTTCTGGTGATAAACGGAGAACTGTGAGAATAAAAGTTGAGATAGTCAGAACCCAATGTCATTTTTTTTGCTGGATAAAAAAAGTACAAAAGATTTCTTTTGCACCAGAATGAGGCAGTGACTTCTGATACGGAGCCTTCTGTGTGTGAGTTAAATTGTTCGCAATCATAGAGAGCGTGGGTGTGTGTGAACGAGAGCCCGTGCGAGCATTAATTCACATTTAGACGTGTTTACTTTCCCACTAAAACTAATACAGTACTCCAAGGTGTGTGTATGTGTGTGTGCTTGTGTTCTCCATCTGAAAAGCATTTGGGAGCAGACGCCACAATCATCTCTTGCAAGAAAGTGTGTGTTTTGCATGCTGTGCGCATAGCTCCGAGAGCTGTAGCCAAACGGTTGTTACAGGGCATCTAAATCAGGGAAGGGCCTCTGTCGAGTATTTGTGTGTGTGTGATATCACCAAGAGGCGGATGAAGGCAGAGTGAAAAATGCTGAAGAGATGCTGAGCAGTGGAAAGTGAAAGACCATTGTGTGTGGGCCTTCTCAGAGTGTGTGTGTTTCACATCATTAGTGGAAACATGGAGAAAGAATGAAGAGACTGTGTGTGCGTGTATGTGTATTAGTGTGCGCGGTAGCCACAGGCTTCCAGAGCAGCCTGATAATGAACACATTGATCTGGTACAGCAGAGAGGAAAAGGACAAACCTCCATGTATTAATGGTGTCTGTCTTCCCTCTCCATTATTTTTGAGTCTTTCATTAATAGCGGCTGTTTGCGTTATTTATCTTATTCCCTGTCTCAGCCTCTCCACATTTATTATTTAATTTAAACCTTTTGATTGCTTTTCTTCCTTATGCTCACTTTTTAAATTTGTTTACACGTATAAATTATAGATGAAGATGACATCAAACAGAAAAAAAGAGGGAAAATTCCAATCCTGCATAGGTGAAACGTCAAAAGGCCCAATTAAAAAAAACCTCTCCTCTAAAGAGAGTGATAACAAATATAAAGTAGAACTTCTTCCCCTTTCATTTTTACATTTTTTTGTAGTATTTTTTGAGCAACTCGTCAACCTTTGACCATGCCCTTGTGGCAGTGTGAATAGAGAGGATATTTGCAAATGATGAATATTTTCACTGATGAAAATCTCAAGTGGTAGATCCTAAACAGAATCTCCTTACAGCATAAAGTTACAAACGAAAAGAAAAAGTTTTGAGAGATGTGCGTATTGCCTTTCTTGCCAAACGTTAAATAAGAAGGTTGCTCCCTCTCTCATGTCTGAACGATGAATATAAAAGTCACTGCCAGTAGCTTGTTAGATAAGCTTAGCACAAAGTCTGAAAGTGGAGAAATGGAACATTCCCCTACTAGCACTTTTGTCTGGATTAAACAAACAATATATCATGTGTTAATGAATAATCTTAGAGGTGCTGGTGGGCAGATTTTATGACCTTTGGATGGAGCTCGTGTTCTTACTGCTAAACTAAACCTAACCAGCCTTGCCAGTAAAAGCTTTTGATTTGAAATATATATAGAAATGTATAATATGACAATATCCATATTTCATATGATTGCTTATATTTCTCAAGGGCATGGGAGGCAGCAGCATATATTGTAGTTATGTCGGCAGATACTAAAAATGGACATAAATAAGATGTCCACAGGTTTCTGAAGTCATATTGCAGTTATAGCATTGGGCAGGAATCCCGTCTCTGTTTTGGTCCACAGCCCAAGGCCTGGTAGTGCAGCATAGCTATGCCAGTCCCACAGGTCTCCTCTCTTTGTCCTTCCTGTAGCAGGAGGCTGAGGATACAGTGTCATTTTGTATGTGCTCGCCTGTACCTCAGAAAATGAAACCCGCTCTGCTCGCTAGGAGTGTGAAAGCCTGAAAAAAAGACCTACAGTTTTGTCTCTCAATTTCTCAATATAAATGCTGCTTTATTGGCTCTATACATTTGCAAAACGGAGGATGTCTTTCCTTCTATTACAATCTCTCTCTCTGGAAATATATTTTTTATATATATATATATATATATATATATATATGTATACTGCTGCCATCTCTCTGTTCTTTCTCTGTATTTCTAACCTATCTATCCTAATAAAGATGTTACAATTCTCACTGCATACATCCCTATTGGTATGACCAACATGCTCTTTATGCACCCACACTGAGCACATTGATCTCTCCGTAACATCTCCCTCCCTCTCAGTACTGGTAATAAGGTATGTGTTAGTGTGCTTTGTTTATTGCTCAACTCCCTCTTCGCAATTATGGGATTCCTGAGTGATTGTGCTGCAGCAATTATTTCAAGTCACTCTAGGTTTCACTGTCGGCTAAACACCCAAATTGTGGTTGTAAATTCTGTCCATCTGTGGGTTACGTTCTGTGTGTGCATTTAATGCAGTCTGTATGCTTACGCCCATGCATGTGTGTGACAGACCTATATATGGACTATATATGTACAGTACAGGCCAAAAGTTTGGACACACCTTCTCATTCAATGCGTTTTCTTTATTTTCATGACTATTTACATTGTAGATTCTCACTGAAGGCATCAAAACTATGAATGAACACATGTGGAGTTATGTACTTAACAAAAAAAGGTGAAATAACTGAAAACATGTTTTATATTCTAGTTTCTTCAAAATAGCCACCCTTTGCTCTGATTACTGCTTTGCACACTCTTGGCATTCTCTCCATGAGCTTCAAGAGGTAGTCACCTGAAATGGTTTCCACTTCACAGGTGTGCCTTATCAGGGTTAATTAGTGGAATTTCTTGCTTTATCAATGGGGTTGGGACCATCAGTTGTGTTGTGCAGAAGTCAGGTTAATACACAGCCGACAGCCCTATTGGACAACTGTTAAAATTCATATTATGGCAAGAACCAATCAGCTAACTAAAGAAAAACGAGTGGCCATCATTACTGTAAGAAATGAAGGTCAGTCAGTCCGGAAAATTGCAAAAACTTTAAATGTGTCCCCAAGTGGAGTCGCAAAAACCATCAAGCGCTACAACGAAACTGGCACACATGAGGACCGACCCAGGAAAGGAAGACCAAGAGTCACCTCTGCTTCTGAGGATAAGTTCATCCAAGTCACCAGCCTCAGAAATGGCAAGTTAACAGCAGCTCAGATCAGAGACCAGATGAATGCCACACAGAGTTCTAGCAGCAGACCCATCTCTAGAACAACTGTTAAGAGGAGACTGCGCGAATCAGGCCTTCATGGTCAAATAGCTGCTAGGAAACCACTGCTAAGGAGAGGCAACAAGCAGAAGAGATTTGTTTGGGCCAAGAAACACAAGGAATGGACATTAGACCAGTGGAAATCTGTGCTTTGGTCTGATGAGTCCAAATTTGAGATCTTTGGTTCCAACCGCCGTGTCTTTGTGAGACGCAGAAAAGGTGAACGGATGGATTCCACATGCCTGGTTCCCACTGTGAAGCATGGAGGAGGAGGTGTGATGGTGTGGGGGTGTTTTGCTGGTGACACTGTTGGGGATTTATTCAAAATTGAAGGCACACTGAAGCAGCATGGCTACCACAGCATCCTGCAGCGACATGCCATCCCATCCGGTTTGCGTTTAGTTGGACGATCATTTATTTTTCAACAGGACAATGACCCCAAACACACCTCCAGGCTGTGTAAGAGCTATTTGACCAAGAAGGAGAGTGATGGAGTGCTGCGGCAGATGACCTGGCCTCCACAGTCACCGGACCTGAACCCAATCGAGATGGTTTGGGGTGAGCTGGACCGCAGAGTGAAGGCAAAGGGGCCAACAAGTGCTAAACACCTCTGGGAACTCCTTCAAGACTGTTGGAAAACCATTTCAGGTGACTACCTCTTGAAGCTCATGGAGAGAATGCCAAGAGTGTGCAAAGCAGTAATCAGAGCAAAGGGTGGCTATTTTGAAGAAACTAGAATATAAAACATGTTTTCAGTTATTTCACCTTTTTTTGTTAAGTACATAACTCCACATGTGTTCATTCATAGTTTTGATGCCTTCAGTGAGAATCTACAATGTAAATAGTCATGAAAATAAAGAAAACGCATTGAATGAGAAGGTGTGTCCAAACTTTTGGCCTGTACTGTATATGTTTAGATAGTGAGGCGGATGTTGAATTGCAACGCTTAGAGGGAGCTGCTTTGTATCCAACACCCAGGATGTCCTTGGGGACTCGGCTCCTCTCTTGGTTCTGAGCTCTGGTTTTGTGTTTATGTGCATTTATAAATAAGAAGGATACTTAGATGCGAGGTCATGAGTGGCAGGGGTTTACTTCTTTTAAATGCCACTTAAGACTCCGACATTTTGGGTCATATGCAAAGACACTTTTAGCAAACTTTGAGAAATAATCTTTTCACTCAGTTTACATTGCTTCACTCCCTACCTTCCCTTGGGGACATTAAACAGCGATAAATACATCCAAAGCCGCTCCGAGACCATATTAGCATATCCTCCTTTCACCGAATCCCTCCAACTAACATTTCTGCTTTTCTTTCTACTAATCTCTCTCCCCCCCTTCCTTTTTTTCTGTCAATCTCCCTCCTCCTTTTACCCTCCTTTTCACTTCCTCCACCTCTTAGAACAATTCAAAGCAGTCCACATTGTTAAGATGGGTTTACAAGAGTGGAAAAAAGAGCAACAAATCTAGTAATGAAATTAACTCCGACAATTACATCTCTTTTCTCTCTCTTCTCTCTCATTCACTCTCCCTCCCTTTGTTAATTTAGAGAGCTTAATTGGCGTGATAATACTTTTGAGGCAAACAAACAACAACAAAATAGAAATGGAATGTAATTACTTTCAACAGTTGACTTTCTCCCTCTGCCCTTCGTGTGTTTGTTTGTCTATTAAAGCCGAGATTGTGTGGTGTTTAGCGTACTCTGTTATTTGATTTTTTTTCTTTTTTTTTTGTGATGCTACTTTTTATGTGTCGGTAAAATTTGTGGGCACTATCACAAATGCCCGTTCAACACCGAGTGCTAAAGCGAGGTGTTGTCTTCAAAAGAACTGCTCTCTTTTCTATCGAGTGATTGACTTGCTGAATAGGACTTGAGCTGAGCGACTGCTGTCTTGTCTCTCTATACATGTTTGTATTTTGTTTTTGTGTGTTTGTGCATGAGGTGATTTCACAAAGCCTTTGTGTAACATGCCCATTAACAAAGCCTCCCCCTCTGTTTATTCCTCTCTCTCCGTCTCTAGACCAACATCCCATTCCTCCAGAATGTTTTTAACAACCACCAGTTCCTCCACTCCACCGTGGACACCCAGTTCATCGACGAGAACCAGGAACTCTTCAACCTCAAACCCACTCAGAACAGAGCCCAGAAACTACTGCACTACCTGGGTCAGTGTATACACAGCTTACACACTCTAATACTGTGACTTTACAGCTGTGTTTCTGAGTTCAGTCTGTTGCTATTTCAAACTGTGACATTTAGTAAAAAACTCGGCCTATATACAGACAGCAGTGATTATAAGGTTAATAGCTCTGCAACCTCCTCTCTGTTATCATTTTGAGATTGTTGCTGCAGCTTCTACAGTCTTTCAGTGAGCTTTTAACCAGGAAGTAACACACTGTCTATAAGAGATGTGCTGACCATGCTAATTTCAGTGACCAGACCTCTAATGCAAAAAACTGATTTGTCAGTACAGGATTATGACATTCTGGCTTGAGTGGGAAAATGAAAGAGAGGGCTAACAGGGCCAAGTTAAACTTATAATGGATCCATTTACCCTGGAAATCTGGGAAATAATACACTGAACAAAATCATAAGCGCAACACTTTTTGCTTCCAATTCTCAAGTATGAGGCCTGACTTTTTCTATGTACACACAAGACTTATCTCTTGGGCTGGTCCCACAAAAAAAGGCCACCCTGAAATGAGTAGTTTGATCACACAACACCATGCCACAGATGTCACAAGTTTTGAGGCTCACTGATTGCAGAAATGTCTTCCAGTCATTTCCATGAATATGGCAGTACGTCCAACCGTCCTCACAACGATAATCACGACAAAGGAGAAATGCTCGCTAACACAGATTTTACCAAATTTGTGCACAAAATTCGAGAGAAGTAAGCCTTTTGTCTGCATAGAAAAATGTACTACATCCTTTATTTAAACTCGTGAACAATTGATGCGATTACGAAAGTGTTGCATTAATATTTTTGTAGAGTGTAGGGAGAAGATAAAAACCAGAGAGGGTGAAAGTGCTGAGCTGTTTTGCATATGACTCAAACTTCAAACCAGTGGTGTGTAACCTGAGGTTTAAACAATGGACAGAAAAAGAAAGGTGTCGCTGCTCTATGGTGTGTATGCCCAACACAAAGATGGGAAAAGTATTAGTTTTTAAGACTTAACGGTGAAAAATGGTCTGGAAAATGAAGGTTTCTTTAGACTCTTATGGGAATATTTTATCAAAGAGGTGAAGACCGACCTACATATAGATAGGAATGGTATAATTAAAACAACTGTGGATGTACAGTATAACCAGGATATATCATGGGTCATCTAAGCCTTCTGAGCTTTAGGGGAAGGCAGGGGAAGTTCAATACTATATATATATACAAGAAAACTGAAAGAATGAGATATTGTGTTACAGTATTAATTCACTTCCCTCAGTTCATCTTGAGGATTGGTGTGATTGATTGGTGTGCTGGTAGATATACTAAATATCTCTAACTCACAAATGTAGGACACAAAGGAGGAAAACCCTGCTCTATATAAACATGTGACCATAATCCTTACTAGCCTCAGGGCTGCTGTTTTATAACCCTCATTGATTTTTTTTTTTTTATCCTTTCCTTATTGTCTTTACTGTAATCTTGATATGTTACAGGACTGCATCTGACTGGTATTCTCTATTTTTACACTCCTCTCCAGGTCATGTGATGGTAAACGGACCAACCACACCCATCCCAGTCAAGGCTAAGCCTTCCTCCATAGACCCCGTCATCCCTACTGTCTCCATGGGTATGTCAAGCAAATGTAATAGTAAATCACAACGCATACAGTAATTCACATGGTACTATACATCATTATGCTAATCCAGTTACAACTGCTAAGTCACCTTCTTCATTCACTGACCAAAATAGGATTTTACACAAGCAGTTTGTGCAATGGAACTTCAGCAGTGCCATGATTTAAAACCCCGTGTCAACAAGACCAGCGACTGATGATTTAATACGATATTAAAACTATTTATATGCCTCTGAGCTGGCGATAGCCGTGGCTGGAGGCATTATGTTTTTGGGTTGTCCGTCTTGTGAACGCAATATCTCAAGAAGGCTTTGGGGGAATTTCTTCAAATTTGGCACAAACGTCCACTTGGACACAGAATGAAGGGTTAAAGTCAATCTGACCTTACAAAACTTGTCTCTTATTCAAGAATTCATGAGCGAATTATTACAGAATTTCACACAAATGTCTAATAGAATAAAATAATGAAGTGATGTTTTTTTTTTTCTTCTTAAGGTCAAAGGTTAGTTTCACTGTGGCATCACAATGTTCTGCAAAAACACTTACTCATATCTCAGGAACAGAAGGGGAGACATTTGCCCAGACACTGAATGATGACACTTATCTTGGGTGCCCACCTTGAAACTGTGTCGGTCATCTGTGCTGCCGGGGGGCGATGTGTGTGAAGCATCCATGTTTTCACAGACATGGATATGAACTCTAACTGCAACTCGATGAGTTTGTGGGGGCATACAGCCGCAAGGCAGACAGTGTTACTACAATAATGTCACAGTGCATGATCCTTATTGCATTTATTACATTTAGACTAATTTAGCAAGGCATTGCCATTGCAAGGGTTAGGTGTTTCATTTCCCCTGGGGCACCCATACTAAAAATGTAAACACTTGTGGCTCCGTAGGGCACTTTGGATAAAAGCACCCACCGAATGACAAATGGGCTGTCGAACAGTCCGATAGCTGTAGGCGGAAAGGCCTTCCTAAATGGCTCAGTTTAGCACTCAGGGAGCGAAAGGGTTTTGGCCCAGAGTGCTCTGCTGAGCTGTGAGTACAGCGGTGAGAGGATGCAGTTCATTGTTTGTGAAGGCAGAAGTTCTATGCTTCTCACCCTGCTCTGCACCAGCACCCCTGGAGTCTTGCAGGAAGGGCCAACAGCCAAGTTGGGCTCTGTCAGCTTGTTGAGCCACTTCAGTGTCTCTGGAGTCAAACTCTGTGGAGTTTTTTCCCCTCACAAAGGTTAAACTAAGGCTGGAATATAAAATGACTCATTTAAAAGTAATGATTAGATGTGCTCAGTTTTACAAGTATATATGTTTTTTTTAAAGCATTAAAATGTGTAGAAAAATTGGCTTATTTCACTTGATGTCACAGCCTGTCTCTGTGGCCGTTTTGCAGTGATTCATTTTTTTGTCCTTTCCCACGGCGCTCCCAGGTTTATTTTTTGTTCGGGGTGCAAACTGGCATGAATTTCTGCAGCTGCTCCTTTTGACAGCAACAAAATAGTCAGCTGTATCAATCTGACATGTTTATCAGCACCCTGTTCTGCCTCAGCGCATACACCAGCGTGCCCAGCTAATACAAATTTATAACAAAATAATGTGAATAATATGAATCATAATCAGGCATAACTAATCAAATCTGACATCTAAAAACCATGCACAGTGGAACGGAATGAAGTAGAATAGGATGGAATAATCTGCGGTGTTTGTGTACATCTGCATGCAAGCGAGTGAGCGAGCGCGTTTCTCTGTGCTTACCCACCACTTGTCTACTTATGCAAATCTTGTGTTGACAGCTATCATTGGCCGCCTCTCGTTATTGCAGCCAACACACATGCCTTTACTCTTGAAAATCACACACTTGTGCGCAAGCTGGCACTGGTGATGTACTGAGCAGGTACTCTATAGGCAGACACCCTTTGTGTACATACTCCCCCACTTACCTACTGTAAGCAGCTGATGAAGTAGTTGTATGCAGCACAGGCACACACAGAGGCATACCTAAAGCCTAGTAATGAGATTTGTAATGTGCTTATATCCTTTCTTTCATTCGACGGAGGGATTGAGAGAAGAGAGGGATTAGGCCTGTATTATCACACTCTGTGGAGGGAGGGACAGGGGCATGGAAGGAGAAAGGGGTTATGAAAGGAGAAGAGAGGGTTTGGGCAGTGTATAATCCCTATATGTGGAGAAAATGGTCATGTGGACATTATGGTAGGCAGGGAGATGTATAAGATATATGGGGAAAGAGGGAGTAGGAAGGACTATTTTTGTGCAACCACCCACAGAAAAGAGAAGTGGAAAGAACAGGATGAAATTGTCACATCTCAAAACATCACATCTAACGATAAGGAGAAGGAGGAATTACAAGAGAAAACTATTCTTGAGGAGTTCCCTCCACGCCGAGGAGGGAAGGGAGGAAAAGTGTTCCTCAAAGACAGGCCGAGGGTGTCCTGACAGAACCTGTTAAGTAGTGAAAGGCCATTATTTTCTAATTAGGATTTGTAGTTTAAAACGTTCCCTCTGAAGGCTGATTGCTGGTGCTTCATCGATGGTGTGGAAGTACACCTTGTTCCAATTATTGTCTGGATTTATTTAATGGAGGACATCTAGAGGTTAATCACCAGATGCCTCCAAGCTAGCTTTAGGAAGAATGACTAATAAAAATGACAGACTGCTTCCCTCCTCCCAGTTGTGCGTTCTATTTCCATTCTTAGGATTAAAGCAGACGGGTAGTTTGTAGCACAATATGCAAAATCTGTGCACAAATGGACTTAATGTCTTAATAATTTTCTGTTTCTGTCCTTATTTCCTTCCCTGCCTCTAGTTTTTGATGCTTTCATTAGCCATCTTCAAAAAGAAAGGGCTGTGTTTATTTATTTTTTGCTTTTGTTTAGCTCCAAAACTCATTTCCAGGTAGCTTAAAAGGAGTCATAAAGAGTCTTAAATTTGGCTTTCTGAAACCTCAAGATACTCTGGATTTGTGTGCTGCAAGGTAACCTTTATTTTCTTCTTTGTTCTTAAAACATTTCTTACGGTTTGTTTGCTTCACACCTCCCGTACAACTGTGTAGAGGAAAACAAATTCTGTTCTTGAACTTGCACTGCCAGTCAAAAGTTTTTAGCAGGCTGTGTTTTAACGGTTATGGTAAAAAGCAAACTATAACTAAATGCAAATTTGATGTAGATGTCTTGTTGCAGTTTGAGAAAATAACGTCTTTTGTGAATTCAGAATTATGCATCTTTTCTAGCAGACAGGCTGTACATTTGTCTCACAAGTCATACCAACATGTCTACTTGCTTTTAACATGTAGTACAGGTGTAATTGATTGGCTGCTCCAGCACACCTTGCTTAAATAAAGCACTGATTAGATGTCACACCAGGATCTGCCAATTAAAAGGTTCCTGAACACAAAGATACAAGACATTCAGCAGTCTTATCGGGTGCCAGATGCCAGCTCAGGACAGCGACAAGGCAAGCTGTTATTACTCTAAGATTGTCTCCTACACAAATAGCAAATGAAGAAGTACCTCTGAGCACTGTAGCTCGCTCTGTCTAGTCATATTAGCTCAAGTCATGGAGCTGGAGGAGAAGAGTGTGAAGAGAGGTCTAGACAGGTGAAGAAAGTCAAGGGAAGAGGTATGAAATGACACCAGCCTGGGAGAAAAAGGAGTGAAGTGAGGGCAAAGGAGCTTGGCAGTGGGTGTGAGGCGTTTTCAATGCAAAGGGAAGTGTTTGTTTGTGTAAGTGGGTCAATTGTCAAGCACAGCAACCACTTGGGACTTGTATGTCTTTACTACTTTTTGTTTCGGCAGTGTATGATTCGGCACACGCACAAACACACACACAAATCCGCTCACACACTTACTTCCTTGAGGAGAGTGTCACATGCATAGGCTATTGTTTAGTCACTGTAGTCCCAGCACAGATGTCCTTATTTCCTCCCTGTTGTGTCGAGGCATATGTGTCAAACTGTGGTAAAAACATAGAAAGCGAGTTTGTGAGACTGTGTGAGTATGAGAAATGAAGGGAGGACTTCCAGTATAAATCACTTGTCTGTGTGTGTAGGTGTATGGGGTGTTCCCCAGTCCGCCGTATTACACACACATCTAGATAAGTTCAAAGCTTCTGTATCTATTTGCTACGGAAGTGTGATTTTTACAGAGCTCATCTAGCCTGTGTGTGTGTGTTTTCCATTTTGTGTGTTCACGTGTGTAGACTAATGTATCCACATCAGTGTGTGTGTGTTTAAGTGTGGAGTTCATTTTGCTCATGCTGGCTGTAGAGACAATTATGGCAGAGATCATTTGTTTTCAGAGATGAGGTGCAACAATAAAAGGTCAAGAGCGAATATTCAGCTGCACAGAAAGGAAGTGAGATGGAGCAGAAGAGAGAGAGGGACATAGGGTTGGAGGACAACTAAGCATGCAGATAGCATCTCATTAACTAATCTAATTGATTGATGATTGTGCACACGGCAGCAAAAATAGATCCCACTTCCACTTCCAATATTTGAATGCCTCTGGTTGCGCTCGTATTTAATTGCCAGGCATGGAGAGGAAAGAGCAATGAGGAGAGAGAGAAAGATTAGGATAAAGGGTTGCTTATAGTAGTGCTCATAGGGCAAGGTCTCTCTCCGGAATGTTTAACTTGTTCGTTTTGATGACTATTTAGCTTTTTAAACTGGAAATGTCAGCATTTATCTTGGGGATTCCACAGCAATTGTTTTTATTCCTCCTCGCAGAGGCTTTTAGCAGTGACAGTACATTTTGATACTTGTGACATCCAATGCCAACATATACAACAGTCTTTATCCTGGGTTCCTCAGAGGAGCGGATTATATGAGGTTTTTTGAAACTTTCTTAAATGGATGTTGCTCCACGTGGTTTACCCATTTCTAGTTCATCTGCGAGCTTTCATTACTCTTGTCTTATTTTTAGCCGAGCCAGTGGCATGGTTCCATGGATGGCATCATCGATCCACCACTTGGGTCCAGACTGAAATAGCTATGGGATGGATTGCTGTGAAATTATGAAATTATGCAGTGACATTCTTGGTCTCCGGGGGATAAATCATACTGAGTTTGGTTATCCTGACATTTTATCTAGTGCCAGCAGCAGGTCAAAGGTTTTGGTTTTAAGTGAAATGTCTCTGCAGTTATTGGATGGATTGCCCTGAATTTTGGTGCAGACAATTGTGCGAACTTTAATAACTTTGGTGATCTCAAATGTTATTTGTGCAGTTATCTGGTTTATGACCAAGTACCTGCAAAACTTATGACATTTTCATGTTTAGTACTGATTAGCAGCTGTTAGCATGTCATCACTGTGACCATGTTAGCATCCTGATGGTAGAATTTTACTCAGAGTACAGCCTCATAGAGCCACGAGCATGGCTGTAGACTCTTATGCCCAGTTCAGACCAAAGATTTGCACCGAGACGAGTTGAAACAACAATAGACAACTATTTGCAATGTGCCGTTCTGCAACATTCTAAAAACCTGCGAGTTCACACCAATGCAACTAGATGAGGTGCATCATCTCTATGCAACAACTCTCTGTACTTCTTTTGTGTTTTCCAGCTTTTCAGGGTTATTCTGTGGCTGAATGTAATTTGTAGCCCCTTAAAATATGAATGAGTGAGATGCTGCAGTTGCATTTGTAGTATTGATGAAATGGCGAAAACAAACAAAATGAGCATCAGATGGGCTGTATTCACTATAAAAATGTCACAATAATGTAATTCACCAGCGCCAATCAATTATGTAATGACAATATGTTCGGGGGGGGGGGGGGGGGGCATAAGCACATACAGCGAGCAACAGCCGTGACCCACCATCCGACATCGGCACACCGTGAGGATGGAAACGGAGGTCTCAGCAAGGACGAAGCAAGCAAACAGGCTTACTGCAGTCATTTTGGCTTGACCAACGGCCTTCACTACAAACCACTTGGCTGTTGAAATCGGTGACATGCTATACGTTCTAAAACCAGTTGCCGGTGATTTGACCAGCTGAGCTGCAGGTGACACCATCAGCAGACTTAAGTAGAGCCCAGACTGGCCAGTTCACACCTCTGCAACTTTTCTCTGCAACATTCTAGAACGGTTTTGTCTCGTTGTGAATGGTCTGAACTGGGCTTTATGCTGCATTTCAAAACCCATACTTTTTCTTTTTACGATCAGCACGTACTGCAAGTGCCCTCACAACGTACGTGCTGTTGCATGGCGATGGCATAAAATCAGCACATACTACATTGTCATAACATTGCACCTTGAACTTTTACCCTCTTGCTCATATTTGTTGTAGTCTGTAGTGTAAAATTTTAAGTAAAAAGGAAAAGTATGCGATTTGAAAGGCAGTAGATCTTAATGGTATCACTTAACATTACCTTGAAGATACAACAAAACATGTCTTGATTTGTACTCCATGAGGCTGGGGATGTCATGTCTGCTGGATGTGCAGATATGGTTGATGTAGAGTTTTAAGACTAACGTGTTACATAGAAATATAAAAAAAACATATGAATTTGTCAAAGAACATGGATTAAAAAGGGCAAAATATATGATTTCAATGTAATCCATCAGGAGCTGCCTCCACACTTTTGAAAATAGAATATAAACCTATGCTATGTTCAAATTCACGACATCATGACAGCTCTGTGATTGCTGGTATAATTTTGGGACCTAAAAACAGGGTCACAGGCCTGATAAGGCTGAGAAATTAGAGATGCATGGAAAGTGCAATGGCAGCCATCCTGGAACTGGTTTGCCTTTAGATGGCAACCATACGGGTACCAAGCTCAGTCACTTGGATCTCTTGTTTCACTAAACAGTAGCTGCTTGCTTTATATAGCAAATCATGAACATATGAGTCACTGTCAGCAGGAGAAATCCATTTTTACAAATCGGTGGGTGGTGTGTCTAATAAGCTGACTGCCGGGCTTTAAATTCCTGTGTTTTTTTTCTAGTTGATCTACTTGAGCTGAGGGCGATTGGAGCAGCAATGAGAGGAGGCCACATCCACCTCATTAGCACAAGTTATGACAAGACCGGACTTGTTAGCAGCACAACTTAAGAGGAAACACTGTGTAAATAACTTCAGTTTACCTGCTCGGCTGGCGTCTTGTTAAATTGGTGCTACTCATTTATCTTGCCAGACACTTAAGCAGTGTCTGAAGTCAGTACACTCACACTTAAATTGGATAAATAAAGGGCTACTCGAATATCTTGTCCACTTCTTTGAAAAATATAGAAGCTCCCTTTTTTTTAGGACAAGGCTGTAATTTCAGATCTCTGGTTTATTGGAACTACATTTACACTATTTTTGTTTTGTATTAATATATCAATCAATTTTCAGTGAATGTATGGGCTATGTATCTGCAATTGGGGAGAGTTTGGTGGAACATTTGAAAGTATTCCCCCAGCATCTGATATTGATTTCTCACAAATTGCTATATCACATACCGGTTTATAACCACAAACCTATTTCCCTTTCATTATCCCTCTGTATCATTCTCCACATTAACTTTCCTTTATTCCCTATCTTTCTCTCTGCCTCTTTCACAGCCGACCCACCAGTAGGTTTCCGTGACGTGTTGCTGCGTGACGGTCCTGAGGGATTTGCTAAGGCTGTCCGTGCACACCAAGGTCTGCTGCTGATGGATACCACCTTCAGGGATGCCCACCAGTCTCTCCTGGCAACTAGGGTTCGGACCCACGACCTGAAGATGATCTCACCATTCGTCAGCCACAACTTCAACAACCTTTACAGCCTGGAGAACTGGGGAGGTGGGTTTCTGTTTTTAGTTTTACAAACAGATAGGAAGGAGGAGAAGGAATACTTAATTCCTCAAATTACCATTTGTATATCACCTATGTAGAATTATTTAAAAAAAAAAAAAAAAAAAAAAAACTTTAAATGAAGGATCCAAAAACATACTGAAAGTAATACTGGATTGTGTTTACCAAAAGAAAAACTATATCAAAACATCTGTTTACAAACTCTCACACAACTTGTGCAGTACAATCCAAGTTTCATTTCTCCAGTTGGATGCTCACTACTACACAGACAGCTCTATCGGATGGGGAGAGTAAAAGCCAGACTCCATTGCCAAAATGGTAATTTTACCTGCTTTTAAAAGAGCTTAGATAAGTTTCTCGGTTCAGTTTTAAATTGTAGGTTTTAGCAAAAATGCATGTGTTTGGGAAGTACTGAGCATAGAACTGGATAAATGACACCAGTTGCGTGAGAGATTGTAAATTGATGTTTTGATATGATTTTGCTGTTGTTTAAAGCTGGCCCCTATGACTGTAATTCATCAAGAACTTTCTCCATTTTTGGATTCTGTGTTCACCTGAGGCATGTGAGAGGAAAAACAAGTTTCTTCACAAATTCAGTGTAGCACAACATGAGTAACTGATATACAAATAGTCATTTGGGGGGTGAAGTATTCCTTTAAACAGATGTAAATTAGTAAGGTGCTTGTTGGCAGATATAGGCAAACAGTTTCCCCCTGCTTCCAGCCTTATTTTTGAGCTTGCAGACGAGAGAGTGGTTTTAAAAAACTAAAGCAACACCACTCTTTGGCACTTGGAAAAATTCATAATAACTTAGGAAATACCCATAATATGTGATCTCATACAAGCAGTCATGCAAAAATGGCATCAGTTTCCCTCCTCCGATGGTTATCATGTTAATTAAACTCTTTGTCTATGTGCTCCCACATTTAATGTGTCTCAACAGCCATGCCTGTACCCTCCGTTTTCTCTCCCCACTCTTGCTGTAGATCTGTTCCATGTTTCATTGATGACAGTGATTGTACCTCTTTGTTTTTATTGTCTGAGCTGTGAAAATCATGTGCCATTGAAAACATATCTCATGCTTCCATCTCCTCTCCCACAAGTCAGTCTTCAGCAAGTTCCTTCAATAGACAATGATTGTACCTTTCGCCTGCTCTTGAGTGAATAGAGAAAATGATGCGTTATTGAAACTTCTTGAGGCATGAACAGTCCAATAGTGTCACTGCATAATATGCAATTACTTTGAAATTGGCCGGTGGAAAAAAATAAAATACGTGCCTCGTGTTTGAACAGTCAGCGACGAGACCAATTATCAGCACTTCTTGATAATGCTTCTCTGTGAACTGCAATTGTTATGAACTGGTTTCAAAGAGTAAATTTAGTTTTCCTGTTTGAATACTTAGGACACGCACATTTGTGGAAGAGATATGCCCAGTGAACCTCTTGAGGTTGAAACATTTAATTTAATGCTCAATTATGGTAAACGACTCAAAGTGATTGTGCCTATATTACTTGGAGTGCTTTGAGTAGATCACAAGAACAAACATAAGAACCAAACAACAAAAGCCTGAAGTAAAAGGGTTTCTGTTTCACTGAGTGTGCTCATCTTCAGATGGTTTAGCAAAGTGAGGAGAAAAAAAACACACAAGAAGAGAGGCTCTCCAGTGAAACCTCTCTGGTGCTGTAAACCCTTTCTGAGATTAAATTCCTCCCGTTGGCCAATCATGGTGCACCAGTTAGGGGAAAACAATATATTTCATTACTGTGGGAGAGCACTTTGAGCAGATCTCACATTAAGCAACTGTCTACTCATCTCATGTTTGAGCAGATAAAAAGGTTATACCAAAAGTAAAACATTAAGGAGATATTTAGATAGAAAGCGGCTTAAACGCTTCTATCTCCCAGTCTATCATGATGTTATTTCGAGACTGACCAGAGAAAGATGAATTCCGCTCAGCTGTGTTTGAGCAGTTACATTAAAAGTAAATCTTTGAAGAGAGACTGTGAAAACTCAGTGAACTCAGTTCTTCACTCTGGAGGAAATTGTTGAACAAGTGCCAGGGAAGCTGTCTCATTATACTGTGTGAACCAGTTCTGAAAGGGGAAAAGTGCTTTGATTAAGGGACATAAATGCCTTTTTAACATTTCATTATCTTACATTTGAAGACTTTAGAAAATACGCCCACACCCATATTAAAATGTTGTTTACCGTCATTTATAATCACGCAGTAACACAACCTCACTGATAGCTTCACTTCTGAGGATCCCACCACTCTCCTGCAGCGTCTCACTGGGTTTATACATAGTCCAATGGGGCGATCGTTTAGGCTTTCATAAATCTCCTTTTAGGCAACGGGAAGCTCACAGCACAGTCAGACATGTCTATATGTTTTACTGATGAAAGAGCACAAACTGAGCTTTCTATCAGGCTCCTCTGACTATTCCTCTTGGCTTCATCTGTGTGAGAAACAGGAAATTGTACAAAACAGTCAATAAAGCCGTACAGAAAGCATGATTTACGACCTTTTTGGGGTTGAGCATTCGAGATATTAATTTACTAGGAGCTTCCTGTTTTCTAAACTGAGACTTAGCATGGTTTTTGAAAGGCTAAACCATTGGCCCATTGAACTGTTGAGAGAAGCAGTTGGGTAAGATTGTATTATACTCCAATATGAATGATTATAAAGATACATTTAACAGCATTTGGGCAAAAACAGTGAACATGTCCTTTTAAACAATATATAGTAAGATTACAGTATCTCTTTCTTTCTAAGGCTTCATCTTACTGTTTTTTTAGTGCAACTTCTAATTATTCTAAAGTGAGCTGACAGTGTGGTAAACACGTTTAATTTGCTGCGTATAAAGCTCTACACTGAGTAAACACTGTAGAATAATCTAGACACTGAATTGAATCCAGTTCTGATAAAATGACAGCAGAAACTTAGATACATCTTCCTTTGTGTCTTCCACCTAAACTCTCTCATAAAGTGCTTAATGTTTGAATTGCAGTGGGAGTTGAGTTTTGAAATCTTCCGTCAATGAAAGCTCTTGAAGTTTAAACAGTGTTCTGTCTTCATAAAGAAGACAGCGAAAGTGAATATATGATCGTCTCCCTCCCATTTATACAACGACAGCAAGAGCACATCATTGAAATCAAATGTAAAACAGGAGTTGGAGACGTTTAAACACCTCCTGACCTGACATAATGATTCTGTAATGGGCTGATATTACGAGCTGAGGAGCATAAGATTGTCTCTCTCAGTCGAGAAAAGTTACGGAGAGAGACTGAGTGAATCATCCAAGAGAAATGTATTATGCTCGTGGATCCTCTTGAGGCGTCAGTAGTTCCTGCATGATACGATTATGCATCAGAGAAAACAGAAAAGTACTTTCTCATAATTATTTAAACACTTAAAGGCAGAATGAATTCTAGAAAGATATATATCGCCCTCAATCCTTCCTGCAACTTTGAGTGTACAGTATAATAATGTGCTTCCTGTGCATATTAATATTTGACTATGTAAGTAGAAACAACAAAGCATTTAGAAAACAAAGTGATGAATCTGCCACCAAGCATTTGAACAGTGTTTTTTCTCATGGTGACTGCCATTCATCTCAGTTGGGTGGTTTTGCTTCTCTTACACACAAAAACAGTGTTGTCACTCATTTTTATCCTTCCCTGTCAGAGAGACTCCTCCCATGCCACTCTCAACATCAAGACAAACATCATGTGAGTGCATACAATCTATTGGCACAACGGACAGTCTTAACATCACGTCCCGTGTTTTTATGATTCATTATAGCAGTTAGACTTAGGCCGTACAATTTATTCCCTCTGAACCCCTCTATAGTCCCTTGCCATCTAGCTTTCACTTTAATTATGTTGTTCCATACCCAAGAACGTTTGCTTCGTCACTATATGGTGTAGGAAAGCACACTTATTGCAAGATTCCAAGCCCTGACAATGGAGTCAACTTTAGCATTATGCCTTCTCTTGTTTATATTTGGAGACAATGTCAAGAAGAGATCTCTCGTCTGCTTTCCTACTTTATAACTCATGGCCATGCACTTAAGAGTCTGAGACTAACGCATGCTGCGTGCACATGCAGATTTCAGAGGAGACCAACTGCGCTGAAAAGTTCCTTTGCAGTTCCACTCGCCAACTGCTACTCGTGCTAAACAGCAGTCCACTTCTGGGTGTTGGTACAGATGGTTTTCATACCTCATGGGAATCATTCCTGAGTAAACATGAACTGTGCTGGAGACCACTTTTTCAAGTGGATGGATCAACAAAATGTGCCCTGGTACACAGTTTTCACATGAATCAAACGAACCAGCCAGCCTCAGTTATACCTTCGCCTGGCTCCATTCGTGGGTCGCGCACACACCTCAACAGAGTGCAAAGGCATTCATACGTTGCAATATTTGCCGCAAAGACAGGGGGCGGTAGAGAAAAAATACTATAGGAAGTAGTAGAAGAACACACTGGGGAACACAGCCAGCTTGTGAAGCCAGTGCGGGCTGTAGATGAAGAGATGGTCTTTATGATCTCGTATGAGTGATGAGTTGTACAAATGCTGGTATGAGCATACCAGCTCAACTAGTCTTCCCTCAAATTCATCCATTTTGAACTGAGCGACACAAGCACGGCTTGCGAAAAGTTTCAAAATCCTGGAGGTGCACAATCTCGCGAAGTGCCAGTGTGCACGGCTGTCGCCAGGTGCGTGATTACATCATTTGTGCCATGGGAACTTTGCGCACTCGCGACTGCGCCGAGCATAGATTACACTTGATTATGGCCAGGGTCCCTGATGTGAAAGCCTCCTTAGTTTGAAGCTCCACATGGGGATGCTTTTGTTTAGGTTCTGTAGTATAGCATGACCAGTCTGGAGTGGGATTACCTTAAAATTAAATATTTTACTGTTTTTAAAATAGATTTTCCCTTTTCATTCATTTGATTTTAAAGTTGGGAAGCTTGTGAGGGTAAAATCTAAAAGAGGCCAAACCAGTGCTCATCTTTAAAAACCTTTTTTATTTGGCTTTTTCTTGACTTTGTAACTTTATCCTTGTGGCCTACCTCTTGTATTATTTTGTTTTATGTGTTGTCTTCTCTGTCACCCCTCTTTCTCTTTTATCCTTTTTGTAAAGCACTTTGTAACTTCTATTTTGGAAAGTGAAATATAAATTTATTGCTTGCATTAAAAAAGAGACTGGTCAGAATCAAAGCAGTGGAGGCCAGAATATCCAGACTTTTAGTTTCAAGTATGCTCAATAGAGTCTTTCTTTAGACCATTCATACAGTACCTGCTAAATGCCACATCATCTGGGGTATTTACTCAGACTCTATAAGGCTCTTTCAGAGCTACAATTGACACTATACAACTGTTGTCACAGGATGAGCAGTACGCCCGTCGAGGAGTAAACTCACAGGAGTGCCTCTTTAAAAAGAGGGTGTTGTTATCTTTTACAGTATATGTCAAGATAATATGTGAACATCACACAGTTTCTTTCACATCCCCATTGTTAAACATCCTTCATTCACTCAGCTTTCAATACCCAAAGTTCCCAGATTCACTAGTTGCCAACCACGCTCTCGCCTGATATTGATTTCGGTTGTGAAACACAAATTAGACTACGATGCTGCAGTAAAAAGTTCAGCTCTAGCACACACTGTCCCACAAGGACAGCTTGTAATTGTACCTTTAAACAGTTCCTCATAAATCACTACATGACCATAGGAGGAAAAACTACCGTGTCTCTCCTGATAGGAAGTCCCTATACAGTACACTTTTATTACAGAGTGATCAGAGATAGAGAGAATTACACTCGGCTGTGTTTGAATCACTTCAAACCAAAATAAATCACTTAAGGGAGAGGACTGTGTGAGTACTGAACGCTGTTACCCTGACACATTGTCCCTATGCAGGAATGTTTTTTTACACGCAGTGGTCTTAAATTGAGAATACAGTATTGCTTTCACATGTTTCAGCTGCTTAGAGGCGGCATGAATCATTGACGAGATTAAGCCTGTGAAAGCCCTTTGAGGATTAAGTCCCTTCCTGATATAGCGTTCCTCCCTACACCATGGGAGATACAGTAATATGAATTGGGTCACATAATGTATCTATATGGTTCCTCCTATCTATTTCACAGTTGGAAAATTTATCTGATGGTAAAGTGGCGGATTCTTAATTACTGTACATGATCATGTTAGTGTGAGCGCATCTTGTTCTGCCCTGCAGTTGTATAATCTGCATTTGGGAGCCATGTTTAAAGGAATGTGAGCTGTTTCTTGGGTCAGGCAGTGGACACACACACACAAACACCAAAGTCTGACCAGCCCGTACAGGCAGCAAAGGCAAATCAACCAATCCAGGGCGATTAAGTGGAATCACAGAGACATAAAAATTGATCTGACAGGATAAACTGTCCGATGCATCAGGGCCATAATTGCACACTTAAGCAAAAAATGCTGATAGCTGCAGAGATGTGTGTGTGTGTGTGTGTGTGTGTGTGTGTGTGTGTGTGTGTGTGTGTGTGTTTATGTAACTCAACGATTCAAATTATAGATATTAATCATTTTTATTCATCATGGGCTTTTCTTTATTGGCTGGAGAGCATGAGATAGAAGTTGTTTTTATAGAACTTTATTTTCCCACCAGGGGAAATTTGGATGGAGTAAAGAGTTTGTCAATATGAGACCTACAAAGTGTTTTAATATTGAGTTCTGTATAAAATGTACTCTTACCCAGTAACCTCTAGAAGATGTTACAGGCCGATATATTCCCACAACACCTATTCAGGTGACACTTCCTCCCAAAACAATTTGTTTTTCTTAAAACATTACATGGGGTGTTAAATACAAAGGGTGAGGCATTGTGTAATGGGCTGTTTCCCTCGTTCTCTCTGATTTATTTCAACTCATCTTCAGAACAGATTGTAGGCTCAGGCTGCCTATCTTTCCCAAAAAGAGGCAGGCTACAGCCGTGCCCGTGCCTAATGTTCTGATATGTGGGACCAGCTGTCAGTCTTCATTCCTCTTACTAAATTATAAGAGTAGATTCTGCTGTCCTCCAAGAATTCCTCATTCAGCATCATGTTTTGGTATCTCACATGCTCAAATACATTAATACTAATACATTAAACATCAGTTTGGATTGCTTGGAGTCATTTTCGCTCCACACCAGCAGTTTAAGAGGTGCTGACGTAGGTTAAAATCCAGATCAGGGAAGGGGCAGGATCAAGATAGATAAGGAGGAGGGGTTTTCCAGGGCATCCCTGCTCCTCCCAGAGTAGGGAATAAGCAGTTGTGCTTAGTATTCTCTCCGTGTCCAAATGTATGAGTGCTCAGAAAATGAAATTTAATGATGACAGTGTTGGATCAGCAGAAAACCACTGGAGGCTCCAATATTTCTGGCTGATATGATAAACGGGTATGAGATTCGCTAATCTACTCCCCCAAGAAAGGGAAATGAGAGATTGCTATCTCTCTTTTTTTTTCGCCTCCTCCACTGAAACATTTCTTAGGGTTTAAAGTGACTTTAGAATGAAACGATGAAAGTGTTAGAATGAACAATGAATGTGCAAGTACCATCAGATATTTAATTTGAGCATCCATTAGTGTGTAATGTGTGTGCGCCATCTGTGTGTGTGTTGGTGCATATTTTGGTAAGTATGAAATATTAGTTTTTGAGTCGATAATTGAGATCAAAGTTGGGATGATAGATGAGACTTGAGATGGCAGCTGAAATAAACTGCCATCCTTCTGTCTGTGTGTGTGTGTGTGTGTGTGTAGGTGCTACCTTTGATGTGGCCATGCGCTTCCTGTCGGAGTGCCCGTGGAAGAGACTCCAGGAGCTGAGAGCTTTGATCCCAAACGTTCCTTTCCAGATGCTGCTGAGGGGGGCCAACGCCGTGGGCTACACCAACTACCCTGACAATGCAGTCTTTAAGTAAGTCGCACACACACACACACACACACACACACACACACACACACACTTCACTTTTTAAATCTTAATTCACTTGTTAAACAATCAAATGTTTAAGAGCTACAAGGCATAGCCCCAAGAGTCTTATTAAGAATATGCACACGTCAGTGTTCAGCAAGAGGGTTCCTGGTTTTAACCCGGGGTGGCGTGTTCGAGCCCAGGGTGGAGATGCCCTTCTGTGCAGAGTTTATACATTCTCCGCGTGACAGCGTGGGTTTTGTCCAGGCACACCGGCTTCCTCCCACAGTCTAAAGACATGCGGGCTAGGTCAAATGGTGACTCTAAATTGGCAGTAGGTGTAAATGTGAGTGTGAATGGTTGTCTGTCTCTATGTGGCCTGTCCAGGATGTACCCTGCCTCTTGCCAAATATCAGCTAGGATAGGCTCAAGCCCCCTCCAACCCCTAACAGGATAAGCAGTTATGGAAAATGAATGGATAAATGTTGAAAAATATCAGCTTGAAAAAGATTTTCTTAAAACCAGCTCTTGCCTCCCCCTGCTTTATTGTCTTTCACTGTCATAGTATTTAGAAAATATCCCCTAACTGGGATGACTGTCAACTTCATACCTATTTTTTTTTTCCTTGTGAAAAAATTTGAAAGTGAACATTTGACAACTGCAAATAAGTACACAAACAATTCAGCCAAACAAAAGAAATGTTATTTCTCCCAACAAAACATGAAACACCTTAAAAAACAACAATAGATATAAAGTTGGAATAGAATAGATATTTATTCACTGAAAACTGTAAAGTTGATTAACATGCATATATTTGGTTCCTCGCTACAACTGTTGTCTGCAGCTTCATATGTAGAGTTGTCATTTTAATAAGATCAGTGTTTTGGCAAAATGTGTTTGGGGCCTTAATCACAATACTTCCTGAGATGGAAACGCGATCTTATCTCAGTTTGGGGTGAAATAAAGGATTTGGGGTATTACAACAACAGATTTCCTAAGTGCATTTCAGAAAAAAAAAAAAAAAAAAAATCTTATGTAAGGATAGGGAGTGAGCTACTACAGACCCGTCCTAACTCAGGGATTTCCCAAGTTAGGAATGCTGAATTAGTGTGGCACAGATCCTATCCTGAATTCTAAATACCTGCAATGACAATGAAGATAGGAAAAAAACATGAGCTCTGAAATATAATGTTTGAAAGGCTACTCAAACTGTATGATGACTCTTTTAATTTCAATAATTAAAATTAATTAATTTGAATTAACTCAAATAATTGAGAAGGAGACTTCTTGAAAAGGTGAGGTTTCCTCCCCTCCACTGACATGATTAGTGCCTCCAGCTCCTCATAGCTAATTGAATGCCTGTCTTTTTGTCCAGGGTAGCAAGCTAGCTCACCAATGGAGAGTCGCTGATATTGTGGCTTGTCCATCTCAAGTTGCCTACCAGTGCATTCTAATCAAAGATACAGCCATTTTTTAACTTATTTTTATTGTGTTTTACACAACATAAACTGCTTTACAGCCTTTACAGCCAGAAAAAAAAAACAAAAGGGTATACATATGCATAGTTAGGATTTTTTAAGCTAAGGAAGGAGGTCTGAGATAGGATAGGACACAGCCATGAGTTTAGGAATTACTTCTGTAATAGGAAGATAGAATTTTTCTTACTTAAGAAACTTAAGAGAGGACGAGCAGTGATGAGGTCCCTGGTCGCAAAGCTAGAGTAATCTTAAGGATTCCTCTCTGAGTATGTTAAGTGGGTCTGAATTGTTTTTGTGCGTCTCTGTGGATGTGTACATCATTATCATGATTGTAGTGCCTGATGTTGTTGTCTAGTGTGATAGAAGCCCATATGGGTTGGACACCATGTGGTGCGGGTTACTTAAATCAATCAATCCATATAATCACTCTTGTAAATGAAATACTTATTTTTTCCTTTCTCTCGCTTCTCAAGTCACTACCTATATTCAAGTCTGGCTCACAGGATGTATACTGTGGCTGCAAGCCTGCCATCGGGCCTTTGGCCATCTTACACGCGGAAAATGGCTTATTTTGACAAAGATTTGGATCATGCAATAAGGCATACCTGCTTTGTTCTTTTTCTAAATGATGCAGAGATCTACAAGGGAAAAAAACAACTTGTGAATGCACCTCAGAAAAGCCCAGACTCTGTCTCGCAAGACTCTCATGTCAAATGTTGGTCCATTTTCTGACAGGGTCGGTCTGAGTTGATTTGCCACATCTTTGAAGTCTGGCAGTGGCATGTGCCACTCACACTGACTTCACCACGGACGTACCGATCCGTTACACTTCACTAGAGCTTCTGTGATGTTGCTGAAATAATATTGCACAAAAGCCACATAAATCAGATCGGCTTTAATGGGTCCAGTGAGCTCCTCCAGAGCTAAAGTATAGTCATCCCTCACATCTCGGGCACCGATGATCAGATTTTGTTTATAATTCCACTTTTTTAAAACAAGGCAGAGCATTTTTCCCCTAGCAGAGAGACAATCAGTGATTCCAGACCTTTCTCTAGCCCTTACACAGCGCAGTGGAGATAGATCTGGCTCTGTAAGACTACCTGTATTTTAAAAATTAATCTGGATTTATATGTCACATGAAGCCCTCATACTCAGCTGCTTTTTCTCTAAATATATCAAAGTAGATATACTGTACAGCAGCTACCCACTAACAACACAACTGACACACATTTAGTCAGGTCAGTTTGGTAGATGGTTCCCTGTTGCACCCTCAAATACTCAGTGAGCCACACAAATTCTACACACACATCATTGATACAGATGTACACCAGTGAGGTCTTTAGGGCCATAAATACTCCTGTGCCTACACACATGCATACACACGCCTTCAACACTTTTCCAAATGGATTCACAAGCTTCCTCGATGATGTGGATGACTCATGTATACACAAGCACGCACACACACACACACACCTGCAAGTGGATCCACAGACAAGGACACACACTCCTCTACATGCACGGTGTAATTCCCCTCACCTCTAATAAATTAGGAGTGGCTTTATGACTAATGCAGCTGTCCCCTCCTCCCTCCTTCCCATTGAATCACACACACACAGACCTCCCCTATCCTCCCTGTTTTTGTGCTCCCCCTCTCCGATCATATAGTCATTATTTATCCGCACTCTTATATCTCCCCTTTTATGCCTCCATTCATCTCTCTGCATTACACACACTTCTTCCCCTCTTTTTAACTCCCTCACTCTATCCCGGCTGCTCTTCCTCTCCCTCCTCCTCCCCTCTCACTCTCAGCATCCCGTAGAGCGGTGGCAACGAAAATTTGCACAAGATTGTGATTAATGGCTTTGATCTGTTGGCCCGGCTCTCTCTCAGTCTTTCCTTTTATTTGTCACTCTCTTGCCCTTAACGCTTTCAGTGCGGCAGCCCGCAGCCAAGTGGCCCAAGCGTCTTCATTAACTAAATCAAATCAAAGCGTAATTTAATTTGATTTAATTGATTTAAAGTGCATGTCAGAGGGTCACAGTACAGTACGCTCTGTAGCAATAGGGATGTACAGTTGTAAAATATGTAAAATGGCTGGTTGATTGCTAACTAGATGAGTGATTGAAGATAGTTGTACCCTTCTAGCCATGTTCTGGAATATATTTCATTCATTTACCAACGTAACTGGATATTCTTGTCACTTTATATGAGAGAAAAACTCAACTTTTTGATCCCTGTGAATTATGATTACATCAGCTGTGAGTCAGATATGTAGGACAGTACAGCGTTTTTGACTCTGGGCCAAACAGCGTCCACTAGGCAGTATTTGTATGCATTGTAGTGCTAAATAAATACTGGACACACAGACGATGGACTGGTAATCCTCTCGTGGCACAACATTAAGTGTGTCTGTTTATTTGCCAAAACAAAAGCTCTCAGTGTGTGTAAATACTGCATTCACAGTAACACAGCTACAGTAAGCACTCACCCCAGTTATGAAAAACCTGATTAAGATACCGAGGCCAAGGCAATAATAGGAGGGATTTACCACTAGCAGCTTGGATAATGAGGCGGGTATACATTTCTCTCCAGTCATTGTGGGCTCCTGCAGGCTGTGTAAGCTCACTTTTCATGGAAATAGTGAGAATATTGTATTAGCGCAGGTACAGCGATATTTATGAGTAGCGATATGGAGATGGATATAAACAGCTTATCCCAACCCGGATGTGCGCTATTATCCAGGAGACACTGTGCATGGAGACTAACTCATTATATGTGTGAGAGTGTGAGAGAGATTGTGTGAACATCTCGCAGTGCACACTAAGTCTTGACAGTCTCCCTAACCTGTTCTATTTCTGTCTCTGATTTAAATGTGGATTTTATGTACACGACCGCATGTGCTTTTGGCTAACATAATGTTCCCCTCCCTCCACCCCTCCTCCAGGTTCTGCGAGGTAGCCAAGGAGAACGGCATGGACATCTTCCGCGTGTTTGATTCCCTGAACTACGTGCCAAACATGCTGCTGGGCATGGAGGCTGCTGGAGCAGCAGGTGGCGTAGTAGAGGCTGCCATCTCGTACACAGGCGACGTCTCTGACCCCATGAGGCAGAAGTACTCTTTGGATTATTATGTGAAGCTGGCAGACGAGCTTGTCAAAGCAGGAACCCACATCCTCTGTATCAAGGTGAGAAAATATATAAATAGATGCGGTGTTTTAAGTGTTCGCTTTGAGGGTTGTTTACTGCTAGAGTTCTCCAATAAGCCAACGTTTTCCTTCCCTGTGATAATCTAATGATTCTGGCACTTATTGTTTGCTTCTGTGTGGAAATCCCTTCCCATCTGTCACCGAAATAACATAGAACCAGCTGGAAAGAATCTTTGCAAGTTCTTGTTTTGCCCAGGCTTGTATACACACTCTTTGATGCACTATTCACATCAAGGGTTCAACTAGGGTTGATTATGTGTTTGAAAGGTTTAGTAACCTCCCGCCCATTTCCAGCATGTGAGGTGGAGGGTATGCATTGCACCTGGGTTGGGACCCAGGAGCAATCCATATCTGAAATGTCATGACCGGAGACCTTTTCCACAATGCAAGTTCAACAAAGTCAGGTTTTCTTTGCCTTAGCTGGCTCAACAAACCCTAAAGCCTCAGTCAGAGATAACAAGAACCACAAAGGTGATTATCAACTTGCTCTTTTAACCAAGGCTTACTTCTTTAGGCGTTTGATGGATGTATAAAGAAACCTGGATACAGGGTTGGCGGCAGGCCCCTGCTCATGTCTATGAAAGTTACTTAGTGGCACATGAAGCCATTTTTTTGTGGTATGAAATTATCTAGATCTTCCACACTCTGGGGCCCATAAAGCAAGCGCACCGTAGACTCGTGGCGGCCGAGTGTGACCAAGGGGCTAAGTTCCCTCAGTCGAGTGGCTAACCACCAGTTTAGCTCTCCACTAACTTTAATGAGGATAAAATGATTTAATCTTGTAGCTCTTCTACTCTTTTGAAGTGTTTTCAGTTTGAATAGATCAAATTCTGATCATGAAACGGGTCATTGATTTACAATGTCTCTTTCACAATGTAAATCTATGGGTAAAAGTCTTTTTGGGCCCCATGGCATCACTTGACAGACCAGGATGGTGTAATTCCACTTTTGGCCACTATGTAAAATTGGCTTCAAAGCCCAACCCTGTTCGTGGGAGCTTGGCACATTCCAACAAATGCGTCATTTGACTCTTAAATTAATCGATCCTATGCTTCCTACTTCCACCAAGTTAAAGTCGGATTAATTTTTTTCGATTGATTATTTGTGATAAATACCAATTCCAAACATCGTTCTATTATTTAGCTGTAATATACCAGCAGTGAAAAACAGACTTCAGTAAATCAGGACACAGCATGAAAATATAATTCACATGGGTAAAGCTATGGTATGATTTATATACTGCATTTCATGTGCAAGTAAATGTCATCCTGATTAATAATACAGTGAACTATTAATGTATAATGCTACCTTGGTTTTTATAGAGGGCTTCTTTTAGAGTCAACGTGGACAAATGGACCAGAGAACACCATTATCACATTCAGTAGTTCAGTGAGAGCAGCAACACCCTTTCAAATAAAATAAAACAATAATCTTGCTCAGATTCTCTGCATCACTGTAGGGTCCCATGGGGAAAAATAACAAAAATAACTTGCTCATATATTGTTATATATAGAGTGACACAGTTTAATGGAGCTGTGAAAGGTGCTTTTTAGCCAATTACAAGCTGAAACTCTGAACAAAAACTGGTCCCGACCAGGTTAGGTCTGCAGCATAAGTTACCACAGTGATCAAGCCAGGTTAAAAGAGAGCCACCTTCATAGGATGGAAAATTCTCTCCCCTCTAATCTCGCTTCGTGGCTCAGCCCTCAGGGATTAACCCGTGTTAGCTTACTTGGTTTGAATTGACAAAAGAAGGTTTGAACACGGGTCAAATAACCCCCAGTCCAAGCCTGTTCATTGGTGTGAAAGAGGTATTAGACATGTACGCATGTATGTCATCATGATCAGGGCCTGCACTTACCACCAGTTTAACTTTTTGGCTGTGAGACATGGCCGTGTGCACTCTTTTGGATTCACACCGTCTTGTATTTGGCTGGTTTCATCTAAGGTGAAACACCATTGTCAGGCAAGACATTTAAAGTGACTAATGGAATTCCTGATGCATTTAGCATTATTTAATCATGTAAGCAAGCTGCAGTGTATGTATCATGGTGAAGTTAAGCCCTTTTACACACACAAAATACACACATGCCCTGCAATTAGCATTTTAATTAATAAAAAACAGCTCACATGTTAACTGTCGAACACAGCTGAAGTTTTTGCTCCCATTGAAATAACTTGTATACTCAAGCTTCTTATCTAAATGAATAGAGCGATAATACTCACATTGAATTAATTTCTTTATTCAAGCATGACAGAATATTTTCAAACGTGAAATGATAAACTCCCGCTCTACCGCAGTGTGAACCATCGCACGCAGCAGTGGCAATCTCATAAAAGGCTTACACAGCTAATGAGGTTAACTTTTTAAAGAGGAAATGAGCATGAATTATAACTTCATGGAGTGCAATGATCACCAAGGGGAGCGCAACTAAACATCTAAGCTCTGTCTGTGAATTTCTGCTAATATCAATTAAGGTTTCCACATTATACTCATCCTCACAAGAGTGTGTCTCCACTTTTGTCATTATTTTCTTGTTTTTAGTCATTATTTTCCAATATTTATCATGTCATTCCTTTAGTCACGTCTTTGTAGACTCATCTTGAATATTAAACATATTTCCTGAAAGAAGGTTTGAGTTATTCGAGGACTAAATGCCTTCAAATAAACCTCAAGGTGGCAGTTTTATCCTCGGATTAATTCTGCTTATCAGTGAGGACATGGTGATTATTTGGAGAGATTCAATAGTTAGTAGTCCTTTCGAAGTCCTAATCACTTTTAGAATTTTGGTGTTGTGTTTGTTATATGTTCTTTTCGCTTCCATTGTTTTGGCTGTTTTTACTCATCCGGTTCCTCCAAATTATCAGTGCTCTGCGGTCTGTTCCAGCTTTCATGAGAAGCCTCAAGCCAGTGCTGCGTGTACACACTCTCACTAATGAGGACTGAGACAGGTGGTTGAAATCAATCTTGTTTAATTTAGTGCAGGACTTCATATCCAAAATTTAGATGTGTTACAGAAAACCACTTTACACATGATTAAGGCATCTAGAACAAAGTTTACTCCTGAGTTACCTTGTACACTGTCCATTTCAAGCCAGAGAGTTTTAGAAATGTTTAAATAATGTAAAAAGAGAATGCATGGTAGCCTGCTGTATATTTATTCTGGCATGTTAAGCTTAATCAAATCTGTATCAAATATGTGTTTAATGAATGTGTCACTATGTCACTAGATATTTCTATTTGATTTTTCTTCAATCCTCTAACCCCTTTGCCTCACGTCTCCCCCTCACTTTCTCTGTGTCACCAGGATATGGCCGGCCTGCTGAAGCCAGAGGCCAGCAAGCTTCTGATCGGCGCTCTGAGAGACCGTTTCCCGGACATACCCATCCATGTGCACACACACGACACAGCTGGAGCTGGCGTCGCTGCCATGCTGGCTTGTGCTGAGGCTGGAGCTGACGTCGTGGATGTGGCTGTGAGTATTCATCTTGTTTACAGACAAAGTAGCTTTCGGTGTCTTCATGATGAAGTTTCATATGAGATTCATGGGTATAAAGCATTACTTTAAAAGGCCTTTGAGAGGTTTTAAATATTTATTCATTATCAATAATCTTTCAGTAACTAATAAAAGTTATGGAAAGTAAGAACTGCCTGTCATTTAGAGGGCTGGTCCGTCAATAAGGTATCTTAACAACATGAACATTT
This sequence comes from Epinephelus lanceolatus, assembly GCF_041903045.1. NCBI lineage: Eukaryota > Metazoa > Chordata > Actinopteri > Perciformes > Serranidae > Epinephelus > Epinephelus lanceolatus. The sequence goes on along the minus strand of NC_135755.1, from coordinate 26,260,848 downwards.
TCTACCAGTTGCTGCAGTTTGTCACTTCAACAAAGACGAAACAATTGTTGAAGCCAGGAACATTTCTCGTACTGTGTTCACCGGTGCATGCTGCCAGCATTGGGAGTTTCATTAAAACAGCTGGCTGCTATTTGCAGTTTGGGGCCGCTCTGCCGTTCAGGTCTTTGCAACACTTTATGAAAGAAAACAACCGACTGTCCACTATGAATCAGACACTAAAACTATGTGTTTGTATCAGGTCTAGTTGGTTAAACTATGTCTTCAGTCTGCCAAGTAATAAACCATTTATGCTGAAATACACTAGAGCATGGAAGACATCTCCTGAAGGTTTTGGAGTTCAAACTTTCTTACCATAAATTATTATATAAAACATATATGCACATATTTTGTAGCAGTGTACTCATATGTGCACATATATTTACACATGATTACACCACACCTTTTGCCCCATGTATCTAAACTCTAAGCTATGGACCATACAAAGTACACTTTTACAATGTTTAAGGCTTTTAGTCAAACAGTATTCATATTGATTGTCACTCTCCAGGTTGACTCCATGGCTGGGATGACCTCTCAGCCCAGCATGGGAGCCATTGTTGCCTGCACCAAGGGGACCAAGCTCGACACCGGTAAGTGCCATGCTCACCTGCCTGTCAACATCAACAGTGGCTCCAGACAGTTTGTTTTATAAGTATAACAATTTCTCAAAGAGGAAAGGATTTGTAGTAGATACATGTTTTTTTGTTAGGAGAGGGGCATAGGAACACTATGAAACGTTAATTGATTTCTCTCATCAATTTAATTTAGTAAAATCAATCATAAAGAACAGATGAGAGAGATTTTGTTGGAACAAACACTTCTAAAAATCCACATAAAGCTTTTATTGCAGTATCTAGCCGTTAATGAGACAGAACATCTCTTAGATCACAAGTCACACTCAGAGATTTTTGAGTGTCTCTCTGAAACTCTCCTGCTTTACATGAGGGGAAAAAATCAATCAGCAAATCAATAAATGACAAAGTGCATCACTAATTACGGCCCCCAGTCAGAAAGAGAGACATATTCCGCTCAGTGATAATGTACACAGCCAATTATGAGAGGAAGATGGAAACAGGAGGGAGACAGATCAAAAGAAAAAGAGGCTGCCGTGGTCAATAAAATCTGACGCTCTGTTAAACAAAACATTCTTGATCCGTGAAATGAACATTTCAGATAGTTCTGAGTGGAAGCTGAGGAGTATCAGCAGATCTATTTGTTTATAAATCCATAAAAACATTTGTTTTCAGTTTTCTACTCTAACTAATGATCAGCTCTCCCTGGAGCATTGAGGGGTTAAAGGCTTCTCCTATGGCGTCCCTGATGTAGTTGTTAGTTGCACATTTGTTTTCCCAACCCACGTTCTGCTTCCATCAGACATCTTTCAGTTATACTCTGGACCATCACAGCTTTTTTTCTATCTTCACAGGAGTTCAACAGATAAGTGGAGGGATGGATTTATGATATGTTCACCCCCCTTTGGGTTTGCTGTTGTCCAATGTGTTCTGCTCAATGTACTTTTCATGGTGTGTGCAAAATCTGGAGCCTCTCCCATCTCTGATAGCTGACCTGGCTCACTGACCTCTGCCTCCCACAGCAATCGGTGCGCGGTGTAAAATATATTAAAGCAGCCGGCTGAAAACTGCTGTTAGAAATTGAAGGAACACGAAATGGGCTCAAGGAATTAAAACTGATGTGGAGTTTGCTGCCTAGTTATGTAGAGTAATGCTATTGGGAAAACCGACTCAGCTCTGCTAACTAGATCTGATAGCTCATTTCCATTACTCGGAAAATAGCAAAAGCCCTGCTAATTTTGTTTACACTATATTCGCGCTACACAGCTGATGTACAGTCTGCTGATGTAGCACAGGATACTATTGACATTATAAGCTATTTGTTACCGTCTAAATACAGATGATTTTTTAAATGAACAGTTCTGTGTATGCCGATTCCTCCTTGTGTTCTGCTCTGTTGCTGCAGGTACAAGCAGTTTCCTGCCTCTGGGCACAAGAGAGATATTATTTCCCATTAGCTCTTTTTTGATAAACATGTGGTCTTTGGTTGTGCCCCATAATGAAATGATCAGCCCTGATGCTGATATTCTGTTGCACAGAACAATGAGTTTGTAGGGAAACTCATAACTATATTCTCTTTACACCCTCTGCATGTGTATTGATGCATTCTCACAGAAGCCACAGCACATAATCTGGAGTTTGCAGGTCCTGTCATAAATGGAATGACGTCACTGTTTAACAGTGCATGTATTACCTGTAAAATTATGTGTGCATCAGTGAGGCAAATTCCACTTTAAACCATTGAAGGAACTTAATAACCGGCAGGTGTTTCACCGCACTCTCAGGGTATGGTCAGAGGTGTCCTCTGTTGCACCTGTAACCACACCTAACAATGATGTGATAGTCAGTATTGGGGAGTAATTAAATACATGTGGTAAAGTTACTAGTTTAATGACAATTTGCAGTAGTTTGCTGTAGTTTAACTACATTTAAATGTTAGTAGCTTTTTCAGTAGTTAACTACTTCGGCTCATGTAGTTTATAGGGCTGCACCAGACTCAGAATTAAGCCTGTCGAATCAAAAGTGGTTGTTCATAAATACGAATATTCAACTCTTCATCTTTTTTTCCATATGGAGTTTGAACATTGTTTAAAGGGATGTTTAGTGTGACAGTGACATTCAAGTAATATAGTGAACAAGTCAACTACGCGAACGACAGATCGAAAATGTGCAACAGCATTTTTTGCTGGCACTAGATATCAAACAAAAGCCAGAGACTGCATTGTATTAAGTTGCTGCGAGCTGTAAATTTATCACTTCTAAGCAGCAGGCAGAAGATGAGGTTATTGTGGGGACTTCTGGGAAAGCCTCTCCTCCTCTGGGCAGCTGGTTCCATGTCCACAGCAGCTTGTACCAAAGAGCACCATAAAAGTGAGAGGCGCTCACTCTGCAGCAAAATCTGGGGGAACAAAACGTCCCCAGAAGTGCTCTGCACACTGACTGGCAAAAAAAGACTGCTTGACTTGAAGCAGTCACAGTCAAGAGAGGGGTCTCCAACTGATGATTTGAATCTCCGACTTTCAGGGCACAGCCCCTTGCAGCTAAGGTACTTAATAACAAACTACATATTCATAGTATTCTCTTTACATTTTTGCCATACAGTATGACACAATGCTTCTGGCCACAGTTGTCATTTAATTACTACTGCCTGCTGTTTGACTCAAATCACGGGTTTGCAACCAAGATGTCTGCATCAAATACTGTGACTTTGCCCTAATAGTTGAGCTTTTTCCCAAGTCATTTGCTTCCTATCCTCTCCTTAAACTACATCCTCAAGCTGCCAAGGTGAGGATAGGCTTGCCGTAGTCCCTGCACACTTTACTTAGTGTCAGTTCAGTTGTACCTCAGTGTAACAATATGAGATTTCAGACTGAAATTGTAATCATTTCCTTTGATGTAGTTTGGAACTACTAGTTTAACTTTGACAAGTTGAAGTTTCTTAGAGAAGTTAAGATGTAGTTTTACACTTCTCATTGTGATGTAGCTAGTTTTCATGTAGTGTCTGGTCCTAGTGCCCTGACACATCCTGGAGGACACTTCTACATCACTGCAGCAAGGTGAGAAGTTAAATCACTGGTCAACAAAAATACATTTTCAGCAGATGCAGAGTTGCTCCTTTAAAAACAGGCAATGCTCCATGTATTTCTGGGCCAGTTTAGTTGTGATTTGCAGCAGCTCATTTCCATGGATGAGTGGCCAAACAGACAACATGATGTCACAGTAATATTTGCAGTGCAGCTACAGCAATGTTGTAAAGCAGAGGACGACAGTAAACACCAGGGCTCGGTGTTGTTCGTCTCTCAGGCCGTCCTTCAAAGTGAATGGGTTTCTTGACTCTTGAATATTGCTGTGGAAACAATCACACAGGGAGAGATCTGTCGAGGAGAGGAAGCAAATTCTGTAATAGTCCATAAAGCAACACAGCAACAGAGCCATTAAAACATGCTGTGTTGTGAGTATGATGTGGGGCTTGTGCTTTGAAAGGAAAACGACTTCACTGCCGTTCTCTCCATCTACACATTTAACCCGCAGCTGAACACAACAGGTCCACGTCCATTCTCTCGAGGCGGCAAATATTGTTCTGCGCAGTGTAGGAAATAAGTGGGAAGCATCAAAGTATCAGAGGGAGAGAAACTCTCCCATCATTTAGACACAGTCCAAGTTAGTGGCAGAATATCAATTTGTGAGCATACAGTTCCCAGAAAAAAAGTAGAGAGGGAGAAAAAGACAAGGTCGTTACTCAAGAGCGAGAGGTTTTCAAGTGTGTCAGTTTATTCATGGAATTTCAATTTGCTTCACTTGAGACTGAGATTGGGATGCAGGATGTCTCCCACCCACACACACACACATACACACACACACACATACACGTGTGCATACTTATAGTGTATCCTGATGTGACCCTGCTGGTACATCCATTATGCATACACATGCAGACAAACTCCTTCCAGATTCTTTTCTACCTGTCACCTTGCGCTCATCTGTTCTTTTCATCTCTGCCTCTCTTTATGCTTCTTCCCCCTTCCATCTCCGTTTACCTATCTCACTACTTTCGTAATCAAGCCGAGCACTGCCATGGATACTTCCATACCTTACTGACCTTAGTCTGTTTACTGCTTTCCCTCTCGCCCTCCCCTCTTTCTCCCATCTCCGTTACAAAGCAGTAATCAGTGCTGTGCAGTGCGCTCTGCCTCCTCTATCTCCCTCCCTCTCTCTGCTCTGCCTTTTTTTTCCTATCCCCCCGCTTCTTTCACATTGTCTCTCCATCCTCCTCTTCCCTCCCTCTCACTCAGTGACAAAGCAATTAACAGCACTTTACATGCCTATTTCACTCCCTCAAACTCCCTCACTCTTTGCTCCTTCATTTCCACTCCCTCCGTGTCTCCCACAGCATCTCTTTGTCCTGAAGAAACAGCAACAGCAGAGCTTCTCTGGTTAATTCATTTGTCTGTAAGCTGTCAGTTTATTTATTCAGTCAGCCATAGCGTGCACACACACACCCGTGCATTTTAAAAGTCATACATATTCACAAACACTCATGCAACTGAATGATGACACACATTAGAGTGGTCCTTGTGTTTATTTGACACAGCATTTACTGGCTTCCTCATGCATCATGCATGGATTTAATTGATGAGGAATTTTTGGCTGCCACAACAATGCAGCTGCCGAAGATGTAGCAGTGTTCAAACACACAGAAGAATGTACGCACTCCAAACAAAGCATAGATAATACTATATGTAGCCACCCAGACAGCGAGGCAGGTGAAACACACATTTAGCTTCTTGTTCACCTCCTTCATCCGTCTGCATTCAATTGTCCCGTCTTTTCTCTCCAAATCCTCTCATCTGTCTTCTTTCATGGTTAGCTCTCATCATCTCATCAACCACAAACTGTGTGTGGCTGTCTTTCTACAACTGTGTGTATCTTTGTGTATGTGAACAAGTCTATGAACGTAAATATGTGTGTTCATCTCCCGCATTAGTGAATTTGCGCTGCTAATGAGTTGTATATTGATGGCACTTTGTCACTGCCAAGCAGCCATCTAAATGACTGATATACAGTAAGTGTGTACATGTGTTTGTGTGCCTGCATGTCTGCGGTGTACGTACACATAGCATAGTGCTTTAGTGATTGATGATTTTGGAAGCATAACCAGCAGTCCATAAAAAACAATGCTGTATTTACCTCCAGTGCGATTTAGCAAATGTCAGGATCCATACCTGTTCTCCATATTTATGGGATACAGGGTAAAATGAACCTTTTAATCCCAGAAGGCAAGTTAAGGTCATCACAGAAGCAGAAAATGATTTAGATGAAAGACAGTATTGTTGTGCTCGCTTCATTATGGCCAGCTTTCCTGTTGCTTGAGACAGATGCTCCTGCCATCACTTCTCGCCAAAGCACTTTCTTGATAATTGAAGTCAGTTGATTCAACTTAACTTCGTGCTTTCATAGGACTTTCCAGCTCACACAGGTGTGGTGTTTGGCTAATTAGACTTCTGCTCAGGAAACTCCAGGCTTGTTGAAAGAAGTTTTTCTGGCAGCTGCTGTAGCTCAGCTGCCTCCCCATCAAAAGGCCTGGGTTTCAGACCACACTCTAGTGAACTTTAGTGAAAGCACCAATGCAACAATCTCAATGTACTCGGTTTAAAGAAAGTCCTGCATTCAAAATGTCACTTAAAGGAATACTTCACTTGCAAAAATGATCATTTATGTATCAGTTATTCATGCAGTGTTACTTTGAACTTTATTTTCTGTAATGCCTCAGGTGAACAGCATACAAGTGAAAGCATAAATAAGTTTCACTTTTGGTCCCAGTTGGAAAGGGCTGAAGTTTTGGAAGCGCTGAGCATACGACTGGATACCTGAGACTTGGATTATACTGCACAAGTTGTTTGGGAGTTTGTAAACAGGTGTTTTGATATAGTTATACTGTTGATTCACATGGTCCCTGTCTACTGAAGCTATTCAACAGTGTTTCCTGTCTCTGGATTCTTTGTTTACTGGATGGCTGCAAATTGTGAATTCAAGGTAAAACAACATGAATGATTGATATATAAATGGTTATCGTGGAGCTGAGTATTCCTTTAAAGTAAAAGTAGCGCAAAATGTTCTTGGTATCAAACTTAAAAGTATTTGTTATGTAGAAAAATGGCCCTGTTACTGATATATGACAATATAAGATTGTGTGCCATTAGCAGTGATCCACAGCAGGAATGGGATAGCACCTCATAATCCCACCGTCACATCAGTCCTTGTGAACCGTAAAGCACACTCCTCTCATTCTCTTGCCAGAGTCTTCTGCTCTGTCTGATTGACATGTAGAAAAAGAGTCACCTGGTTGGATGGCGGTGTCCAGGATTTAGCCAAGTTTCAGTGAATCAGAGGATATTACAGCTCCTGATATCCCATTAGAAACTGATTAAACAGGGAGGTCGTCCAGTTTATTTCCAATGTCTGCACAATGACTAGCAGGATGGTTATTCGACTGTTCATTCTTCTCCATCTTTCCTCAGTGCTACTGATGTTTAAATTTGAAAACATCAACCTGGCTAGCTAGCAGCTACATAGCTAGAATTCTGCAGGAGGAGTACAGACGAGTGAGTTGATTCCCTCATCCCAATGAGTGACTTGCAGCCAACAACGGCCAATGCCAACCACAAAAGGCACCACCAGCACTTGTAAAACATCCATAAGAGCCTAAATTGAGCACATATTTAGAGGAGCTGACAGAGAGGCAACCGCACCCGCACCTTCTTCACTAAAGTACAAGTACTTCAAAACTGTACAATACTTGAGTAAGGATTTTGGTCTGCTATATGCTTTAAGAATTGTCTTTTAGCTTAAGCGAGCTCTTTTAAAGGGGAAGTTCCGTTTTTTTACAACCTGGACCTTATTTCTGGCATTAAATACGGTTGTTTACTCACCCAGATAAGTTTGGTATCATTTGGAGTCCTTCGGAAGATATTTAGATCCGCGAGAGCCGCGTACATCCATATAGTGGGAATGATCGGGGCACCGACAATGAGGCTCTAAATAACACATTATCTACCGCGAAACTCGTTCATTTCACCAATATGTTTTTATGAATCACTAGAGTTGCTTGTCATCATCATCCGGGTCATTTATACTGACCTACTAACCTCTGCAAAAAAAATCAGAGGCAGTTCGTAAAGACAATCCTCTTTGCCACCGAAACGTTCACCTTTCTGTTTCTCACTTTTTGTCACTGAGCACTATGTAATAATAAATTGACGTTTTGCATAAGAAGTGCCTCTACTTTTTGTGCAGTGTGCGGGCCGTTCTACACAAGCGATGAGAAGAAACTAAAGAAATGTAAATTCTCATAGTTATTTACTTATCAAGCGAACAAATTCAAGGAAAATAAACAATTTATGCATGTGTGTAGGCTACTTACTCAATCAAAAGTTGCCCGTTCGGTCCTACAGGCTTTGGCTGGGTTTTCCAGTTTACTTTCGGGACACGAAAAAAAACAGCCCGGTTGATCGTAGAAGTGAAATCCTCTGTAGTTGTGAGACAGTCATTTCTGGAGACATCCAGACGTGTATCTCCTGGCCTCAAATCCCACTCGGAGCAACAAAGGCATTCCTCCTCTGTTGGCATAAAGGAACATTGTCCACAAGAACACCACCAGTTAGCATCTATTCTCGGACGTGCAGCGGTTTGTTGTTCTCTGGCCAGCTGTTCCTCTCTCTGCCTCCGCATCCTCCTTTCAAAGAGCTCCTCATCTGTATACTCTGGCTCAAAACGGTAAGGACGTCCATCATATTCAAAGTCGTCGTCCACAACCTCAAAACCTGACAAATATTCAGCCATGTTTCAAAAAACTAACAGTAGCAAATTCCAGTTGTAAACAAAGCCGTGTTGGGGGTGTGTGGCGGCGCGCGCACCTGGATGACATCATCCAGGTCAGAGGTTAGTAGGTCAGTATAAATGACCCGGATGATGATGACAAGCAACTCTAGCGATTCATAAAAACATATTTGTGAAATGAACGAGTTTCGCGGCAGATAATGTGTTATTTAGAGCCTCATTGTCGGTGCCCCGATCATTCCCACTATATGGATGTATGCAGCTCTCGCGGATCTAAATATCTTCCGAAGGACTCCAAATGACACCAAACTTATCTGGGTGAGTAAACAACCGTATTTAATGCCAGAAATAAGGTCCAGGTTGTAAAAAACTGAACTTTCCCTTTAAGTTTCCTTTAGAAATTGTCGCCTTTCCAGTATACAATTGAATTGGAGTATTAAAAGAATAGTTCAATATTGTGGGAAATTTGTTTTTTTTTTTTAAAGAGAGAGAGTTGAGTGAGAAGATTAATATCGGTCATATCTGATTGTTCAGTAATGAAGCTGGAGCCAGCAGCCAGTTAGCTTACCATCCTTTTACGCCACTGTGGTGTTAAATTTGCTCAAGTTTCACAACTTTTACACCTTTTATAATACACTGAAAGAGTGTATCTGCAATTTTCCTTAACATTAAAATAAGACACACCCTAAAACACAATGACATTTTGCCCCTTTGCTTCTGAAGTAGAAGCATTTTGCTCATTACCATATCAGGCCAAATGTGGACAATTTCATGTTATATTGAGATACTTCCAGCACATCCACTGAGTGTTTTCAGTGTCAGTCAGAGAGCTACAGCATGTCGTCTTTTAAAAAATCCTCAGTTTCACACCAATATTAACTAATTCATCAGGAAAAAATCAGACATGAGCAGTTTGTTTACACTCACAGGAGCTTCAGCACAGCTGAATTGTGTCCAGTGTATCAGTTTTGAACTCACAGTTACTGCTGCAGCGATGCATTTGGTAGAAATTTGCACATATCCGTTTTGTCCACTAATTCAAGGCCATTATTAACATTATAAAAAAAAATAAAAAATTTGTTGGCAGTAGACACATTGGACCGTGTCAATATTTTTCATGCTTGTATGAGAAAAACTCATCTAAATACACGACAAATTATTTTTAATTCTGCTAAGCTTTGCCAGCGAGGCTCGCGACCTTAGCAGGTTAAAATGGGTTACAAGCCAGAATAGCATCAAGAAGCCTGAGCTAGTGTCGGTAAAGTGTTAAGAGCGCTTATTAGCCTGTAAGTGCACATTTCCATCTCGCCTTTGCCGCTCATTAATCCCTGTGATATTTTGTGATCCTTGAAAAAAAAACACATCTGTTGCTCATATTCATGACATTCTGCTCCAGTCAGTTAAGGTGCGCTAAAGCTGATTATCTTGAAAGGGAAAATCTGTTTTAATGCCATGACAGAAATGGCAGTATACTGAGCTTTTGGCTAATGATGACAAAAATCAGCCACGTTAATGAGACAAACTTAGCTCGTTACAGCCCCAACAACAGAGTGACAAGCTTGATTTTTCACGATTCAAAGGGAGTATGTACTCCAAAAAGTGTTTGTGTGCTTCCACTGTGATCTTGGCGGGGAAATGGAGCTACTGTGAAATTAATGTGAAATTAATGTGCATGTTGTTGCTCCTCAAATTCAGCTGCCTGCCAAGCCCGTCAGTAAATAGGTCCATTTCCTTCTCTGTTTGAGAACACTAATTTTGTAGCTTTCTTTTATGCTTCCTTTCTGAAATTACAGCCTCAATTTTCAAGAGGAAGTGACGGAATGTTTAACGTGTCAGCATCCTCTGTTGATTCAAATGTCAGCTCATGTCAAGTGTTCAGCCGAACACCTCATACTCACCTTCATGCACTTTAATAGATCAAACATAAAGCTTTTCATATTACTAGTTGCAGTTGAAGGGCTGAGTACCACCTATCCACTATTCACATGGTAATGGCATGATAATTGCTTTCATTCTTTCGGTTTTGATTGGTTTATCTTTCAGGAAATCAAAGAGAAAATGGCCACAGTTAATGCATGACTCACTTGTTTTGAGGTAAACCTTTTTGAGAAGATGTTGCACTGGTACAATGTACAGGAGGTGCTTTGAATAATTCAGGACAGCAACAACTAACCCTAACTCACCCACATTTTTACTGACGTAATGTAATTTTTAAGAGTTGTGAGCTACTGTCAGATTATAGTAGAAATGTCACTGCTGACTAGTTTTAGGAGGACTCTGGTATAGTATAGCATACAAACCAGCCTACTGTACCGTGGATGGAGACACATCGGTACCTGATGGGTAGCACTTGTGTTCTGGTGAATAAAGTGCTGCATGTTCAAAAAACCTCATGCTCTCATCATGCTTATATTTTTCAAACATCAAAATCAACAGCACAAACTCATTCTTGTCACATTTGCGAGCTGGCACAGGCTTTGAAACGACTAATTCAGACAAATGGCAGGTTTCCACAAAAGCTTCCACAACCATTCCAGTAACTTTTTAGTGAATAATCACATCAAATCCCTTTTTTCAAAAGAGTGGGCACAGATTATCAGAAATATTGGCAATTAGTTATTTCTATGTACACACAAATCTTGGTCGGTACAGCACGTGATTGTAATCCCCTGTATAGCTCCCCATTTCTCATGCTTCAGTATTCTGAACCCAAAAAAATGACTGCCCCTCACTACATTATGTTATCTTTAGACAAATAGCAAGCTCAGTTGGAAATGAATTCATATCAGTGTTGTCAAGTCTCATTAAAATCATAAGTGCACGGAGACCATTGATTTGATGTCATTTTGCTCTGCTCCGTCGCAGGCATCGCTCTGGAGAAGGTGTTTGACTACAGTGAATATTGGGAAGTAGCCAGAGGCCTGTATGCTCCATTTGACTGCACGGCCACCATGAAATCTGGCAACGCTGACGTCTACGAGAACGAGATACCCGGAGGACAGTACACCAACCTTCACTTCCAGGTAGAGTGAGCTATTCTGGTCGTTTTTTTATTGTGTTTTGTGTAAGTGATTGATTTTGATGCTGAGTAAGCCTAAATGCATTTCACAAAGCTCTTCGGCACATTTTTAGCACCTTGGGATGGAGTACTAGAGGTGGTTGGTGTTTCTGAAAGGATATGAACAACAGCTCAGTGTAACATTACATTTATATTCACTATTGCTGCATGCACCACCACCTCAGTGCACCCATAAAGTGTTTGTGCTCTTACTGTGATTTACAGTTTAACTTATTGACTGTTGATATAGAACATGAGGATAAAAACTGGAATGTAAAGTACTGTCTAAGTTTAAAAAAGATCTAATATTCTGGAGGAAAATAGGCTTATTTTCTCTTACTTCCGACAGAAGTATATAAGACATTGTCTTTTTAAAAAAATGCACTTTTGAAAGTTTGTTTGTGTGTTCAAAGCTACTGAAGATGAAAGTAATGTGACTAAAATGAAATCGAGGAGGTGCAGTGCATCAGAGGCAATGTTTTAATAGAAAATCATGATAAAATGTTGCAACTTATTTTGGTGTTTGTTAATGCATCACGGTACATTAAGTACAAACACAAGTCTACAGTGTCGGCACTGTGAGTAGTCACACTCTGAGAGGTGTCACAGACTATTTAAAAGTGACTGAATCCACAGCGCTGTGCACCCACTGGAAAAAGAAATATGTGTGCACATCCCGTAGCCCAGTTTTACCCTGTTTATATCAGCGACTGTTGAACAAATGCATGTGCACCAAATGACAGTTTACAGTGGTATATTGTACTGGCCTTTGCTAGAGGAGTGTCTGTGCTATAAATTTAAAAGCATAGTGTGACTTCACAAATTATAGCCCTAAATCACAGGTTGAAACTGAATGACCCAGAATGCCTTGACTTTTCTCCTTAAGTGGAGTAATAAAAAGATTATTTTTACTCGCCTCATTCATACGGTTATTTGTTTCACTGTGGCTTGTTGCAGGCTCACAGCATGGGACTGGGAAATAAGTTCAAGGAGGTGAAGAAGGCCTATACCGAAGCCAACAAACTACTAGGAGACCTCATTAAGGTGAGACATGAAGATGAAACACCAGCAGTGTATCCATGCTGCACATTTGCTGCTTGCATAGTATAACATTAGTCTGTTTTGGTAGGTGCCACAGACTGTAGCACAGAGATATATCTGGCATGTATTTGAAATTCCTCCATTAGCATCTCTCACACTGACTGTTTCTGCCAAGCTGCCCTCTCTCCTTGCTTGGCTGAGCCAAACAATCCCAGATTAAGGTTTGGTACATCCACTTTTCTGTGCTGTCTGGATCCACTTTCAGCTCCACAGCCTGTTTGACCTTCCATGGCATCCTCAGCTTCTCTGGGTGCTTTTCTTACTCTACCCACACTGTTTTACAGTTGTGCCCTTTCCTTAGACACGTTACTCTGAGCTGGCAAATTCTACCTGTTCTATATTCTTTTTTCACCCTGTTATTTACCTGGGAGTTTTAACTTTTTATTTCAGCAAGATAGTTTTGTCCAGCACTGATACTGAGTTCTGTTCTTTGTATTGCCCTGCTCTATGCAAAATGTGGGTAGAAACTCCAGTGAACTAGTTCTGGGTTGACTTCCTGAAGGGCACATTAATCGCGGTCGTGGAGAGGGAGCTCTATTGCCAATTCCGCAGTCAACAATTTCATTCTCAGCCTAAATTCACCTCCATCCTGCTTTTTTGTTTTTCATTATCTTTCATTAATTCCTTTGTTTTTCTCCCTTCATTATTTACCATCACAGCTGAGTAATAGATTCATCCCTCTTTCACCGCGTTCACACTTACTCTGTAATTATTTTGTTCTCTAGTTTGCATTCCCTTTCTTTATCAAGCCGCCCTCTTGCTTTTCTTTTTTCACCTTTCTCTTTTTCTCATTCCATTGCTGCTTCACACACATTTATTCCCCAGCCATCTTTCTTATTTTGCTCTCTCTGGATTGAGATTGTCCATTACTCTCTATCTCCCCCTTCTCTCTCTATCTCTTTTTCTTTTTATTCTTTTTGTGTCTCTTTCTCAATTTTCCTTCTTGGGTCCCTTCTCCCTTATTTTCTTTCCCCCCTCTCAGTTTTCCTCATCAATTCCTCCCACCATACTCTATCAATTCAATTAAGACTCGGTGGGCTTCACTGCACAAGCCAGTGTTGGCTTAATGTGCCTACGGGTCCTGCGATGCTCTCTGTTGTATCCTGTTAGCTTGACAATGGCTGCGTCTCTCACACAGTTGGCTTGTCGTTAAGGGAGATAGAGTGTGTTGTCAGATATAGATATAAAGTAGACACACCACACTCTGCGCTGACACTAAGCAGAGCAACCATGGTATATACACTGACTATGCCATTCCACGCATGCATGCATCCATCCATCCACAGCACTGCAAAAGCTTCATCTGTGAAGCTCAGAGCTGTGGTTGAAGGATTGTGTTGTCAGAGGACTTCATTTCCAGACCACTCGTATGAGAAATGTCTAAAAAATTAATGGTATTAATGGATGTGTCCGTACGCTGCCCCTCCCAACCATGAAAAAGACAACTCCAATTATGTCAGATTTTTTATTTTTGTTTTTTAATGTTTAATCATCATCAAAACATTTGCATAAAAGTGATTTGATTAACATGATCACTTACTTTTATAAGCATATTAATTCTCAGTAGTCCTTTTTAGGGAGCCATGTCCTGAATTAAGGAATCAAGATATTTGCACAGGATGTCTGTGAAATGGCAAAAAAAATTAAGAGTCAGAAACAGACTTATAGGCTCATTGGAATCCACTTACTTCCAAACAACATGGAAAGCAATTCAGGAGACTGTGCGACTAGTCAAAATTGATATCCTAAAATGCTCATCAGCCTGTTTTATAGACCAATATTAAGTCCAGTGTAATCATAACATCAAGCACACAGTGTAGATTCACCTAATCCATGGACATAATTCATAATTATAAAGGACCTCCGCTCAGCAGAATGAAGGGGTGTAAAAAGAGTCGTAGTCTCTTGAGTTTTCCTCAGTATTAATGCTGATTTGATTAGTCTGTTGTGAATGTTTGAGGTCAGAAAAACTGTCCTCTGTGTCCTCTTATTCATCATACAGCCATGACGTTTGCATGTACAGTAACCAGGTAGTATGATTAGTGACAGTGGATGTTTGCCACACTGCTCACTACAGTAAAGAAAGTTTACACCGACAGACTTAGCAAGCTGTTTTTTAAGCCCTAAATTTAACACAATTATCATAATTAGCATATGGAATTATTATTATATAGTCTAAGTATTGCAATGTGTTATGAGGCTTATGCCCCCCCCCCAGCATCAGTGATCTCTATTTAAAATGGATAAGTTTGGTTAATACAGTCAGTGGAGGAGGGAATGCTAAATTAATAACAGAAAACATTTAAAAGTCTGTCTGGTAAAGGAATCCTATAAAACGGAGACAGAACAACAGCTGATGCAGCTGAGCAGTGAGCTGCAGACAGACGGGGATCCTTTCTCGTCTTCATACAAATGTTCTGTAACATGCCGTCATGTATTCTGCATCCCTCGACTGATGCTCGCCTGCCAGTCCTTTCCCCCTCATCGGTCTCCCAGTCACGTAGTGGTGCTCCTGCACAGACCACAGTGTTGTAATATCACCAGAACGCTTTGACGCCAAAGCTGACAAACTCTTTGCCAAAAGATAATGGTAATAATTAATCTCTTCTAGTTCCGGAGCTACTTAGTATTTTTGCTTGAGGGTATATTTGCAGTAGAACAGTCGGACAAAACATACATGAATGGATGGATGCCTACAGGCACTGTCTTTATCCCAAATGTACAATAAAGCTTTTTGTTGTGTGTATGTTTCCATTTTACACAAAGTATTTGCACAACATACCATAAATAACAGTAAAGAGTGTTTGATTGCTTCTTATTACATTATCAAGTCAACAAACATTTTCATCTTTTCTGCAAATGGAAAGCATGAGAGTTTTACAAATGGATCAGTTAAGCAGGTGGAAAAAAACTGCTCAGACGATACATAAATATTTATTTGTAGTGCTGCAAGGAATGATTATCTTCATTGTCAGATTACTTTCCTCATATTCGTTAGGTTTATAAAATGTCAGTAAATATTGAAATATGTCCATCACAAGTTCCAGAAGCCCATGATGATATCTTTAAAGGCATAGTTCGACATTTTGGGAAATGTGCTTATTTGCTTTCCTGCTGAGAGTAAGATGAGACGATTGATACTTCTCTTTTATGCGTCTGAAGTCTTGTCGTTGCCATTAGGTTGCCTGGCAACCAGCAAAGACTCCACAAAGTCAGAAGTCAGCCAAGAAATAGTCAGGCACATAACTGCCCGTCAACCAAAACTACAACATACGACCTCAATTTCAAAGAAGTTGGGCCATTGTCTAAAACATCAATAAGACACAATCCAGTGACTTGCAAAACTGTTTCAACCTGTATTCAATTGATTATAGTACAAAGACAAGATATTTGATGTTCAAGCTGATTAACTTAACTTTATCTTTATCTTGATCTACATAGACACGGAATTTGATGCCTGCTACTGGCTCTAAAAAAGTTGGGACAGGTGCATATTTATCTCTGTGTGACATCACCTTTTCTTTTAACAACATTGGGAACTGAGGACACAAATTTCAAACAATGAAGTTCTTAAGGTTTATGTTTTCCCCATTCTTGCTTGTTATACAACTTAAGTTGCTCAACAGCCCAGGGTCTCCATTGTTGTATTTTGCGCTTCATAATGTGCCACACATTGTCAATGGGAGACTGCAGGCAGGCTAGTCTAGTACCTGCACTTGTTTACTGTGAAGCCAAGCTGTTGTAACACGTGACGGATGTTGCTTGGCATTGTCTTGCTGGAATAAGCAACCCGTTCTCATTCCGAATTCCTGAAATACCGCTGCTTGTTCAGTGTTTTCTGCGTCAGACACCGACGAGGAAAGCCACACTTTTGTGCCAGTATAATACAACGCTTGGCAGCACCAGTTTGAAATGCTGCCGGAAAACAATGCAATGTAAGGAGCTCGAAAGTTCCTCTAGGGCAGACTGGAGAGGAGATGGATAGGTCAAACAAACAACAGACTTTCACCCAGGAGCCCCGCTGTTTGCTTCCTGTATTAGTGTTTAGCCGAACCATGTTTTTTTCTAAACGTAACCACGTGTTTTTCTTTTCGCCCTAAAACTATCTACTAATAAAGGTAAAGATGTGGTGTTTACTGACGTTTATTTTGAAAAAGACTGAATGCATCTAATGAGCAGAAAGTGTACACTTCCTGCGAAAGCGGAAGTGTAAGACACTATGCATGCAATCGGCATAAATCAACATGGTATCCAAGAATGTCAGCAACAGACTCACCCAGGATACCTAGCACATCAAATGTAATTTAGTTAGTGTAGTGTGCTTAATGTACTTTTGGACAAAGACGGGTTAACTGTTATCCTCCCATGCCTCCAGTCTTAATGCTAAGCTAACCAGCTGCTGGCTGCAGCTTTATGTTGCACATCTTTGAGAAGCTTTTTGCTTAAAAGAAAATTTATTCCAGTTAATTTTCTGTTGGCTAATAGAACCCATTTCTTTTAATTTCATCATAATAAAATAAACTAACCTTTAGTTTCGTTATTAAAAAATCCTAAAACTGTCATCAACTTGCATACAGCTGGAGCTGTAGTTTTCCAACTTTCTAATGTCTCTTCCCCCTTTATTCCTCTGCATTTAACTTGCACTCCTTTTTTCTGTTTTCCTCCCTGTTCCTTTCTTGCTCAGCTTCATCTGTCGCAACATGAGCGTGTCAATATAAGGAGGACAAGTTGTATTTGTGTGTGTGTAAGTCCTGTCTTCCCCTTTCCCTAACTTACTCTGTCACTTTCCTTTTGCAATTACAGGCACGTATTCACTCACCTCCACACTCCTAAAACACACACATACACACTCAGTGTCTCTTACTTGGAGGTGGAGCACCTCCTTGTATTGCCTGTGGGGCTGCAGATGTCTATTGCTCTTGTCTGTTTGCCTCTGTCTCTCCTCCCCATCGCTTCATCTGTCCATTCCTTTCTCCCTCACCCTCTCTTAGTCTTCCTGTCGCTCTCTTCATCATCCTGTCTGCTGTCTCTCCCTGCTCTACCTCTCTGCTTTCATTTCTTCTCACCTCCTCCTTCATGGCTCCCTCCCACCTCCCCTCATTTCAATTAGACTTCCTTCATGTATCCCTAATCTTTCTATCGTTTCTCCGCTCCTCCCCCTCTCTGAGTCTCTCGTTATCACTCCTCTCTCCTGTCTCCTCCTCTCCTGACAGGTACCATTCTTCACTCTGCTCCTGGCTTTGCTGGCTAGCATTATAGAGTGTGTGTATGTGTGTTTATTGTATTTGCCTTCCCTTCACACACACACACACACACACACACACACACACACACACACACACACACACCCGCACAGATGCACACACACTGTTCTGGATGATATAATCCTTTGCCCATTAGGGGAGTTCAGGTTTGGATAGAGTTGCATTTCAAAACAAATTCAAGCAAAGTACACAGACGGATGACACACACAGACACACACAAAATCACTTCCATTCCTTCACACACATACACACACTCCGCTGTACCAGCTTTCTACTGCCAGGAGTGTGGAGTCATGCAGGACCACTTACTGAGAGCTGTACATTAGTGAAAGTGAGAAAGATGGACAGAAGGCAGAGGAAGAGTAGTGTGAGAGAGCCAAGGAACATGGAGGTAGTAGGAATAGAAAAAGCCAGTCAAAGTGGAGAGATGGAGGTGGACGAAGGTGGAACAGGTCTTGTGTGTCAAGTATGATAATATGAGCCTGCGTGAGGAAGTACATAAGGTTACAGATGAGTTTAAGTGGTGGTGAGAGAGACATGGAAGGATCAGAGCGCTGAGTGCTGCTGCATGCAGAGAAACTGAGCGATATTACTGGATATAAAAAAGGTTTTTAGATGCATCTGTCTAGTAATTCATATGTAAATTATGTCATATTAAATATAGTAAAGCAGAGCTGGAGTGAGAAATTTTGATAATATGCTGAGTATCTTAAAGTCTTCTTTGAAAATGACATGCCCATTAATTTATTTGAGAAATAGATAATGACACTGGTTGGTTTGATTTGATCAGTCAGACATCCAAAAGTGGCTTGGGAATTTCTACAAGACTGTAAAGTATCTGCCTAGTATATATGAGTGGAAATGATTTTACACTGCAGCTATACAGCACTTGTTGTGGTAAAACTAGGAGGATGGTATCAAATCTCAGTTTTTAGCCACGCTAACAGTGTGACACAAGGGATGGCAGTGTTGGTTTGTTGGTCCACTTTGGTCCAGGCTAACAGATCTCGACACCTACAGTATAGATTAAATGGATGAACTTCAGTGCAGATATCCATGATGCCCAAGCATTATGTTCTCGGGTTGTCTGGAAATACATACCTACATGTGTCCATCTATCTGTCCCATTCTCAAGTACGCCTTTAGGGAATTTCTTTAAATTTGGCACAACAAACTGATTAGATTTTGGTAGTCAAAGGTCACAGTGACCTCACAAAACACCTTTTTGGCCATAACTCAAGAACTCATAGGTTAGTCATGACAAAATTTCACACAAATGTCTTCAAAAATATGATGATAAAGTGATGGCATTTTATATCCAAAAGGTCAAAACTTTACTATGACATCGTAATATTCTACATTAGTCAATGTCACATCTCAGAACCAGGAGGGAAGACGTTTGGTCAGATACTGAAATGGTGACTCTAATCTTTGGTGTCCACCTTGAACCTGTGCTAAGTGTATAGATCTTCTGTACTGCTGGGTTGAAGATGTGTGTGAAGTATACACATTTTAGAATATGAAGCTTCTTTGTCAAAGCATTGTCATCTGTCATTGCTACATATGAGTCTGGACAGACATGGATGTAAACTTTAACTGCAATATTACTGTTTCACGGAGGCATACAAGCACAAGGCAACAATTCTAGTTTAATCTTCTGCCACCAAAATTTTAATTTTATTCAAATATCTCTACATCTACAAGATGGTTCGGCACAAACCTTTGGTACATAAGTTCTTATTACCCAGAGGATCAATCCTTTGGGGTTCACCTGACTTCTCGTCTTGTGCAAACATCAGGACAAAATTTCAAGTTGTCAAGCTAATGACATTCCTATTGGCCTCAGCTGTACTTTGTTTTATTTCACATGTTGACCTCTCTGCTAGGGCGGCACAATATGAGGAAAACATGCATGCCATAACGTTAAATATCGCAATAACAATACTAATAATACAGTACTTGAAATAAACAGATATTAAAGTGCACTCAGTTCTACCTTTCTGCTGCTCTCAGTATACTATTAAAATAGCACAAATTGCTTGTTGAATTAATTAAAAAAAAAAAGGAAATTATGTTCAGCATTCTTTTATTGAACAAATTGAACATTGAACTGAACCCAAAAGACATCAGTAAAAAAAGAATGAGTCACTATTTAAAGGGTAGTTTTCTACTTGTACTCTATTTCAGCTGACTTAAAAAATCTGAGTGCATTGTCACAGCCTTTTGCAATGTGTTTATCACGCTAGTTGACATTCTGATGAAGGTTAAAAAGACACTATACTGTGCAGCCCTACTCCCTGCTTACGTCATCTTCACAAAAAATACACACTGTAAAACATAGAAAAATTCCTCTAATAATGGTTGTTTTTGACACCACCCTGTAGCCAGTTACTGTATGCACTTCATCATGACCTCTAAAGAACAAAAACTATTTTTTAAACTCAACTAAAAATTTGGATTCTTCAAAATGAGCATTATAGCCCCACAAAGATGCTGGCATGGCTGTGAACTAGTTGTCTGCAACTTGCCTTTTCTAGTGGATTGGGTTTTGTTCAGGGGTTCAAGAAGCAGATTACTTGCATTAGTCCAGGTGTTGAAAACACAGCAAATGAAGTTGTTTTTGTCTGGCTCCAAAATTAACAAGTATTGCATAGAACATTTCAAAAGCTAACTTCCCCTTCAATATGTAATGACATGGTTGACAGTGTGATCTGTATAAGACAGAGGTTTTAACTTCTGACATAATGACACCATCCCATTAGTTAGACTGAGAGCGATCAGCAGTGAGGAGTGAAGAGTCTGAGCTGAGCTACACACAGGAACAGAGAAAATCAGATTTTTCTAACCCCGGTTCTAACCAGGGTGTCATTTACCACACTCCTCATCTAAAAATATAGGAAAGCTCACACATCATATAAAGCTCACACATTGTTGGAAACAAAATTTCTTTTTCCTATGTGTGAGGCAGCCAGCGAGAGCTGGAGATGGGTTATTCATCAACAGAGATTGATAATGAGAGTAACACTCTTGACTGTGGATCATGGAAAAAAAGGAGTATTTGGCAGAGAGATGTGAAAAGAGGGATGGATGCAGGATGGAGGTGATTCATGAAAGAGTAAAAACTCAACATCTTGGCTGTTACTGTGAAGACAGAGGATAGTAGTTAAGCGAGTTAGAGAGGGATGGCGTAAGAAGGATGGTTCATGAAGACAGATAATAAAGAGAAGAGTAACAATTTTTAACTTTGCAGTGGAAAAAAATGAGAAAAATGGACTCTGGAGACAGAGAGACAGAGGAAACAATAGAGAATGGGAGACACGCTAAAGGTAGATGGGGAATGCACAGTCACGCTGCTTTCTTGCGTTTCCGATAGATTTTGAGGAACTCGGCAGTGAGCTTTTGTTCCGCAGCTATACCAAGTTAATGGCCTCTCCAGGGATTCCAACAGCCCATTCAAATCTCTTAAGCTTTTCTGTAAATAGTCATTCTGTTAAAGCAATGTATCATTATCGCCTCTATTCACAAACCCAATCAAACTGAGCTTTAGGTGTTGCAGCAGGGACCTGCTGAAGGGAAGTGCGCACTTGTTTCAATCAGCGGGAAGCATTTCTTTCTTGTATCTCGCTGGGAAAGGGCTGATTTGCTTGTGAGGTTCCTTTGAACATTTGTGAAGTGGTTGTGGACTTTAACAGGCATCTTGGGCTGTTTTTAAAGATGTAGCTTTTCACTATGTGATTAATTGCAGTGACAGTTTTCAAATAGCTTGTGCCGTAACAATCAGAATACAAGTCCTTGTTCTGTTTGTTGAGTGTCAAAATAAAGTTTCACAGTGGAAGGAGCTATTTCAGGTGCCATAGACAATATGGGATGACACTTTGACAGCTTATATAGTAATAACATAGGGTGAGATGCTAACTACAACTTCCATAATTCATTTAGGCAAGAAAAATTAATTAATCAAGGTTTGAATTTCTGTAACAGTACGTGGAAGCTACAGTTTGTGATGCTGAGAAAAGTGAAACACGATCTACACCTAAAACCCATTCAGTTTTAACTTCTGGATCAGTTTTGCATGAATGCAGTCAGTGGTGGAAAAATTATTCAAGGCTGTTACTTGAGTAAAAGAAGCAATACCTCAGGGTAAAATTATTCCAGTATAAGTAAAAGTCTTGCATCCAAAATCTTACTTATGTAGACGTACAAAAATATTAACAGCAAAATGTATTTAAAGTATCAAAAGTTAAAGTACTCATTAGGCAGCTGACCCTGTCAGTGTGACATAATACCATAGGGTTATAGTAGGTATGCATTTTTAAGTGACATTTTATACTGTTTATACTGTTTTTTAATCTGTTACAAGTCATATATTATGAACTGAGCATATCTCTTGTAGATCAAGTCTCTCAAGAGACATCTGCTGAATATCTTGGTGCAGAGATTACAGTACAAACCTCTGCAGAAACTGTGCACAAAACTCATGTAACTGGGGGCGCCCCGGTGGTCAAAGGCTCAAGACACTGGCCATGAACCATCAACCAACCAACCATTGCGTCCAGCCAGGGACCTTTTGTTGCATGTCAATCTCCATCTCTCTCTCTCTTCCTTATTTGTTTTGGCTGCTAAATATATTAGATGTAATATTCTGTATGATTTAGGACCCGAATGTTGTTTGATATGCATATGTGTCCTGAAAGATATACTATGCGGAATATTCCTGAAGAAAACAATGTCTAGCCTCATTCAAAAGTAACCGTCTCAATCATCACTTATTAACTACTCTCAGTGTGCTGCAGTGTAGTTTTCTGCAGAGGCTCAGCCTGTATTTTCTTATTTCTCAAATTTCTGTGTTCAGGATGTTGATGGGTGTGTACCCCCGCAGTGCTCAGGTGAGCTAGGGACTTGATTAAAATGTAGCAATAAGGGGGCGATCTCAAGCTCAACTGGTGTGTGCGCCTCATGTGGGCTGAGTTCTTGCAGTGGCACAGGTTTGATTCCAACCTGTGGACCTTTGTTATTCTAGAGATGTCTTATAATAAAAGGCAAAACAGACACAGCACAGAAAAAATGCAAATAGCGAGGTGAAACGCCCAACGAGAGTGAATCTGTGGTTGACTTGTACTTTCACTTTTGCTGGCGAGCGTGTCTACAAACAGTAACTGACAATCCTGCATAGTTTCCCTTTAATATGGCTTTGACAGGATACTTTTAAACAACTTACTTCAAACTTAAATAAAAGCTGACATCACAACACAAACACATGTATGCAAGACTTCCCGTTAATCTGTGTTGATTCTGGGGGCATGGGTCATGAACTATCCTGGTCATTCGCCTGGCAAGGAAAAAATATACTATAATGGAAAATGCTTTAGTACACAGTTTATCTTTAGGTGTAGCACTCTGTTCATTAACACCGATGTGTTACTGTGGCACTGATGGCATTTACTGTCTACAACAATTTAGAATGAGGTAGTTGGTTGTCCTGTCATCTCCAGAGACCAAATGCTCACTCACACACATGCACGCGCGCACGCGCGCACACACACACACTTACACACAAGTTGGACTATGCTTGTTCAAAGACTAAGGCAGTCTCGGGAGATGCACCTCACAAGCACCTCCTTCTCAGGGGAGCTGTGGTAATCCCAGCGCAGCATTTGTGGATGAGTGCATGTCTGTGTACTTCACGTCTCATGCTCCAATTTGGCATCACATCTCTTAGAAGTGGATGCGAAGTTCTCTGTTGGGGAATTTTTTTAGAGAATGTCAGTTTGATCTATATTCGCTGATTCTTTTGCTTTTTCTGTCCTCTCCTTGCCATCTGATATCAGCAGAGTGGACTAATTGCCACATAAATAGGCATCTTGTAGTGTCTATAGGCCCATTCTTTGTTGTCTCGTCCTTCAGCTGTCAATACTTAAGTTTACAGCTCCTTTAAACCATGAGTCACGCTCATAAACAGGACACTTGCCCTCTACTGGTGTCTCCAAACTGTGACACAAGTGTTAAATTTGAAAGCATTTGGCTCCTGAGATGAGACTGAGTCTCTGTCGTCTGTTCCCATTAATCACCCTTTGATCGCATTTTATAATAAAGCCTTCAGAATCGAGTACAAACAGGAATATCTGCGAGAGACACAAAGTTAGCCAGGTTTTTTATTGTTAATCAGTCATATTAATTGACCCCTCATTCTCTTTAATGGTCCGAATATCAAATGGCAGTGAACAGGAAGCCTTAAATCTGTCTCTCCATTCATTACAATAGTAGACTAATGTGTGCAATTTGATATTTGCATCAGTGTCCTGTTCGCAGTCAAAAAAAGACTCCACTTATCACCATTATGCTAATAGGGATCGCTATTACCATAATGATATGCCATTATAAATAATGAAAGAATGAATACATGTGATTTTAATGAATGTTTTCCTCGCTCTTTCTTCTTCCCTCTGTATTTCCAGGTTCATTCTGTTTTTACAGAGAAGACCTGTGTAGTTTAGTTCATGGCTGCCAAATCAGAGATTAAAGAGACTGTATAGATGTAAACATCTTTTCATTTCTCATTCTCCTTCCTTGGCCCTCCCTTTTCTCTGGGTCACTCCGTACTTAATCTTCACAGACAGCATCTTCATTAAAATGATGCTGTCACCACTTTCTTCTGTTAGTGGAATCATTGTGGATGTGCATTTCTACCTGCACGCTGCTGACAGGGAACCACACAGCAGGACTTTACAGAGAAAAATGGTGCAGGCCCGGCAAACAGCTGCTGCAACTTCTGCTTTTTGGAATGAAACTAAAAGATTAGACCATAGTAAAGTGTAATATTATCCAGAATAGATTCTCTGTGTGGGTTTTTCTGATGTTTGTCAGATTAAAAGGCCAGTGGTCACGTACCAGAGAGAAATAATACCACCGCTCCTGGTCCGAAGCAAACTGAGATATCATCTGCTTGCAGAGGCTGCACTCTAATATCTTGTGCTCAGTCTGTGGTGAAATAGAATATCTTACTGAGGACCAAACTGAGCTGATATTAGCCCTTCTCTTCATCCTCCACCCTCTTTCTTTTCCCTCAACAAAAGAAGTGATTCAACGTAGACTGTCACACATACATTTGGTTCTCACACCTCTGTCTTTCCATCTCTCAGGTGACTCCATCCTCTAAGATCGTGGGTGACTTGGCCCAGTTCATGGTGCAGAACAACCTGACCAGGGCAGAAGTGGAGGAGAGTGCAGATGAATTGTCCTTCCCCCTGTCTGTGGTCGAGTTCCTGCAGGGATACATCGGGATACCACATGGAGGATTCCCAGAGCCACTCAGATCTAAGGTACAGTAGCTTGTCCTGTATGCAAAGGCAGTTTAGGACCCCCTAAGATCAGTGTAACTCTAACATCTACTGAGGAAAACAAAACCACAACCGTCATTAGGATGACGGACACCAACTCAAACTTATTTTTTAGTCTTTGTTTTCTTCACTACTTCCTTAACTAGTAGTTTTTATGTAGCCAACACAAACACATGGAGGAGAGCTTTCTGGCTCCAGTTAGAACCTAAAATTCATAACATAAAGGCACATGTGTACCCACAAGTGCACACACACAAACACACACACACAAATTCTGTCACACGCTTGGTTACATCAGACAGCTGCAAACGGTGAAGAAAACCGTGATATTGCTCTGTCCTCTCATCTCCTCTCCGTTTCTTTACCTCTGTCTACTTCCCTTGTCTCCTCTTGTCAAGACAGCAAACAGCAAGGGAGAGACTCTCATGTGCATCAGGGGCCAACAGCCTCAGGTCTCCTCGGGAGAGTCGCATGAACACACACAGGCATGAATAGAGGCAAATTTGTCACATTCTCCCAAAAACCTGCTGACATATTGGCATACTTGACATTTCACAAAAAGTCAGACTGTATTTTTTTTTTTTTTTTTTTTTTTTTTACAGAGGGAGAAAACCAGGGGATGTTTTTCCCCCGCTAACATCCACAGATGCTTCATAATGTATTATCAGTGGACTGGCTGGCACATAAAATGTGAAATATTCAGTGTGAGACCTTGTCTGCACGTTTCCATAGGACACTGAAATATAAGTAAAGGAGAAATAAAATATAATTAGTCATCTACTTCCTGCCCCTTTTTAGCTGGGCTACAACAAAGCAGGGGCCCTTGTTAGGGTGGGAATGTCAAACCCTGTTGTTCAGGATGTGGGCCAGCAGTTCTGGAAAGGTTTGGAGAACCAAAATGAGCACAGCAGTCGAGGAACTTGGTTCAGAGCTCTGCTTTTGGCATTAGTATACATCAAACACAAGTCATCAATACAAGAACAAAGGACTGACTTGAAGGAGGGGTCCCCAGTCCACAGACAAAAGGCCAAATTATTTCAACAAGGGCTTTAAATACTCCCAGGTTAGACTATTACAACTAGCATGGGTATAATTAAACAGACAATTAAAGCTATTACAAAAGTCACTTACATCAGTCTTTATGGAGGCCCTTAAGATGTGCAATAACACACACTTCAGGCTCGAGTTAATTTTACTATCACTGGTAAGAAATTAAATACAAAAAGAAAACCCACTGCTACCTCCCCCATCCCCAAGGTCCCATTTGGTACAGTCCACATACCCAGAACTCTAATGGAGAAAGAGGCACTTATGTGCATGTGTTCATGAGAGCACCATCCTAAACCAGGAAGAGTACCTCGGAAAAAAACACTGAGAAATCAAAGCGAACAAGAAACAATAAAACAAATTAAAGTATTAATCAACCAAACTGGATCGTGAGTTTAGATGATAAACACGTGTCATGTAACCAAAACAATATATTTAACTAAACTAATGAGAATAAATGAACTTTGCACCTGACTGGTGAAGGAGTGAGTGGATCTCCCTCACAGCCCTGTCGACGCAAATGTCATTGATAAGGTCATAGAATGATGCCATAGACACCACTGACTCTTCCTGTAACAATGTGGCCACAGTTTAGCACACTGACTGTGCTCAGTCTGGCCATATGCTACGTTTCAACCTGTTGTAGTCTCGTGTTTTTGATGAACTGTATGAAATTTAGCTTATGATCATTTTCCCCTGCCCTGTCAAGTTCATCTTCATTTTAGCTTTGCGCTCCTTTCATGATTTAGTTGCAGGTTAATGAACCTGTCCGTCCGTTTATTTGTATATTCATCCGTCTCTTTAGTTACTGTTTCTGCCTCACATCTTTCCTCCTCTTTGTTTACCTCTCTGCAAAACTAACTCCTGATGTCCTGTCAGCCTTATCATCAAATTGTCCTTTCTCTCCCTGTCTCTGTAAACTGTGATCAAATATGTGTCATTTAGCTTCCCAGGCAGTCTCACCCTTGCCAATCACAGTGTTTTGTTTTATTGTTTTTGTTTTGTTCTGACATACCCCATACACCCCCAGTGTCCGCTAGCTCTCTGTTAGTGTCTCTCAATCTGTGTCATGTCTCTCAAAACTGTGGCATAGGAGTCTTTCTATTAAACAAACACAACTTTGAACAACTTCTGTGTTCATTCAGATATTCAGGATTCCTTTTTTTTTAATTTTCAGTCAACACTGGAATACTTTGTACTTTCTCAGCAACCCACCCTAGATATTTAATGCACAAACAAAAAGCAGCTTTTTCCACACACAGCTTATGAACCAATTCCCTCCATCCCTGTGAGTCGGTTAAATTCAGAGTTCAGCTTTGGTCCAAATGATTTTTGCTCTCCCCTCACAATGTTTTCGTTTGTGCTTATTGTGTGTGCCTGTGTTTATACGTGAGCTGTAAGTCTGAGACAAATATGATCAAATTTATTGTCACCCACTGAGTATGTTGGAGTGCGTTTAGAGTATAAATCAAAATAATTGGTGTCAAGCTCATGTAAATTAGATAGTAAGGGAAAGTAAAACATGACTTTATTTATTAAATTATCATCCCTGTGTTTGTTGTAGTTTGCCTCATGTCAGGCACTGACCATCATTTACTGCTGCTTCACTGAATCGGTTCATCTTACTAATGTTGGAGTGATTATTGGAAGCTCCAGCATGCATTTGCATGCAAGCTCAGACACACCACTACATTGCTGCATGCAAAACCCATGAGATATCTGCATCCATGTTTACTGTAGCTGAAGGTTATTTTTGCATGTTAGTAGCAGGGATGAAGTCATGTTTCTGTAATGATCTTTGCTGGCATTAATTAGTTGGCAAGCATGTTTTCACATGCATTAATTTCAGTCTCATATACTGTCACAAATGCACACAAGTTATTTGCATGCAGTGGGAAAACTTTTCAAGACACCAAAAGGAAATTGAGGTGTTTCCTCATCTTAGTTCTGTCATGCTCAGTTCATTTGCAGTGTGGGTGGACAGAGAGAGTGGTCAAGGGAGAGGAAAACACAAAAGGCAGGAAGGCAAAGGAGAGGAAGAGGGAGACTGTGGGAGGATAGATGAGGAGATGGGGTAGAGGGAGAGAAGAAGGAGGCCATTGGAAAGAAAGTGAATTCAAGAAATTAGATTATTGTCAAAAAAAATCCAGCACATCCCTCAGAGGCACTGCACTCGGAAAGAAAGGAAGAGGGGGAAAAAATCTGTGACAATAAAAAAAAAAGAGAGAGAGTGGTGTGTGTTGTTGAGTAGCTTTTAGAGGAATGAGGAGAAAAAGCAAATAACCTTGAAGGAAGAGTTTGTCTTTCCTTCATTTGTAAACGTAGACACACTCGCTCACTCACTCACTCACTCACTCACTCAGACACACACACACACACAGAGTCACTATTTGTCCTCGTCTCACACTTAAACAATCAAGCAGTTTAGGTGTAAGACATCCTCAGAGGATGCAATGTTAATGAGCAGGGGGCTCAAATGAGCCTGCCATCTTTGAAGTGTCTTTCTCTCACACACAAATGAGTCAGCTATCTTTGAACTGTTAGCTCTGTGACTAATAGCATTGCACCGGGCCCTTTGTCTGGAGATTTCCGCAAGGCACACACACTCGCTATCATAAATGTGCCAACATGTTAAACACACACAAAGACTAGAACGCGGTAGCACACACATGTGCAAACATAACATGAATATATGCACATATATTTACAGTATGTATGCACACAGGAGACATATAATCAGGTGAATGTTAAGTTTGGTGCACACAGCGTTATGCTTAAAGTGCAAATGTGTGACACATGCAGAATACCAATGCAGTACTTAGCATGTTAGCTGAGGCGATGATTATTTTTTAACCTGAATGAAGCTAAGATAAACAAAGGTACACACACACACACACACACACACACACACACACACACACACAGTGGTAGGTAGCACAAAAAGCTTTTCCATTAGCTTTTTCTGTTTGTACATTTCCAAGAAACATTTGCTGGAGCAGTGGAGCAGACTAAATAGGCTAATTGTATGGAGATTTCTGCAACTGTCCCTCCCTCCCTGTGCGCCTGTGTAGACTGTGTCATCAGAAGCTGAAGATATCTGTGAAAACACAAAACAGCAGCCCTTAGGCAAAATGCCTGTCCTGACATAATCTCTTCACCAGACATTATTAGTAGCCTCAGATCGATTGTCTCTACAAGTTGTGTCAGATACCAGCGACTGTGTGGGCAGATAAAATGTCATCATTAGTCTTACAGCAGCCTCCACTTTCCACAATTATCCCTTTTCTTTCTCCTTCTCCTCGTCTTTCTCCTCTACGATTTCCGAAAACCGGGATGATGTGTCACATATGCGGCAACACTGCAGTCATCTCTGATCTGCTGATGACACTTTACTAGAGAGGAAAAGATGAAGTGAGAGAGAGATGGGGGGACTGAAAGTGGATATCACTGCAGATCTTAACACAACGGCAGTGCCACTTTTATGCAAATAACAAAAAATAACTTGCATTAAGTTTAATATTCTCTCCGATTCAAGTGTTTCTCCATCCCTCAAAACAGCTCCCCATGTATCTCCATCCTCCTCCTCCTCCTCCTCTCACTCAAAGTCTCTGTCACTGGTGCTTTGACAGGGTGCTGCTTTTATCCAGACGTATAGTTATGAAGTACAATGTGAAGGTTTTACCAGCACTTTATACATCCCACATGCTTTCGAGTCCCATGGGGTACTACGATGGAGATACATTCACAAAGACTATATGACTTTGAATAACATCTTTTAGTGATCTGTTTGTTTCCCCTTTTCTTGCACCCTCATACCTTCTGTCTTCTTCTGTTTCCTCTCCTTCATCCTTCTCACGTCTGTTCTCTGTTAACGTCCTATCCCAGGTGCTGAAGTCCCTGCCCCGTATCGAGGGTCGTCCCGGCGCCTCTCTGCCACCCATGGACTTCAAGACCCTGGAGGAGGGGCTCCGAGCTGCACACGGTGACGACATCACCCCTGAGGATGTGATGTCAGCAGCCATGTACCCCAAGGTGTTCCAGGAGTTCAAGGAATTTACTGGTGAGTGAGCAGACTTGACAATGGATCTTTGTCTTCACATATTGATAGTGAATTAAGAACAGAAATCGTGGTCTCATTTTCACACGCGCTCTCTGTCTCATTTGTATTATTACTGGGGCTTGAAATTAGCAGCTAACCTTAAGTCGTGAACATTCAAGTTTCATCAGGTAGAAATTATTTCAGTTGTCTTTGGCAGTTCACGTATAGGAAAACAATCATATGCTTCAGATTCAGGGGAGAGCAGAGTTGGAGCCGAAAGTGGAAACAAAACAGCAACTAATGGTGAATTTACATATTGCATGTATAAGAAACCAGGACAGTAAGAACGGATGCTATAGGGCGAGAAATCAGCACAACCAGGAAGAACATTTTGTAGCAGGTTTGAAGTACGCGCAGTCAGCAGCAGCATGTAGCTGGAGAAGGCTATGATGTGGGGAGTTTAATAGGAATCCATTCTACAGGAGTCAAATTTTCAAAGTTGTTTAAAAGCCGCAGTAACACTCAGCCGCCTGGATTAACACAAGCTTAATTGTTGCTTTGAGGGGTGAGAAAATGTTAGCATTAAACTGGGAGGGCGTTTCTGTGAGGAGCTTTATTTAATGTACAGCTGTTCCTTCACTACTGCAGGTTAAGACTAAAAACACACCTCAACCTGAATTAAAAGGGACAGTTCAGATCTTTTGGAGCGGGGTTGTATGAGGTACTTAGCCATAGTTGGCGTATTATACACAGTAGTTGTCAGTGGGTATATTTAGAGTGGCATTTGCACTTTGGTGAGGCAAGCAGGAGTACCAGCATGGAAGCCAAGAAATGAACTGCTGTGGAGGGGTCAGTAACTATATGTATTTCAGCCACCTTAAAAAAACGTCTATCAATTTAAGGGTACACTATATTTAGAATATTTTCACTGCTTTACCTTGACACAGATAGCAATTTCTCTCTTCAAAGCCAGACTCCATTGAGAAAAACAGTAATTTAACATTGCTGAGTATGGGAGCTGCTGCTCTACCGCTGCCTTGATCACTTAGTTTGTGTTTTTGTATGACTGTGGGTTTTTTTAAAGGGTTAGTTCGGATTCACCAAAGTCACACAATAACACAAACAAACAAACTGATCGAAGCAGCGGTAGACCAGCAGCTCTCCTGTTAAGTGAGCTAAAATTACTGTTTTGTCAATGAAGTCTGGTGGCTTTGACAAGAGCATAGATGTGAAATTTAAGCCACTGTTGGCTTCCCTGTTGGAAAGAGCTGCCTGTGGCAATATAGAGCAGTAAAAAATTGTTAATATAGCGTACACTTAAGCTGCTACTGTTTTTATTTTGTTTTGATTTCTTTTCTTATTTAAGTGGGCCTTTTTTAGGTGGCTTAAATACATTTTGCTCCTGTCTAGCCGTACATTGCTTAGCTTCAGTGGTGGTACTCCTGTCTACTTCTCCAACCGGGGGGGGGGGGGGGGGGGGGGGGCAGACCACCATCTACTGTCGGTAATACACGAACCCCACCTCAAAAGATCCTAACTATCCCTTAAACACTCAGTCTTTTCTAATTCCATTTCTTATACCAAATATAGGCCCTAAACTAGCCCCTTTTTCAAACTGGCATCCCCTGATTTGCCCAGGTCTTAAAGTACCAGCTGATATTAAGGTCACCTCTGTTTCTCACTGTCTAGCTAACTTTGGTCCAGTGGACTGTCTCAACACCAGGCTGTTCCTGGATGGACCCAAGATCGCCGAGGAGTTTGAGGTACACAACTCAATACTACAGACCATTATATTATTAGACCAGAATTTTAGAGGGGACCTCCACTAATTTTTCTGATCAAGATCATTTCTAATAGAAACTTGCTCTAGATTTAAAGTCATGGGCGTCTACCAGACAGAAAGGGTATCTTGGCCTTTACAGAAATATATCTTGGTCCTCTTTCTGTTTCATTGAAGTGCAATACTATATCGCTAGAGTATCCCTTTAAAAAAAATTTATCAAAGGATGTCATACTAACGTTAGCCATTATTTCTTTTTTCTTAAGACATCTACTGCAGAATCCCTGCACAAACACAGCACAAATGTAATTGTAAAATCTAGTTACAAATTAGTACTGATGCATTTATATTAATAATTTATTTAATAATACATTTAGCTCCTTTATTAATTGTGATGCAATAGCAGTTTAATAAAGAACAGACATTAGAGGATTAGCAGTAGATGATTTTTCCATCACTGCAGAGGGCTGAGGTTTGATGCAGTTTGGTGCAGAGTCACAGTGAAGTGCTGATAACACAGTAGGGAGGACAGAGATATTAACACTTTATCAAGGGAACAACAAACAGCATTCCTGATCCCTCCGGCCATCAGATTGGCCTTCCCGCAAAGAAATAACAGATTAATTTTGTCGTATGGTGTTTGAGAGCGGGCCAGTGAAAGGCACTGAGGGCTCATATCTCAGACCAAAATGTAGCCGTTCCACATTTCCAAAGCTTGTACTGTTTGTTTTGCTCCAACAGGGAGGCAGCTGAACATGCCGTCCAATGAAGGAATAAAACAAATGAGTTGATTTGCTTTGAATACAAACACATTAGCGGGGCACAGGAATATAACAATCTCTTGGTGAGAGGGATATAATAATTGGCTGTCACTCGTAACTGCAAAGCCACAAAATCAGAAAGTGAAATGTTCCTGGGGAATATTGACATCTAAGTAGCAGACCATTTCCTGTGAACTCCAAAGTCTTACATAAGCAGAATCAGCTGCCTGAAAATTGTTTTTTTTTAACATACGTGAACATACAGTCAGCAGAAATATTTCAAAATGTCGCCTGTGATGACTGAAACACTCTCTCAGAAGAGGAGACAGCAGGCTTCAAGATGCTGCATTTATTCAGAAAGTGCAGCACAAACAGAACAATTCAGGGGAATGACAGCAGTAACCACTTTGATGTGTGAAACTCAAACTAAAGTGATTGTTCAAGTCCAGATTGAAGAGTGAATTCCAAAGAGATTGTTGAAACTACTGATGGTAACCTTTGCGACAGATATCAGAATCCGACGTCAGATCAAAGAGAAATATGCTTTGCTACTGGGGGAGATGTTGGTGGAGTCTGTCACTCAGTATGTCATCAGGTAAAAAGATATTTCTAAGTATGGTATTCTAAACTTTAAGTTGCTTCTTCTAACTTTTACAATAGGCTGTGGGGAGGATTTTCTTTACAGTTACACATATGCAGCCTTCAAGATCATAAGGCTGTTTTAATACTAGACTGCTAAGGAAGGACAAAGACAGTGTTTAATTGCAGTCTGTTAGATTTGAGCTTTATTTGTCGCTGAGTAGTAAACTCAGACACTATATATATATATATATATATATATATATATATATATAACATACACCATAATTATAACATACAAATTCATTAATACTTGACAGAGGACTTACAGACATAGTGAGATGAGTTATCACACAGTTTTGTTTGAGAAAAGAAGTGCAGGTGTTATAAGTCCGAGCGGTGATGCTGTTTGGGAAAACAGATTTTTTAAACCTGGCACATTTACACAGTAGGACACTGTATCTGTGACCAGATGGCAGCAGTATGAAGCAGTCAAACAGGAGGTGAGACAGGTCGGAGATGATAGCTGTGACATTTTTTGACTACAGCTTTGTCGCAACCTTGTGTGTTATTGTTGGCTGTATGTTTGTGGGAAACAGGTGGCAGTGTGCATGAGGGAAACCTGTTCGTGCACTGCAGGTTATTAAGGCGACGCAGTAATGGGAGGAGATTAAGCTTGATGAGAAATGATAATGGGAGTGACCTTGTACTGTATAAGTATGATTTTGATGTTTGGTCAGGGTATGAAAAATACAAAAACAAACATGTTCACTTCATGCAGTTTAAATAAAAGGTAATGGTGCTGACATCTGTATTGTAACTGAATTGGACTGTTCCAGTTCCTGGTCTGTTTTAATGCCTTTGGTGTTTGCTGAGGACAACATAGAGTTAGCTTAGAGGAAAATGGGTCATGCTAACTTTGCATTAGCCGTCTCTGTTATGCTTAGAGATTAAGAAAATGTGACTCAGGTAAAACCATGTATATGAAGGCTAGCAGCAAAAGCCCCCCAAAGCTTTCCTTGTAAATGTAGGTTTTAACTGAAAATTGCCCTCTTGAATTAGCTGTTGCTAACTGCTCAGGACTTTTCTTCCACCATAACACCGATCAGCCAAAACATTAAAACCACTAGTAGGTGAAGTGAATAACATTGATTGTCTTGTTACAATGCAATGTTCTGCTGAGAAACCTCCAAACATCATTGCAGACCAAGTACACCCCCTCATGGCAATGGCACTCCCTGAGGACAATGGGATCAGACTTGACTCTGACTTGTCAAGGCATGGATATAGGACCTCAGGGGTGTCCTGCAGTATCTGGCACCAGGGTCTTGGCTTCAGATTCTTTGAGTCCTCCTGTGTGTTGCGAGCAATGGATGCTCAATTGGGTTGCGATCCATGGAGTTTAAAGGCGAGGTTGACACCTTGAGCTCTCTGTCACGTTCCCCCAGGTCATTTCTGACCAGTTTTATACCTTTGCAAATCAAGTACCCACTCTCATGGCAACAGCACTCCCCGAGGGCAGTTTGCCAACTCAGCAGGACAATGCGCTGCACCACACTGCAAAAACTGGTCAGTGTGGTGCAGCGCGTTGTCCTGCTGAGTTGGCAAACTGCCCTCGGGGAGTGCTGTTGCCATGAGAGTGGGTACTTGATTTGCAAAGGTATTTGTCATGTGGAGCTCATCAGGTGGCATCCACAATGCCAGAGCCCAAGGTTTCCCAGCAGAGCATTGCATTGTATTGAGATGATCAATGTTATTCACTTCACCTGTGAGTGGTTTTAATGTTGTGGCTGGTCGGTGTATATATTTATTGAGACATTATCTAACATACTATACTCTAATTTTAATGCCATATTTATTGCTTACTTTATTATGGCATTTTTATGACGTACTATATTATTACAGTCCTTATATGATACTACAGTCTGCCTTTTTTATGACTTAGTTATGACATTTTTTACAGAATACTATTATATTATTATATATTATTATATACAATGACATAGATAATGCCATATGAAAGTCTGTCCACAAAAAATTCACAGTATACTATTCCAAGAAAATGTCATGAAAAGTATAGAATAGTGTGTCATTAGTCATAAAGTATTTAAAAAAATCCTAAAACGTTCATTGTGCAGTATGTCATAAAAATGTCATAAATATGTTAAAGTATAATACGTAATTTTAAAAAAGCCATCATAAAGTGTGTCATTAAATGTCATAAAAATGTTAGTATAGTATGCCAACCAAAAAAAATAAAGTCATAGTACAGTGTGTAAAATATCCATCGTATAGTATGTATAGTATAGTAGTAGTCACCATATAGTAGGAAAAAATGTCAGGTAAAAAGTTTGTCCAGTATGCATAAAAAATGTTATTAAAAATGTACCAATGTAGTACACAATTAAATATGTCATACTACAGTAGGTTATAGATAATATCATAAAAGTCACACTACAGTATGCAATAAAATATAATATAGTATTTAATAAAAAGTCATAGAAAATTCAGGGCATAGTAAGACGTTAAAAATGTTATAAAAAGTCATTGTATGCCATAAAAAATTACAAATAAAGTTACAGTTTAGGACCCAATAAAATTTTACACACAGTTTGACATGAATAATATAAGTCAGAGTATAGTATGTTAAGAAAAACGTTAAATAAAAAGGCATAGTATAGGATATTATTAAAATTTAACAAAAATGTCACAGTACAGTATGCAATAAAATGTCATACTATATTTTTGTAATAAACAATATCATGAAAGTGACAGTATAGTATGCCATACAATAATAGCATTGTATGTCATGAAAAATGTCAAATAAAAAATCACAGTGTAGTGTGTCATAAAAACATGTAATAGAAAAAGCGCTTTCCTGTACATAACTGAAATCCATCTGATCAGTTTCAATAGTACCTTAAACTCCTTTACACTTTCTCTGTGGGAAACTTTCTTATTTCTGAAAGCAATAAATCACCCTGAGATTTCCCACCTTTGAAAGACAACTCAAAGCATTTGAATCTGTGGTATATCGGGTACCTGCAACTGTTTTCCTTTCTTAAGAGGATAAAGAGTATTGAGGTTGAAGTGACGCATGTGTACTGCTGGATTTCAGCTTTGTGGAAGAGTTCATGACCACCACGCATTTTTAGACAAGTCAAATACAAGAGCTTTTTAAAACCTCTCTCTTAAACAGAAGAACTCTATCAGTTTCCAAGGTGTTTTTCACGTTCACATTTTGAGAGACACTTAGGTTTTGTGAAGCTGAAGTTGTAAGATCTATTGAAAAGAAGTTTTAGGGACAGGGACAGGGACAACTGATTCATCACTCTTATTATTCCCTCTACTACTTTATTTTGTTTTCATAGCTGAAATGAAATCTGTCTTTTAAAGAGCACTTTTGTGCATTAATAAAATAAAATTTTGTCTGACAACATGAAAAGTGGTCTACATCCCCTCTAGCCACCTGTTACCTTTCAGCCTGTTCACAAGGCTCTTGGTCTCCACTCTGCATCATAAAACACTCCTCTTTCCACCAGTGCTAATTATAATCCCAGTAAAACCCCAACACACATCATTTATTATAAATCAGCTTTTCCTTGTACGTCCCTCTTCTTTTGTTTCTTTCAATATTTTCCCTTGATTCCCTCATTATGAGTAACACACAGATTTAACTGACAGTGATTCAGAGCGGCCAAAGGCAAACATGTTTAATTACTGCTTCATTTCACTGCAGCAAAATGGCTCTAGGCTGGTGTTAATTGATTTTTATATTATGAGGGACATGAGGAGCTCTACTTCTCCCTGCTGTATCACTATCAAAGAGTCAGGACTTCCATTGATTGTACTGATCCAGTATTGACCCCAAAGACAGGCAGAAGCCCCACCCTTCTTTTTTTGCTTAATCACCCCAGGGTGTGTATCAGTTGTCAGAGATGTGGCCACCACTGATTAAAAGGGTCCTTTAAATATATTTTGATTAAGAGTCTTGGCAACTTTAGCAGTTTTTGAGTTTTGAAGCCACAGTTTGTTGTGTGCTCTGCTGTTGTTTTTAAATTCCTACAACATACTGATTGACTGGCTCGAATAAGATGTTCTTGATTTGTAATCCAAACAATATTCATCAGCAAAAATGGCTAAAACTCCAACAAAACACTTTAAAGCTACAGGATAAATGTAGAGCTGGATAAATGGATTTAATATCCATTTTCCAACTTGTCTGTGGCAGTATTGGCTTTCCTTGCAGTAAAATTGATTTTCTAACAGTCCGTTATTTAAAATAACAAAAACTCATATTTAACCTGCTTTAGCTCTCAGTGAATCAGTTTGCTTATTTTCTCTCTAAGTGGAAAACTTGTCATTCAAACATTTCCCAAATGCAAAGCTGTTGTTGTGTTTTTCCGCCCTCGCTCTTCACTTTCCCTCGCTGCTGCTCGTCTAATCTCCACACCGTCAGAACTGTTGTCACTTTAGGAACTTTCACACATTCGGATTTCTGCTCAACATCATTCATCGCCACAAAAGCAAACTTTCCCCTGTCGTCATGACGATGGGTACTTCCATCAGATCAGGTCTGATTAGTGGTTCCAGGCAGGAAATGGAAAACATGTCAAAAAAGTGACCTGTCGCATGCAGCAAGGGGTTTCTGTTCTTTACTTTCTTTTACTGTGCGGAATTCCCTAAGGGCAAAAAGAAGCTCCTGAATTAATGTAAAAAATGTAATAAACTATATTGATAATGTTTTAAAGTCTGCAGTGAGGAAGATAAAAACAATTGAAATTATATCAGATTAAATTGACAAATACTCAACAATATGTTAAAAAACAACAAGAATAATGAAAAGCAGTAAATCAAAGCTGCCTCAAATCTTCAGCTGAGGGGTTCTGACTGTAAAAGCCTGGTCATGACTCATTAACAACCCTGCCTGAGGATCTGAGGCTGCACCCTGCTTCACAGGAGAGCAGCAATTCAGCAGTAGAGCTGGCAGATGAGTCCATGAAGTGCTTTAATGGTAATCAGCAAAATCTTGAAATCAGTTGTAAAACTAACTGGTACCCAGTAGGGGTGGGAAGAAAAATGGATTCGGCAAAGTATCACAGTATTTTGTGTGGCAATGTTGTACTGAAACATGAATGCCAAGTATTGATTAAAATAAAACTTTTGATAGCCTACTACAGTAATAAAATCAATTGCCTTTTCAGTCGAAGAGACACATTTTGCTGCAATAAAAATGACGTTAGATGAACAGACTTAAAACTATCTTATTCAATGAAACAGATGCTGACAAAGTTTTGGGAGGGGTCTATCCCAACTGACATTGAGCAAGAGGCGGGGTACACCCTGGACAGGTCACCAGACTATCACAGCGCTGACACATAGAGACAGACAACCATTCACACTCACATTCACACCTACGGACAATTTAGAGTCACCAATTAACCTGCATGTCTTTGGACTGTGGGAGGAAGCCGGACTACCTGGAGAAAACCAACTTCTAGTGTTTGTTAAAAGCTGAGCAGCTGTGTTTTGTACTTGCTGTTTTGTTTTTTTAACTTAATGCTGAATACAGTGAATTTCAAATCTGAGATTATATAAAAGTATGCATGACCTTCTTGACATGAGGCTGAGAGAGAAAAGACCCAATTTTTTGAAACACTCATCAGCTTATGAAAAAAGGTCAAATGTTACACCCACATTTCTAGTTGATTTCAATACTTTACATTTAGGTGGATAAAGTTTTGGTACATCCAGCACTTAATTCTCATAGGCAAGAAAATAACTGATCAAAATTCCTCCTTCACTGGTCTTTAATGAGACATAAATTTGAGTGTCATCTGCGTAACAATAGAGCCTATTAGGAACAATGGACAGGATAGATGTCACTATCGTCATTTCTCACCCAATTCATTCTTAAAAGTGATGCTGATGAGAGTAGGCTCAGGCCGTGTGTGTTACTCCATTATGTGGCAGATACATTTATTAAATTGTAATTTGTGCAGTTCAAGAGCATTGCATATTACAAACAGTATTTCCTCTTAATCAAAGAAGCAATTTAAATTACCATATAGAGGTAATTACCTCAGGAGATGCCAAGGAGATGACCTACAGAACACAGAGGAACACTCCTGCACACTGTCTTTAACTGCATGTAATCACAACTTCAGTATGACAACATTTCAGTCCTGAGATGTTCCTCAGGTAATTGTTTTCCTGACAAAGGTGTCAGAGTGAACACATGCAGAAATGATGCCATCTTGTAACTACTGAAGTTTCTGTACACAATAAGAACACACCATTGGATGCCTGTTGCATCAGTGTCCTCAGCTCTCACATTTCCTCTGTTTTTGATAGCTGGGTTTTTTTGTATCATTAAATATTAATGATCTGACAATCACGCACCTATCAAAGATGCACTGTAAATGTTAAAACACAGATAGACATCGCTGGGGAAAATTGAGTTGCCTCAATTCTTGACAAGTTGACTCCTGGGTGATTTGAGGTGTGTGCGTGTGATAACCTGTGACAGTTTGATGTGAATGTTAAATATGTTAGAGGCAGGTTGACTGTAAGCCAGGTGAATGGCAGCTGCTGCAGCCTTTTGAGATACATATCAGATGATAACCATGGTTGTCAGATGCACAGACAGGTAGTGTGGGCATTGTTGTCTCAGGACTATCACATCTAACCCTAACCCTTACAGTTACTGTGAGGTGCTTATGGGAAACACATTTATTCTTCAGCTCATGCTCGCCGACTTTTACAATGCTGATTGCTTTGTAGAATTACAGTCGGCGCTGTTAAGGAGGCGAAGAGCCCGGAGGAAAGTACAGAGCATTGTGCTACCAAAGCAGTTTGGCGAGTTTTAATGTCAAAATAGTATCACACACCTCAGCATGCATAGTCCTCCACATAGAAAGCTCTCTTTTATGTTGAATGCATATGAGTAGAGTGATATTATTATAGGCACATACCTGTAAAAGCCAAAGGGGAACAGTAAATATAGTGTAGATTAACCGGGTTTTGTGCATAATAAATGCAACAAATACAGTAGGACACCGCAATTATAGAAAAAAAATATATTATGTTTGCTGTTAACTTATCTGCCATATACAATGTTCTTCAGGAGATGAGGCAGAAGAAAAGCCTTTGAGCTTGCGATTGTAAGCCTTTGTTGGCGTTTGCGGTAAATTCACAG
The DNA here is from genome assembly GCF_041903045.1 of Epinephelus lanceolatus. Classification (NCBI taxonomy): domain Eukaryota; kingdom Metazoa; phylum Chordata; class Actinopteri; order Perciformes; family Serranidae; genus Epinephelus; species Epinephelus lanceolatus. Next base: position 26,220,237 of record NC_135755.1, on the reverse strand, counting down.
TGACAGCAGCACAAGACGGTGACTGTCCATTACAGATGACTCTTGCTGTACTCGCGCAGCCTCACTATCACCTGTATATTTGGAACAAAAGCTGTTTATGAGCTCTTGGCAGCTTGTGTGTGAAGCACACAGCGGAAATCTTTATCAAAACAGATTTAAGCACCAAATCGTTTTGAGCGCTGAGCTAGACCTAAAGCCCCGGGCCCGGGCTGTTGATGTTGTGGGAAGTAGATATAAAGGCTTTCACAGTAATCATTTGGTATTGTTAAGCACTCCATTTCAAGCCTGTTGCAAATCCAGTTGAAGAGCCTTATCAGGCAAAGAGCAAACAGCGAGCTTGGAAGATTTCTCTTTGTGTAGTGAATTTGGTGGGAGGACACAACCATTTCAGCTTTCCCCCATTTTCTGTTATTTATACGAATGTAGCATTATTTCTTAATATTCTGTAAAAATTCTGAGTTACACGTCATCGCTGTATCTTTCAGCCAATTTCTGACCAACTTGAACCCTGTTGAGCTGGACAAAGCCCACTTAGGTATGTGCATCTGAAGGCCATTTATGTAGATGCATTCGTATACACAAATATACACTCACACATGGCTGATGGCTCAACCCACATGCATACAGCACAAACAGAAGGGAGACAGAGGCCGACCTATGTGGCATGTGCTGATGACTCAGTATGGTATTAATCATATTTGATGGAAATATAAACAGACTTTCACAAACATGGACCCAGTCATAGCGTACACATCCTGTCAGTGCTAATGTGCACAGACACCAACACACGGAGCTCTGTTCACCGCAGTAATCTCATTACTCACCGGCAACACAAGTCATTAATAAAGTCATATCGGAGACATGACAGTGAAGCACACTGTGAAAACGTGTTTCAGTCAGAGATACTATACTGTACCACTGAGTGCATAAGCAGCTGAGTTAAACAGAAATAGCTCGGTGCTTGAGGGTCCTTCCTGAATAAATGCAAGCAGCATGTGAGGGCCTTATAGATGAGAACACAGCAGATATGTCACAGAGATACAGAACATAGCTAATGTGCAAGAGATGCTATCACATGTATGGTAATAGGAAACCAAATCTTGAGGAGGCAGGGTGCTTAGAGGTGACTTTGATAGAATTGTATGTACTTTGAATTCATTTCTGTAGTTTGTTTGAGGGTGTGGAGGCTCAAATTCTTAGCTAAAAATATGGATTCTTTCTAATGCCTTACCCAGGGATGAACTTGTCTTTATTTTGACTTGATGCCTTGTAGATGTTTAAGCAAGCGACATGTAGTCCCTAACTTAACCTAACTGAGGAAGGTCTCAGAGAACAAGAAATTAATATAAAATATAAAATAAAAATATATACATATAATAAAATATTTAGCTGTCTATTTTTTTTCCCCGTCAGCAGTTTACAAAGCAAGACATAAAATATGACAAGCAAAGTAATTTCTCCTGCTGTTCAATTTTTTTTCCACAATTTTAAGAAACTTTGTATATAAGCACCATATGTCAGGGAGACTTGAGGAGGGATTAAAGAGACAGGAAAAAAAAAACAAAATAGGAGAGCAGTCAATGAGGTTTGCTTGACTAAACATCATAGGGTCTTTTGTCCGATACCTCCACAAAGTCAGGTCGTAAGGGTCTTACGTATTTCACCCACCCACCCAATTCGCCCAGAATTTAATGAACACATTTTTCTGAAGGTGAAGAGATAAGGTACATATTACAATATCTATCCACTCCTCTAATGTGGGGGGTTCGGGAAGCAACCAGCGCCTTGTGAGGGCTTTCTTGCAAGCAGATATCAAAATACCATATATTTCTAACATATAATTAACAACGCTTTGCCTTAAAATCCGTACAGCCTAAAAATAATGTAGAAAGTTGCAACTATTTTTAAAGTTTAATTAACGTGGCATTTCAAAGTTACAATTTGAATAGTCTTTCACAGTGCATGGATTACATCATTCCCAGTGATCACAGAACAGTTTTTTTTTTTTTTTTTGTTTTGTTTTTGGGGGGGGGGGGGGGTTGTTAACACTAATTATAACGACATACATGAATTATGCCGCATTCACATGGAATCAGGCAGACCGCAGACGGAGAACACCTTCTAAACAGGACGGGAAAAACAAACGGTGCGATAGAATGGCAGGACAGGAAACCGAAGCTGGCATGATGATATCTTCCAAAAGTGAATCCGTATTGTTGGCAGAAGAATGGAATATAATATATTGAATAAAATAACTCTGTGCTTATTATTTTATGCGATTTTTAGTCCAGTAATTGTGCAGATTGCCTGTGTAATCTCCAAGTGTGAAGGAGCTAACAGACATAAGGTTGTAAATTTCAGAGGACGGCAAAAACTTAAAACATTTCAACTTTGTCCAGCAGTGCCATCTACCCTTTACACTGTTGGTATTCTCTGCCAGCCTCACATAATTTTACCATCCTGTTCTTGTCCACTAAATTGATAACTGATTTGCTGTCTACCATCTCCCTGATTCCATGGGAACACAGCAGTAGTGTATAGTTCATACTGTAGCGTATAAAATTAGGGGTTGTTGTATGGAATTAGGAAATTCTCGTATTGTGCCATTAGTTGCAGAGGCCAGTTGTAGAAAAAAGAGAATTTATTTTTGTCTTTGCGTCCTTATTTATTATTCAGCCCAATGACTGCTTGAATGTTCTGGACACATAAGTTTTACCTGGCATTGGTTTGAAAGTTAAAGCAGATAATAGAAGCCAACCATAGGGGCTGTGGTGTAAGCAGTGTGTGTGAGCTTGTCAGATTAATCTGTGAAGTCTTAATGCATCTGTGGTGTTTCAGATATCGACACAGTGCACTGAAGTTGTCTCTTTAACTCAGTATGAAACTGGCGTACAAACACACAGTTACACCTCAGACAAAATCATCTTCAAAAGATTCATAAATCTTGTGCGACTCTTCAAACAGACGCATACTGTATTTTTCATGGGAACAGTTGTACGGAGATGCAGTATCGAAGCCACACAGTTGGAAATGGGAAGGCAGTTTTGTTTTTTGCAAAGTGCTGCCAAGAGCCTGACAAAACAGCACAAGCTGGAGAGAAGTTCAGTTCAAGGCAGGGTGGAGAGAGAGAGAGAGAAAGACAGAGAGATGAAGATTGAGTGCCAGAGAGAAAGCAAAGGCATGCAAAGAAAGGTTTTGTTACCAGATACTGAGTGAGGGAAATAGATGAAGAGTCAGAGCACCCAGAGAAAGAGAGAGGCAGAATGAAATTGAGATCAATACGTACCTGCAGCAGCATATATTTTTGTCTTCGCGCTGAGACTTAGTTCAGAATATCAATGGGGACCCAACAGCCGAGATGGCAATGTGAGAAACAAAAAGGATGAGAGGGGAAGGGTCGAGGAAAAGGGTGGATAGACACAGCAGAGGAAAAACAGAGAGCCACAGACAGATTAAAGAGAAGAGAAGCCGAAAGAGGCAGATGAAGGAAATTAACAACGGCATGAGAGACAGAGTGGCCCCAGAATTGGGCAGAAAAATAACAATACGAAATGGAAAGCTGTGACACATGGGAGGACTGACAAAGAGAGAGATTGAAAGCCAGACAGAGGAAGTTGGACAAATGGAAAGACGGAAAAAATGAGTTTCCGACCGGTGAGATGAAAGATTTGAGAGGAGGCGTGAGATAAATGAAGAAGTACAGTGGCCGGTGTCGAGGGAGAGACTAGCAAGACAGAATGCAGCAGTGACCAGAATTGATATGAGGGGGGAAAGAGTGTGTCTGTTGTTGGTAGACAGACAGAGTTATGTCTTTGTCTTAAAATGACACTTTACAGCTGGCAGGTAAAGCCAAAGAGTTTACAGTTCTACTAACGGCTGGAACAATGTTTTTATATCCTCCAGTCTGCCTGTCTGTCTCTTTATCTCTCAGATTGTCATTCTGTCTATAACACTTTTCTCTATCTGATGTCAGAATTGCTACGTCTGGTGGAAACACAGATAGAGATACAGCATAGATCCATTCAAGTCTTTGGTAACACTTTACAATAAGGTACACAAAATTAGAGTAGTTACTGAGGAACTAATGATGAACTAACTATTAGTTAATGGTCAGTTCTTCATGTACTCATGATCAAATTTCATAGAGGAGTTAATCACGACTTAATAATTAGTAAACTAGTTACTTCATAAGTGCAGAATCATTCCTCAATAACCCGTCCATTAGTTAACCTTTTTATGTCCTAAAGTTGAGTGACACATAATGAGTAGTCTTTCATTACTTCATCATCTTTACAATTAGTTCCTTAACAAAAAAAAAAATCAGACAGCAGGATTCTTGAGAAGAGTTTCATTCATTATTTTCAGACCACATACACATTAATATGATCATCCATGTTATTCTGTATGATGATGCCTTAGAAATAAATATGATAGTGTGTCACATTTTAGGTAGGCTAAGCTTAAAGAATTTATCATGGGGGCTGCGTGTGAAGTACTGTATACTGATCACACCATTGTTCACAGTACAGTTGTTTGAGGTGCACAAAATTTAAAGTAGTTACTATGAAACAAATTTGGAATGAATGATGAACTATTAGTTAATGGTCAGTTCTTCAGTAACTCCTGATCAAATTTCAGAGTAGTAGTTACTGAGGAACTAATGAGGAACTAACTATTACTTAATCATTACCTACCCTTTTTGTGTACCCTAAAGTGAGACATCAAAATGAGTAGGTAATGATTACTGAATCATGAGGACCGAAGGGAATCACAGCCAGTTAGCCCCCGCTAGCCCCAGCTCTCCCGTTTGGATCCAACCGGAGCACCGAGCCCTGGTTTGTTATTCAGGTTAAAGTGGGAAGAAGGAGCGGGTTTGTCGTGAAGCTGAGTGAAGTAGAGCCTGTGGAGGAAACACCGGGACCGTATGGATGTAATAGTCCGTGGAGGTGCTGCGGTGCTCGGCTGCACAGATAGGAAACCCGTCAGCTGACAGGATGTATCACTCTGTCACTCCGCACTACTTTGTTTATCTTGTGCATTCCACGGACTTCCGGGTTCCCTTTTTGCGTAATTTCCTTTCACGCGGGCGCAGAACGTACGTGCTACTTGGCCATTTTCACAACTTTATTTAAGACAGGAAGATTACAGAATGCAGATCTTCAACATTACACATATATGTCATATATCACATATGCCAGGGGGGATAAGAGTGTACAAGAAAATATTAAAATGATCACAAATATTAATGGTTTTGATTGCCTTTTGATTGAGGGAAAATGTAATGGAATCAATGTAACGAAAGCAACAAAAGAAGGTTTTCTGTGTGTAAACTTACATTTGTGAATGTGAAATCTTGCCAAAAGTAAGATGAGATTAATAATAAATCTTTCAATGGGTTTTGCCGTATTTCGGTTAAAGTCAAAAAGTCCAAACAGCACATCCCTCCAAAACTGCTTAAATTCTTTTTCAATATTGTTCGCAATAAAATTACAAATATCACTCCAGAGTCTTTTGACAATGGGGCAGTGCCAAAATAAATGAGTAACCGTTTCAAGCGTCAGGTGTAGTCTTTGTAGTGTGTTCAAATACAACTGACACAGGGTGACGTGAGGCGACGTAGACGACGCAACAGTTGGCTTTCATTGCCGCTAGTTCTTTGATGTCGGTTTGGTGTGTCAGCACATTGTACAGAATAACATGGATGATCATATTAATGTGTATGTGGTCTGAAAATAATTTATTAAACTCTTCTCAAGAATCCTGCTGTCTGTGATTTTATTTGTTAGGGAACTAATTGTAAAGATGATGAAGTAATGAAAGACTACTCATTATGTGTCACTTTACTTTAGGACATAAAAAGGTTAACTAATGGACGGGTTATTGAGTAATGATTCTGTACTGAAGTAACTAGTTCACTAATTATTAAGTCGTGATTAACTCCTCTATGAAATTTGATCTTGAGTACATGAAGAACTGACCATTAACTAATAGTTAGTTCATCATTAGTTCCTCAGTAACTACTCTAATTTTATGTACCTTAGTTCCTCAGTAACTACTCATTAGTTCATCATTGGTTCCTCAGTAACTACTCGTTCGTTCCTCATTAGTTCATCAGTAATTACTCTAATTTTGTGTACCTTAGTTCCTCAGTAACTACTCATTAGTTCCTCATTAGTTCCTCAGTAACTACTCATTAGTTCCTCATTAGTTCCTCATCAGTTCCTCATCAGTTCCTCAGTAACTACTCTAATTTTGTCTACCTTATTGTAAAGTGTTACCAAGTCTTTAATTTTTACCAGCTCAGTGCCTACACAAAGACGACAGAGTATTTATCACAAGTCTTTACAGACTTCTCTCTGTTTTCATCTCCTCCCTCAAAATCATTCTTAGTCAACACAAAGTAAATGTTAAATGCCCATTTAGCTGAACTTTGCAGACACCTAAGTCGTGTCTATAAAAATTGTTATGATGCTTTTTCTGCTACTGTACTCTGTGCATTATGGCAGCTCCTTTTATAAAAAGTAAGTGAATTATAGTGACAATAATGCAATCAGTTATAAAGACTATAGTCAATTCAGCTATTAATTAAATGACTAAATGTCTTTAGGACCAAATATATAAATAAAGTTGGTTCTTTCATGACAGGCATTTTATAACAGGCCTTTTTCATGGAAGCCATTTTGACGTCACAGCAGAAAGGGCACATTTGTAAATAATAAAATTAATGATGGCTGAATTCCCTTCAGCTGCTTCCAATTCAGGATCCTGGTGCTGTGCATGCTGGCTTGTGCTGCATTCATAATAATCATTTTGGCACTTCATAATACAAAAGTGCCTGAACCAAACAAATGTCAAAGCCATGCACCAGCCAAACACTGTTGTTCAGTGTAATTACACCCAAATTTAATAGATGTGGTGATATATTGTCAGTGCACAATGAATCCATCCCTTTTCTGCAATCCATCTCATAAGATGTGAAAGCAGCATCACTGTCACAGGGACTGCCCATTGTTTCCACAGTCCAAAATTCTAAGCCCTGTTAATCCAAAAAATGTCCCTCTGACAGTTATCCCAAAAACAAACACCCATTGCTCCTAGGTCCTATTTCACCAAAAATACACACTCCCTGCAGTCACAACCCTATTGCCAGAAACAAATGTTGGCATTGTATGTTTCTTTAAAGCAAGGATACGTTACATTTGTCAACAATGCTTTAGTGACAGTGTGGTTAGGTGTAGGCACATAAACCACTTGGTTATGGTTGGGACATTATCATGTTTTGGCTTAGAACACCCACGTTTGGTGGCACAAAAGTTGCTGGAAAAGCCCTTGGACACCCTTGTAAACTGAAACTAACTGCAGTGAGTATGTCTTTTGAAAAAACAAAACAAAACAGGACTTCAGAGCAATGGGCATTTGTTCTTGGGATAAGCGGCTGTCGCAGAAATAGGCTTTTGGTCCAATGGGACATGTTTTGGACTAATGGGGCTTCTGAATGTTTGGCCGACGTAACCGTGGCATGGAACCACTGTCACAGCTTGCTAATGTTGTAAGAACATTTAGGGGTGGGCGATGTGGCCAAAATCTTTAAACACTGGATATGTCATTTTATATCATATTAACGGTATACTTCACAATAATCACTCTGTAAATTAAATTAAGAAATGGTACGCCATATGTACTTCATCACATTTGATTATTATCGTCTTTTATTGGAGCTTCCTATGTACAAAACAAGTGCCTCACATGAGGCAACACTTGACTTAAAAACAAGACTGAAAACAGTTAAAATCTTTCAAAATGGAAGCCTCCATGTCTGCCAGAATCACATTTCCTTGCCAGGCAGCTGGTTTGCGAGATCATACGAGAATACCCTGAGTAGCTCCCACGGTTCAAATTGTAATGCCAACTCTGTACTGGTGGACACATTTCTGCCCTCCCATGATATATACCATCATATCACCCAACCATAGTCATCACATCTGTGCTTTTCCTATTCTAAGTCAAAATGTCTGCTGTTAAAAGGCCTTTTGAGCTCCACCTCTTTCATTAAACCAGTACCTAACACTCCGATAAGATTAGATTTGCAAACTGTTAAACACAAATGGGCAGCTGACAAGAGCTAACAGTCACTCATTTAATGGAGTGCAATAAAAAAAGTTGCACATTAGTATAAAATACATATTACACTACATTTAGCAGTTTAATTACAGTTAGGCTTAATGAGTCCCCGACCATGAATCTGTCCGTGTTTCTCTGCCCTCCACCAAGTGCATGCTGGGAAACATTCCAGCCCAGCATGAGGGTAAAAAGAAATAAGGAAGAGAGGGAAACATTGTGCCTGTCTCGCTCCACTACCTTCACTTTTTTTAATTTCACCAAGCTCTGCAGTCTCTTTTATTGCTTTAGCTGGACTTGTGAGCTAGGCACCCATGTATTAATTTCAATCTTCTAATATAATGTAATTCCTGTCCTTTCCTCCTTCACACTCTCTCTCCTATTCTGTTCTCTCCCCCCTGTCCTCCCCACTTATTCCAATAATCCTCCTCTCCTCTCTGGTCTTGTTTCATCTCAGGTGGAGCTGGAGAGAGGGAAGATCCTCCACATCAAGGCGCTGGCACTGGGTGACCTGAACAAAGCCGGCCAGAGAGAAGTCTTCTTTGAGCTCAACGGACAGCTGAGATCTGTGCTGGTTAAAGATACTGTCGCCATGAAGGTACACAGAAGGGATGGAGGGAGGTATGGGTTGGTAGATGGATAAATGATGGATGGATGTACTGTATGTCTGCAGGTAAATTATAAATAGATAGAGAGAGAGAGAGAGAGAGAGAGAGAGAGAGAGAGAGAGAGAGAGGAAGGGAAGGTTCTTTAAAAAGCTGATGTTTTATTTATTCAGTTTGGATCAAAAAAAGATTTTATGACAGTGCACTTGTCACAGGTGATTTTTATTCATAGAAACAAATGGCAGTGAGGGGGAGATGGAAGCTCACTGAGGAGGAATGTTTCAATGGGGGGCTGAATGACTATATGGACGGCTTGTTGGCTGGATGAGTGGATAAATGGAGGCAGGCAAGTGTGGGTACTTGGATGGATGATCGACTGGACAGATGGATGCATGAAATCTTTTTTTGTCCCTCCACCCAGGAAATGAAGTTCCATCCCAAGGCACAGAAGTCAATCAAGGGTCAGGTGGGAGCACCCATGCCTGGAAAGGTCCTGGAGGTCAAAGTGGAAGTGGGATCCAAGGTTAGTTTGTGCTTAATCTACTTATCCTCTTTATCAGATTTCATAACCTCAACTGTGGTGGTATCTACCACTGCAGATTTGGTTTTTAATCTCTATTCTTTGATCAGAGTTTCTCATTCAAATCAGAATTTTTAAAATGTATTTTATGCATGCAAAGTTCTTGTATACTTACGACAACATCTAACATTTGGAAAGTGCTTCTTTTGTTTCTATTTAGCAAAAAACTGTTAAATATCTGAAAGGAAAATATCACTGTGGCATCAGTGCCAGCATCCAATTAGCACTGAAACAGAAAGATTACTACACCAATACAACGGAGGTGCGGGGTTGACTATTGTTTAAAACATTTCAGTACTACAGATGCAATGCTTATTTCAGTATTGATAAAATCCCTTTTCAACAAAATTCAACAAAAAGACAAATTGTATTTTGTCAAAACACAGGCAGTTACACAAGAACTCCGCCCCAACAAAACACTCTGAAACTCTGATCAAAGTAGGGAAGAGCATGAATCTGACTAGATACAAACTTCCAGTATTTAACAGTTTTCAATACTCAACATACATTTTGGTCAGTACCACTACTGTAAAACTTCAATTAACTTTTACTAGCTGGATGTGGCTACACATTTTAAAGAATAAATACCGGTCTCAATTACACAACAGGTCTGGTTTCCATTGACCTTGGAAAGCAGAAGTTCAATGGATATAAAACCTCTTAAAGGGAAACACCACCCAAATTAAGAATTCCAGTATGTTATTTCCATGGCCTGGAAAAGTTCAATAGATATTTGTGAACATGAGCTACTCTCTCTCTCAAAGCCAGAAACCACAGAAGTAAGTGTCAAACTTGTGATGTCATAGGTATAATAAGTCTGGAGCTGCTCTACAGACAGTGAATGGGAGACTGATTTGTTTGTTTTCTTTTTTATACCTCTGTCTCAAATGAGCTTTATTCTATTGTAGTGTTCTCTGTTTTAAAACCGATTATGTTCCCATGTACTCAGAACATTCCCCCGGGTGCTCTTAGCGTCATCTGGACCATCTTTCACTGGTCTACGAAGCAGCTCCAGACTTTCCCTATGACATCACAAATTTGAGTTGTAGCACCCTAGCTTTTGGATTTGGGTAGGTAAATGCAGCCCGAACCGCCCTCTGGTGTGCTCACCTGTGTGTGTCTGTGCGCGCGTGTTTGTTCGCGCATTGGGGCCAAACTCCACTGTGTTCGTTACAGAGCGCAGAGGAGAATTGTAAACGTGTGACCATGTAGAGACACAAATGGCATAAGATAAATACCCCCCCCCCCCCCCCCCCCCCACAAGGTCAAGTTAATCTTATTTAATTTTATTTTCTATATAGTGCCAGATCACAACAGAAGTCATTTAAGGTTACCTTTCCTATAGAACAGGTCTATACCTTGGCCTTACCAACTAAATAGCCTTATGTCATTTATCTTATGTCATTTGTGTCTCTACATGGTCGCACGTTTACAATTCTCCTCTGCTCTCTATAACACACACGGCGGAGTTCAGCCCCAATGCTCACACACGTGAGCACACCAGAGCGCGGTTCGGGCTGCATTTTCCTGACCGAATGCGACCCGAGTGAGACAATTATAACCAAGCCCGGCCTGAACCTGCAGCACAGCACTGTGCACACAGTCAATGAAGCGGAGCCTGTGTTGTGTTCAGGCGTTGTCACGTAAATAACAAATTCCAGCACTTAAATAGCCTATAGCACAATAGCACAGCACCGCTGCTGCTGATGCACGCCGCCATTGTTTAGTTTGAACCAACGCATTGACGTATTTATGTAGTCAGTGATGTCATACGCGTTGCCCCAGCCCTAAGCTCTAGGCTGCTTAGATCATCCATACAAAATGTTGAAATATTTGTCAGTATGGACATACTACACATTGTTAGCTCAGCTAAATTCCCAATAGTTAAGTCGTTCAGTTCAATTTAAGAAAACCGTAAGCATTTACAGGCAAGGCAAGCGAGAGAGACGAAAAAAAAGTGTTGATTCTCGGCAGCGGTCATATTGTCCAAACGTGTCCATTCAGATTATTTATACTCCTTTAGTCCGTCAGTCCCATGGGCAGGTGTGTTTTATAAGGTAAAGAGAGTGCTGTTGTGTCAGTATGCCAGGTGCCGTAAAACAAGTGTCCTCAACTGTCACCAGGGTGAACCGGTGTGTCTGTCTCCCTCTATTTGTCTTCTCTAGCTCCCTCTCTGTCTCACAACCTACCCACTCACTCTCAGTGCATGAGGTTGGCGTAAATGCGCTGTCTCTCTGAGCAAGATCAAATCAATTATTTGTAATTAATATGTTATGATTTTTATACAGATCATATTCATACTGGTTTATATAAACAAAGTGGCATAATTTGCCATCTTTGATGAGCAAGAGTTTTGTGCAAAAGGAAATAAAAGCCTGTCCCAAATATCCACCGGTTGAGTTCAGTGATTGAAGCAAATAAAAGCCTGGGCTGTTAGTTGAAGTTTTACTGTAAGTACTGAGGTTCAGTACCCAGCTCCAAAAAGATGAACTGAATATTTGTTTGTGGTGTTCACAACACTGAAAAATACATTTTGGAAAGTTCAACAGGGACACTGTAATTTTTCAGTGCTCTGAGCTAGGGATGCACCAATCCACATTTTTTCACTTCCGATCCGATCCCGATACCTGAATTTGGATATCTGCCAATACCGATACTGTTCCGATACCAGAGCTCTGTTTGCTTTAATATTATTATTATCATTATTGTTGATTTTATATGAAGCTGTAATGAACTCCTCTCTACAGGCAAGTATGATATGTACGTATGTATGCATGTATGTCCCAAAAGGCAACTTGAGGTAAGTATAAGGTCAGAAAAGCAGGAAATCCTGTTCACAGGAAAAATCCCATCCTGAAAACAAATACGCAGCTGTAAGGGTTTCAAATTGATTGTCAATATTTACTAAATTCCAAGACAGTGTTAAACTACTAGTGCAATATACACTATCAAAAAACAAAAAGTACCTGTCATATTAATCTGAACAGCACAGATACAAATCAAGTAGACACTATGTAGTAGTGTTGTCACGGTACCAAAATTGGGACCCACGGTACGATACCAGTGAAAGTATCATGGTTCTGAGTAGTATCATGACAGCGAAAATGAGGCAGATGTGCCTTTTGTCATTTATAAAAAGATAAATCACTTTTCTATAATGCATCAATGATATTTCAATGGAATAAATTACTTACTGACTTCTTCATACTTCAAAAACGGCACCAATAAGTGATAAACAGGGGGGGGGGATCAAAATAAAATAAATAAATGAAATAAAAGTCAACCAGCCACCCTCCTCCCCTGACGGTCCCTTCGTAAGTAGCGAACAGTCCCTAAAGTGCGGTGAGGTTTGTCGGCCATTACCTGCCACAAAGAGAGAAATGTGAACAGCTCGTTTCTCCTCTGACACGCCACATACTGTGTGCCGCCACAGTTCAGCTGTTCAGGTGCTTTTGGGCAGTCATGACACCAAGAAGAGGACATTAGTGGACCTGGAGTCGGACTTCTCTATCGCCGGTGAGCCATTCTTGCGCCGCGCAGCACTATGAGCCTCCGCCGTATTTGACAGGAATACATTCCCCTCTGTGTCTGTGACCCCCGTTCAACCCACAATCGGCAGGATTTGCCTTTAGTTTCTGCTGCTGGTTGAAATCTGTACACACACAGCGTGCTGAATGATTTATTTTGCGCACACAAAACTATTTTTAGTCGCAAATGCGAGTAAAATGCTCGCACCATAGAGCTCTGTAGTGGAAAACAAATCACTGTAGCATATATAAACAAATCGAACCTACAAGTAAAAATAAATTAATAATAACTTTCACTGCTTAAAGATACTCAGTAGCTCAGTTCATACCTGAAATGTCACTGGATACAAACCACTGCAGCGGCATATTGAGTGCCAGGTGGACAGCGCGCGCCGTTATTGGACGGCGCATGCGCATGGACACTCACGCTCTTGCGATTGGACTTTGATCTTATCCCACAGTAGTGGTACCTGAGGTACCGTAGTACTACAGTACTCCAACATTATGGTATCATATGTACCGTCGTGTTTTAGTACCGCGGTCAGTGCAACACTACTATGTAGCAATCATCATTCCAGCAAACAACGTGATCGGAAATTTCAGATCCGTGAATTGCGTTGGTATCAGAACGTGATACCGATACTGGATCGGATCGGCCCCATCCCTACTTTGAGCACCACAAATGAATGTTCATTCTCCATAGTCAAAAGGTGGAGGCTGAAATCTCAGATGTATGTCAAAACCTGGAAAAGTAGCACCTCAACTCCCTGCATAAGTAACTATGTTGTTTGTAATTTGGGTGAACTATTCCATTAAATTCAAACTTACATTCACAAGTTTAATTGGCTGTATTAGCAACGCTGACAATATGTCAAAGTTCAGACAGAAGAGTGCCCTATGTGTTCTCAGATTTGAGTGTATTTTTCTTGTTAACCTTCGACTACAGTGCTTGTTCAGTGATCTGTACGTTTGACTCATGTTTTTAATGCTCTGTGAACTGTCCTTACAATCATAAAAGGTGGAGAAGGGTCAGCCGCTGTGTGTCCTCTCGGCCATGAAGATGGAGACCGTGGTCAACTCCCCGATGGCCGGTACCGTTAAGGCTGTCCATGTCACGCCCGACTCCTCCCTGGAGGGAGATGACCTGATACTGGAAATCGAGGAATAGAGTGAGAGGGCGGAGAGAGGGAGGGAAGGGGAGTAGTAGTAGAAGGGAGTTAGATCATTTGATTCTGGAAATGGCGAGGTTGAGGAACAGGGGGAGATTGAGAAAAAAAAAAAGAAGAGGAAAAACAGGAATTCCTTTGGTTAAAGACAGCTCTTATGTGTGGCAGTACTATGAGACATTTTGGCCCCCAATTTGTACATATTTCGTTTGGTTACACTGGGGATACAAAATGAAGCACAGCTCTACACATATCCAGACACCTAAAGGGCGTAAATAGTAGATATGACAATCCTTAAATATCTTAATTCAGTGGGAATTCCTTATTGAATTATACCACTAATGAAACTAAATTATCCCCTAGGTGTAGTGATTAGGTCAAAAACAGTATATCTCTTAATGTTCTGTGAAACTTGTGAAAAACAGTTTAGAAAAACATTATATATTTGAATTATGATACATTCCATTACTTAAATGTTTTAAATGTGATGTATAACAAAATGAGCTAACCATGATGTGTAAGACTAACAGGGTCGTAACATCTACTTGCATTAAATGCCACAATTTCCATTTCTATGCTGTTGGTGTTGCCTAATATATTCAAAGTGACTAGGTGAAACTTTATATTAATGACTACTAAATGTTTTTCCTTTTAATCAGAGGGCTCAGACTGACAAGGATAGACTTGAGAATGTGTTATCAAATCACTTGTTCATACGGGAACAATGTTTTTCATTGTTTTGCTGGCTTGCCATTGCAAGACATTATCAATCTTTGACATTAGTCACAGTGCATTTTCAGAATGTGTAATCACTGACAGCATTTAGACACTTTCTTTTTCATATGTAAAAAAAAAAAAAAAAAGATCATTGTTTTTTTTGAAAGACAAAGTACACAGGGGCTGAAAGAAAGAAATCACAATATTTTCCCCAACCTGCTTTACATATGTTGCCACAAAAAAATCTATATTTTCACAGAAAGAGAAGCACAACAAAGCAGGTGGCACAGTTTAAGGTTTAACGGGCACAGATGTACATGCCAGTGTTGCACCAAAGTAAAAATGTGTTCTGTTGCTGTATCAGTAACAGTAGATGGTTTATTTTTTGAAAGATCTGCACTGGTGTTAAATGTTTTCCCATTCACACCTGTCTGTTAAATCCCAAAGCCATAAGCACGTTGTAGAGACATTGTTGAAATGAAGCTGTAGGCCATGTTGGAAGGATTACAGATGTGATTTTTACAAAGTCCCTCTGTTATAGTTGATTTAAATGCAGCTTTCTTAATCCAAAGCCAGCTCTACAGTGGCCCACTAAAACCAACTGAGCTCTATCTGCTGGATCATTTTAGAGGTGTAAAGTCACAGAGTCTTAAGGTGGCATTTGAGCCTTTTCTAGTTTAACAGTGAGTGTGATGTTGGAAAAGTTGTCAGAGGAGCAGTTCCAGCCTGTCTATTCAGAACCGGGCAGATTATGGTGAATAGTCTCCTGACTGCATGGGGATTTTAATGCTAGGTGTAAATGGGATTACATGGTGGTGTAATGGAGGCATGTGGTGTTATTTTCTGAGGCTCTGCTGATTAATTTATGAATTAATTCTCTGTCAAATGACGTGAAATTAGCCGGACTAATAAGAGACTCTAGAGACTCCCAGTAGCAGCACTCGGCTTTATATTTCTAATGTGTGCGTGCGCGTGTGTGTGTTTGCATAAATGAGTCTGTATGTAAGTATGTATGTTCGTGTGTCAGTGCAAAGCATATTTGAAGACAGTCAATCAGTCCCCATTATGCTGCACCTCCAGAGCAGAAAACACATTCTAGATTAAATCAAATATTCATACACGTACACATACAGTGATGCAAAAATACTCCCAGTCCTCAAGTGCTGCCTGCATCAAAAGAAAAATCAAATGCACCTCACGGTACTGTGGCTACACCTCCATACTGTATCCAAAACATTTAACAGCAAAGCAGCAACAGATGATGGGAGTTAAAACTCACAAGATTCAACTGTGTCTTTACTCAGTTTTCCACTTATATCAGAACCTGAAAGTGATCTATGCCGAACTGAATGTTAAGCTATGCTGACCAGGGGAAGTCGACAGTGAACCAAAAGGAAATCAAATAAGATGACATATCAGTTACAGTAAGAAAGCAGTGTCACAAACTCCTTGTAATACAGTGAAGCATGACGTGTTTGGGACAGCGAGCCAGAATAGACACACTACAACAGCTTACTTTCCTAAAACATCCGCGCAGCCTCGACAGGAAACATCGATTGTAACACAAAACTGAAGTTTGTACTTGGCTGAATCGTTTCCAGGATTTTTGCTCCATTACCTCTGAGAACAAGTCCCCTTCTGATCTATGCATCAATACTGAGCAGCGATGCTGTCATTAATTAGACCACTGATATGTCTCCTCACTCTCCCCAGCCCACTCCCATGCCTCACTGTACATCCTGGTTTTATCTGTATTTGAAATAATTTGAAAGAGATGAAGTGGTGGAATTGTATGAATGAGTGTTTTTGACAAGCTGTCGCACAATAATGTAAAGTTCCCTCCTCCTCCTCCTCTCCTTACTCCTTGTTTATCCACTTTTCCTGCCTCAGCCATCTATCCAATTATCCATCCACCTTTTCATCATGTTTCCTCTCCATCCCCCTCTCCCTTTCTCTCAACAGTGTAAATTTGCACATGTAAGATGATGGCTACAACTCATGCAATAATGTAAACTGTATCGCAGTGTTTTTCTGTCTAAGCCAGCAGTGGTTCTAACAACCGTGCTTCTGACAATGTACTACTGTTCAATGTTTGAGGGGTGAAAAAAAAAAAAACCCAGAATAAATTGGAGAAAAAGTAGACACAGCTGGAAAATATTATTTGTTTCAGTAAGGAGGATATAACATGACCTATTCTTGAATTCACACTATCAAGAGGTGAACTGTCGCAGAGAGTATGAAAATACGGTCTGTGATATTCCTTTTTTTTTCCCTTTCTGGTGCTTTCCATTATGTGGGGGTTTTTTTTGGAACCAAGCAAACTGTTTATTTACTCTAAGATAATGACAGCCTGCAGATTCAAAGTGTCTCAGTGCAATTTCTATCAGTGTTTCAGTTGTCAAGTTTTCTTTCATTTTCTTGTTTCTAAATGATCCTACTTGTGAAATCTACATTTTAGTTTAATTATTTTCATTTACTGAAGTAGTTTACATTTTAAGGGACAGTTCACCTCAAAATCATATCAGAGATATCGGCTCTGTCTTCTCTCCAGTATAATGGAACTACATGGTACTCGGCTCGGTAACAGAGTCATGATTTCTGTAAAGAGACATTGCTGTTGAGTTTTTCAAATGTATTTTTTTTGGCACTTTGAGCACCATAAGCTGAGTGCCTTCTAGTTCCATTACATTGGAGAGAAGGCAGACGTCTTTACGGCCGATATCTCAAACACCCCCAATTCACATCAAAACAATTTAGACTGATAAAGAGGGGGGGGGGAAAGGTAAGAGGGGTAAAAAAAAAAAATGTGGTTTTGATTATGGGGTGAACTGTCTCTTTAAAGATCTAAGTATGTTAAAGTCTTACGAAAGTCTTTGAGCTGGAGCGCACAAAAGGGAAACAAATAATATAAAAGCAATGATAGTTCTTGTTCTCTGTACTTACAAATAAAGTTAACTCCAGCTGAATCTGTATTGTGTTGGTGTGCATTGTGTATTCTACACAGCAGTAGTCAAAGCACTGGAAGACTAAGGGCAGAAGACGGAGTGAAGGCCAGCTTTAGTTAACAGTTTTCAAGAACAAATATTGTTATATAAATATCACGACCTTGTATGATCCTGCCTGTCAAGGTCTCACTACAAAGCAGACTGATTAGCTCATGCTGGCCACAGTAAAATATATATTAGATCCCTGAAAGCTTGAGCCTTGCATTTCATATCAGCCTGTCAAATCGCAGCTCTTTCAGAATAATGTGTCCAACTAGTAATTAAATTTCAACAATAGATGTGAGGAATTGAAGTGAAAAGGCTGTTGTCACAGGCCAAAACCTTGGCAAATCAATGCAAGTCATTTAATTAGACTGTACAATTTCATCACGTTTTGTACCATAATGTTTCAGGGATATGCTGGATTGTGGGAGCCAGACTGTCTTTGAGTTATTCTACATAAAGCATGCTAATTTTATTCCGTCCATCCATCCTCTCTGCACATCAGAATTCAGTTTGTATCCAGGAAAGCACCAAACAAAAAAACCTCAAACACAGCCAAACAAGGTAAATCCTGTATCCTGGATGTGGATCTACCGCCGCACCCTGCTGTCTTTAAACCGGTTCTTTAGAGCTGATCAAATACTGATTAACCTCGCTGAATCAATCAAGTCTGCCGCTCAACTGGCATTATTGATCAGCCACCACTTTGGTGTGTGATCGGTGGGCAGATTGATCGTGCTGGCAGCAGGGGATGGTTGACATTCTCTAGCTCATGTATGGATTAGGTGAGTAACAATACCAATGCAGCACCTATGCACGGCTGGCTTGTCACCACTGTGTAAACTGGGCCAACTGGTAGTGTTCAGAGAGGAAATGTTGCTACAGTGCCATGATGAAAATATAGCTTGATACTTAATTGTCATCAGATAAAATCACAGGGGCAACGGTGTGGCACAATGGATGTTATGACCCACTTGTCAGCTGACTTGAGTGACAGCTTTGATTAATAACAACATAATCAAATTTGCATACGTGAATAGAGAAGTGGAAGATAACAGTGTGCCTGCTACGACCTTGATTGGTTTGCTGATCTTACTAAAAACAAAACTGATGCAAGCACATGTCACTAAAATCACAAGTTTAAAAAGCAAGAAAGGATTTTGTTCAAGTGGAAATTTTATCAAAAAGATAACACTGTGGTGGAGACTATCAGAGCTATTCCACAAATCATCCACTTGAAGTGTTCTTCACTTTGTGCTTTCAATCACAATACCGAACGTCAGAGTTTTCACAAGAAGACAGCAAATGTTACACAGTTTCCTGTTCTGTGTGCCTGAACCACACAGTTTTATGAAAAATAATGTTGTATAATGCAATGTAATAATGCACTTATTGCGGTGCCCTTGCTTCAAGTACTGTTTAAAAGTCAAGTGAAATATTAAATCCGAGCACACATTTCTGAATGGCTTCCTGTGGCTTTCACATGCTGTCATGCTGTGTGCAAGATGCAGCCTATCGATGATTGGTGTGCATTAAACACACACTTCCAACAACAAGAGAGTCCTAAGTTCTCTGTTAATGAGGCCTCTGGTGGTTTCCTTGTGGTCAAAGCAATAATTTTGTTTCGGCTGAATATTTATGCTGTAATAATGATCATATTAATGGAAGCCTACTAATCTACAAAAACAGATTAGTCTGTTCCCATGGCGATGGAGATAGAAAGCGTGTCACATTGAGAGAAAATGGGCTTGTTGTCAACGTTTAATTCCATCATTTGATGTGTGAGACAAAACTTCAAAGAAAGTGACACTTTTCAAGATCTTAAAGTAACAAAAACTGGAGCTGGCTTTCAAAACAAGGCTAAGCTATTGTGTACTGTAGCTGCATCGCGTTTGGTCCACTATGGACGTCAGTAATCACCTTTTGCTGTACATAATCTGGTGCTTAGCAGCTTAATGACGGCGCCTGCTCTTGTTAAAGGTACCCTGTAGAGTCTTTATTGTAAACAAACTGTGTTGTTCAATTCAACATTTCTCACACACTGTGTATCCTTAAGGCCTTACAAATAGGTTGAATGCATTTTCAACCTCGAAACAAGGTTTTAACAACGAGGGTTTTTTTTTTTTAGAAAGACAGATTGATTATATTTGATATTAAAAATAAACATCACAATTTCCTACAGCCCACAGTCATGTCTTTAGATTGCTTGTTTTGTCCGACTAACAGTCAAACCAAAGTGCTCAATTCAGGTCTGCAATTTATCGACTAATGTGGAGATTGTTTTCTCCATCAATCCATTTTGCATTTGGTCTATTATATATTAGAAAAATGCCCCTCAGAATTTCCTAAAACTCAGGTTGATGTTATTTAATTGCTCATTTACAACAAGTTTAGTACACTTTCACATTCGACAAAGAAAGGCAGCACATTTCTACACCTGACAAACTGGAAATTGAGGGTGTCTGACTTAGAAAAAAAACAAGCCTGCAACTATTTTTGCTGTCAATCAACTAATCTCTCAATCGTTTGTTTAATCCAATTTTAAACTGAGTTCAGAGAAAAGCAATAACTTGAACCATTCTAAAAGATAAATGTGGCCTTTTTGTTTGATAAACGACAAACTAAACAACAACTTTAATAACTGATTAAACATAAACCAACATTACATTGCTGTTTGCAGCTGCAAAAATAGACACATCAATTAACATACATTACTTATGTCATATCACAGCCAAAGCTAGCGTGAGCTTTAGATTACTGAGCTACAGTAAAACTCATCCAGTCGGCTACTTAAAGAAAAGCTGGAGTGTTTTGTGTCAACATTTGGCCACTGACAGATAAAAACCATGACTTGTAGCTTTTGCCTCCTTCAACTGACACTGGCTCGAAATAGGTCAGGGACCTGCTTTGATGGAGTCTCAACATCACAAGAGAAGCACACGTTTTCATTTCCCTGGGTCCCGAGGTCACAGACCAAATTTCTCATTTGGATCCCAGACTGAAACTACTTAATAACTCCTGCCTCTAATCCATAAATGAGTGCCAGAGTTCAAATCCCTTTTGTGGCTTTCTCTTTGCTCATCCTTTTGTCCGCTTTGCCACTGTCCAAATGAACACCAAATACCCACTGGGGAGAGCCATGAAGTCTTGGCAACTCTGCGTGTCAAACACCTACTGAAGGAGCTCTGTACAAGTCTGGCAGAGCGCTGCGGCAGCAGCTGGCCGACGAGCCAACTTTTTCTAACCCGTGCATGAGTCTCTTACATGGGCCACAGGGGTCCGCTGCTCCGTTGAGGTGCAACTTTCCCCTCTAATCCCTTTGCTGCTGTTCGATAATCCCTTCACTGCTTGCTTTGCTGCTTTCTTTGCTGTAATCCTCCTGCCTGAATAAAGAGAGAATAGAGGAGGAGGACGGGCTACATAGTGTCTCAGACAGGCGGGATGGACGACACTGACGCTCTCTAAGCTTTCTGTCAATCAGCACAACCAGCATCTGATCCATCCAGACACAGGCGCTGCCCATTCACTGCTTTTTCTGGACTCTCCACAAGAAATGCTGAAGATATCAAACTGAATGACTCTAATCATTGAAAATAAGCCAGAGACATGAAATTGATACTAAACAGCACTAAGCAGATGCAGCAGTCAGATGTTTAGAAAGCATGAATAAAAACTGATAATCATGGTGTAAAAGCAGGATGAAATGAAATGCTGCAATGTCAAAACACCCAGTGAAACAGCAGCAGCACGGCATCAAACACACATCACTTTCAAATGAGGGGATTTTGAGCACTCGCTTTGCAGGTGTGGTCCACTGCCGTATCCATTCCTTTTCCATTACTCCCTGTTCAAAGATTGCTTGTGGGGACAATTTTCCACCTGTCTGAGAATCAGAGGCCAGGGGCTTGCAGGGCAGTAAAACCTCCCACCCTGCATGTCCACACAGAAACGACCCTGACGGCACATCTCCTGTAACGCAGACATTTGGCCCTGCTCAATTTCTTGATGTGATGATCCCATAACTCGCAGGGGTGCATGCTGCTGAACGTTTGGGATGCTGAGTGTTCCAGTTATGAACACGGTTAAATGACAAGAAGCGGGAAACAGGAAACCATCTGCCTGCGCTTCCCTCCTCCCGACTCAACTTCATCATTAAACGCTATCAGCGGCACAGCGGAGCGTCACAAAGCCATGGGCAACCTCAAGAGTGACGAGTTAACAATTCACACATCAATTAACAGGACAGATCAATGCTGCGTGCTGACCACACTGACAAATTCAATTTCTAATGGATGCATCAAATGATGGCCAGTAGCTAGCCAGGACATGGATCATTTCCTATCACCCCTCCAGAGTCAGTCTCAAGCCCTTTGATGCTACAGCTACTGACACTCTACATTCATGCATCTATGTGTGTCAGTGTGTGAGAAAAAGACTGCGAAATAAAGAGTGTTTATGCTGCATGTGTGTATGTGATGAGACATCTCATTAAGCATTGAAACTGCTCAACAGAACTGGTTTAGCCCCGGGTGTCAGAAAGGGCAAAAACACACACATACGTACACAGCTGATGCTTTTTGTTCCTCCTTTTAACACACAGAGGCTTTTAAGTGTGTGTTCTCGTGTGTTTGAGTGTGTGCATGTGCGTGTCTGAAAGTGTGACCTCTCTTTGCCACTGTGAGCTTAAAGCGTTCCAGCTCAAATCAAAGCACTGCAGCAAATATAAGAGGGAAGCTGAAGAGCAGAAACAGAGACACATACACAGTCAGACAGGGAGGATTCAATGCGACAGAGGCAGAGCGAGCAAACGGAGAGGAGAGGAGAGCGGCTCAGACTGCGACACACAGCCACGACAGGAATTAAGGAATTAGAAAGCAAAGAGAGGGAGAGGATCAAAGACGAAGAGCAAAATCACCTCTTTTTTTTTTTATTTTCATTCACGTGCGTCAGAGACACAGTGCCAATCACCAGATGTGTTTTCACGCACATACACTCTCCACCTTGGTGTCGGAACATTGCACTGTTACCGTGGCAACAGTCGTGTTCAGGGCTAAGGAGTACGTTGTTCAAAAGAACAAACAGTCCGAGCGTACTCTTTATAACTCTCGGCTCATGCACAAACACGTTGATGCACCTTCTGTCTCTGACAGAGAAAAACAGGAACTGGTCCAAGGTTGAAAGTCATTTGTGTATGTGATTACTAAAGTTGAGCACAGACGTCGTCTTTATCAGCGTTAAAATAAGTGATGCACAGTAGCTTTGAGTCACACCTGGTAATCCAGGCTGAGCATGTGAGAAGTCACACTTGTGCTGGCAGCCTGAGAGCTCCACCTGTAGCAAATATCAGCTTTTACAATCACGGCTCCACAAGATCAGACCCGGGGCCTGGAAGCTACACCTGAAAACACTTCATTTAGCTGGTGCTATTCACAGCCAAAAATGCTGCTTTTTGAATGAATGGAGCCTCGTGGAGCTCAGGCAGACATGGAGAACATTTTATATTCAAATGTTTGACATGTCACTTTAGAAATTTGGTGCTTATTCTGTCTACATACACAACAGTGCAACTCCACTGACTGCTTTGACCAATTTAGCTCCCTTCACCTTCCCAGTCTCATCCTGTGCTACATTTAGCTTTATGTTAATATATCTTAAATTACATCTTCATGTTCATTCATTGTTTAGCTGCAAATAAATCTACAGCAACCAACAAGGGTGAATGTGTTTGTATGTGTTTACAAGGAGTGGGGCAAAAAATTGATACAGCGTAATATCACAATATTTTGCGTGGCGATATTATATCGATATGCGTACACTAAGTATCAAAATTTTATTATATACATCATTCATTTTTGCAAATACACATTTTAATACAACTTTTGGTACGAGAATTATAAAATCAATTGCTTTTTTGGTCCACTAAATGGTGCTGAAGTTTTTTTCCTGGTGAGGTGAGGCAAAGGAAATGTGCCTTGGGCGTTTAAATCAAAAGTCTGGACTTATTTTGGCTTTTTAAAGGGAAATTTCGGTTTATTTCAACCTGTTTCCTATCGTCCTAAATTTGTTTCAAGTCACTAGTGACATAGAAATAATGGTTAGCATGTTAGCCGTTAGCCTAGATACAGCCGTAGCGTCAGACCTGTTAAAATGTAATTGAACGGGCATCCTTTCAAGTGCAAAGTTAGTCCACTAAACAAGCTTTTTCTCCACAAAGACTGCCTCGTATCATTAGGATAAATGTCAGAGAACATATAGAAAACAACATGCAAACGTGTTGTCTTACCTTACCGGTGTGCTGCCATGTTTGTTGTTTACCATTTAGCTAAGGCTGCAACCGTTCCCATTCCTTGAAACAGAGGTATTCATCTTCTGTGGGCATTGGAAGCTCTTCATCAGTGTATTCTGGTTCAATTAAATAAGGGCGGCCATCGCCTCTCGATGTGGAAAGCCTATATACTAACATTCCACATTTAGGTGGTCTTCAGAGTTGTTGTCTTACCTTACCATGTGTTTACCGTTTACCTCTGCTTCCCAAAGCGTGGCCGAAATATCGCGAGAACAAGCAGCGATCTCATGCCGTGCCTGAAATCTCACAAGAACAAGCCGCAGCAGCTGGAAGGCAGAACCGGACAGTAGCCTGAAAGGTTCATTCATTTATTTTATGAAAGATTTATAGAATAATGGCTGACTTTTTGCCAGACTTTGACTTTGTGGAGGAGGAATTTGATTTTGCAGAGTTTTATGGCCGCCCTTATTTATTTGAGCCAGAATACACTGACGAAGAGCTTCGTGAAATTGAAGAACGGAGGAGGAGAGAGAGAGAGAGGCACAACAGGTAACGTTAGAGGACGACAGAGGAGGAATGGCTACTGGAAGGCTTTAGCTCTGGAGCTCGGTGGTGTAACGTTACCTGTGAATGCTGTACCCCAATGCTCACAGAAGAGGAATACCTCTGTTGCAAGGAATGGGACCGGTTGCAGCCTTAGCTAAATGGTAAACAACAAACATGGCAGCACACCAGTAAGGTAAGACAACATGTTTACATGTCGTTTTCTATATGTTCTCTGACATTTATCCTAACGATATGAGGCGGTCTTTGTGGAGAAAAAGCTTGTTTAGTGGACTAACTTTGCACTTGAAAGGATGCCCGTTCAATTACGTTTTAACAGGTCTGACGCTATGGCTGTATCTAGGCTAATGGCTAACATGCTAACTATTATTTCTATGTCACTAGTGACTTGAAAGAAATTTAGGACGATAGGAGACGGGTTGAAATAAACCAAAATTTCCCTTTAACATGGAAGGAAAGAAGGAATTTGCAGGCACTGTCATATGAGAATATTACAGGAATACCACAAACATGAGGGCTCACCTCACACTCCACCATCCAGAGCCGCTGACAGCCTAGCTAACGCTTAACCCTCTCTGCAGAAAAATTAACCAACACTGGACACATGCTTCTAATGGGAATGTTTTGGGTCCAGGTAGCCCATTGCCCATAACAGACACCATACAACACCGTTTTATATGTGTGACTTACCGGACAACACAAACCAAACTACAATGAGAACTAAAGTGCGAGTTGAGCTATAGTAATAGTCATTACAGAGGGTAGGTGGTGACGGAACAGAGGTGTAAATTGCTGACACTAACACCATGTAACCGGCCTGAGCCTATCACAGCTCTTAAGATGGCAACTGTAATTAAAGCTGAAACAATCAAGTAATGGAGCAACAAATTATTATCAAAATGGTTTTAATAAATGTATTCTTTTTCTGACACTTTATTTGAACTAAAATGTTTGTGAGGCTTTACTGACTTTTTGGCATCCTGTGTAAAAATGTAATGAATATCTTTAGGTGTTGGACTGCTGACTGAACAAAGCTATCAGGTTCAAACAACATGCCTCCTGTCCTCCTGGCCCTGCATCTCAGATGCCCAGTTTCAACATTATCAGTCCATTAAATAGGGGTTGGAAATGGTTATCAGCGTGATAGATATTGATTAAAAGGCTCCTGTTACATCAACTAGTATGCTTAGAATACTGTTATCAGCCATTAAACAGCCATGCTTCTTGTTATGCAGAAACATGTACAGTGGCGTGCAAACGTTTGGGGACCCCCTGGTCATGACTCTGTGTACTGTGAATAGCTAAGCAGCAAGGAAATTGCCTTTATATATATTATATACAACTGGCGTACCCAGTGGCTTAGTGGGTACGCCAGTTGTTTAATTCTTGTTTGGAGAATTCTCACCCATGTTTCCTTGCATAAGCCTTGTAGTTCTGTTACATTCTTGGGCCGTCTTGCATGCACTGCTCTTTTGAGGTCTATCCACAGGTTTTCAATGATGTTTAAGTCGGTGGACTCTGAGGGCCATGTCAAAACGTTAAGCTTGCACCCCCCAAATGAGTGTTTTTTTTAGCAAGTCATCATTGCATTTCCAGCTGCACGTCTGCCCCCAAACACGGGTGTTTTTATAGCAATCCTTGCTGCGATTCCAACAGCGTCCTGCCACCAAATGTGGGTGTTTTTTTAGCGAGTCATCACTGTGTTTCCTGTGGCTTATGTGCAAACAAACGTGGGTGCTTTAAGCCGAAACATTATCTTTGTTTAACCATAACTAAGTGGTTTTTGTGCCTAAACACAACCACATATTAACCACAATGTTGTTGAAACGAAAAGAAACGTACATTTTGCCAAATGCCATTTAATAGCACATAATGGCATTATAAGCATACCAGTCAATCAATCAATCAGCCATTTATGCATCACATGGAAATTATACAAGGTACAACTGCAGTGAAATGTGATCCTATTTTTAACTTAAACACTGTAATTTAGTCTTACACGAGGAGAGTTTACAAACTGGTGAGTTAAATTTCCTCATCATGATCAGTGACTTGAGGCCACATGCCACCAAGACTTGCAAAACAGACATAAGAGCCTAATTAGAACAAATGTAGCTGAGCTGGAGCCCTTACCTATATTTTTAACACTGATAACCACTACTGACGCCTACTTAATAGAGTGATAACTCTGAAAAGAGTGTCTGAGGACTAACACTCCATATTTGTTGGTAACAATGCCAAAACAGAGAAGAGGTTGAGACAGGAGGAGGTAGTGATGACGACTCAAACTAACAACAGAAAAACTATTGTATTTGATTTTTAATGTGACCTTTGAGAGCATGGTTATGTCTGAAGCACTCTCTTAAAACCATAATGTAAATTTAAAGTCCACACTGACACTATAGAATAACAGGTGTGGTTGACTGCCCTCTTAATGACCGTATAATATGTCCACATATTCAGTTTAAATTGTTTTTCCTCACCAGAACATTTTTCAGCTATGAAAGACATTAACAGTAAATGCTTGGTTTCAGTATCTGACAATCAGTGCACACAGCCTTATATTTATATTCGTCTTTCTACACTGATATTCAATAATCAAGAGTGTCTGTACACCAGGATGTAAAGCAGCCATAAGACAAGCTGTGTTATGATGGCTGCAACTTTTTTAGTTAGACCGGAAAAACTCTTGAGCTATCACTGTACTATTCATCCACAGCTGAATAGAGGAAGTTCACAACTGTTCTCTGAGAACTGTCAGAAGTCATCCCGGGAAATCAACAGCTTAAGGAGAAGCAGGTGAGGCTCAAGTGGATCCAAAAATAACTGGAAATGACAAGACTTCATCACAAAATAACTCCTCGAAGGCATCATCATCATCATCTCCACAGATTGATGATTTATAGCATTTCGCTGAAAGAACTCTCCATGAGGACAGATACACCGGCAAAAAAGGTCACTCATGTTTTCAGAGAAGTGGTATCAGACTGCAATGGTTGGTTGTTATTGCTACTGCGTGTAATGTTTGGCTCCAGCCTTACCTCTCCTTTAGAAAGGACTGGAAATGAAGACAGTCACTTTATTAAGACATCTTAATTTTAACTGGGAGTTTCATCTAAATGGCAGCCTGGCTGCTCTGTTATTGTCTGACTATGACACATTTGCCTTTATGGGACAATGCAGTAATTAATCTGTCTGCCCTTTACACATGATTGTTTTATGTTGCATTCTGCTATGTTTAAATGATGGTGGAAGTTTTAATTGGGCTCAAAAGACTGGCATAAGCAATGCTGCATAGCTCTGGTACGAACATAACGTCAGTCAGTGTGGCTGATTTTAGATTTTAGAGAGAATCAAATATCACAATATTTTTGACCAAACATGTTGATATTGATATTGCAACAATAGTGTAGGGTTAACTATTGATGCATTCACAAATTATTTACACAATGAATTTGTTGATAAATACTTATCAGCAGTGTGGACACAATGATTAAGTGGGTAAAGACTAATAATACAACAGCCAGAGCAGTCTGGTAAGTTCAGAAAATTACATCACTTTACTGTAAAACAGCCTTTAAATCCAGGAAAAGACAACACTTACAGTACTAGGATATCCAAAATCTAAGACATATGTAGTCTCATATGACAGTGTTGATATAATACAGATGTACTGCCCAGCCTAAATCTATGTCATGATGAATTTTCATACATCTTGATCAGTAAAATCTAATACAAGAGATCTATACAGTTCTGGTTATCTCACCTGATCAAGAAGAAATGAAGACTTGGGTACAGTGACTCACAAATAACTGTTTGCAGTGTATTTCATCAATTACCTGTACAGTATGGCCACTGGTGTCTGCTGTGATTATTCAGAATTTGTAGCAACAGTATATCTCAGGCTGCAGCATGCACAGACTCAATATCTGATGATGTAACCACACAATGTGCATGCTTGGAGCTGTGACGTATCTATCAAACAATAATAATCAATAAAACATATTGATTCATCCCCCTGTGAATTAGCGCTTTAAGATTTATAATGAAATTCTGAATTAGTGGAAACTGATACTCCCCCGACTTTCTGTGAATATAATTAAAATGTTCTTGTTTTGCATAATTTGTTTTTGTTTCCCTGACAGTGGTGCACTGTGAAATAATATTGTGACTGCTTGTATCAAGACAGGTGATAAATAATACCACAGGGATAGCTCAGTAGGTTGCACTAATTTAAAGGAAAACCATGACAGCTCTGATCAGCAGGTTCAATGCCAGGTATCACTGTCTGTAGAGGAAAAAGTTGCTGCTCAAACTGGTAAAGTACGTGACTCATTATCTCCCGACACTGACTCCTATTAGCAACTACAACATGCCAGTGCCTTCAGTGCAGGCACACACAGGCACTAAAAATATATAACATGGCATTAACATGACAACACACACACACACACACACTTGTCTGTCTGTTGGAGATGACACCGTTGACTGCTGAGGCTATAAATAACACTGATGACACATATTCATCAGTAGTGTGTTGAGAGGGGACCCCCTATTGACTATCACACCTCAGAACAGCATGCTGGGTACAGCTCGCTTTCTGTAACTTGCTACAGTACATCAAGCCACCTGGAACAGCGCTAGGCTTTGAAGCCAATTTTACATAGTGGCCAAAATTGGAATTACAACAATCGGGTTCGTTATGTGATGCCATGGGGCCAAAAAAGACTTTTTTCCCATAGACTTACATTGTGAAATTGACGTCTGTAAATCAGTGGATACATTTTATGAGCGTCACAAGTCCCGCAAAATTACTCATTTCACCATCAGGATTTGATCCATTTGATCAAAAACATTTCTGAAGTCTAGAAAAGTTGCAAGATTAGATAATTTTTATCCCCATTTCACTTAGCGGAGCACTAAACTCGAAGTCTGCCACTCAGCCAACGGAAGTCTCGCCTGTGCTTGGCCGTTGTAAGTCTCTAGAGCGATTGCTCTATTGGCCCTGCAATGCAAAATGTCCGGGTAATTTCATGCAATGGAAATTACGCGTTTTATGTCTTTATGTGCCATTACGCAACTTAATAGAAACAAACGGAGCCTCCCCTCCAATGCTGCATCTAGGACTCTTAATAAACCCATGCAGTGCATTCAACAACTGATGATTAAAGACAGACCGGAAATGTTTCATTGTGGCAAACTCAAACATCTCAAGCCTCAGCAATGAAACTGTCGGGATAAACGCTTTTGCTCCTGGTAAGAGCCTGGTCACAAGCTCTAGCCATTTGCAAATGACACATATATTCCTGCTCTGCTAGCAGACACGACTATGTCATGGCAGGTGTATTGCTCATGACCCAAGGAAGCCCAATGTCAACTGTGAAGTTGTTTGAGTGAGCGGGTCTTGAGAAAGCTGCCAAGTAATCTGCCTGTTCCCAACAGGCACATGTTGAACAGGCGCTGCACTAGTTTTACAAATGATATAAAAGGATTTGAGTTTGGGTTTTTTCATTATACATTAGCTGACTAAAATACAACCTGCCTGTGAAGTAGAGAGGATAACTTTCAGAAAGACTGAATAAGTAATCGATCTCATAGGAACAGGCTTTAGAGAAAACCAAGTGAATTGTTATTTCTAGCTTCAGCTGCTTGTACAGGTTGTTCCACACACAGCACATTGGCTCACATGGGTCTCCTTTGGTCTTTAGTCATGCCTGTGGATCAGACAGAAGGGCTCTGCCCAAAGACCTCAGGGTGCTGTCTGGCTTGAAGGGGGTTAGAAGGTTAGAAATGTAGCTAGGGGCCAAAGCATGTAGCACCCTCAGAATAATCTGTAAAATCAGCTCTAACACTAACAAACCAGAGAGGGCCAAATCTGACACCACACACAACCTGTCCTGCTCCACACTGAGCAAGGACAAACCTTGTGAGCAAGACAGGGGCAAACAATTTTTAAACCATTTTGCACAACCCTTTAAACTTGAAAGTAAAAAAAACTCCCAAAAGCTGGAAGACACAAAATGTGTCAGGCAGTTTGGCTGATCAATGCCAAAGACTAAACGAAGTCATTTACCAGGCAGTGTCTGTATTTTTACCCCATTTCTTTCTATTTCTTTTTGTTTTACCGACGTGGCCCACACTAAGGCCCTTCAAACATGGTTTCAAATCAGCAAGTTAGAAATTAATGTGGCCAAGACTAAAGAATTGATTATTCGCACAAAAAAGATCTGAAGACAGAGCCAGTCTAACTCAATGACCAACATGTTGAAACTCTGAAAAAAATTCTTTGGTACAGTTCTGGACTCCTCCGTGAGCTTCTCTGGAGATACTGCATATATTTTCAAGAGATGCTCACAGCCACTCTATCTTCTTGGGAAACTTAATGGCCTCGATGTTGGTCAGCAGATTCTAGAATTAGTGTACAAAACAATGGTTGAGAGTGTTTTAACTTTTCACCTCCCTGCCTGGTACGATCAACTTAACTGTTGTTGGGAATAGAATGATGTTATGTGTTTTACTATAAGTTGTGTTTCACTATATAAGTTTTAGATGTGTGAACAATGAGAATACTGAGATGATTTCAGCTGATCTGAATGTGTTTGCTTTGCAGAAGTGGAGAAGTACAGGAGAGGAAGAGACATGAAGTCTGAGGAGCACATACCGCAATGCTTAGATAATTAGTTTCATATATGGTAAAAAGAATAGAAAGTGATATACAGATAGTAAGGTACAGCACGTGTAGGGAGTTGTGTTGTTCTCTTGTCTTTCAAAACAGGAACCACGCCCCCACCGCCAGCGGGAAGGAGTCAGATTAACACGAGGCAGGGGCGTGGTGTGGTGAAGGAGGAAATGGAACTGCCAATGAGAAGAGGACAACGCCTTGCGTGCACAATGACACTCTGTTACGCTCAAATATACTGGGTCAGGGAAAGGACAGGAGGTCAGACTTCGTGAACTGACACACCTTTGCGTGCCATGGTTAACGCACAGGGCATGCGCAATCTTACTGCTCCCCTGGTATGGACCACTGATGCTGAAACCTCATTTATCTCCCTCAAACAGGCACTCTCTACCGCTACTGATCTAGCCATCCCCAACTACAAGCTACCATTTTTTCTTGACGTTTGAAAAGGCACACACTGTACATCCAAGAATAAACTCTCTGGGACTGCGACTATGACAGGTTGGCAAGCCCTTGACCCAGCTCTTTACAGAAAGGATAGGGAAAAAAGCAAGGAGTATCTTGGCAGATAGCTCCCATCCTCTCTTTAGCCAGTTCGAGCTCTTGAGCTCCAAGAGTAGTCTCTCTGGCAACTAGAAATGTATTTAAGAAGTCCTTCATCCCAAGTGCCATCAATATCTAAAATTGTCTGATGAGTTTTACACCGCAGACAGACAATGAGCTGATCTAATGTGTTGAGTGTTTTGTAATGCCTTTGTATGTTTGTTTTACTGACTATTTGCCTACTTTTTACTATGCTGTCTTGTGTGTCTGGTGAGTAATTAAGATATATTTTATTTTAGTTTTAATTATTGGAACTAATTCATCTGTACTTTGTTGAGGAACATCTTGAGAACATCTCAAGAGTAAACTGAAAGTTGATTAATGAAATGATTGGAAGAAGAAATGAAAGACACTGTACCACGGGGTGATAGTCAGAGTACTACTTCATCTACTACCACCTGACAGATTCTCCCTCCTGTTTCTCCTGTTCGAACACAAGCATCACTCCATTTTCTTTTACAGACTGCAAACTGTGTTGATTTATCACCTTTTCTCTGTGTAATCATGTTCTCTGTCTTTGTACACTACATTACTCTCATTCTTTTTTAAACTCCTCTAAATAATTCTTATTTTATTTCTTTTTTTTGGCATTTCTTTCACACATTCAAAAGTAATGGTCATATTTTCAGAACATTTTGCCCCCTGTGCTCTCTGCTATCAGTCTTTTTCTACTGCTGCGCTGGCTAAATGCCTATAAATGTAAAATGTTAAAATATGTGGCCATGGTGGTCAAGTATTTGGTGGGAAGCTGAAAAGGAGTCTGTTGCCAAAGACCTTGGCATAATTCAGGTAGATTCCTCTTTCATAGGCTCGCTTCAAGTATTGTCTGTGCTGAAATATTGAGAGCAAACTCTAATTATTTTATTTGCCAGCTGAATGTGAAAAACCCATCAGGTCAGGGGCAGTGTTAAAAAAATGTTTTTCAATCACTGCTTACCTGCATTAGCTCAAGATAACTTGGGGTCTAGAATGCCAACAAATGCCAATCCCCTCTGTTTGTACTTAACTGTGAATCTCACACACATGCCTGCACACACATGTTGTGAGCTCACGTGTTCAATTACTGGCAACAGCACATATACACGAGTGGTTGCAGGCTATTATTGACTCTGGTAAATTAAACACCCTCGTTAAGATAACCTCATGACCCAGCGAATAAAGGTGTAGGGTGCAGGTCGTTAGTGTGTGTATGTGTGTGTGTGCCCATGTTCATTCAAGTGTGCTGCACAGAGACATCCCTGTGACAGTCTGGTTTACTCCCACTCTGAGACAAAAAACCTCATTCTAACTAAAACTTAAATGAGTAGCTGACTACATTAAAACTGTATTATGCAACATTTTTGATATTAACAATGACTAAAATGTCTTTCTGTAATGTGAAAGGGTCACTTTCACTGAGGATTAAATTCTACTCAGCTGCAGCCATATTCTGCTTTTAGCCTCATGTAGCCCATTGTGTGAATTTCTGGCTGGTACACAGACCATATTGTGGAGTTCTCACCAACCCTGTAGATAAAATCATTAGCAGACATTTCCAGCACAAAATGTCATAACAACTTAACAGAATCTGAGGACTGTGTTTCTTGGAGGGGTTTTATTTTTGCCACCCATCATGTCAGAGATTGCTAAACGCAGCTAAAGGCAAATTATTTTGAAGTTAACAGTTACTCCTATTGACATTTGTTAAACTGTAAACTCATGAATTGTTTATAACTCCCCTTCAGATGACACACACAAGCATTTTCTGATCCATAACATCCTCATACTGTTTCCTAGATTGCTCTGGAAGAGCCAAATTTTCTACAGTGACTACAGGGCTTTGTCACTTGAACGTAAACATATGTTGTTTTGGGGCATTTCCTGAAAAAAGAGATGCTGTCATTTTTCTTGAAAGGGCAGCCTCAAAGGTAAATGCCTGTCTGACTTATAGGTTTTTGACGACTGATGCAGAAACAGTCTTCTTCTGGTTGAATGACTAGATGTCACTGTGCCTGACAGTAAAAGGCCTCAACCTGCTGCTGTGCTGACAAACCATAACTACTTGAATTGCAAAAAAAAAAAAAAAAAAAAAAACCTTTTGTGAAAATAAATTTGAAGATGAAGTCAAATAAAAAAACACCTGTATTTTTTTATTTATTTTGACAAAAGGTTATTGCAAACAATTTTCTGTTCTTGCTTTCTGTGCCGCTGTGTGCTTAGAAAGATGATGCTTAAAGCCCCTGGTCAAAATTACAAAGCAGGTAGTTCCTTTTACTGCACATCATAAGCTGTATGTGTGTGTTTAATTTTTTTGTGCCATTGTCTCACTGTGTCTGATCTCCTCCTCATACACTCCCACTCAGAATCATCTATGAGTGCACACAATCATGACCCACTGAGCAATTCATTCAGCCACATCTCTGGATTTTTGGATATAAAATGCCATCCAAATTAGCAAGATTAAGTAAAATGGGAGGGATTTTTTCCTCCCAGGCTCATGGAAGGCTCATGATGAAGCTGATGATGATCTGATCCTTCTCATCTGTATTGAGAGTTGCATATGCGTAATGCTGACCAGGAACTTGCGAGAAAATAGAGGTCAGGTGAAGCAGACAAACAGGGTCATTCTTCATGACTACCAACTTTACACCTTCGTTGTTAATTGATAACCGCTGATAAATAAAACAATTTGTATAGGGGCCAAGTAAAAATTAACTTCGGGCAAGTATATTTCTGACTCATTCGCCCGACCAGCCAAGTGAAGAAAAAACATGAACATTGAAACTTGTCATGTTAAATAATTAACAGGAAAAAACAGATCAAAATATCCATTTTAACAATGATTCCTTCGTCGTGAGAGGATTACTGACACTTGAAGGACATTTTATGCAGTGAAACCACTCAAGGTCTCAACAGCGCTGATTAAACCTTCAAGTGTTTTCTGCTCTGAAGAATGCTTGGAGATATAACTTCTTCTTAATAGAGTTCTGCTAATGTAATGTCTGCAATAATGTTTAGAATAGATATTTTTGCACTCTAATCTCTTATTCAACCATTTACTCACAGTAAAGTTTCTCTTGAGAAATTAAAAAAAACATATTTAAATGTTTTATTTCTGAGGATGGTTCAATTTGTATGCCAAATTATATTACATGTTTCTGTGTCTGTTGATGCAACAAAAGCAGATCAAGGTTGTTGCCTTTAAAGCTTCTCTTTACCTTTCCTGTCAATTTAAACTTACATGTTCCTAAGGTAAGGAATAATCTATGACCAGAGCGTGGATTGTCCTAATTTCATCACTTCATTCCTTAAGTAATTTGCCGATGCCCACAAGCAAGAGCATTACCTTTTTTTTTGTAGCACATTTTGGACTCATGATAAAATTATTATGACACAACACAAAGCTTTTAAGGGCCACGTCAGCAATTTAGTACTGCATTTCCATGAAACTGGGGGATTTACAAGAGAGAGATTTTAAAAAGAATGGTCAAAATCAAGGCAGCTCAGATATCCTAACTTTCCCTGTTATGGTCTAAAAGCTCTCAAAATCCTACATTTCCCATAATACAACACACATCTTTTTGTTCAGCCTGTCATTCTTGGTAAATGCCCACATCTTTCAAATTCCATGCCCCAGTAAGTACTGCAGGATTTGTGTATACATATACATGTATTTATGTATACATATACATATGACATCAGTATGACATTATAAAGGTAATTCTCTCAATGGTGTAATAAAATAACAGAGTAGACCAGGAGAAAATAGTTAATACTGTAGCCAAATGTGGGTATTAGACTGAATTTATGCCATCAGAATATGCTTGGGGAGTATCTGTTTTTTCATACCTTCCTCACATTTCACTTGGGTATATGAGTCTTTGTGTAAAAAAAATGTTGGCAGAAACCCCCCTGTTACGTCCCGGTCTAGTGGTGTGGGTGCGTAACATAAGGACACACAGGAACATGGGAGTAAATGTACAGGTGAGCAATTTATTGCTACACACTCCAAAACCACACTGTACAATATCGCACACAAAATGGAGCAAAAGACGTCAGGGTGAGCCCAGGCCAAAACAACAAACAAAAAGCAACCTGTCTACCGACCGGCGAAATAACTAATTCCTAACAAAAACAAAAGAAACAAAAATACAATACTAGGCCTAACTCCCTAGGCTAACGAAAAACATGAGAAAACAGGTATAACAAAAATAGGCCTGTCCTTATTTAAACACACACATAAAAGAGTACACCTTCTGAATTCAACGTTCTCTCTTTCACCAAACTAAGACTAGCTTGTGTTGTTAATTCATTGTAAACGTAATTCATTTAAACTTGACAGAAGCAAAACAAAACTCACCAAAACAGCTGTGGTTAGCCTTTCATGTGTTCCAACAATCACCAATTCTGGTTTGGTCAAAATAAACCCATAATTCACAGATTTCAATGTGATAATATGCTGGCTGCACACACTGTTTTTCCCTGGTGTCTCTCTCTGCCATCACTGCAGTCCTGTAACCTTATCCCCAGCACTTGCAGTTGCCATATTCTCAGCTCAGCTGCCTGTTCCACTAGTAGAGACTGACCTCTGGTGGTGCCAGCTGTGCACTACATCACCTCAATACAGCATTTCCATATCAGTTTAATAGAAAGAGGAGTGTCTGTATTTTTCACTGTATTAAAAAGGATAACATCTGACTTTCTAAATACCCTGGTATACTGTTATACAGCGATACCACCCAAGCCTACATCAGAAATAAATATTGGACAAATAAGAAAACATGTCAAAAGCCAATAAGAGAGCAGAATGCTGTGTGAAGACTCAGCTCAGGTGCAGACAAGATCAACATTTTCCAATGCCCATGGGAGCAATTTGGAGGTGACTCGAATACCTTTTGATTGAAATCATCATCTCAACATTTGAAGCCAAAAGTCCCTCCTGGAAAATGATAGCCTGTACATGTTCTAACTGTTTGACAAAACTCTTCTAGGGCATACAATTTACGAGACATGTATCCAATGCAATATTCAGAGCA
Source organism: Epinephelus lanceolatus (assembly GCF_041903045.1). Lineage (NCBI taxonomy): Eukaryota > Metazoa > Chordata > Actinopteri > Perciformes > Serranidae > Epinephelus > Epinephelus lanceolatus. The sequence continues at coordinate 26,183,387 of NC_135755.1, read as the reverse complement.
TTAAAAGCACTCTTTAGCTGTCTGACCTCCACCCGTGGGAAGAGTGACAGATATTGCTTATTGGAAATGGTAGACCAATCAAAACATTTATTAATACGTCTCTCTGGGTTCATGGACTCCTCTTGAACCGAAGGCTCAGCTAAATAGCTCATATAATTCAGAGAAAGAGATCCCATCTGTTAAATGCAGACACCGTCAAAACAAGACAATCGCTCTGCAAGAGGCCACAAACCTTAAAGCACCAAACTGAGTCATAAAAACCTGACATTCATTACTATTAAAGACAAGTAAAGAAAAGTAAAGGCTGTATTCAGAAGCATTTACAGTGACACTTGAGCCAACGAGCTCAGTCTAACACTAAAGGGAAATAACTGCTCTGAAAGTGAACATAGGAGCAAGTTTTTTGGAAAACGATACCATGGACTGAGACGATGACGGAGGCTGTGTTTTCATGGTCCTATTTTTGCAGTGCTTTACTGGCCTTCCATGGTGCTTAAAAACATTAAACCAAACACCTCCACAACACTTGAAATTCCTCAGTGTTGCAAACCTTTTATATTTTAGAGGATTACATTCAAATTTTGTAGTAAACCCATTTATTATTTTGCTATTGAATCGAGAAGGCTTGCAGAAAACAGCATCAATATTGAAGCAGTGTTGCATTGCCATGTTCATATTTGATTGCTAGCGTTCCTCAGGGAGTCTGGCACTTACCCAAAACAAAACATACCCTGCTAATGTCTAACGAATTATTGAAGTGCTTCCTCAGTCTCACAAGCACAAGTATTTTCTGTTTCTCTCTGGGATTCACTGAAGTTTGTCAGTACTGTCACAGAGACCTCTAATGTCAGTTCACAATCTTTCCGACATTCTGTACTTATTTGTTCATATGTTGACAAAAATAGATTCCTGAACAAGAAAAACATTGTATTCATTTATTGACAATATATATTTAATCTTTGTTTTTAATTATATCTACAGTACATCACTACAGAAATCTGGTCTCCTCTAACCTCTGCTCATCTTGCTGTCCACCCACGCGTATTTCCTTTACATTGTTTGGTCTTTTTTTTTATCTGCAGCTCATGTCTTTATTGGATACAATGCTCTCAACTCCTCTCACCAGACAACAGAAGATATATAGGTGTGAGAGTCAGCGCTTTCATGAAAGTGGAGAAGAGAGCTGGGACTGGATAAGGGAAGTGTAAGAGGGAGAAAGAGGGGAAAGAGACTACAATGTGAGGAGTCGGGAGTGATGGATGAATCATGTGATTGATGAGCGGTGGGAGGAGGAGAGGTGATGAGGCCATCTTGTGTGTGTGTGTGTGTGTGTAAGAGAGGAGAGAGACAGGAGGAGATGCAGAGGGCTCCCCCTTTGGTGAGGCTGTCCTGTGTAGGCTACCAAGAAGGGCTGGGTGATAAAACAATAAACAATTTTCTTGATAGAATTTTTCTGAAAAGAGATATACATGTTTGTTAAATGCACCTTAAACACCAGCTGCCACCCGCCATTAACCAGAAGAAGTAGTAGTCAAAGGAGACAAAACCAAGCACCAAGCTAAAGCGCACAGCAACATTAACGTCACAGCAACATTCAACACGCTCATTAGGTTATTTTAATTATGACTGTTTTTGACCACGGACAGCAGCGCAGGGCTACTGCTCAGTCGAACTAGCCACATAGCATTAGCTACAGTAGCTGTATGTGTAGTTGACTCATCTAATGCTAATCGTAAGTTAACGTAACTGACTCACAGCTATTCATCAAAATGGTATGACGTGACATGACTAAACTTGCAATACATTAACTCCTCTGTGAACAAGATTTCTGCCTTAGTCACGTCAGATAGATTTGCATCGACAATGAAGGATCCCATGCTGCTTCACAATATCATCAAAGTTAGTCTCTTGTTACTGTTTGGGGTTGAGAGACGGCAAACGTTACATACTTAACTGTCAGCTAAAACACTTAGAAAATGTTTTAACCTGTGTGCACAGGGAGGGTATGACATGTTGCTGACCAGAATAATTCATTGACATTATTTTCAAAATAATTGTTTTGAATCTACCTCAGATTTGTGAAATGTTCAGCTATGGCAAATGTTTGTCATGTTTTCATAATAAATAGTTTAAACCACAATTAACCATATGGTTTCTTCAATTTTGACTTCAGGAGCAAAAATCAGCCTTCAAACTTGAAAAAAAGAATCATTCGGCATTTACCATAATTATTATTGATATCAACTGATATGGACATTTTATTGTAATATTATATTATATATTTCAGCCATATTGTGCAGCCCTATGACCAAGTCTCACCTCTCATACAAAAATACACACACAAGGATTGCTGCAGTATGTTGATTTCAAGGTATGCCCTGGCATGAAAATTGACAGTAATCATATTGTGTACATTTGCTTATGGATAGAAGTGAAAGAGAAATGCAAGAGAATCTGACCTTTATTTTAATGATCTAAGGGAGACTTTTTACACATACTTCCTTTAAAAAAAAAAGTTTCACGTTTTAATCATAATATTAAAGCGCAATTCCATGTACTTTGAAACCGCAATATTTTCTGAGATGATTATGTACTGTGAAAATTTTAGCAAGTCTAGCACGTGCACACACACACACACACACACACACACACACACTTGCTTAATAATGCACAGTCAAAATGCTCTCCCTCACTGCTAATAGAAACACACACAAATACACACTTACGAAGGCACACCTTGATTTCCTTCCTAACATGCTTTTTCATGGCCAGCTGTTCCTTGGTAACTAGCAAGGCCACTGCTAGCACATTGCACCCACGCCTCAACCTACCAGCCCCATCTCACACACACACACACACACACACACACACACACACACACACACACACACACACACACACACACACTTTCCCTCTTCACTGTCCTGAAATGCCTTCCTATAGCCAGATGTCCATTCACATAACACAACCACCAAAGGCATCAAAAGCACAACAAGGAAAGAGGTGTGTGTGTGTGTGTTTGTGTGTGTGTGTGTGTGTTTAAAAGAGAAAACATTCCAAAAAATAATTTAAGGATACGGGTTGTTACAGGATAATAAACATTATTCATGAATATCATAAAGCTAGTAGCTCTGTGCTTTATACCTGAGACATAATTCTGCAATGACACTATTATATTTTATTTTGATTTTAGCTCATGGCTAACATGGATTTTTTCCACACCTGCCATATAATATTAACAACAGCAGGTATAAAGCAGTGCAGCTGTAAATGTCAGCTTCTCAGCAAAAAAAAAAAAAAAAACAACTTTCATTTGACTGGAGCTACAAATAAGAAGGCACTGTACTGTAGAATTTGTTGTTTTCCAATATTTAGCGCTAGGACTCTTAATTTTCTTGCCTGGCAGAAGTGATTGGTCAGGCAGTTTACTCTTATCTAACAGAAATCTCATCTTTTGAGCCCACTAACCCAAAAAACATGCACTCTGCCGTGTGTTAGATTGCCTTGGGAATACTTGAACAATAACAGCTGAAACTTTTCTTCATTTTCACTGGATTAACTTGGGGACTGGGACTAATCTTCCCCTGCCACTTTTTTTTTCTGGTCTGTACCCAAACTTTGCAAACTTCTTCCTGAGATCAGCCATAGCCACTGTTGAGGTTCGCCTGCCAGAAGTGCCACACGAGAGGGGTTATCCCGTTGGCTTCCCAGTGCCAGGAAATATCAGCAGAGCACAGATAAGTGCTATCGATGTTGAATTACACCCAGCTGGAAAACAAACAGAACACGAGTCCCTTCTCAACCACGGAGTGAGCAGGAGAACAGCAAAGAGAATGTGAGATAAACCTCCTGAAATCCAGGCTGGAACCATGCAGCAGCCATATTAGATGTATCTCAATGAAGGCAATCCACTGATGCAGAATACATCCAGTTAGAATGGAAGCAGGCATGAAGCCCCGGTCAGCCACTGGGGTGGAAGTGATACTAAAGCTACTATTAAAGCTTCAGTCTGGGATTTTTCTTGACATGGGTACTTAAATGTTTTAAGCTCGTGACCCAGATTCTTCATCCGGCGACCTGGAAAGTCTCCTGCCCTGCAGTGGGTCTCAGATTCATTAGACCATACTGCTGCTGTTGGCCAGTTAGCTGTTTTCTGAGTGGTTACTAATCACTGCTTAAAAACCAGGAGATGTCACGTAAACAGATTCATTTTTTTTTTGCAGGCAGGTTCTATCAGTCTGTGTCAGTATCGATTACAATTTATTTCAGGAAGGAAAATGTCTTATCTTGACAGTCTCAAATGCCATGCTTTAGCTCAAGGTTGTACTATGGATCGAGTAACTGATTATACCATAGAAACATTTATTTCTGCCTGTCACCCATTTTGAAAAGGAATGAGAGCATCTTTAACCACATGCTGTTATCCTTTGTATCAGGGCCTGTTTGAACAGCTTGTCCCTGATGTGCAGGTCTATCGGCAGCCAGGTGCACAGAAAACAGCTCCTGCCTAAAACAAAACACCAGTGCGGCGACATACTGATGAAAATCCATGAGGTAGGAATGAAAATAGCATTTTATGGAATCTGAATCCAGTAGTAGCTACATAATCCAGTATCTAATCATTTCCTCTAATCCAAATCCTTTTGAACTCCTTATTGAATCTAATTAGGTTTGGCTTTCAACATTTGCAAGTATAGTTAATACAATTATAAATAACAGAAAGTCAAAAGATTCAATTTAGATCTGTAATTACCTTTTGTTGGCTGAGAAGTTGGAGACACAGTTTTTAGTGGCAGCCTAATTAATGTTCACAACCTGTAGCTACAACATTTAAATGAGATGTGCAGCCGACACACTGGAATAACAGATTTTATCAACTAACTTTAACATCTTATTTTCTTGAATGCAGGAGTATTAAGCTGATAAGCTTAAAGCATTGATTATAATTTAACTAGAAGATTCTGCTGAAAGGCTCATATCATCAGATTATAGTCAGATCACTGTTGGTCTTGTAGACGTGCAGAAGCACAGTCACTTGCGGTTGTGGATTAGCCTATAATGCTTCTTTTTCCTTCAAATGATCTTTGCATGAGAGAGCAAAGTAACCAGACAGCCATTAAGGAATCAGCGTTAGTTAGTAATTTGCCTCATGTGATGTTTGTCTATTTAACCCACAACAATAATGGTCGATGCCTGCTACAGATAAAAAGCCAGCTGCCTAAAACTAATGTTTTCTATATTGCTCTTTGTTGATTAAAACTAGAAGTACCTCTTTGCGGTTGTGTGCCTCCGAGAGCCAGTCAAGTTGCAGTCACAGTTTACATCCATGTCTGTCCAGACTCACATGTAGTCATGACAGTTGGCAGTGCTTCAATTATGAATGTTTCTGCAAATAAGCTACATATTCTTAAACGTAAGTGCTTCACACACATCTTCAACCCCGAAGCACAGATGATCTAAACAATCACCACAGTTTCAAAATGGACGCCCAAGATTAGTGTCTCCAATTCAGTACCCAACCATATTCCTTCCCTTCTGTTCCTCAGGTGTTGAGTTGAGTTGAATGATGGCCAGGTAAGTGTCATTATGATGTTGCAGTTAAGTTGGCCTTTGAGCCTTTCCATTTATGTAATGTTATAATGTCACTGTTTCATCCTAGTAGATATTTGTGTAAAATTTTAAACACCAAAATATGACCAATTTACCGTTAAGACCAGGTGGACGTTTGTGCCAAACTTGAGGAAATTCCTTTGAGGTATTCTCATGATATTGCATTCGCAAGAATGAGACAGGCAACGTCACAGTGACATTGACCTTTGACCACCAAAACTGAATCAGTTTATTGTTGAGTGAAAGTAGACATTTGTGCCAAATTTAAAGAAATTCCAGTTGCGTTTTTGAGATACTGCGTGCAAGAGAATGGGGCGGAGGGACTTACGAACAACCTGAAAACATGATGCCAGCCCTGGCTGTTGCCAGTGCAGAAGCATGAAAAGAGGGAGGAGATTTGTTGCGTGTGGTTTGTGTCTAATTAAGGGAATCGCAGTATTTTGCCAGCAAGGAGAGGGATCCAAAATGGAACCTGAAACTGGACCCCAACACTATAATATAGAGGTGTTAAACACATCTTAGCACTGAATGTTTAAATAAACCTTGGAGCACTGTTGTCATTTCAGATGTGATAAGCATTTCTCTCTCATTAAAATACATACTAAAAGCCAATGAAAGATTCATAATGTGATGACTCAGTTGCAACCGCGTGGCTGCTGAGCTCTTAACCTTATAAATGGTGCCTGTATAGACCTAGTTTTATAATGAACTGAATTAAACTTGAACCTGCAGCAGACTGAAGTTACTGAGAAACTTGCCTCCAAACCAGACACACAGACTCTAAAAGTCTTTAGTAGCCATAACATATGACTCACTTCATTTTCATAGGCAATTAACTATTCAATGGCCCCTTGTGCCCTGTGTAGATGCATGTGTGTTCAATATACTTTTCCATTTTTTTTAACTCTTGATAACTCTTGATTTTGTCAACCATCTGTATGTTGCACATGTAGTACAGCCTCCTCCATCTGTTTGTTCTCCAGTTGGACCTGGCATTTTACAATCTGAGCCTTAAGGGGAGTCACTCTAACCCTTCATAAATGAGATGCGTGGGGGGGGGGGGGGGATTTAAGGCAGCCTTAGCTCCCCTGTCAGCCTGCTTGTTACAGTTGTCAGCCAGCTGAGGTAGTTTGACACCTGTAATCTCGCTTGCTCCGGTTTTCAGCCAATTTCCGCTGGCAGGGCTCATACTGCCCAGCCACGCAAGGAGGGGAAAAGTGACAACTGACTTGACCACTGAGTTGTATAAAAGTGGTATCATCAACTTAATACACACCCTGAAGTAGTTTCACCTCGCCCAGAAAAACACGTCTGTCAGTTCAAGGCAACATCACTTGCATCAGTTATTTGTGGCTTGTTTTCCTTTAGTTTTGTTAGATAGTATAAGCTAATTAATCTGCACTGGAGCAAAAAAAACATCATCACATTAGGTTTCTAACGTCTGCTGTCGGAAATTAATTTCTAAGATATTTCACACAAAGCAATAATAAAATTGACTACTCGGAATTACAGCAAACTAAAGTGACTCTCCTTGGTTGTATTTGATTGATAAATTACATTTTCACACATTGCATCCTCTGTATTCAGAACTTTCTCAACAATCATAATGGGTTTTGAATTTTTAAAGAAGAAGATCTCTTCTGTTAGGAACAGAAAAAGTGTCTAGTGCCCTTGTGTGTTTTGCCTGCTGTGTGAGGGCTGCTTTAGCTTGTGGTTAGGCACCGGATTGTGCCTTTAGTTTAGACTCAGCAGTGCATGCAGTGTGTATCGTTTGCTGAGGCCCTAGCCAGGCAGTGAAGTGCACTTAATGCTGTTAAGTTGCACCCAGTAGTGCGTGTCCTGCAGTATGTTGAATGTCGGACATACTGGAGGAGGAGCTCCAAGTTTAATATGGCAAGGCAATTATAGAGCAAGTTAATATCCATGCTTGAGTGTAAGCATCTCTCTTTTGTTTGTGTTTTAATTTTGGTGTGTGTGTGTGTGTGTGTGTGTGTGTGTGTGTGTGTGTCCAATGATCTATTCTCCTCTGCAAATAACCATGGCTGTGTGTGTTTGTGTGCATGCCTAATCATATATGTTGTTTCTGCCATTTTAGCTCTGTGTGTGTGTGCGTGAGTGTGTATGCGCGTGCGTGCATGCTCCTACGTGCATGCCGCATTAATAAGCTCTGTAATGAAAGGGGACAGTTTTCTGTTGCCGTGGTAATGAAGCAGTGGAGCGTTGCCATGCACGACGACAGAGATGGAACATAACTGTATTAGGGCATGGTCTTGGAAACACAAACAGTAGACAGGGGTGTGTTTGGACTGAGGCAGACAGAGACAGATGGATGGACAGATAGTTGGATAGACAGAGAAAAAAGAGAAGTACATGATGCAAAAGACAGATACAAGAGACAAGTAGACAGAAGCAGTGCAGAGCACCTTTGTATGTCAAAATAGAGGTCTGTGTGTATGTGTGCGAGAGACAAAGAGACTGATGGATGGTCTTGTCTATACAGCCAGAGGTGTACAAGGAGGAGGGGGAGAGAGAGAGAGAGAGAGATCTGTGTGTTACGAGGGGGGACACGGATGGGGTGATGTGATCGATTTGACTGGGCCCATGTCCCCTGAAGAGAGAGAGATTCAGATAGATGGATAGAGACAGAGATGCAGCAGAGGAAGGGTCGCCTTGACAGACAGATAGATCAAGAGGGAGGGATGCAGAGAGGCGACAGACGGATAGAGTGAGACGATAAGGAGAGATAGGAAAGACAGCAAGATTAATACAGAGGTAGATGGCAAAATAATTTGAGTGAGGAGAGGCCAGGCTGGGTCGATGAAGAGAGATATACCGAGAGCTGCTCGGTTCAACATTGATGCTTTTGTGAAGAAAACGAGGCAAAGTGCATGAATGATTTTCTTATGACCTTGAAGCAGCGTGGTTTAAATGTAGTTATGAGTGAGTCTCTCTCATAAGCAAGAAACAATTTAGGGAGTCTGTTCTCAAGAATGTGATGTCGCACAGAGCTGTCCACTGACAGCCAAAGACAGAGGGTCACATTTCATGTTTCAAATGTGTTTGCACTATAAGACGAGGAGGGATCATTTGGGTGTCAACACTCAAAAGGACAGAAAAGAGCAGTGTCAGTCACATCTTTCTTTCTGAATTCTTCCCCTGACATGCACTATAGCATAACACATCTTTGTTGTTGACTTCTGAGTCTTTCCTATTTTTGTAAGTAGATTTTTTTATTCATGCCTGTGTCATACTATTCTGCCTGAGCTTTGGCCATTTGTCTTTACCTTGTCCTTATTCCTTTCCCACATGCACTTCTTACAAAGCTGAAATTCTTTTACATTTTCCCATACCAATATTATTCCTTACATCCCATTTACCTACCTATTAAAGTTTCTATACTTGGCATTTTTTTCATCAACAGGACATTGTCATGTTTAATACGTTGCTGAGACGATTCATTAGGCTTGGGCGGTATCATGGTGTAACAGCATACCAGGGTATTTAGTAAATGATGTAAAAAATACAGACACTCATCTTTCTATCAACCTCACACTAGAGAGGCGGTAATACAGATGTTTTGCATGCAGTGCACATTACGCCCCAACAGAGATGCAACCAGTGTGGTGCAACAGGCAACTGACTGCCAGTGGTGGGGATAACGTTGCTGGACAAACTGTTAACAGCCAGCACAGTTTATTTATCTTGGTGAATTAAGGGTTTATTAGAGACTGTTGGAACAGTGGACTAACTTAACGACTAATAAGACTAGCCAAGACGGTTTAGGTGAGCATTATTTAGTTTCTTTCAACTTTGAATAAAATGTGTTTTACAATGAGTTAACGAGGCAATTAAACTAGTCTTACTTTGGTGAAAGAGAGAAACATGAGGTCAGAAGCTGGATAGTTGTGTTTGGTTGTATTCATGAGAATATATGAATGTTATCTGTCCAAACATTTTGTGAGTTTTTTGTGTTTATCTTTTAGGAAATCTGAATAGAGCTTGCAAAATGTAGCGATGTTGGGGGTTGGTCATACCGCACACAAATACGGCCACATACTGTTAACATCAGTGAAATTTCCAGAAAGGTATGAAGGAATGAACAGAACCACCAAGCATACAATTATTATGATTTAGGGGAGTTAATTCATAGATTAGTCCATAGAAATTTAACAATTTCGATGATCCATTAATTGTCATTCATTAGGAAAAATGCCAACCTTTGACTATTTTAAGTTTTTCAGTTGCTCAGATTTGCTGCTTTTCCATGTTTCATATTGTAAATTGAATGTCAGGCCTTTTACTTGGACAAAAGAAGTAATATGAAGACGTCATCTTTGTCCCTGGGAACATGTAATGAGTATTGCTCACCATTCTGACATTTCATGGACTAAATTAATCAATTAATCCAAGAAAAGACAAATTAATTATAATGAACATAATTGTTAGTTGCTGACCTAACTGCTGCCTAGACAAACGTGAGAAGAAATTACCTGTCATGACCCAAACTTTGACTCACCCTATTTCACATTCAAATAATTGTTCCCCAAGTCACTTTAGCTCAGTTAGCTTTCCTGCCATTAACATCTATTATCCAGAAAAGGTACAACCATAAGTACATCATCTTTTCAAGCCAAGGTCATGGATCAAGTAATACAATTCTAACAGTTACAGACAAAAATGGGGTGTATAGCAAATGAGGTTTTATTTCTGAGAATAACAAAAAGCTACTAATTACCCTTGCGTCTGCCCCAGCAGGTAATTAAAGCCACACCATGTACATTTTGCATGTCTCCTAAGACAGTAAGCCTTAATACAGGTGTACCTGTGGAGGAGTTGAAACACAATACGCAGCTACTCTATGAAATATTCAACATTAATCTTGCTGCACAGTGCAAGCTAACATGGCACTGATCAGACAGAATCCAAGGCGGCCTTCTGAGGAATAAAGTCTCAAGATGAATTTTCAAAATGTGTACGAATAAATTCTCAATATGTTTCAGCTGCCGGGTCAAATCAAAGTGAACTAGTGGGCTGAAATCCAACACATAAAACATGGAGTAAGGCCATTGCACTTCCATCAGCTTGCTGGCATGTGTATTACTGTGCAGTCAGCTGCAGGGTATGTGTGTGTCAGTGTGTGTTAGTGTGCGTCTGTGGTGCTGTGAGGGAATGTGTGTGCATATCTCAGTGAGAGAGTAGCTGTGTGTATGCAGATGCTAATTTATGTGCATGTCAGTGGATTTCTCTGCGTGTGTGTGTGTGTGTGTGTGTGTGTGTAATGTACTTCTATGATGTCGTAGGTACATGTTGTCGGCAATACCATAACGAGACTGTGTTTACTGGTGTTTTCTGTTTATGTGTATTTGTAGTAACTGTAGATTGAAGTGTCTGAATGTGCGTTACTCACATTAAACTGTCTATTTATTGTAAGACATTTTAACTGGCAATCACCCATGTGGCTTCACACACAAGCCGCATCTAGCACTATGAACTGCCTCATACACACACATACACACACTACAAAGGGAGATTATTTCAATACACACTTATCAGGTGCCAGACTTCTCCCACTCTGCCCTGACCTACATCTCTTCACCCTCCTCAGCTCTTTGGGCACGACAAGCATAAGATAACATGAATCAACAGTAAAAATCCACTTTAAGTTCACACTTCACTGACTATACTACAACTGGATGCCTGACTCAACCACTCAGCGGGCCAAATGGATCACATGACCAAAGAATAAAGACAAAATCCAAGCAAGTCATTTACTTGAGGCCGACAAAATGGACAGCAAAGAAAAAAAGTAAAGTTTGGTTTGGTCTGTTTGCATTTCCCCACCTCCTGCGACACTTTGCTCTCAGCGCAGTCACTCACACGCTGGTTGGAAATCGGAAAAGAGAATAACGTAACAGAGTGCAAAGTCACACATCCACCAACGTGGTCCTAGTCAAGTTTATAAAGGAATTTCTTGCTCTGTATTGTGCCACTGAGGCCATGTCTACTCCCACTACACTGTTGGTTCCCTGCAAACAAGGTGGAATTTATACACAACCTGAAAGGAGGTGCTGCCTGAGAGGTTCAGCTCGGGGGCCAGGTCCTAAATTCTTTCATCAAGCTGGCTGTCAGGTGGACCAAAGTACCTTTCTGGGTTTTTAGCAGAGACATGGTCACATTAAAGTACTCTGAACTACCACTGTTACCACACATGCACATGGAGTATAGTAGCGTATATTTGTCAGTATTGGGGTCATTACTGAAAAAAGTTATATAAAGCAATGCATTACTTTATTTAATTACTCCGGTAGAAAGTAATTCATTACACTACTTGTTACATTACTTCCGTGTTACTTTGCAACATTGCCACTTTACAAATATCCACCTACAAGAACAAAACAAGGATCAGAAGACTCAAGACTGCACTGGCAGAGGGATATAACCGCCTCACAGTCAAAGAGATGAGCCTTCCCAACACTGCATAGTATAAATATCAACTGCTTCACAATTATATGTATATGAATAGGCCGAAATAAAATGGTTAAATGTAAAGCTTCAGTTAATAGACCGTTTTTGGGCCGATGTCACAATGACGTCATTTCATTAGCTGGAGCCAGAACACGACTCACCACCACATGGCTGTAGGCTACATAGGAATCTTCAAATGTTGTCTTGTTGTGTTATTGGGAGTCAGAATAGAAGGAGTCATGGCTCAAACCTTACATTTTAGCGCATACCAGCCGCCGCTGCCCATCAACAAAAATGACAACTATGGTTAAATACAATAAGATGAAAGAACTGGATGGAGGCGATCATCAAAAATGTGAAGCACACACTTCTTATCAGGTTAGGGGAAAAGTATTTACTGTTAGTCGTTAAAAAATGTTTTGATTCCTTGATTGGTAGAACCCTTACAGACTAAAGGAAAATACACTGGAGGAATGTACTCATGTTCAGATTTAATGATCACTTCAGAGGTAGGGAATCACTATTTCCATCTCTTTTGTGTACCACACCGGTAAATGAATGACTGAATTATACTCTGGTGCTCATGTTTTCAGTAAAATCTACTGAAGAATTTAAATGAGGAGAATCTAACAGAGTAAACAATGTGTAGCATGTCCATATTGACAGATGTTTAATCATTTATATTTTTATGTGCGATCTAAGCGGCTAATAACATAAGCTCTACAGCAGACAAGTAAAATAATCCTAGGCATAGAATATTAATATTCATAATATTCAAATGCTTTGTTTGTGTAGGAGCTACGTTTGATTTACATTCATTTCCTTTTATGTAGGTGTTCTCAGGGAGAACAAAAGTGTAATTAAACTATGATTATATAAAATTATTTAACTAATTAATCACATAAAATTTGGTTGCTTGGCATCTCTGATAAAATACAGATGGACATTCTGTAGTTTAACAAGCTTGTGTTTAGGATTGCTACTGTAGTCTGACTAATCACAGACATGACGGACATGCCTCCTCATCAAGCTGAGGGCTGAAGTTATCACTGCATCGTCATTTCCAAATGTCACAGTTAATCTTACAACTTTACAAATATATCTGATAGCAGTCCAAACAGTAGCTGCAGCTGTTCACTCACACACACACACACACACACACACACACACACACACACACACACACACGTGGGAGAGCTGCATATTCTCACAGGAGAGAACAGGTGAATGTTAACTGTCTGAGTCCCACGCTATCCTGGCACACATTATATTAGCATATGCAAACACTGTTTCTTTAACCAACAATAAACATCTGCAACAATTTGCTCTCTTATAACGTGCAATAACTGTGTTTTCAGCCACTTTGGCTGTCATGTGTTTCAAGGTTAGTGTAAAATATCAGTTATAGCCCCTTTAAAAAGACATCCTTTAAATTAGTCCATCTCCAAGCACACATAGTATTCACTCATCTTCTTAAACACACAAATACACACTCTTTTGGCACCTGACAAGCAATTACACCACCATCTGCCAACATGTATTGCTTTTTTTCATACTATTTCACCAATTTAGGAGATCCACTTTGAAAAGTTAGTATTGAAACATGTAAGACAGCATGAGTGGGAGTTTGTTTTAGAATAATGAGCTCAATTATTGCTTCTGTCTCTTACTTTTACAGAGCAGAACCAGCATCTTTTCTGGAATGTGTTGGCATTATTCATACCTCACCATTAATCTGCTTCACTAGACCTCACCACCTTTACAAGCACACTACACTGATGGAATTTAGAAGAGAGAGAAAAGATAATGATTTGTGCCAATCGTCATCTTTAACTTAGTCAATGTTAATGTTCAGAGTGTATCCAGGAAATCACTAACATTCTCCAAAAATGGAGAATAAATCTATTTGAGTTGACCAAAAACTAAGAAAGGTATTGACGAACACCTGCATGCACCACTTCTGTACTTTACTTCCACAGCATCACTGTCAATTATGTCCACATCTGTTGAAGGGATTGATTTTGGCTACACCAGTAGTCATGTTAACACACCTTTACACTCGTGAAACAGCAGCATTGCAGCTGCATTATTCAGTCGTCCGTCTCTCATGAGTCCGATGAAACAGATTGATTAAAATGCTTCTGTTTCAGTCCAACTGTCTACAAAGGCTACGTCACAGCTCGCATAAACACAACCCACAGCCTACTTTTACGCTTCAAGTCAATTTCCTCCATTTTATGCGTGTAATTACAGTGATTGTGTGTTTTCACTGCCAAAAAGTGGGTGACCTACACTTCAACACTGTGCCTGAACGCATCCTGCATAGACACAGATGGAGCTGCTGCTTTGCTAACGTTCTGCTTATGCTACGCCTCCCATGTAGACACGGTGACAGAAAGGTGAAGTCATTTCCTCCCCTTCATTGTTACACTATGTTGCACCATCATGATTGAATATTGCTGCAAGGTCAATTATTCATTAGAGCTCTAGTTATTTCACCTCACCTCTTGTGCTGAACCCCCAGTTTCACAAAGTAAGCTTAATCTCAAATGTATCAGCAGTGAAGATTACCAAGATTAAAAAAAACTGCAGAAGCTCAGCACTCACCTCTGGAGCTACACGGGGCAAACTAAAGCACAGACGCATACTGTACGTGAGATTGGGTGCATCATGGAGAAGTCATCTTTTCTGCGCATGTTGCAAATATTCTGATACTAGTACTCAAGGGTGTTTTGCATAACAGCATGTTAGTTTCTTATTGTCTATGAAAAACTTTTAATCATGTGTGTATCATAAACAAAGTATAATCTCAACTGTATCAGCAGTGCAGCTCATCAAAAGGAAAGAAACAGCTGAACTCTCAACATTGGCCTTTGAAGATGCATGGTGTAACCTGACATACGAGGGGTGTCTGCTCAGTTTAACATTAAAAAGAAATGCACGCTGCATTCCAACACTGATGTCTCCACTTGAGTCCAAAGACTGCCATGAAAGGAAACATGAAATTACAGCACTGTAGGAGGAATTATTTCCATTTTTTCCTTTTTTTCTAGGTCACTTAAGGCTGTGATACGTTAAGCTTTTCTGAATCAATGGGAACTGGAGTCTGAGCTAGAGGCTCCTGTAGTGCTGTTTACCTGGGCTGACTCCCTCTGAGTTATAGGGCCTGCAGTACTCCTCTCCTCACCTGTGAGGGCATGGAGAGACGAAGGGAGAGGAGGAAACCTGGTAAATGGGAGAGAAGTAAAAACAGCATATATTTTCTGCTGTTTTTAATGTTTATGTTGCAGCTTCCCAGCTCCCTCTGTCTCATTTTTATGGCTCTTCACCTACACCCTTCTCATAGCCTTCCTTGAAAACCATCCTTCTCATACCCCTCTTCTCTTCATACATCCTTTCGCTTCCCTTTCCTTCTCTTACAGACGCAGCTTCACATTTTGTACATCTCTGTCTCTCTCTCTCTCTCTCTCCGCCTCAGGTGCAGATCTAGCTCGTTTAGTTAATTACTGTCATTTCCACTTGGTTAGTGCTCACAGAGCTCATGCAAACACGCCGTAACACGCTTGCGCAGACACACATACACACACGAAACATCAAACTTAAAATACACGTGCCACCTACGCATCCTCTGTAATCACATATAAAGCTCACATTTATTCACAGTTAGTCATAGTTTTGTATTTACGCTCACACCTAATGAAACACATTTAATCCATAACTAACTATAACGATGATAGGACGTGCACACATACATAAACACACAGACATATTCTCCAACGTATCAGTATGTCTTTGCTGAGAAATGATGAAATCTTGCCTTTATTTACCATTTTTCATCTTGGGGAAGAAGGGAGCAGCGAGGGTAGGAGAAGAATAAAATAATGATTGCGGTGGTGAGAAAAACAAATATTAGCAGGAGAGGCTGAGGTTGGATGAAAGTTGATTTTTGGGGGCCCATGGATGATGAAATTAAAAAGTTGAAAAGAACATCTGCAAACACTCAGAGAAAGAGGGGGGGAGACATGACAAACAGTGAAACTGTGTCTATCAAAATCTCTTCAGGTGAACATTACAGATATAATCTGATTACAAAATAGTGTCTACAGTCTATCCCTCTTGCTCCCCTATCCCTCAAAAATCATTTAAATTTTCAAGGTAGCGTAGTTACCCTTTCTAAAATGGAAAATGTATTTCGAGATAAAATAACTAAATTGTACAAACAATATAGGATTCTACATTTTTCTTGTTAACCTTGGACACTGCATGTCCACGCTGTCCTCCATATTGTGTGCGCAGCTCTCTGCAGGGCAAATGCAGGGTGTTTTCATTTGCAAATACAGAGTGCGTAGGAGGGTCGGCCTTGTTGAGCAATGAAAATGGGGAGAGAAAGAGGGGAAGCTGCAGCAAACTTGAGGTCAGGAAATGAGTTAGGACAAAGGAGGCAGGTGAGGAGCAGGTACAAGAGAGGTGAGGTGCCCTGCTAGATGAGGCTGGGGCGTGTGTGTTGTTTATACAGAGATTCAAGGCTCCAAATCTGGCTCTGGACTAGCTTTAGCTTCAATACAATACACATATAATGTCACACAGAAAGTCCAAAGTCTCAGAGACAAGGCTTCCATACAGTGTATTCGTGTCCTCTCTGGCTACTCTGTGTAATCCTCTGAATAGCTAAGGTGACACATGGTCTCTCTTGCTCTCTAACACTCTGTTTCTGTTTGTTATCCTGTCCCCTCTCTTGTTATCCATGTCTTTCTGCTCACCTCTCGCCTGTTTTTTAATCACTTTCCATGCGTCTTTTTTCCCCTGCAAGGCTGTGCTTGAAGACACGCTGCTGCAGCAGGTGTTACTTTACAAAATAACACAACAAGCACCTCAAGATGTGGTGGCGTTTTAATGAATAAACATGTGTCCGTTGTGTATAAGGTGTGTGTTCAGTGATTCAAAGCGATGATCCGTTTTCACTTATCAAACAAACAGGAAGAGGAGAAGACAAATGCAGACGTCTGACATAAAGCAACAAAGCAATATCTTTTGCCAAGACTACTTTTGACTGTATTACCTTCTTCTCATCCCAGGATCAATATGAGAGTCTTATACAATGTGGTGGTTCTTCAAAAACCAATAAAGACAGGTTTGCAGTAGTGGGATCTTAAAATGTAGAACATTTACACCAATTGCAGATAAACAAGAAAAACAACATAAAATCCACCTGAATATGCATCAGAGCAGCATCTGATTGGCCACGTAAGCAAATAAGCAAAACCTATATTGCAACTGCATAATGGAAATGCATCGAAGACAGCTTTCTATTACTCTGGCCCCAAAACACTGTCAATATTGTTTTCTCCTGGTGTCTGCTAGGCGTAGCTGAGAATGATGCAATTGTGTTGAGCAGGGAAGACAGAATTTATAATCATTCATCTGCTCTGAAAAGTAACTTCATATGAAATACACAGACACTGGACTCCAAGGATGCACTGATGCTGTTTGGTATTGCGCTCTGTTGCTGTGTTTGCACTGCTTTTTCTCTGAGGATCAAGCAGACAAAGATTGATATTCATCCCCTGCTATGGAGGATTTCTAAAACCTTCCAAAAACATCAGAGGTTTGAATCAGACTGGATCGAATATTCTCCCAGGCTATGACTTAATATTTGTTAGCTATCATTACCATCAGCCACCTGCATATATAATCAAATCAATTAATATAGCAGGCATAGCAGGAAGCAACACCTTGATGAGGACTACATTGCTTTTAGTGATTCCTGCCTCTTTAATGTGACAGTTTGCTCTGTTTTCTTCTCATTGCTGTTTATGAAATACTTTTTTGGTTTTGACTGCTGGTAACACGATAGTGAGTATAAAGTTTGTAATATGTAGGCCTATCGTTTCTCCAACTTTACTAGCAATGGTGTTATCGTTTACTTTGGTTGCTTGCCATCTTGGATTTAATATGATTTGACAGCTGCATGAATTAAAACGGAGAACAGAACTAATGTGTTTCAATCAAATTAGAATCTTGAAAGATTAGGAAAATGAAAATTCACATGCGAAGAGCACTAGAGCTCTAATAATCGTCATGATTGCTTGTCTCTGACTCATTTTAAGCTGCAGTTGAATATGCTGCATTCTGTCTTGGTGAAATGCCACCAAGCAGACAGCAGCTACACATTTCTGATAGATCGCTATACAAGAAATAGGACTGAGTAATGAAGATGTGGCATCTCCTCCTTAATTAAATTTCTATAGCTGAATTTACAGCTCATCCTTGCTTTGTGCCATGTTGCTTTTTCAAAGAAAATAATATGGTGCCTCTGTCACTCGGTTTGGCTAGTGCATCCTTTTCTACTTGATGAGTCTCTCTTATTTTCTATGCATGAACACTGATGCAGTCAGTGTGAATTACAAAGTGTCGAACCCATCACACAAACATCAGCAAACAGCAGAAAGAGTGCAAACATGGTAATTGCAAACGACTGTAAGCATAAATGTCGCTCCAGAGCTCTAACAATGATTAAGTCAGTTATTGACTCTGTCAATTCCTCATTTACTCAGTCACCACAAGAGTCCGTGAACAGCATTATGTATAAAACATGCTGTACTTTCTCAGAATAATCAGCAATAGTGGACAGACAGTTCCATATTCAGCAGGTTACAGCAGGCCTTCCAGCTAACTGGGATCACCTGCAGATCACCCAGGAGAAACTGAAGAAAACTGCTTGAATGAAATTCATTGCTGGTTTAACCTAAACATGCAGCTAATAAAAGGACAGAAGAATGTGTAGTCGGTATTGTACCAGAACTAAAAAAGTTGTATCGGTGCATCTCTTGTAAATACTAATACCTGGGCTCTGGGTATCAGCCGATAGTGAACAATTATCCAAAACAAGTATTTAATTAATTAATGAGCTGTATGCCTCACTGTGTGGAGGTGACTGGAACCATAAAAAGAGGAGCAGTTTCAGAAGTGTGGAATAAACTGTGGTGTAGCCCGGGCATCCTGAATGTTTTATAACCAGCCCCCGGCTTCTTAGACTCTTTTAGCAAGTTAGCGCTCAGAGGGAACTCATTCAACGGCTCCTCTGGCAGCAGCACAGCGTCTCTACCTCTCCTCTCTCAATGTGCACACATAGAAGTCAGTGTCGTACATTGATTTTGTCATAATACTTTGGTAATGTAAACTTAGATGTAGGGATGTCTGAATCGCCCGCCGATATTAGCAAAAAACGTGCATCTGCATCGGATCGGACTGCATGGAAAAATGCCGATCCCAGAACTCTGATCCAGTTTTTCACGGAATCCAATCCAGGTTTTCCGGCCAGCCCAGCATGTCGCGATTCAAGCAGTCCATTCCAGTGATCCGCTCCAGCACTTACTATCAATCCACCAGGCCAGCATGCAGACACACATGGAGGGATGGGTAGGAAGAGTAGCGGTCAATTTAGTTAACTGACTATTTGTTTTCTGCTCTGGTTTTTTGAGAGTGATATTTTTATTTGGTTTACACTCTTACTGTTTAAGTAAAGAGCACTGATGGCATTGTTTTGGGCACAATTAGTGAAATTGGAGCCATGGATGGACAATTGCTTGTTTAAACAGTTGTACAATATTGTGTGTGGGTTTTTGTCCCCTCTGTTGGTCCCAGGAAACAGCAGCACCAGGCTGGCACTGACACTACTAAAACAACTGAAAAGGAAAGGCTGCATTGTTTGTTATATGTCAACAATGTTTTGTGGTGTTAATCTATTTTTTATTTATTAGGGGGCCAAAGCACAAGTGTGTGGAGTCTTGCTGCTATTTTAATTTCAATGTTAGACATTTTAAATATTTCTTGTGTTGATTTATTTTCTATTTATTAAGGGGCCAAAGCAGCCAAAGCAAACCAGCTAAGTTAATGTTCAAGTTTAAAGTTTGTTTATTTAACCCTGTGAACAATAAACAGGTCAGTTTCTCATACCAACTGTTGTGGATCATTCTAACTAACCCGATTAAGTAGTTGTTCTTATTAGAGTAATATCGCTTGATCAAACCTTTTCTAACATGACTGACAACAAAATACGTGAATATGTATAATACACGCTTGGATTGGATTGGTATCGGTATCGGCCAAAACTCAAGGCTGTAATATCGGTATCGGATCGGAAGTGAAAAAGCTGGATCGGGACATCCCTACTTACATGACGCTCGCGGTAGACACAAACAACATATATGTGAATGTGCGATAGTTATGGTATCATAACAGCCTGTCACAGGTTACAGTGTGATGATTAGAGGAGAAATGGCAGAGCATAAAGGTCCAGGTGGAAAAAAAAAAACAATTAAATCACGATTTTGCTTAAAGAGAAGGAAATCACCTGTTGATTTATAGATCTAGTTAGGCTATATATTATATTATAGATAAACATAAATCCCGGGGTACCTTTTTTTTAATATTTGGGAACTGTTTAAATGTGTCATTTGTGGTAGATTTTATTTTGTTGAGCTATCAATATTGTATACAGAACCTGAATCTCACTTTGAGTTACTGTTACTGTTTACAAGCTAAATATTTGAAGGCAAACTGGCTTGACTTAAACATTGTTTGTCTTACTTGGTAAAACAATATGTAACAAATAGATACATATATACAAGTTGAAAATACCTCTGAACAGCTGACTTTTTTCTCGTTGGATTCATCAGCTATGTGGTCTGACAGCACGCTGCTGACACATGATGTAGTATGTGTAATCAGACGTAAGTATAGCATTGAATTAAATAGATCAGCCCCACTGTCAGCATTACTGGATTCAGCAATTTAAGTCAGTATTAGATCGGTGCATTGGTATTTACAATATAGTTTTTTTTTTTAAATCCTATGCAGTCATAAAAATCTGACAAGTTTAATTTTGTCTTTTCACATTTAGGGCTCCAGTTTCCCGGTGCAGCGCAGGGTGGCGAACCCCGCGCAGAGCTAGTTTCGAGCAGCACAACCTGAGGCGCGCTCAGTTTGGTAGTTTGGCAGACCGAGGTGCGCTGAGATGGGTGTGGCGACACAGCAGGGGGAGGTGTCAACAGATCCAGCTTGGCGCAGTGACAGTTTCGTGCCAAAAGGCTTCGCCAAAGGTGCGCTAAAAGCTCGCCAGCTGAAACCAGGTCTCTGTCAGTGCAGGCGGAGCGCAGCCGGTGTAAGCCGGTTGGCTGACCAGCAGACAGTGCGCACATGTCACCAAAACCTCACAGACAGGTTTCCAGAATATGAGGCACATTAACGATGCAATAAATACCAAAAAAAAAACCACTATTTAATGCAACTATCTGCAATCAGCACATAAATGTATCTCTATATCGACTGTCCCGTCACATCTGATGTCAGATTAAAGGGGATTGGCACCGTTTGGCACGTTTGGCACACGTAATGGAAACCCAACCTGATTTGATTAACACAGCTGCAAACTAATGAGTTCACATCCCTCTCAGCCAACCACAAACAGCCACAGCATCAGATAGGGAGTATATATTCAGCATCTGTCATCTTAGAAAAGTCAAAAGAAAACAAACAGAGTGAGACTGCGAGAGAGAAAGAGAGAGCGCGTGCGCACGAGAGAAACGCAACATTGATTTACAGTTGTGGTGACCTCCTCCCAGGCTACCTTTGCATCATCAGCCCGTGGAGGTCTGCTCGCAGTTCCGTATATTCGGACACTGTGAGCTTGGACCTTCCGGACCAAAACATCAGTTTCCTTCTGGGAGAAGTTTGGCCGTCTGACGCTGCTGCTCTCTTCTGCCATGGCGAATTGAGTAAACTCTCGTTACGCCTTTGCGCGGCGCATTTAAGGGTGAGGAGAGGGGCTCATTTGATTGGTGTGATGTGTGTAAAACCGACTCCACGCCTTCTCTCCTCCCTCTTTCTGACTTGCGCAGGTAGGAAGGATGGAGGTGGGAAAGAGGAGTAGCTGCGCCAGGCGCACGGTGTGCCAAACTTGCAAAATCTGCCTGGCCACACCCAGTTGGCGAAGCGCAGGTGCACTGCGCCCCCGCCTCGCCCAGTCTGCGAAACTAGAGCCCTTAGAGTTAAAGCTTTAATCTGCCAGACCCATCACAGTCATATAATCGGCATTCCTGGAAATAAAAAAAATAAAAATATTCAGTTCTGCTTGACTTTATCCTCATACTCCTTCTTTTACTGTTGTATTGGTTGAAAAGTTGTGACGCCATCTAAATCTTGAAAGTATTCTTCCCCTCCACTGGGACCCTTGGGTATCTCAACCCCTGCTGGTCCATTATGCCAACAGGAAAGCTGCTGAATTCTGACACTTAACTCACAACAACACTTACACTCAGTGACATATTCATGCTGCGCCTGTAGTACAGTCAAGGGTTCGTGGTGTTTGCACACACGTATTCAATATGGTAGATGTATTCTGTGCCATTTTCACTGTGCGTTAACAGACGCCTAGAAATTGCGAAAGATTAGATGCTGACAACACGACATTAGATGGCTGCAAACCTCTGATTTTGCTCAAAAATCTGTGACCTTTCAGCAGACAGATTGCAATGCAAATCAGTGTAATACATGCAGCAAGGGAATGACAGAGAAGCATGTCAACCCTGCATTATCCTAAAATGTTGTGTAAACATTGCCAAGAAGGAACAGCAGACTCCAGTGAGGCACATTAAGCTACAGAACCGGGTTCACCTTAAAAAATATTTCAGGCAAATTGTTGAAATCCACATCAGCCCTTCTTTCTGATCTGTGTCCAATCAGTGTGTATTTATATTGAGTTTCCACAGCACGGTATTACCTCAACATCACATCCCCCCCTATTAGAAAGACCATATTGAAAGCAAACTTTGGCTCTATCCTTGAGAAAATGAAAAGTCTGTTTGAAAGGTGGAAAGGACTCAAGGTCTTCCTCTGGGGGAAACAGCTTCTATAAAAATGATGTCCATTCCAGAGCTGTTTTATGTGCTTTGTGCTGCCAGTCCAAATGCCTGGAAATTTCTATAAGATAGTGAATGAACCCATACATAATTGGATGTTTAACAGCACTGCAAACACTGCAAAGATGAAGGAGTGTTTAATCTGCCCAATTTCCAAGTAGGCATTCACTCTGAATAAAATCAATACTATGCAGTACCTCATGCTGCTCAGCTTAAAGATGCCTTATCTGTCAAGCAGTAAGGGACAGACAAGCTCCATGCTTGTCTGAGATTTCTATATCTTTAGATGGTAGGACGGAAGCTATTCAAACTGGCTGACCTCTATAATACAATGGAAAAGGAAAATCAGAGATCTTCCCTACAAAAACAGCGGAGGTAGGTTCCTTCACTAGGCACAGAGAAAGCTTTTAGGAAGCTCCAGAAATGCTGATTTAAAATAAAGCACAACAGGCATTTATAAAGACCTCATCAGCATCAGAGGGTCATTATAAGTCCAGACTTGGGTTGCATCACAACCATTAAGGGAAACACTAATGAATACAGAGAGCCAAAATCAAACACCGGTACCAGCAGGCCTCACAGGGTCAGTCTCAGACCAGCAGGCACCTGCTGAAAATGCTCATCAACAGAGGAGACGTACTAATGCAGCACTTCAGAGATTTATCTATATAACTACATGAATGTATACATGTGCTGGGCCTGCTTCTGAATTAGCTCAAGAGTGAGAGGTGGATCATGGCCTTTGCAGCTGTTAAAATATTGATACACTGTAAATGGATAAGCAGTACCACTCGGTTCCCTTGTGACTGGACAAATGCATTCTTAAAAAGCGAAATAAGTAAAAGTAATTTACTGCGGCATATGAACCTTGAATAAATAAAACAAAATACCTCTAGGCAGCCATGCATTCAATGCTGTATGACTTTGACTTACCAGTTATCTGCCTACGCTCCTGTTCTCCTCTAGTCCCAGTAAAAACAGCAGTATGTGCTCCCTTTGCCAGATTGTTGGAAGTTAACTCGTCTCTCCTGTCTTGTTCCTGTCTCACCTTCCTGCCTTAGCTTTGATGACCCTTTGCCTCCTTATTACTCGCTGCCTGCCTGCCTCTGCCCTTTAGCTGTACTTGCTGGATCTGTCTGCCATCCTGTAGCTGACTAACCCTGATTACCAGCAAAGCAAAGGCTGTTTTACCTTTAAGTGCCTTTTCTGCTGAGTCTGCTTCTCAGTCCAATTGCCTGTAGTTCTACAAGTGTTACAACCAAACAGGGATGCCCACAGACATCATGATGGGCGGTGGTTAAACTACAAAAAAGAACACTACCACTTATCTTTTACTCAGCCCAGTTGCCAGAAGAAAATGGCATTGTACATTTCTACAAACCAAGAATACGTTACATTTGCAGGTATTATATGCATCATATCAACGTTTCTAATGTGACGTAATATATGAGCTAACTTTGTCATCAGGAGGTGGAGGGGATGGTGGATTGTCTGTCACCCAGGCGAGACACCTGCCAAGCTAAATACACTGTTCAAGACCAACAAACAACAAAACTGGTAGTGATTCTGCAAGTCATTGGTGTGTTACCAGCTCATTTTTAGGCACCAAACATGGGTGTTTTTAGCAACATCTGGCTGTTTTCCAGAGGCTTTTTAAGCCAGAGGTGTTTTTAGGGACCTGTTGTGGTTTTTCAAACAGGGATAGTGCCATAAAAGGCAGTTGATTTTCACACAGACATTGCTGCTTTTACAGCAGGAACTGACCTTTTCCCTAAGTCCTGCCCCCAGACGCAGACTGGCCCATCATAACGTAGCATTGGGCCAGCTCAGATGAGGGTCCAACAACAACACAGCTGTGCTCCGTTGACTCTAATGCAATTGTGTCAGATTGTGCCCCCAAACTGGGTATTTTAAGCCAAAACGTGATTTTTTTCCTAACCATAACTTTGTGGGTTTTGTGCCTAAACCTAACCACACATTAACCACACTGTCCATGAAGATTCTTAGTCATTCAGGTCATGGTAATCATAAGTGCCATATCGTAGGCAGCTGGACTTGAAGACATTTCGCCTCTAACTTTCTTGGATGACAGGCGAAATGTCTTCAAGAAACGCAAGCAAGTCCTGTTGCCTACAATATAGCGCTTATGATTAACCACAGTGTTGCTGAAAAGTAATTTTTAGTGTAACCACTTAACATATAGCAACATATGCACGGTTTGGAGAAATGACAATGTCAACATTTTTTTGGCAATTGGGTTGCTTTTACTCCTAATTTTGACAAAATAAGTCACTTCATGTATCCTCACAGACACAGACATTATTATTTAGATGCTAGTCTCGTTTACCAGACCTTTCTCAAGAAAAGAAAGGTCTGGCTGGGCCGACGATTGGAGGAAAAAACGCCCCGGCTGCTTGTATTTCTTTCAACCAATCACAATCGTTCTGGGCAGTGCCACAGCAGCGGTGCGCTTGCAAAAATATTGCCGGGGAGAAACAGGTTTTGGTGTAACACGCCCACAAAAATATCGCCTACAGGACGCAAACCATGGCAGAAAAATGGTTACATCCCCGCAAGATCAAACATCGCAAAAGTTAGTAAAGGACGTGTTGAAAACTGCAACCGGAGGTGGTAGGGCGGGACTTCAGCAGGTGGCTTGTTCTACCCAATGAGAGGCTGATCTATGCAGCGAACTTCCGCCCATTCAGACTATTTAGATGCATACAAATACACATCTGCAACCCCCCTCCTCCCTCCCATGACAAACCACTAAACACTGTGTCTCAATGTAAATAGTGACCAAAAGATACTTTATATAACCTCATGACTAACTCTTTTGTGCAAATACTGTATCAATAATTGAGCTTATACTCACCGGCCTGCACACACAGCAGAGTGCAATTACAACACACTGACTTGACCACATTATAAACACAAATACAGCCTCCATGCAGAGCACAGTATGCTAATTAACTGATTAATAACAACCAATTAACAATGAAACAGTCATGCAGAACAAGGTTCAAGTAAACATAGGGATCATAACTGCTGAGCGCACTGCTAACATTACATCAATAAACAACCTACATCGTGTTCATTCATGCACAAAGACAAGGATAAAGCAATGAGTGCTGCCTTAACGGAGCCAGTCGTCTTCTCAGTGACCTCAGCACTCCCCTGCGAGAATACACCACGCACAGCACAGCAAAGACTGGAGAATGACGATAATAACCTCTCCCCCCCAAGGGAAACTAATACCAGATCTTGCAGGCAGGTGCTTGAAGCAGGTCCTTCAGGTGTGGGGTGGAGTTTATGAAATTTCACAAGCCCTGCAAAGATTTCAGGTGAGCAGTGCAGCAGCAAGCATTATAGAGAAAAAAGAGTGCGAAGAGCACAGAGGACTCGACTACAGGGTGCATTGGATATACAGTACATCATACATGCATGTAGCAGTGCGCACAAGTTGACTGCCTGAACCAGGTCAAAGTAGGTCATGCAGAAAATGTTCAGAATTTATAACTAATTTAGCCACTCATGCACACTCTAGACTCATCACTCGTCTCAAGGGTACACCGAGTTTAGCATAGCAGAGATCTGGGAGTGACAATAATCCACTTTATGTGTATGTGGCAACAGGGACATCAGCTATGCAGCAGTAATACATACTCAAAGGAATAAATGTGCACCTTGTAGCAGAAAATGTCTTTAAATCACAAAAGCAGACTACCATCAACACATAGATGAGTGGAGCTAAACATATATAGGATCACCATAAAGCATACAGCCAGATATACAAAGCACATTACTTCACACTGAAATAGACTGTAATGTTTATCTGAATATGATGTTTTCTGGAGAAAATGTTAATGTTACTACCTGCTGTATGTGACAAAGCCACTGAGTTCCTCATTAAGCCAGTATTACTGGGAAAGTAACTGTGCCAGACATGCTGTCATCCTTCAAGCCAATACTGCGTATGAGGTTAAGGCCCAAAACAAACCATGCACATACCAGAGCATCAGCAGAAGCAGAGGAACACTGTATAACTCAACATTCAGCACATTGCATATCAATTACATTTAACAAACATATTTCAAACACTGCATAGGCTATCTCAAAAGCATGAATGACCATAATGACGCACAGCATGATAACAGCAGCCGCATAATATAACTTCACCACTAATAGCAATGAAAACACCACATGGCAATTGCACCATATGAGAAAATATAAGAGACATATTTCTCAAACAGGCAGCACCCTCAAATCACAGCTAAAACACCACTTAACATAACATGTTAACATGTTAGCAGCCCTTACCTTGGCTGAAGTGAAGCAATGGCTCCTCGGCGGAGAAAAAAATAGACGTCACCATTGGCACTGCCTCACCCCAAAACATGAGACACAAACATGGTCACGAGACTCCTGGAGCAGCGCCGTAAATTTGGATAAAAATATATATAAATTCTTTATCGAAGTCAAATTCGTCTTTAAGACATATTATTAAACTTCTCTACGACACTAAAGTTAGCTAAAATGCTACAGCAACACCTGCAGGGGGGGCTAACTAGTGATTACAGTGCACAGGTGTGTGGGGTGATTTAAATCAACTCCCTGGTTTCAAAGGGTGCGCTCGATATGTGTTGGTAATATAATAGATAAAAGTTACCCACAAAGTGTCTTAGCCCTTAAAAGAGGTCCTAAGGTGAAAAAAATTAATGAGAGGACAAAATGGTGGAAACACAAACAGGTCAGAGAAGTATTCTCCAAACGCTGGATGACAGTGACTTAATGAAATGCTACAGATTAGATGGTGCAGGGATAATATTTGTGGTTGATCTATTTAAGGGTGTGTACGCCTCTCTCGTCTCGCAATATTATTAACACTAAGATAATAGGAAAACAGGAAAATAGTAATAGTGCAGCAGTGATGACTTGGGTCTGTCTCAACCTTCCATCAGCAGAGTGATCACACTAACAATGACAACATTTTCACAGTCAGCAGTTAATTTCATTTCCACTGGGTGTCCACACCTTGCAGGGTCACAAAAGGGCCTGTCTCTGACAACCAATCACATCTGTTAAAAGCAAGCCTAGCAACAGGGTCAACCACACCTCCTCACTAAGGTACAAGTTTGTCCCTTCATTGCTCCGAGGTTTTTTTTATGGCATTTAGGCTTCCAAGATCATGAAAGTGTTGTGCATTTATGAAGATTATCATAAACATTTGTTTGCCACAGAGCTCATTTTCTGCAATGAGACAAAATCCAATGATAAAATCCCATAGGCTTTCTGATGAGGGAAGAAGGGTGATGCTAACTTCTGCGTCGGCCTACAGAAAAACGTGATCCGTGGAGCACTCTATTTGTAGAGCCTGGACATTAACGGCCCTGGTCAGCCTGGCTTTGCCCCTTCACATCTTCAAATTCTGTATCTCTAACAAGATTAGAGAAATTCACTTTCAAATTTTACACAATTTCTACCCTTCTAACATTATGTTGTCAAGATCATAGCACAAAATAATGTCTGTGGTAGTGATACTTGTTTTGTTTGCAAGAAAATCTTAACACCACATTTTTGATTTTTGAAGTGTAAATGCAATCGCCCACAGTAAAAAGCGAACTAAACAAACAACACCATGGTCACATGACTTTTAAGTTCACCATAACAACAAGGCTGTCGAGCCATGTTCGGTGTGATGGCGTTCTGTAGTCTCATTTAGCCGCTTGTTAGCACCCCCTCACATAAAAGCCTTAAAATTCACAAGTTGGTATTTATTGGCATATTTTATATATATATATATTTTAGAACAAAGAAGGTGTTGAACTGGCCTCTAAATTTCCCAGGTCCCAATCTGCTCAAGGATTCTTGTGATGTGCCGGTACCCCAGATGTATCCCTAATCCAAGGTGGAACCTCCTTGGATTGGACTTGGCTCTGACCTGTCGAGGCATGGACACGGGGTCTCTGGGAGTGTCCTGTGGTGTCTGGCACCAGTGCGTTGGCTTCAGATCTATTTAGTCTGGTGGGTTGTGAGGTTGGTTAATGGCACGTGCCACAGATGCTCATCCAGAGTGGGATCTAGGGAATTTGGAGGCCAGGTTGACACTTTGAGGTCTTTGTCATATTCCTTGGGCCGTTCCAGAGCGATGTTTGCAGTGTGGCATGGTGCATTATCCTGCCATTGGGGAGTACTGTTGCCGTGAGGGGGGGTACTTGGTCTGCAGCGGTGTTTGAGTGGGTGGAACATGGCAGGTGGTATCCACATGAATGGCAGGCCCAAAGGTTTCCCAGCAGAACAAAAGCAGCATTGGAACAAAATAATCAAAGTTATTCACTTCACCTGTCAGTGGTTTTAATGTTTTGGTCGATTGTTGAAAATTCTAGTTCTAATTTCATAATTGGGGGTAGGATATTAATAGATCCTGAGCTACAGGTGTGTTTTTTTTAATGAGAGTCAACTAAAGGGAGATTATAAATTTTTTAATCATTAAATCAAGGTTAGCTCAATTGTTCTGATCCATAATCAGCATAAATTGTAAGACAGGGTCGTATTGGGGGTTAATTAAAGATTAATATGTCTGTCAAGCAATTTTAACAGCCTCTCAGGTTTGGCAACCCCTAATTAGACTCATTTCAAAGGCTATTTTGAGTACAAGTGTGTTCAGTTGAATAAATAGTCTGCTATTTGGTGTTGGACCTGCATCTCCAAATGTCAGGAGGTGATGTTGCCAAAAGCATAGTCTCACACATATCATCTTATATCAAGAAATAGATCAATAGTGAAGCATAATTTCATCATCCATTGACGAGTAGCAGCTTCGTATTCTCAAAGTTCACTGATGAAGTACAAAAACGATGTTAGCAAAATAACTTTTAAAGATGTGAGACTGGATCACAGGCGGTGGCTTCAACTCTCTGTCTATTTTCATTTTGGGGTTCAAGTCTGTCATGATTGTCACAGCACGTCTGTTTCTGT
Source organism: Epinephelus lanceolatus (assembly GCF_041903045.1). Taxonomy (NCBI): domain Eukaryota; kingdom Metazoa; phylum Chordata; class Actinopteri; order Perciformes; family Serranidae; genus Epinephelus; species Epinephelus lanceolatus. Next base: position 26,153,415 of record NC_135755.1, on the reverse strand, counting down.
CTGGGAGCCCATCTGTCTGTCTGCATGCCTGTCTAATTGTGTGAAAAGGAAGACATCCAGCCTCTCTTCCTGTTGTTGTCGGTCTGCTCCGTTCTTTCATATTCTATCTGGGTGCGGTAATGAGGTTCACACGGTAACACTGAGAATTTAACCAGAAAATGTCTTTGCTTTCATCTGTGTGTCTACCTGCGTGTGCGTGTGTGTGTGTAAAAGAGGAAGTGGCGCTCTGGAGTAGCTGATTATAGGTAAGAGGAAGAAAAAGAAGACATTTCTGCCCTGGTCTTTGGTTTAATACTTAATCATACTGACTGTGTGTTTGTTCGTCAGTGTTCAACAGTGCAATTAAGGTAAGATTTCAGAAATACAAAACCAGACAGGTGAGTTAGCAAGGTAAATGTGCACACATGCATTTCCAAAAAAAAAAAGAATGCACACATCAGCAGATACATGCATGGACACAAATACAACATGTGCAGAAATATAATGAGACAGCTTGCAAAGTTCTGAGAGTAAGACAGCCAGAACGAGGGAGGACGAGAGGGGGAAAGAGGCAGACAGCCTGCATAGTTCACACTCCTGCAGAAAACCACAAAAGAAAGGGGGGGGGGGGGGTGCAGAGTCGGAGGGGAGGTGTGTGTGTGATGGAGACCGAACGACAGAGAGAGAAAAGAAAGGGGTAGAGGTTTAGGTGGGGAATCGTGAACCACATACTTGCATGGGTAAAAGAGCCAGCCAAGCAGGAGAGCAAACACAGGGGAGAAGAAGAGGAGTCGGGATGAAAGAGTGAAAGGGGGTACAAGATGCCAAAGAGTGGGAAGGGTGAGGAGGAAGACATATGTTCACACCATGTTCATGCTTCATACGTAAACGAGAGGAAGGAGCGAGTGAAGGAACGGGGGAAATGATGAAAAAGGGGGTGAGAAAACACCAACGGAGCACAACGACGGCAAAGATCATATGGAAAGACAAGGGAAGAGGAAATGTGAGAAAGGGAAGTGGGAGATGGAGGGGAGGTGAGAAAGACAACATACCAGCTGCAGGAGTGAAAAAGGGGGGAGAGAGAGAGAAAGAGAAAGAGAAGGAGGGAGGGGAGCGCAGAGCTGCTGCGAGTGAGACAGACTGCATACTCATAACACATTATGGCTATTATTAGACAGAGAGGCGAGGTAGACCGGGGGGGCCTGCGGGAGGAACAGAGAGAGGAGGAGTGAGGGGGAGAGGAGAGAATTGGGGGGTAGTACCACTACCAAGCTTGGGGATGAGAATAAATGCATGAATGCCTGCATGGATACATATAAACTTCTATTCGATGGAGTGATACAATAAAGGAAAGAATGAATTTTTATGAGGTGGGAAAGGAAAGGAGAGGGGAAGAAGTAGGAAAGGAAACTTTAGGAGGAAGACAGGGATGATAGTGAGGAGGGGGTTCAGGAAAAAAAACAACCTTGTAAGCAAACCAGAGGAGCAAAGTAAGCAACAGACAGATGAGCTAAAAAGGAGGGAGAGACCAGTGTGTTATTTCAGGGCGAGCTAAAGCATGTCCAGTTATGCCACTTCAGATTTGTTATGTATTCCTCACTTTTTTTCACTCCCTTGCTCCTCGGTCCTTCCCTCCTTCCTTCCACCTCATCCTTCGCTCCACTGACTTCAGCCCCACTCAGCAAGAGACTCCACATCAGGCTGCTACTGCCAGTCTGTGCGTGTGTGTTTCTCCATCCAACCCCTTTTTTCCTCTCCATTGCCTCCCTTCGTTTCTCTCCTCCTTCCAGAATTGACTGCTGTTCTGTGACTCCGCACTAATTCTACCGCTACCTAATGCATTGAATGCATTTTGAATAAAAGTTCAGAGCGAAGAAAGTAGCAAAAAAATGTGAGTTGTCAGTGTGTGTCGGTTTGACTGTATTTTTTAACATGGCTTTAAATCCACGACCCATATGTGTCAATTACTTTTTTTTTTCCTCATCAAAGTTGAAAGTCCCCCTCTGGAAATTGAAGAACATTCCCCAAACTCTAAATGCTCTGCTTAACATTCACCGCTGAGAGATTTAGTGCAATTAATTCCTATTTTCATTAAAAGCCCTCTCAGGCGCTGCGCTATAAATTTCAGACATATATTCTGATCCCCGCCTGCCAAATTCTATAAATTACTTTATTCACAGAGGATACTCTAGGTGAGATTTTCACACACACATATGAACACACACATTTTTCCCCCTCATTTTCTGAGTACTGTTATGGATCCAGGCCTGTAAAACGGGGCTTAATTTTACCAATTATAAGTTAGCTTTATTCAAATAAACTTTTCCAAATGTCTGCTAATCCGTTTTGTCTTTTGGGTATTTCTGAGAAATCAAGAGCTGTAGCCTTGATGTGGAGCTCCGGTGGTTTTGTTTTTGTCTCAGGTCTGATTTAAACTGAGTGTCAGGAGTTTTTTTGTTGTTTAAAGATGTGGAACTATTGTGCCATCAAGTGGTCCAGGCTGGTAAAAATAAAAGGGCAGCATGCAAAGTTCATTGATAGACTGCTCATTCCCCTACTAGAAATGCATCACTATTCAAATGGCAACAACAATGTAACTTCATGTTTTACAGGGTTAGATCAGTAGAATTGTGTCTAAAAACCAGGCTTTTCCTCACTAGCACTATGTTTTCACATCCAGTCCCCTCCAGAAGTATTTACCTCCACCTGTTTCCAACAGTAAATGTGTTTCCTCTGTGTATCCCCCCACTGTTCCTCTCAGTCCAGGAGAAGAAGCATGGGCAAACAGCCGCAGGTGCAGCCAGGAGCTCAGCGAGACAGAGACAACAAAGGCAGATCTGTGGAGGAACATCAAGCATCAGGAAAGACTGTCAACACCGGCAGCTGATAGCAGTGAAAAGAGGGGGAAACCGACGTCTGCAAACAGACCCTGATATCAGTGCCAACCCAGCCAGAGAAAAGAGTGGAGGTTGTTTATGCTGCTGCCATGTCGGATGGTAGGGAGACAGATCTGCCACTGTTGAAACCGAACATGCAGGGGGACCGCTGCGGTAATATTCTGATCAAATAAATGACTTCATTCTTATTTTAGCAGCTGCCATGTCACTGTTGGACAGGTAGCCTGCCAGAGCAGCTGTATAATGTGCTTCCATTTGTTATCCTCAGTTCATAGTTGGCTTGACGTTGGATCTATTTGCACAATTTGAATGAAACAGTGAAAAGCTTGATATAAAAGACAGGTTTTACTGCATTTACTTTGAACAGGACTGCACCTACACTAAATGAGGTGCACCCAGGCTACGCATACCCTGGAATAACAGCATTATTTATACAACCAATTATGATTTAACTGCAGATAAGTCACAGGCATAGCCGACTTTAGTACCAACAGCACTCAGAGGGCATACATTCTGTATAGTGAGCTGCTGGTCCAGCTGTGGCCTGAAAACACATCAATCCAATTAGGATTTATCTGCAGCAGGAAATCTCATGACACATTTATTTTATTACCAGAACATAATTAAAGGGCTTTATAGTATAAAACGAATCCTCCAGGCATGTTTTATGACATATAAAAGTCTCTGCTTTGAATCCTAATTCATCTGATATTAAATAGTCATTTGAACTTAGACTTTTTTAACAGCACATCTACTCCCTCTCCCTCTTTGAATGATCCAGAATCTCTGAATATCCAAATGTGTTTCATTTCAAATGTTTTAACTGCTTAATGCAAGATGTTTTCTACTTAAAGGTACAGTTCACCCTAAAATCAAAGCTACATATTTTTCCTCTTACCTGTAGTGCTATTTATCAGTCTAGATTGTTTTAGTGTGAGTTGCCGAGCGTTGGAGATATCGGCTGTAGAGAGGTCTACCCTCCTTCAATATAATGGAACTAGATGGCACTCTGCTTTTGGTGCTCAAAGTGGCAAAAGACCCGGTTACTCAAGATAATCCACAAACCTTGTCGTGAACAGTTTCATGTGGGAACTATTTTCTTTCTACCAAACTACACCCACTTACTGTATCACCACACACAACAAAGAGTCCATCTACTGCTAGCTCACCTAGCACCACTGAGTTAGCTAAAGTCACAACTCAGCCAAGGAGGATGCCATCACTGTTTACAACTCGCAATTTCACAAGCATGAGGCTCTCATCCATGAATAGATGCACTTCTTCTTCCTTGGGTGCAGTGATACAGTTGGTGTAGTTTGGTAGAAAGAAAATAGTTCCTCCATGAAGCTGCTCACGACACGATCTGTGGATTATCTTGAGTAACTGCATCATGATTTCTGAAAAGAGACACTGCTGGTGAGTTTTTCAAATGTACTTATTTGGCGCTTTCAGTACCACGAGCCGAGTGCCATCCAGTTCCATTATATTAAAGAGAAGGCAGACATCTATACAGCCGATACCTCCAACACTCGGCAGCTTACACCAAAACAATCCATACTGATAAATAGCACTACAGGTACGAGGAAAAACATGTACTTTTGATTTTGAAGTAAGCTGTCCCTTTAAGTGAAAAGTCCATTCTCAGTATTTGTAATGTGGAAGTTTCCAAGTTGCGTACTGGTCCATGATTGGCTTTCTAATTGGTCTTGATGTCACATACATTATTCTGCACAGTGAAGCTCCAACATTTAAGTGAAGTAACACATTTTTGAATGGAGGAGAGCTTCAAAGTCACCTAATGTAGCAAGTCCTGTGATGCAAACACTCAGCTGCCCTCTGGTGTCTAACCTGCTAGCCTGCACTGTGAGGTTAGATGCACCCCAGTTCCCCTGCAACAGTCCCACTTTACAGTATGGCAGCAGGAAATGAGCAGGTTTATTGTTTTGATTATTTCTACGGGGGGAAAAAAGGATGAACAGTGAAGTGTATCTTGTAGACAGTCCCATGGGGAAGAGTAAAATGTCGTAAAACAATACTTACCTCCTGACTCCTTACCTAACTGAGTTCACATACACTTTTGTTGGAGGCTCTTTGTTGTCTGTACCTATAGAATACAAATCAGATGACAGATACATGACAGGAGGAGCTCGGATATACAGTACGAAGGGTAAACAGATCCTTTAAATGCAGCTGAATAGTGCTTTGAACTCCATCTCCCTCCTGAGTTACCGTTGGGAGTAGTGTGAGCAATGCTATGAAGATGATAAAGGGGACAAACAAATACTGAGAAGCTTGTGTAACGAGACAAACTTCACCTCAAATCAGTTTAACATGATGGAAGAGCTCCCTAAACACACATATAGAGGACAAAGAGAGGAAAACAAAACGGCAGACATGTCATTACGAAAACATAAACGACATATATTACAGCCTGTCGTGCTTAGCCTGTGAATGGCGCAGGAATCGTAATAACCTTTATGAATTTTGTATGTGCAGCAGACCAATCCTAGATTGATGCTTGACAATATATGAGACACCAAAAACTGCCAACACAAGGACACACTGATGGCACACTTCTGGGCCAGGCTCATCAGAGGCACAAATATGACGTCCTTTCAGATGATCTATTATACGGCAGATGAACTTGAGCTGGGTTGAACTGCAGCACCTAATAATGCTGATTCATTCTCAAAACTGACTGAATGACTCCCTACGATGAAGTCAAGCTCCAAAAAATCCTGGATCCTACACTTCCCATGATGCAAGTCAAGATGAAGTCAAGCTCCAAAAAATCCTGGATCCTACACTTCCCATGATGCAGCTCTAGTGTCCTTTGTTGTTGCTTAATGACAAATTAAATCGAAGATGTTAATGCTGGCTGTAAAGTCAATGGATAAACATGCAATGATCAGCCACAACATTACATCCACTGACAGGAAGTAAGGCAATTGCCTTTGCAAATGGCAGGACCCAAGGTTTCCCAGCAGTGTTTCATATAACAAGATGATCATTGTTACTCACTTCATCTGTGAGTGGTTTTAATGTCATGGCTGATCGGTGTAAATTACACTACTATAGACTTTAAGATTTTACTCATGTCAGAAATTGCCTCTAAGAATTTAAAGTGTTTAAAGCTCACTGTCAGTTACTTAACTCTACCAGATATGTTTAAACTCCTGACATGGGCAATAATAAGCCTGCCTACTTAATGGCCATATTCTTCATCACTTTGTAACACAGGCTTTCGATTAAAAAACTGAAGTCTCCACGTCCAAGCCAAGGTGACATCACTAGGGTCATTTTTATCAATCACTGGGGAGCCAAAGAAGACTTTATATAACTGATTTCATGGGCCTAGTAGTACTCGTAATACTCCACATGATGAGTACAGGTTTTGATGTGTAAAATCAGTGGAGTGCCCTTTAACTTCCTGAGAACATGTCCTTGTATGAGGTCATCACATTTTGGGTTTACTTGACCTTAAACTTCATTCTACTTATAACTTAGACCTGTTGTCCTCGTTCGTGGACACTTTTTGTGCCATCTAGTGGTAGTAAGAGCACAATACAGTAATCCATGTAAAAACAAGATGGCAGCCATCTCTGCCATGTCAGTCTGCAGCCGATCACGGCACAAAAATGGACAAGGTCCAAAACCTGAACAAATCTTATGGTTGAAACGTGTTCAGTTATGATTAATAGTGTTTGTAGTTTGATATGGCAACAAATTTGACCAATTTTAGCAACAGCAACAAGCTAAGACACTGAATTCGGAAGTGCTCGTTCAAAGACATTAGGACTTTATTATCGTCTTGTTTGAGGACTTTAGAACTTTATTGTTCTTGACAATGCTTATTTTTTTATACTTATCGGGTCCTACTGATCCCAAATAGCTCGGAGAAATTAAAAATGCATACCAAACAAAAGTTCGGGTCTCAGGAGGTTAAGGGAGCCTGAAATTAGCAGAAAGACCGAATACATGTAATACTCTTTAAATCTGCAATGTCTCGAACAGTAGGCTTGCATTATTTTAATCTAGAGAAAATGTTCCAGCTACTCATTAGAGCAAATTTCAGGGTTAAAAAAGCAAATTAGGTTTGTATTCAATCTCTTTTATACATGTCCTGTTTTCTAAAAAAATAAAAGCAAACATAAACTGCTTCGGCAAGCACCAAAGGTATCGCAAATCAGATGGTTAACCACAATATTAGAAGGGCTGGAGAGGTCAGATAAACAAAAAATATGTATCTCCTGTAAGCATTTTGTAACAGTACATTCATTATATACCCAATAATATCTTTAAAAGTGTAAAGATAGCATTGGGTAAAAAAATCCCACAAGACCAACCCGTGGTATACCAAGCAGATTGACTTTATTTGTATCTTCCATGATAATTAATTGTCATCATCATCGCCAGGACCGCATCAGTTAACAGTGTTATTGCCACCAGCTCCATTACCTTCACTGTCATCATCCACTCAAATGAAATAATTACATTATCTTAAACAGGCCAGTGACAACGGCTACAATCTGGTGTGATATTGACAATCTCATTATCGTTACATATTAATTAGCTTAAATACTGAGGACATTTTGCTTGACGGTGCTTGAACAGAAAGCCCATTCCTGGCTTTACACATCACTGTGTAACACAATAATGCATTGTATGTGACATTATTGTTTGAACTCCACAGAGGCTGCATGTACATAACAACTACATTGTGGTAACAGTTCATTTGTTTGACAGCTCACAGGTAATCCAGCAGCATTAAATATTTAGCGGGAAAGTAAATGAGCATCTTGGAATGCCATGTGACGTGATCATCTCCGAGAGAGCTGGGGCTTGTGCCGCATTGACAAGCCATGTCGCATTTAGAGTCTAGGCTTTAACATGAATACAGCTTTTTGTAGCTTTATTATCCAATGATGATACTCAACTAACAATCAGGTGACACAGCACATATTTAAGCGAGGTGTTACTTAAGTTACTGCATCTCTAACTCTAATCGTGACCACATTTTAAAAAATCGACACTGAGTATAATCTGATCTTAAAATTTGCCTTGACCCAGACACTGAATATCAGTCGGCTAATTATACTGACACTAATGCATTGCCTTAAAGGGACAGTTCACCCCAAATCAAACATACATATTTTCCCTCTTACTCAAAGTGCTATTTTTAAGTCTAAATTGTTTTGGTGTGAGTTGCTAAGTGCTGGAAATATCGGCTGTAGAGACGTCTGCCTTCTCTCGAAACATAATAAAACTAGATAGCACTCAGCTTGAGGTGCTCAAAGTGGCAAAAAATACATTTGAAAAACTCAACAGCATTGTCTCTTTGCAGAAATCATGACCCAGTTACTCAAGATAATCCAAAGATGCTGTTGTGAGCAGTTTCATGTAGGAACCCCTTTCTTTCTACCAAACTACACCCACCAACAATGCTCGTAACATGACAGTGCGAGATGTAAACATTAATGGTGTCCTCCTTAGCTGAGCTGTAACTTTAGCTAGCTCAGTGGTGCTAGGTGAGCTAGCAGTAGCTGCACACTTCCTTCTGCACAGTGATACAGTAAGTGGGTGTAGTTTAGTAACAAGAAAATAGTTCCTACATGAAACTGCTCATAACAAGCTCTGTGGATTACATTCAGTAATTGGGTCATGATTTCTGGAAAGAGACATTGCTGTTGAGTTTTTCAAATGTATTTTTTTGGCACTTTGAGCACCACAAGCCGAGTACCATCTAGTTCCATTATATTAGAGAAAAGGCAGACGTCTCTACGGCTGATAAATCTAACACTCTGCAACTCACACCAAAACAATCTAGATTGATAAATTGCACTAAAGTAAAGAAGAAAGTTATGTATTTTTAATTTGGGGGTGATCTGTCCCTTGAAACTCAGACGAGTTCTTACTGACACATTACAGTCATATCTAATAATGTAATTCTCAGCATTGGAGATTTTACATACAGTCGTCAAGTTGTTGCATCAGAGATAGGCAACAATACACAGCTGCTCATTATTCCAGTGCAAAACAAAGGGCGGTGATACATTTATCACACAGATACAAGGCTCAGTGTAGCTACAATTCAGTTTTTGCACAATGGAAAACTGCTATTATTCGTCATTAAAAGAGCAGCACAAGTGTGTAATAATAGACTGAGCTGCTGCTTCTATTCTGAGGGAGACTTGTTAATGCACACAAATCCACATTAAAATGTCTGAGGTCAGAGGTCAAAAGATTACCCTGAAGTCTATTTTTGGTCAATTTTTACTCTGTATAAATAACATTAACCGTGTGTGAAACAGTCGATGGATCACAAGTTTCTATTTGTTACCTGATAGTTTGTCGTATCCACATTAGACTTACCAAGTGAAAATCAAAACGGAAAATGCAGCTGGAATTCATGTGATCTCGAGTCAAACCAATTCTTAACATGTTTTTTACAGTGTTTGACAAACTGGGTATGACTACTCGACTCCTCCCATGACCACAAGAGAAACAGTTACAGTATTGACAACAATACATCGGTCATAATTGATAGAGCATTTTATAAGATAGTCAAGTGAAGTTGATTAAAAGGTGGGAAGCAAGAGTGGAGATTTGTGCCCACGCAAAACAAAGAAACTGTATGTGGGCGCAAGAGTACAGATGTGTATTTCAGAGTGGTCTTTTAGAAATACAAAATGTTGATCACAAACCAAACCACCTTCCCTTCTATCGTCTTATTTGGGGTTTGTGTTATATCGGGCGACACAGCCAGATAATGACTTATGCAGTGGAAATGGAGGCTCAGTCACGTGATGCTAATTTATCTAACAGTGCTGTTATTTCAGTGACTGAAGCTCCCACTGCTAGTGGTTATAAGTTCAGAAAGCTGCTTAGCAACATCTACACGTCCAGCCACGAAGCAGGGATATGGGCGATATTGCTTTGCAACATATTCAGTCACACTTACAGGAAAATAATACGATCAGTGAAGATAAATGCACAGTCACATAGGACTGCACTGCTCTCTGTAGGTTTCAACGTTCAGGTTTGTTGCACCTACGCCCAGATCTCCATCAGTGACGTCATAGCAGGTGCTTTTTATCAGCTGCCAAAGACAAATTACCTGGTTTGACATCACTGACTAAAGTTCGGTATTTTTCAACCTAGACCTTATCTTCCAATGTTTTCCTGTCCAATTAACTGATAGAGAAAACAATTTTAGAAATTGATCTGGTTTTGAGCAAGATGAAGCAGCAGTGGCACTTGTGCACCGTCACTTTACGTCCACTACAAGTCCTTGTTTTTGCCACTGACAGGCTCATATTGTTGTACTAAGTATGTGACAACATTATGGAAAGGATTCCTACAGAAACAGACCTTTATGTTAAGGAGTAAGATCCTTTTTGTTTTATCAGAAACAGCCCCAAAATCACAATCGCCAAACCCACCAGACTCCATTTAAATAAACACTACTTTTAGCATGTATAGAGCCAACATATTTTCACATCTAACTGGGTCAATTCAGGGTTAATTTCAACCAAGACAGAGTTGGTGGTTGTTGGAACAGTAAAAAGATGAATCAAGACTTTTTGTGACTTTTATTTTTTCATTTTGTTAAGTTCGGCTGAAGTGTGTTTTATGATGATAAAATTACAGTTTTTTTAAATGAAGTTTGGTGGGTTTAGCGATGGCATTTTCGACAAAAAGGTCTATCTCTGTAGGGATCCTTTCCATAATGCTGTCAGACACTTGCATTAAAAATGTGAACCCATCAGTACCAAAAGCAAGCACTTTTAGCGGATGTAAAGTGGTGCTGCACAAATGCCCCCAAGTGGTTACACTGCAGCCTGTTTTGCAGCTGCTGGCTGCATCCCTCACACTTAAAACTGGATCATTTTCAAAAAGTGTTGCCTTCATCAGTAACAGAGACATAAAATATGGGGAAATAGGGCCTAGGTTGAAAAATACATATGTCTCCCTTTAACCCACAGAGAGCAGGTCAGCAGCAGTTTTCTACCCTGTTTGATTCACTGTTGGTTTACCCTCAATAAACAGTACCACACATCTCTGCGTTATAACAATATATAAGGCTTTGCTGCCACCTAGTGGACAAAAACCCAGCTTGCCTGGTTTAACCAAACACACCTCAGCGTACAAGACACATTCTGGGCGGATTAACACATGAGCTGCACCTGTGCATTTTGCAAATAAAGATCACTTAATAGGCATCCATTATTTTTTGCTCCTGAGTAAATCCACCCTTTTGTCACCTTGTGTAAATGTTTGGTGCTGTAGAAGTCCACCAGCACAGATCATGTGCAATTGCACATTGTGTGGACCACCGGTACCAGCTGCTATCGTCTATGTGCATGTGTGTTAGCTCAGGCATTCTGTCTGTGATGCTTTTTTTTAATTTTTTTTTTTTTTGCTTGCTTTGGCATGACGGATGTTTATGTGTGAATAAAGACAGCTTGTGTTGACACAGGAATGCAGCATAAACTGAAATCCTGAGCAAAAAAGTTGGCAACGCTGGACATAAAGGCAACACAGCAGGACAGTTCCATGCTTTCAGTGTGTGTGTGTGTGTGTGTGTGTGTCTGTGTGTGCACATTTTGTGTTCAGACTGCATGTATGGGGGATATTATGGTATTGGATTAATGTCACTCTAGTCTAAAATAAGCTGTTATAATGGCTGCTTTACTGCTGTGACTAAACATGCAAGCGCGCATGAGTGTGTGTTTGTATAAGACATCATGGGCACAAAGTTCTCTTGGCACACCTGAAGCGGCTGAGGACACACTTTTGACACACTCCGAGATAATAAAACACAGTATAAATATCAAGTTACAACACATATGAGTGAAATATACTTGTCTGTTCAAAATAAATAAATAAACAAACTAGACTTGCAAGCAAGTATAACTGGGTCCAAGCACCCTACACAATTTAGAGCCGGAGGCTCTGCGATCAAAGCTCATGGGGAGGCCAAGAGCATCATCTGTTTTACAAAAATAAAAAACAAAATTTAAAAAAAAAAAACCAGCTAAAACATGAGAAATTTCAGAAGCTTACAAAGGCAATTGAATTTTAGACATCACTTAAACAACCTGAAATAATGTCTACTCAAGTATGCAGATGATATAAAAGTAGCAAATTACAGACTGAATTGTATTTTCTTGTTTTGTCACATTTGGTGACAAAACATTTAGATAGAAATGTAAAAGCAACCTCATTTTGAATCAGAGTTCACTTAATGTAATTTCAAATTTAAGTGGCTAACTGGCTATATGACTGAAAATACAAATAACAATCTGAGTGACTGCAAATTAGTGAAAGCAACTCAATCAAATTAACACAGAAGTGTGGTCAGTGCTTTTTAGTGCTTCTTTTTGTTAAGGGACATTAATGGAGACAGTTTTATCCACAAGTCAAGAGACTGAGAATAATGATAAATAGCTGTAAAAATAATTGTCTTTTAATCTCACATTTTCTTCCTTTCCACAGTTGTTTAAGCAAATCTTTGTTCCAGTTCTCCAGTCATATAGAAACACTCGTCCTTGTGGCTGTTTATTCTCTCCGTCAGTTTTCCTCCTTTAATTACTCCGTCCATTTGTTTCCTTGCGCCCACTTTCAGCTTGATGTCCCCCAAAAGCTACTGAAGATCCGTGAGCCAGAATTGGTGTGTGTGAATGTGTGTCAGAGCGTGTGTATGTGTGTGTATCTCATACACCAAACCAGGTCAGCACTCGTGCTCTACTTTATCCTTCCAGAAAGTTTCATTGAAAGAACGTTCCCTGCTGTCTCTGCTGAATCCAGGTTGGATGTTTGATGTTACAGTATTTGTGTGCCTGTGTGTATGTTCATTAACATGTCCGTTATCTCTATTGTATATGAAGTATATCATGGTTGCTGTTTTTTCAGGAAACTCCTCATGACAGAGATTTCTCTCCAGCGTCACTCTTTAAATGTGCTTTTTAGTATCGTGTCCAGAGTAAGCAGATAGAGAACGAGGGAGACCCTTCCGACATGACAAAGTGGCTGGAGTGACCTCTGAGGGGCACCACGCAGGAAAGGTTAAGAAATGTTCAGCTAACTACTCTAACTGCTTCTTGCTACTGTAGCAGGTTTAGTGTGCTTTGTAAAATATATGCACTCATGGTTGTGTTGTCTGTGCCAATTGTCTCTCCCTGGACTGATTTTCCGCGAGAACATACCAACTCACAAAGTGGGACAGAGAGTTAACCCCTGTGGATTCTTGTCTGTGCCCTCGTCTACATGTATCGAAATTTGTGTTGATTGATCATGGATCACTGCTTTTTGGCACTGCATTTTTGCAATGGCAAACATATTTGCTACATAGCTATTAGCAGCTCCTGCACAACAGCTGTTATTAAGTGACATGCATCTCTATGCCAGCTACCTTTTACACATCTTATAGTGAGGCGATGTTTCAGAGAGCTGTTACTTATTTGCAGGTGATTCTTCAAGAGGAGGAGGTAGCAGCACGCCACAGTCTGGCCAGAGGTATGCTATCACAGGGCTGGGCATTATTGATCATTGTGATGGTATCATTGGTTTTATTTTAACATTGTAAACTCTCATCAGCGATTTTGTTGTCTGCTCAAAGCAATCAAAACTGTGATTTTATCTTGTATGTTTTTTTTTATTATTAGGAGAATGCCTGCTGAGCTTGACAGCTCAACTTCCCATGCAGTCCAATATTATGGACATAAATGAGATAAAGAGGTGGTTTTTCATGCCTAAACACATACAGTATTGTGATATATAGTATATTGGTATGGATGAACTGGTTATTGTTATATTTTTCTTTATCTTGCCCCTATCTTTGGGTACAAATGTTTAAAACTAGAGCACAACTACACAGGCATAACTGGTGGAAATTAGCTAAACATCGTTTTGTGAGAATCACACCGTGTGTTTGCGACCTTTCAAAATCTTTTAAGGCCAAATTTGTCCCTTTCTTTTACTTTATTCACTGATCAAAGTACATACGTTATTTGATCATTCTGTATCTTTGACAATATAGCGAGAGGTCACAAACAAACTTCATATAAGGTGGGAAATATCTGGTTTATAGAATCTGATCCTGGAGGAGAAATCTGCCGAGAGGACACGTGATATGTGGAGTGAGTCGAGATGAAATCTGATCTGAGGAGCAGAGCGAGGTGTATCACACAACCACCACTTTAAAAAGAGGAGCGGAAGAGAGAAGATGCCAGAGGAAGAGAGGAGGGAGTGGATGGATGCAGCGAATCTATTCTGGTACAACACCCTCGCTTCACTTATAACACAGAATGTGATAATTGCAAAAAACAAAACAACAACAACCCTAAATCGTCGTGTTTTAATAAAGGCGATAAGTGTTGCTACTCAAAATTACACCTCTGCATTTGTAACGTATGATATTCAGTGCAGATAGGGGTGAGGAAGGAGGAAGGTGAACAGGGTAGGTGACAAAATGGAGGGAGGACAGCAGCATGAGAGAAGAGGAGCTGAGAAGTTTTTTTCTATCAGCTCTCTTTCAGTAATGGATAGAGAGTAGAGCAGAAGCTAATGGGGAAGTGAGGAGTAAGAGGATGCATGAAGAGATGGAGGAGAGGAGGGAGGAAATCAATGCTTCTTCTCTTTAATTATTGCTACGGTTGCTAGCCAGATGCTGTGTGAAGTTGTACAGTGACTTATAGAAGACCTAATTTATCATAGGGACCTGTTTGAAAAAGTTACTTGGAGAACTATTTGAATGTTTGATTAGATTCAAGGTCAGGGTTGCTGCTCAGAAGGTGTTTTGTCTTTGTGATAGATCCTGGGTTTCCTTTTTATCTCTCCTCCTCTTGAGTTGATCTTTTTGATAACTGTTTTTTTTTTTTATTAGGATGCATGAATTATCTGTCAAATGGAAAACAAGATTGAGGGTAATCTGGTCTGTCATGGTCAGTTTGTCTTTGTATATTGTTTCTGTGTTGCGCTCCGTTACCCTTGGATTTTGTTCTCTCCTCCCTTGCCTTTTTTCTCTCCACATTTTACCTTGGCAAAAGCATTTCACTGTTTCTCTCCCTTTACTTTACTTCTCTGCATTGAATTTTGTTTGTGAGCTCATCTGTTTCCTCCTTCTTCTGAGTTATTTAAGAATTCTTTCCTCTTTCTGTGTTTGATATTGTTGGAGGGATAATTTGTATTTTTTGAAGTGGGGCTATGTAAGGCACTTCCCCATAGTCAGTGTATCTACCTTGGTTGTCGGTCGACCTGCCCTAGTTTAGAGAAGCAGGCACTGCTGTATTGCTGTGGACAGGGTCATCAGCAAAATGTATTCTAGCCACCTAAGAAAAGTCATTACCAGTTTAGTTTACTTTAGTCTAGTTTACACTATAAAAAATTTCAAAACTTAACATCGCTGTCTGATAACACTTTCCAATGGAGAACTGAAGCTGTTCTATTTATGCTCAAAGCCACCACACTCATTTCACAAAGACAGTACTTTGCAGACAAAATCAGAACCCATCAGCTATCGTCTAGCCTCTGGGGGTGAGGGAAATATTTCAGGCTGATCTGGTATAGTCCGCAGATATTGGTCAAGGACAAGACTTACTCTTTCGTGTGCCGGTCATTTCAGCTAATCTTTATAAATCGATATCCGTATTTCAAAACAGATAAATAAAAAGAAAAGAAGCTACTAGTCGTCAGATGGTAGCCGACAGTTTCCATGTTTGCTGTTCAGCCAATGTATTCTGCCTCTCCACACACACTGTTTACCTACCATTCAAACCTGACTTGTCAATACTACTCAAATGCATGCATATGCAGAAATCTGTTAGAGATTACCTTGCAGAAGAAAGAAGTTTTTGGTCTACTGCTGCCTTGATCGCTTAGTTTGTTTGTGTTTTTGTGTGACCTCGGTATATCTGAACTAACCCTTTGGAAGACCAATGTCACACAATAACATAGGGCTGGGTTATATGGACAAAAATTCATATCTCTGTATTTTCAGGCTGAGTGGCGATACATGATATATATCTTGGGAGTTTCTACAAAATGGGCTACATGCTCAGTTGGAAGTCAAAGCTACATTTGAGATGTCACAAGCATGTTTCTAAAAAACAGACTGATCAAAATAAAATGCAAAGATGAGGATTTTTTTCGCTGTTTGAAAATATACAGCTGCGCAACGTGAATGAAAAATAATATAAAATGAATAGTAGCGCTTTACGTTAACTTTTTGCACATAGCAGTGGAGCTAGAGGTTTAAAGGTTTGCAGCACAGGCCACAAAACTATAACGCGAGTGTAAAAGTAGGCCGAAATCCATTGTAGTTTGAAACAATTCTATATCGATATAAATGGTACTATCTAATTCTATATATTGCTTGAAAATATATTGATTTATCGTACACAGTCATTATATCGCCAAGCCCTACACAAACACACCTGCCAATTAATATAGCAGTAAACCAGCAGCTCCCGTGTTCTGCGAGGTACAATTACTGTTTTTGTCAAAGACGTCTGGTAGCTTTGAGGAGAGTATTAATAACTGCTTCAGTTCCCTGTTGGAAAGGGCTGTCTGATGGCAACTTTAAAGGACAACTTCGGTATTTTTCAACCTGGGCTCTATTTCCCCATGTGTATGTATGCGTATGATTCATGGGTACCACTCATTCTAAAATTGGTTCAGTATTGAGCCGCGAAACGAGCTAAAACAGTAATGGGGGCAAATGCGCCCCGTATAAAAGTGCTTTTTTTTTTTGCCACTGACCAGTTTGGATCGCCAGTGCTATCTCTGTAAATAGCATATGGTAGCGGCCCTGGGGCAGTGGTGAGTGTGAATGAGTGGAGTCAGCTGTCAGTCAGTGTTGGAGCAGAAAGGCGGAAGGTGTCCCCGCTCGGTATTGTAAATGAGTATGTGTGTATGAAGTGTGTGTTTTTTGGCCACTGACCGGTTCAGATCACCAGTGCTATCTCTGTAAATAGCATGCTAACTTAGCCTTTCCCTTACCTCTGGGCTGTGTGATGTCACGAGCTTTGCTCCACTGTGTCTGTAGCTCTCTCTACTCGTGGGACAGCCATTTTCTTGAGGAAGAGGTGTTTCGGGATTGGATGTCTTCTCTTCTTCGGCTGGCAGTAGTCATCTTGGGAGAAGTGAGCACTGCAGACCCGATGGTCTGCAAGGCGCAGTGTCTGGACAGGAGTGTTAGCATCCATTTGTAGCACAACTAGCCACAACTTCAGCATCTCGCTGTCCGACAAAGGCAGCCTGTGAAAGCGGTACGGGGTGTTGCGCGACATCCTGTTCTTGCGTTCGGGAAAAAGGCCCGATTATTTGAGCACTCCAGAAACTCCGGTAACACTCCAGGGGGTAGCACGTAAAAGTCTCCGTCCTCTGACTCTTCTAGCGTAGCACACACTTCACACACACATACTCATTTACATTACCAAGCGGGGACAACTTCCGCCTTTCTGCTCCAACACTGACTGACAGCTGACTCCACTCATTCACACTCACCACTGCCCCAGGGCCGCTACCATATGCTATTTACAGAGATAACACTGGCGATCTGAACCGGTCAGTGGCAAAAAAAAAGCACTTTTATACGGGACACATTTGCCCCCATTACCGTTTTAGCTCGTTTCGAGGCTCAATACTGAACCAATTTTAGAACGAGTGGTACCCATGAATCATACGCACACATACACATGGGGAAATAGAGCCCAGGTTGAAAAATACTGAAGTTGTCCTTTAAGTAGTGAAAATTTTATCAATATAGCATTCACTTAAGCTGATTTTTTTAGAAGACTAAAATACATTTTGCTGTTACCCTTCTCCACATCAGGAAGTTACATTGCTATAGCGTCTGTGTAGGTACTCCCGCTTCTCCTAACTGAGGCTGCTGACCTAACTATAAATAAGTACCTCATACAACCCCTCTTCAAAAACTCCATCCATCCCTTTCATGAGTCAGATTTTTAGTCTGCCTCCAGATATTTTGATTTTAGCAAAACCAAAGCTTCAACCCCTCAAAATATCATTTTGCAGTTCCTCCACTTTTCTTTCTTTTTGAAAAAATACCCACTACCACTCAGCTGGTTTGGAGTCTCTCCACTGCTCTCCAATCGGCTATCTTTAGACCTGTTACTCCACCCGCTCCTGTCCTTGCATAGATATATCTGGAAATAGACTTCCCCGTGTTTTCAGTCTTTCGTTTCTCCCAAGTATCCCATCTCTCATACAATCTCTGTGTAGCAAAGTCTAGGACTGCGAGCATTCTCTTGCCTTCACTCATGTTCTCAGACTCCACACCATCTTGCTGCTGCACTCCCTATCGGCTCTCAATACCGTCTGAATCAGTGTTTCCTGCCATTTTACAGTAGGCACTATATCTGTTCAAAACTCCTGCAGCAGTCCACTTGCTCTGTTTGTCCTCCTCCCCTCGTAGAGTACATTCTCTAACCATCCTTCTTTTCATCTTTCCCCCCTTTCCTTCCCTCTTTCTGTGGCAATATGTCTGTCATACAGCTGTTCTTACCTCTTACGCTTTGTTCTGCCTGCATCCTTTCTTCTTTATGCGGTTGGTATGCTGTCAACCAACTCTTTTCTTTCGACCTCATTCTGTTCTCATTCCATTCATTCCTCAGGTCTATCATCTCATTTTCCCTCATCCACTTCTCACTGATCCAACCTTTTCTTTGTTCAGTGCATTCTTTCATCTCCCTCGGCCTCTGCCCAGACTTTCTTGCTCTTAATATGTTTTTTTTCCGAATTGTCACATGTCGTCTCCAGCATGGCAGCTCTCCTCTCCGTGTATGATGAGGACAGGAAAGAAGAATGCGTCCTGGTAGGATGGAGGACGATCCCTCCCTACCACCTCACCATCTCTTAACTCGCCACCCCCTCCACTCTCTTGCTCTGCTTCTTCATCCCTCTCTCTGCCTCCTCTTCCCTGTTCCCTTCTCCTCACCTCCTCCTCCTCCTCCTGCTGCTCTTCTTCCTCATCGTCGTCCCCTTCTCCTTCCAGCACTCCTCTGGTCTCCTCGTTGTCCTGTCTTGAACCTAATCCAAGGAATCCACCACCACCTCCTCCTCCTCCTCCTCCTCCTCCGCTTCCTCCTCCACTACCTCCCCCTCCTCCTCCTCCACCTCCTCCTCCATCTTCCCTACTTCCTCCCAGCCCTCCTCCCATGCTCCTTGAATGAAACAGGCTGTTCTGGCGCCCAGCTCCAAGTCTCCCCAGGGAGAATCCGCTTCGACTGAGCACCAACCTTCCTCCTATACCCCCACCTCCCTGCCCCGCTGCTCTGATCCCTGCCACTGTAGCATTCAGGAGGGCTGTGGTTCCCATGGGGGCCCTTAGCCTGGAAGGAAGACTGGAACTTGACGTGGTCCTTCGGCATCGGGGGCAGCTCTGGAGGAGGTAAGCCGAGTTAAACACAACAGGCAGAGCTAGAGGAGGTGGGTTGGGCCCCTGGCTGGGGGTGGAGACTGTAGGCCCAGAGATGGGCGTAGAGGCAGTAGGGTTTGTCCCCCCACTCATGTCCAAGTCCATAAGGAGGGCCTCAGAGTAGCTCGGGACCATCTGTTGGTTACAGCGGATGTGCCACTCCAATTCTGTCATGTCCACCGTGTTGACCCGAGAGATGGCTCTGTAACTTGTCCCATTTAGACCAATTCCAATCCCGATTCCTCCGGGGTGGATTCCATTCTCGGTCCCTCCCCCGACCCCATCCCCTCTTCCTCCACCCGGCCCGCCTCCACCGCCTCCTCCGCCACTATCCTCATCCTCCCCAAACAGCTTCTCCACATGGTAGTGGACATATGCTGTGCGATATTCTGACACAACCCGCAGCGGCCACGACAGGAGGAAAGCAGAAGCCAGCCAGAACACCCTGTGCCTGGAAAACCAGGGCTGGTGAGCAGGATCTGGGAACGCCAGGATGTGTTCGCGGAAATCCACGTTCTTAAGGTGCATTCCCTCCCTGGCCTCCATGTAGTCGTCAAGCCCCTCGTTCTCCCCGAAGAAGCGCGCTCGCTTGGAATAATAGAGAACATATAAGAATTAGCACCAGCTAACTACATTAGTTTATGGGGTAAGAGTTAATGTTGAAATGCCTTTGAGAACCAGCACATCCAGTGTTTTATTGCCCTACACTGTGGACCTGAACAGTGATAACAATGCTGCTTCTTTCCTCAGTGTCTACTAAATGGATTATTAGTTGATGAGGAGGTTAACCTGCTATCAAGTATACATTTAAGGACCCTTTTAGAGAGTTGACATAAACAATAGTTGTCTGTAATATAAAACGTCAGCTGGAGACAGAAACAAATTTATGAGGTGGAGTGCCAAAAACTGCAGTTCATTGAATGGCCACTTGAGGCTGGCTCCAAAAGCAAGTCAGTCCCCAAAATGCCCAACTTTACAGCAGAAATAATTATGTTCACAGCCTGACACAAAAACAGTTTTGGTCTCTATAGCTTATATCCCTGTTCATGACAACTGTGCAGGGGCTGAATTTTTCTGTAACTGAACCATTTGAAATTCATTAATGCTTAAAGTTATGCATAAATACAGGCATAGCTAGGTGGGTGCCGTTTGGTGACAAGTCACTACTACAGCAACAAAGTCAGTTTGGTAACATAAGCATGGTGTAACCCAAGATTCACAGAGTATAGGTGTAGCCATAGCTGTCGTCATTTTAAAGTGATTTTAGATTATAAAATTTTGGTTGCCTAAAAGGAGTCTTTTTCAGCATTTTTGTACTAAAACACCCTTTAAGGAGTCAAATATTAAGTTTTTCAGTTAAGTACATTTAGTTTTAATGGTTTTCGGGCTGTTTTTTCTAGCGAAAATTAGCATTAGCACTATCACAGGTAACTATAGTCAGTTCTGGCTCCAACAATCCAGGATGGCAACAGCCAAAATGCCAAACTTCAGTCTTCAGAATGGGAGTCCACAAACCAATGGGTGATGCCATGGCAGCTTCGTCCATTAATTTATACAGTGTATGGCAAAATCAGTGGTGGCTGGTATCTCTGTCTAAAACCAAGGACTGATTGTTTAAAAAAATCACTAAGAAATCTGAGTGGAAAATCTGCCATTGTTATCTTTACAAACCACAGATGTGCACTGACTGGAAATCTTGACAATGTAGAGAAGGGGGTAAACAATCAATGGCTTGTTTGCAATCACGTGAAATCCAGATGGAGGGCAGGAAGTGATAAAGCTATATACATGTACTGTGTGAACTGGAAATAGAGGGAGGAAAGTGACTACATGAAAGGGTTTGCTGAACCTCTAGGCAGCAGGTATCACTGGAGATGTGATCCATACAAAACAAAGAAAAGTGATTTTTCCCACAACTTGACTGATGTGCTCGGTGTGGACACGATTGTCATTTTAAATGACCTCGTCCTCCAGACCTCCAAACATTACATGGCGTGCAAGAGCCTGGTGGACTCACAACTATATTGTGTGTGGTTGGGTCCATGACTGAAGGACTGGCAACTTGTTTTTGAGGAGTAAATGTGCTTTAGTTTAACTGTCTTTTATATTTCAGCTTTGTACATGGATTCACTGCTGTCAGGCTAATGTTACTAGCTAACATTAGCTTACTTTGGCTACTATTTTTCATACTAGGTCAACTGTTTACAGCAGCCCTCCATCTAGACAGCACAGCGATGTTTGACATCATATGCAAGGATGCTACGGGAAGTTAGCATCTTTTGCTCTGGGAACTTGGTTTGGGCGTCTGTCCTTACTTTTATATTTTATAGATAAGGCATTTAATTGATTACATTAATAGAACAAAAGAGAATTAACTATATCAAATATGTTATTTCCTTATATCAAATCTTACCTGGGTGAGGTAGGCAGCTTCAGCACGTGCACTGGAAAAGCTACAAAGCACAAAAATTAGTTAATTACTTGCTTACCCCCAAAATAATAACCTTCACCAACATGTCTTTTGACCAGTAGTAGTAAGCAATGGGTGCCCAACCTGAAACACTTGGTGAAACGAAGGCGGACAGCAGGGTGCAGCTGCAGGTCCAACAGCTCCTTTGATACGTCTTTGACACCGTAGCGGGCGTAGTCAAACTCTGAACTGGAAGCGTGAGTGTTCACCCGCTCATGGTAGACCTGATGAAGTAAGGAGCAGAGCATAGATGGAGGGGACAGGTGTGATGAGGGAGAAGTGGGAGAGGAGGGAGGAGGACAGATGGGAATCAAGTTACTAAGAAGACTTCACATTTTAAGACATTTCATATATGTTTCATCATCAATAAAGCATGGTTACTAAATAGAATATTGTTCTTACTGCACACAGCTGTTTGCACACAGCCCCGCAATATTTCTCTAGGAGAAATTAAGATTTGCATAGCAGTTACTTTAAAAGTTTATAAAATCATAAAGTTTACAGTGTTGCTATGGACAATATAAAAAGAAACAAGTGAACGTGAGACAAGGTTTTGGTATGTCTGTCAAAAGGAGTTCCCCTCACCTGTGTGGTTGTATATGCATCTCCGTTGCGGTATCTTGTCACCTGTCTGGTCCTCCTCACGTAGTGATAGCTTATGGCCTTCCACCAAATGCAGGGCGTGGCTTGCTGAAGCCTCTGCACACGCTCGTACACTTCCTGTGTCAAAAAAGATGGAATAATGAAATCAATTCATTGGCGTCACATGTTCCTACCTATACCTAACTTAGACAGGGTTATGGCACATTTCAAAGAATTATAAATGACTTTTCAAGGGCCTAAAATAACTTCTATTTTCTTGCCCTACTTGCCCAAACACATCAGATTCAAACTATGTTCAAACATAATTTCATCGAGTAGGAATGTGGAGGGAAAATGGAGACATGTACATGATGGTAGACAAAACATAACACATCGACACATATTTGAGCTAAGTCACGTCGACAGCCATAGAAAATAAATTTGCCTTGGTTAAATTACGTGGAAGGATATCCATGGAAAAATACCGCAACAATGTCATTACACACAACAAAATTCCATGAATTTTCCAGGTTTTCCATGACCACTGAAATCCTGCTTAGATTATTTGAAAAACATATTCCGTAGCTACGTCTGGAAAGATTTATTCCTAAGCAAACCTGTTAAAAATGAGGATGAACAATCTAAAACACAAAGATACAACCCTGCCTAAGCAGTTTTTCAATAGCAGTACAAGCAGAACAATTAAGTTCCTATTATCTGCACACAGCATAGTTAAGTCTGTGCAATCTGGTGCATGTCAGGCCCAGCCAAGGTTTGTTTATGGTGTTACAATGTGTTTTTTTAATCTCTGTTTCGAGCTGTCTTAATGTGCCCTGGACCGCTTGGACTAATGTAAAAAAATATTTTGTTTTTGGCAGTGACACGTAGCAAAGATGAACAGTAACCACTGAGCAATGTGCTCCTGGAGTTCCTGATAACAGACAGAGCGGACCAGAATAGACAAAAGATAGACTGATGGCCCCAGGTCAGCTCATTTCCATATGAGTGAGCAAGAGTTATTTTAGGAAAGTAGGAAATTGAGAGACGAAGTGATCTCTCCTTGTGAGATGTTAAAATTTCTGACCAAACTGCATGAAACTTATCCTGTATTTCTACTCAACAGCAACTGCCTATGCACATTTAATACATCTCAATCTTTTTATTCATTTAACCTCTTTATTTAAAAGCATTTTGCTGACACCAACATGCTGAATACGTTTCAGTGAGTAAACAGATTCTGCTGCTCAGCTCAAGGTCACATACCTATTTTCAGACTCCTATTGCTGCAGTACACACCACTCTGCTGGGTGTTGGGCTTAGGTGTTTTTACAAGCTACTAGACCCCCTTGCTCGTTGCTAAATTCAATACTAAAACTGCTTTTCACACAGACCTGGAATTCAGCGTGAGCCAACAGTGCTGTCTTGGAGAAGCAGTGCCAGCACTCTACCAAGTAAACCACATACAGCATTGCCAGGAAGGCCAGGGGGATGTAGACGTAGCCGCTGGAGCACGGACTGTCCAGGGGCAGGATGCCATTGTAGTAGGCCGCCGAGGTGGCTTCGTCGTCAGCACCGAGAGGAATGGAGGAGCCGAGGACGGGCACGCGACAGAGAGCGCACCAGGCCAGTGTGGCAAAGCAGCCGTACATGAGGAGGGTCAGGAGGAGGCACTTCCAATGGGACTCCCGACACAGGGAGGAGGCCAGAGACTGCTGGACTGGCCTTTGCTGTGGAGACAAAGGGAGAGGAGAGTAGATGTTTAGATGCTACTGACCCCACTGTCATTTGATGTATCCAAAGTATGAGGCATACATAATTAATTTCTTAGAAGTCCCTATTTTTCCCACCTCCAGTGATAATAGAAAATGTTTACCAAGAAAGCAAAAAAATTTTGACTACCTGGTGACCCCCCCTCCCACCCCAAATGAGGTTTTAATAATCATGATCTTTCTATTTGGTAAACATTGCTGTGTTTCATAGCAAGTGTGCAGGCTTAGGTCCTGAACAAAGGAGTGCATTAAACCACCCCTTACCATCATAGGATAAGTGCTGCATATTAGACACACGCACACACACACACACACACACACACACACACACTCCCTCTAAGTGCACACTTTGACTCAGCCTAACTTGCACTGTGAAGACATCATATTACAGTGCACTCAAACATACACATGTGCATTAGATACACAGACGCAGATGCTCTAATGCGCCCCCTCTTCCTCTCTCGTCGTCTCTCTCTATCCACACACACGCCACCATGCGCGTTCTCAGCATTATAATGCAGCCAGCGGAGAGTATGTGAATAATTTAGATGAGAGCAATACTTCGAGACTGTTCTCTAGCTAACTGACTCCACTCCAACATCAGCAGCATAACACTGCTGCTTCAATTCGTGCATGTGTGTGAATGAGGGAGGGACAGAGAGCAGGCAGAGCTGGAAGGCTTGTGCCAAAAGGAAAAAAGAGCTTGTGTATTATGTATGTTGTATATCACAGAAACATAAAAACAGAAAGGGAACACAGTAAATCTACTGTTCATTTGTGTCAATACTTGCACGTGCCCTCTCCATGTTATGTTGCTTGTACTGAATGTGACAAGGCGAAAGAGCAACAAAGCAGATGACAAAAAAAAAGATGGGATGACACCAGTGTCCTCTCCTCCTCTCAGCCAAGTCTGCCTGTCCTGTCAGCACATCGGCCCCCCCCCCCCCCCCCAATCTCTCACTCCTTCAGTGCAGCCACAATTTGCTACCCACTAGCATGTTTGGCTTGCTGCGACACCCACACACACACACAGCCTTTCATTTTGTTTTTTTACTACTGTACGTCAAGGGCGAGTAGTGAAAGGCAGCGTGAAGGGCACCAACACTTTACCAGTCCATCATCTCTCTGCAAAAGCATCCAACTGCACACAACATCCAAATTTCTTTTTGTGCTTTGTTTGCCTTTCCTTTCCACATCCTCCCTCCTTTCCTTATGTAATCTTCTTCCTCCTTCCCGGAATCTTCCCTCCCACCTCCTAAGCATTTACTCTCCAATCCCAACCTCACTCTCTCCTTCCCTGCGTCCTCACCCCCACGTCTCCTCTGTTACATCCTCTCTGAAAGGCTGTCTCTAAGTGGATTGATTGGGCTAAAAGTATAGTGTAGAGCGAGAGAGGGAGAGAGAGGGGATGAGGAGCGTGAGAGAGACGGAGAAACGGTCATGAACTTTTCATGAATGCAAGTATGAAGGGAAGCAAAAAGAGAGAGGGAGAGAGAGACTAAAGAGAAGGCAGCAGTGACAGACTGCACCTTTCTCCAGGGGACTCCGCTGCCAAAATCCATCCTGTTTGCTCCTCTCCTGCCCTTCCTCTCCGTCTGTCTCATTTTGTCTTCCTGGCTCCAATTCTCTCCTGTCCCTTTCCCTCTTACCTTGTGCAAATAAATGCTGCCAAAAAAAGAGGATATTCTAGCAATAAAAAAAAAGAACTGCACTGGTCTCCGCTGACATTTCCATCAAGTCTCTGCAGCCAGTGTGTGCCCAGTGAGAGCAAAATCAGCCCCAAGACAGGAGTCAAATTATTGCTGTATGCACTTATGCCAATCACTATTTGTCAATACAAGCAGCTCTCTCTCCCACAGGCCTGCTAAAATGTTGTGGCACTGAGAGACAGACCCCGGAGATGCTCATGAACTAGTGAGCAGAGATGCCACATAAAGTAGTCCAGGCTGAACTGTTTTCCTGATGAAAAAGGTTTGAGTAATAGTAGCTTTCCGTCTGACGCCTACTCTACATAATGCTGGCACTTAACACTACTTTGCTAGATGAGAGAGACTGATGGGGGATTCTGATAATTGCACAGTAGCTAATAGACGGTCAAGTTCAAAATCCAGTAGCAATAAACACATGCAGCTTAGTCAAAGGGTATAGTCAACAACAGACTGTGCTGCTGTGTTCAAGAGACTGAATCTCTATTATGTTGCAGAAGCAAATCCCAACAACACCTTCTCTCTTATGGATGCGCTGATTCAATTTTTTTCGTCCAGATAGCAATTCCGATACTTCAACTCAGGGTAACCGCAATACTGAGTTGTCTGTAACACAGGACTGGTATAAATTCAGTAATCACAGTAACTAAAACCATTATGTCCTTACTTGTGTTACACAAGTTCATCAGTTATCTGCATAATGAGTAGACAACAACAAAGCAACGCCGCCCAATCTTGTGCTGACTCCAAGAAGGTTTTTTCTTTTTGCTTCTTAAGTCTGACACCATTTAATGGTGTTAGGAAGGTCTGTTTTTTATATCATTTTATTCAGGCCTATTGATACATTATTTCAGCAATTAATATTTGTACTATGCAATGTTAGAAAGACCAACCTTATTCTATATAGATTTTATATAGCTTCATTGTGAGGCAGTTGTAGCCTACTGCAGTGCTGTCTTGATCCGCTATTAGGGTTACAACAGTATTTCCATGGCACGGAAATATCGCAGTTTCATGGTATCATAGTATTACAGAATTATTATTATCAGTCAGAATAACCCTTAAAGGAATGAAAATGAAAGGGTTATTTTTGGTAAACCTGACGTTTCCTAACTATAAATGAACCTTTAAATCATTTTGTTAATGGAAGTATGTGTAAAACGTCTCCTCTTTAAAAATAACTAAAATAAAGGGGAGATTCTCCGTCTGGTTGCTTTTTTCTTTTTCAATATCGTAGACAAGCAAATGTACACAGTATGATAACTGTCAAGTTTGATATCACGGTATACCTTGAAACAAGTAATAATGCTGCAACCCTATTTGCTATTGTGCCTTGTTCTGTTCTGTTTAATGTTATATTATTCTTAGATTGCAATTATGTGACAATGTGTCTCAGGCAGTGTTGTGAAGTAACGCAAATGTAATGTAACAAGTAGTAAATAAGTAATCCAAGTAATGTGTAATACATGACTTTTTTTTTTGAGAAATGACCCTATCACTGGTCATAACACTTTTAATTTAGGTGAGTTCTGAGGCATCAACAGGGGGCCACAACTGAGCTTCATGTGAACGAATCATTAGAAACTTCTTTTGGTCAGGTTACCCCACTAGTTGTCTCTATATACAGACTCTACATTCAGTGAATGTAGAGTCTGTAGGCAAACCCCGGAGATCTTGCCTCCGGAAGAAGAGCGGAAGAGCCCTGGTTTCCGGTTGTAGGCTGTTTGTAGTCCACATGATATTGACCAATCACGTTTGAGCCGGCTGCAGTTGTTAACAGGTTAAACGGTCCGTGCGGTGAACTAACGAGGCGGAACATAATTGGCGTCACTGCAAACTCTGAATCCATCGCAATGGTTCAGCATATTTACTTATATATAAACGGAAGTCGGAAACGGAAATTCGCCTCCTCCGCCCAAATCAAACCGGAATGCCAAAAAATCGTGCCCCCAAAGGCTGTATCGCCGTCTGCCAGAAGTCAGACGCCGAATACAGCCGATGGGTTCCAAGAATGCCCCACTAGTGTCAGTACCTTGCTCTTGACTCTCTTGTCTCTACCTCAAGCTCAGCATCTGGAATAATGAGCGCCAGTTAGGGCTGGCCGATAAATCGATTTTATCAATTAATTCGAATTTGTAGTTTAGGTCGATTTGTTTTAATGAAAATCGAGTTTCTCTTTAACATCAGCCACCGACGTTCCCCACTGGGCTCCCGTAGTTCAGAGTGGGTTCACCCCTCCCCCCTGCATGCTTGATACACAAACAACATGGCAGCAAACGGGGAAGAACTCGTTCCCAAGAAAGGGATAATATTTGGTTAGGGTATTTAGTTATTTGGAATTGGTTCGGTTTTGTAGTGTCAGACACAGAACACACAACACCCCGCTGCAAAGTGTGTCTGAAGGCTGTTGCTACTAGGGTTGGGATCCGGATCTGGTTCTTTTTTGGAACCGGGTCCAAAGTTCCAGTTCCGGAACCGGTTCCATCACATTTGGAGTAACGGTTCCTGCAAACGGTTCCTAGATTGTAATAAAAAAAAAAAACGTCACGTGCACTTCCATTAGAGTGCGGCACGGGCCGCATATTTCTGTCCGAACCCAACCGAGTCCAACATTATTTAATTCCTAAAGCACTGAGTTTGTGTCACATAGTTGTTATGGTTACAGGCTTTAACAGGCCAGGCATGCGCCATGGGGGCTCAGCATAGAGGGAGACCTCCGTGTTTGAGACGGGAGCGGGCGGCGGGAGGTCCGAGACTTCCAGCGAGGGGAGCAGTAGAAACAAACAGCCAATGTGTGTCTGTGTGTGTTATGTTCAAGCGTTGTCACGTAAATAACAGTGGCCAAGCATGAATGCATATAAGTATTTTTTATTACATTGCTGTGGTTAATTTGAGGTAATAGTGTTACTGTAGAAACCAGAGAATCACTTTTTGTTGTTATATATTCTCAGGGAGATGATACAAGCTCTAAATCTGAAATACACACCACACACAAATGTGTATTTTCATCTAATTGTACTGTGCAACAGTTAGAATAAAGTTTTTGTATTTGTATGAATGCATTTGTGTTTATTATATACTTGTTTATGTATAGCAAGTATAATGAATATAATGTAGGAATCGGTAAGAGGAATCGGTAAGGAATCGGACCGTTAAGAAGGAATCAGTAAGGAATCAGAATAGTTAAAATCCTAACAAGTCCCAACCCTAGTTGCTACCCAAGGTAGCAGTACTACCAATTTACTGCAGCACCTCAAACAGAGGCATGCTGTCGAGTGGGAAAGATGTTGCTCCCTACGAAATATACAAGACCACAGCAGCCCCAGCACCGCCGCCAAAAAACAACCTACTGTCTAGGAAACATTTACAAACTGTATCCCGTATGATAAGAAAGGAGCCCAGTGGAAAGCGATCAGGGATGCAGTCACGATGTATACTGTAAGAGATACCATATATATTGTGGAAAAGCCAGGGTTTATTCACATGCTGAAAGTTTTGGTCTCCAGGTACGTGCTAACTGTTAAAACTTGTTTTGAACAATTTCTTTGTCATCTGCAAATTGATTTTAAGTAGGGGGGGGATCGATTTAATATCGCCCAGCCCTAACGCCATTCAACCTTTGCTCTGATCACAATGCCTCTTTAAGGCGTGACCACAATTAGTGTCCAACGGGGACGCACTGTGGGCAGAGTAAGTCATTTCTAGTGAACACAACACCTCCTGGTGCAAAACTGTGCAGCTTTTAGGTTGTGTCACGATCCTCTTTCCGTCTCAGCTGCCTCTAGTGCACTTTGGCACTTGCGTCAGGCTGTAACAGATCAAAGGCAAAGCTTACTCCCCTTGAAATCATTATGAAAAGAAATCTATACAGCCTAGTCTTGAGGGTGTCAGCTTTCATTTTTGTCATACTTGAAGTTTGGACCGCCTCTCTGGTAAGCTCTTTTGAAGAGGGCTGATACAGGGTGGTACTTACATGACAAATTCTTCATTAATGTTTCATTAATAACTTAAAGTCAGCGCCTGCATTCGCATAAAACACATCATTTATCTGGAAAGATTTTGCTGGGCTGAATATGCTGCTAGTTTGACATACTGTCTCTATGTTCTATATAGACTCCTTAGAATCCACAGCCACTAGAGACAGCTGTCTGAAGAAGAGCCCACAGAAGCTGGCATGGATTCTCGACCATAGGTTTTGTTTTTTTGGACATGTATCACACACCATTGTTTTCAAAGAGGCATTTCAGAGCACTGGATTCTGCAGATGCTCTGCATACTGTAGCTATTTCCTGCCTCTACTCAAAGTGCAATTGACAGAGTTTTTTCATTAATAGGATCTTCTTTGCCAGTAAATGTCTCTGAATCCAATCACTGCTCTATAATCTAGTCTTGTAGCAATTGCTGTAATATGGTGCTGTAACTGTGCAATTCTGCCACACACATAGTTACTGTCTTTGTTTTTATGTGCACAGGTCAAACTTGAATCTTTCTAACTCTTACACTCGACTTAGGGTAAATGTTGAGCTTTAATAGTAGAGCTATGTAGGGCTTCATTCTGTCTATAGTGCTACCCATGTGTCTGCAGGTCACTATGGAGGTCTGTACACTGTTGACTCCAAATAAATAGTTTATTTCTCTTTTCTTTTGAGGCAATCTTTTGATCTGCAAGATCTTCCTCAGGCTTGCAGACTGAAACACTGCCTTAAAAGAAAGGAGAAATAAACTATTTATTTAGAGCCTACAATGTGCAGACCTCTTTTGTGACATGCTGTGATGTATTCTTTGTCTTACACTTGAGTATTTTTGTCTGGATGTGCACACACTTTGTCACTCTACTGTAGCTGAACGCCCCTCCTGTCTTGCCTGCACATTAACACTTTCTAATAAAAGAAAATTACATTGTAAAGTTCTACATTTGCACACTGTACCGAGATGGGTTTTTTTTTATGTATTAAGGTGTCTAGCAGAAAACGTGTGCTCCTCTCTCTCCCTCTGTGTCTCTGCCCATACTGATTCAGCTGGTTAGGTGTGACTGGAGCAGCTATAATTAGCAATCCAAGCAAGTGGGTGGCAAATGAAGTGAGGACGGGAAAATGTGCTGTTGATGCCTGCAGTACACTGTTAAAAATGATGTGTCATTTCAACACAATTCGAGGGAATCATTTAGGAAGTCAGGTTTCTACTACTTGTTATTCCGCTATTACAAATAATTTGTTTGAGTGTGTTCAACTGAGAATAATAATCCAACATCATCAATTATCAGCAGGTTAGGTGTGGGTCCCTCATTTATTAATGAAATATCACTGACAGAGGCAGTCCGTCTATATGCCAGCTTGAATTGATGCCAGTTACATTACTATAGATGCCAATGGTGACAAGTGGAATAAAGTACCAAGCATCTACTGAAACCTCTCAAACAACTCCTGCAGTACAACCTACTAGTCTACTGTCCATCTGTATGCTCAGAATTTTCCAAACTGTCATTGTTTTGCCAATAAATGGCAAAAAGTCTCACTGTTGAGTACATTTTTATATCTGACTTACATCTGATGGTAAAAACTGCACCATAAGAGCGAGACGGAAAAAACCAAGAGCAAATAAAGAGCTAGAATTAGTTCAGTAGTTTCAGACTTATTAATGAATGTCTGTTACATTCAAGCCCTTGCCAAACGAGTTCACACAATGCAGATTAAAGGCCTGATCACACCAAGATTCTCGAAACGAAGTGCCAGAAGAACCATTGTTTTCCTATGGTATGGCATGCCAGGCATACACTTCTCTCTTACGCCGCAAGTTGTGTTTTCCTAGCAGTTTTTACATTAGCATAAAAGTTAAAATATTCATATCTTTACCACTTGTCAATGTCACACTTGGCCCAAGCAGCCAATCAAATCAAGCGAGTAGACTCACAAGTCAGTCTTTAGATGCTTTGCTTAACTAAAGACTGATGTCTTTCTACCTTATTTTGTGTTTAGATAGGCGGACACAATTTCAGAGTTTAAAAAAACTCCCTACGTTGCAGAACCAATAGTAAATCCGCAGGGCGGTCCTTCGGTGGCTCGCAGAACTCTTGTGCTCGTAAACATAGTCCGACTGCATTAAAAGTTTTAAACAAAGTCGCTGTAAGAGTTAAATCTCTCGGCATCCATTTTCAAGCTCTCTGTGTGTTTGTTTCCTTGCGGAAGAGAAAAGGGGGAGCGCACATATCTGGGACGGCGTGTCCTTTTCAAAAATGCAAGAGGCGTTGCTTTGTTGCCGGCCGTTTTCTCTGGTGTGTTAAACACACTTTAGAAAGGAGTGTCCCCAGACTATCAGAAGGTGGAGATCTCTGATTGTCTGGTGGCGAGACTATCAAGCGAGAGGTGGGTGTTACTACTGTTTTGATACTAGTAGATAGAAACAACGGACAATGGCAAATGCAGACAAAGGTTTATATTAGCGGTATTTAATCACAATGAAACTCAACTTATCATTTAAACACTAATGTGCAAACTCATGCATTAAGTTGCATGAGCAACCAGATGAACCTCTCTGGTGAGTATAACACCATTTACTATGCTGATTTATAGGCTAGCTAGCTAGTTAGCTTTTTGACTGTAAGATAGTTACGGAGTATGTGAGAGGGAAGGGGGAATTCATATCTCATGTCGTGATATTTCATGTAGGCTACTGTCTTTAAGAGAGAACAACCACATGTATGGAGGGCATGGGGAAGATTACAAGAAATGTGTTTGAGTGTGATTTTCAGTTAATCCTATTTGATTGCCCACTTGCGCACACAGCCGCGCTTTTCTGTCAGCCGTGCTTTCAAGGCATTTTGGAAGCAGTTGTGCTTGTTCAGTGTGATTGAGGTCTTAGTCTGTTGCCACCAGAAAAACTCTCTGTAATCCTCAATATACAAGAGTTGTGGTGTCTGTGGCAACGTTCCTACGCTGGTGCACTGGAAGCGATGCGTTTTATATCAACCAGTTAGAGTTAAAGGGGACAGGAAGGAGCAAAAAATCCACCCAAAAGAAGTTTCTGGAATGGATGCTCCTGATAAAAAAGAATCTCAGTGTCTAGATGAAAGATTAAAGTCTGCCCTTACTTGCATGGCAGGACTTGAAAAGGGCACTCCTGGGAGCAGGGGAGATGCAGCGAGCTCACCTGCAGGCATACGTCATGAGCACAAATCGACAGTATTTGTGTAACTACTGTCACTGCCAGATGGGGGAAACAAAAGTATCGCAGTGAAGGTTTCAGAAATCTCATTCTGATGTTAAATTTTACTTTCAGGTGTATATGCATTTGACGCCACAGCAAAGGTGCAATCTGCTGCCTTATTAAGGACAGATGGAAATCTAGTTTAAATTTAATGTAATCAACAATTAATTCAGAACATCTGTGAAGCGGAATAATGTATTAACTGCAGCATCTAATTAGTGTTGTTCTGAATATCAGCACTTGTGAAATATCTGCCATCCAATTCAACTTTCTTTATAGACATTTTGCTTTGTGTGTTAGAGTCAGCAGAAAAAAAAGATTTACAACAGGTGAGTATTACTTTTCAAGTGTTTTAGCTTTGAATAACATTTGAACATTTTCACCAGTGGTTTACATAACATGTCGGCTGTTCCGTAATGCTTTGTGTCTCATATCACCTTTGCCTTTTTAGCAATTGAATTCTTATTTATCTCATGGTACACAAATCCTCTATCAGTAAACCTAACGGCTGTTCTGCACATTGTCAGCTAGCTTCATGATGGCAGCCAGGCTGCTGTTATGGATGCTTATCATTTTTTATTGCAGCCTGCCTCCACATTGAATTTAATAGCCATTCCCCATTAACACTGTCAATGTGTTCAATTTTGTGTCTATGTGTACCTTCATTTTAGGTTTGCACAATTCTATAGAAAATGACAGTTAGGATTTCTCAATCAGAAATGGGCTTTTCTGTCATTGAATCTTTGGGAAACCATTTTTTTGTCCAGTGTTTTAAGGCACTTAAACATTTGTCATATTGCTTTTTACTCTGATGTTAAACAGTGGAAGTGCAAGAATAACATTTCTGTCAGAATGGGGGATGGACATGCTTATTTTTTGATTTTGTTCTTGATATTCTTTTGAAGAGAAGGCTCTTTCTCACTCAAATTAGATTTTTTTTTTTTTGCCTGTGCAGAGGGGGTCATTGTAAATGAAACGTGCAAACAAAAAAAAAAAATAGAATCTGCAACAGACCTGTCTGCTAATAGAAAATTCGTGCATAGAGGTTATGTAAGAATCATAAATGCAATTTTAATATTAATCAAGTGGCTCTACTTCATTTGTAATAATGCTTGTGGGAGTGTACTGTACACGCATACCCATGTGGGCCAGAGAGTGAATAAAGTTAAGTGAGACATGAGTGTGCAAATGTATGAGAGAGGGAGAGTCAAAGAGAGAGAGAGAGAGAGAAAGTGAGGAGGATGAAGCTGTAGTCTCCATGACAAGCAAATCTAAAACAGGAAGAAGACTGAGATGAGAGTGAGTAATGGAGGCAGAGAACAGATGACTGAATTCATTGCATTATATTGCACTGTCTGCACTGCAGGCATGGATAAAGACAGACGAGAGTGGTGGAATAAAATGAAAGGCATCATTTAACATGCTTAGAAACTACATATTGTGTGCCTGTGGCTTTAAATTACCAGTAGCCAATTGCCAAATGCTTAATTCTGTCAGTTTTATTGGCCGTTTCTTGGTTGGGACAGTCTTATGTCTTATAAATAAAAAAGCAGTTGGACTATAAAGATACAAAACTCCTCTTGCCACTTATAATGAAATAAAATGGGTGTTTCATGCCTTGAAGCCATGTGGGCAAGATATTTAAAGATCATTAGACCTAAAACTATTGGCCAATGAATCGACAATTCAATCGCCAGAGAATTAATGGCTGCCAGAATAAAATACAAATGGTGTGCTGGTTCCACATTTTCAGATTTGAGGATCTACTGCTTTTTTTTGCAGCTCAGGGAAATAACAACTGTCTTTTCTTGACATTTGCAGCAGTTCAGCTCACATGTAGAAGATGTTAAGGTGTGACCAAGCTCCTGGCCTACAGAGCAAGTAGTGTGACACCAACCCATCACTCCTAATATTAAAGTCACAACACACCCCACCTTTCTGCTCAAACTAACTGTGTAAACTCCTCTGGTATAGATAACGGTCATTTCCTCTTTAGCAGTACAGCCCTGTCCTTATATACCATTACACCACATGCATACAGAACTCTGCTTTCTCTAAGGGTAGACCGGCATCTTCATGTTAAGTAGCAAAACTGGGAATGGTGGTGAGAGCACAGCGTGCCCACATCCTTAGTTATTCATGGTTATTTTTTCCTGGCAACTGACTTACGTAATGTTTTGTAATGTGCCTACTCTAAGTTCTCTAGGTTTTTCATTATAAACATGGCATTTACAAATAAATGATGCCACTTCCCAAGTACTGGAGTAGTAGTAGCATTAGTGGAGACTTGCTAAGGAGGAGAGGTTAATGTTAAAGACGTGTTTGTAAGTGTGATGGTGGGGAAGCAAGGTGTTGTATTGAAAGCTGTCTTTCAAACAGAGAGTCAGATTCATGGCACCACACAGTATGTAAATATGAATCTTTGGACAAGTTGTCATTTCCCCCAAGTAAGGACTTTCAGGAAACAGAGAAGTTTGGTGTAATTATCAAAAAGTGTGCCAAACATAAAGGAGAACACACTGCTGAATGGTTATATCTGACTACTGTAAACAGCAAAGCCCTGCAAAACAGTGTTTGGTGGAAGGAAATAAGCTTACCATTCACACTGCCAGTGTTATTTTGGCTGAAAGGTAGGTGTGTGGCTAAACTGTGATGTCACCCTCTAGTGTATTTCAGTGGTGTCAGCTGGTAAATGGACATTATGCTCTTACTATCCTGACAAAGACCATCTCTCCCAGGAGTAACACATCGCACAGCGTTGAGACACCTCACATCAATACTGTGGCTTTATTTCTAGACAGGGATTTAGAGTTCCCTCCCCTCTCTGTTTACCTAAACCACAGTCTCATCTCCATTCATATTAAAGCCAAGGTCCTGTCCCGTGTCCTTGCTCTTGTGCAAAGCATGAGGGACTTCACAGAAAAAACGTGACTTCTTCAAGCGAACAACAGCAAGGACATTCTTTTGTCAATGAAAGAGGAGATGAGGCAGTGTGCAGGATGTCATACATGATGTACTGTAGAAGTCATGGGTTGTTTAGGGACGAGCAGCAATGACATGACAACAGAAGCAGGTTCTTGCAGGGGGTGAATATGCGCAGCTTATTATGAACCGGACTCTTTCTATCCAAGCAGAAACATGTACTCATAAAGAGAGACAGATAAAAGGTAGAAAATGTCCTTCCTTACCTGCTCTCGTCCTGACCCTTCCTCCAAAATGGGCTCTTCTGCGGTGGCCGTCTCCTCCTCCGTCTGCATTTTCCCTCTTGCCACTCCTTCCTTCCTTAGAACCGGGCACAGGCAGCTCCCACCCCGGTAACGTCCGAAGGCAGGGACCTCCCCGGCGGAGCAGCGAGCTCGGTCACCCCATCCGCCGCAATTCGGTATCCAATTTCACGATGGCGGGGCCTGCGGCAAATAAGCATCATCTACTCCGGATTTAGCGATGCCCTCCTGCTTTCTTCCTGTATCTTCACCCGCCGACCCGCCTCAGTGTTTCTCCTCCAACCGCTCCATCCTTCACCTCCCTGGTCAAAGCCAAATGTGACTAAGCATCCACAGTCACAGCCCGTCGCCCCTTCCTGCCGAAACCGTTTTGGCTGTCGCTGCCGCCGCTTCTACCTCTCGTGATGCTCAGCTGCGAGTGTGCGTATGTGCACGTGTGTGCGCGTGACCGACAGCGCAGGAGAGCCAGCCGGGGCCAAGGATATCACCAGCTGCACTAATGAAGGAAGACGCTCGTGAGACGCGTGGTGTTAGGTTTGGATAAACACAATGTATAGAAATACAGCAAGGACAGTGAGCATGGCTGTCATTATTTAACTTTGTTTGGCCATGGCTGCACCTCGCGTTGGGTCTCCGTTGACGTCATATACCAACATCCCCACCCCCCATCTATACACCTGAGCACGCACGCACGCACGCACACGGGCGAGTTTCCCCTGTGGAGATAGACAGGCGCAAAGAGGCACGCATGGCACTGCTGCCACATCATATGATGTCTAGTTTGATGTTAAGACACACACACACATATCAAATATACAATACAGAAAGCCTGAAATTCACTTGCTACAACTATTTCAGTGATTTTATTGTGTCAGAGAAAATGTAAAAATGCATTACAATATTTAACTTTTGTGGAATAAAATAGAGGAATGTGGTAGGAAGATGATAATAAAAAGAAGACTTTAATGATGTGAAATCTGAAGAGATTGGTGATGTGTATTCCTCACAGAAGGTGTCCTGAAATTTACAAACAAAAACTGTATCAGAGATTGTGACATGATTCCTATCCATGTGTCACTAATACAGGATACTGACCAGTGTTTGCTGCAGGACTGGTCAGGTATGTACCAGATCGTCTGTGGGGCTGCACGGACAGGTGATGGACCCTGGAGCCTTTCTTCTTGTGGTCCTTGAGCCACATGTCGTATAACCTCTCAGGGAGGATGGGTGAAATGATATAAGGACCAACATCACTGTGTGTTTCCTCTTTCCGCTTCTATAAACTAAAGCTATGAACATTTCTTGTGTATAAAGGATATTAGCAGTGACAGGCAGGTAGAGGATGTCTGTCTCAGTGTGGATGATGATATCCAGGGAGATGTACCTCTTTGGCTCTGCTTCTCCTGCTTGGACTGCACACATGGCAAACAGCTGAACCTGCAGGTTAACATGCAAACCTGCAGCCACCTGGACAGACACACAGTACACTGCATGTGTAGTTCTCAACAGCTAAGAGGGAGATGATAGCTTTCCTGAGTTAAATATTTATCTTTAGAAACAACGCTAAACATGTATGGATGAAATAGATGTTAACTCATAGAAACAGGCTAATTCAAACATTAACATAATCATTAAATCCAGCTGGGAACTTACAGGCCCAGGATTGTAGATGACCCGCAGGCCTGTCGCAGGAGGAGGCTGTTTCACATGGAACCTTGCAGAGAGATAGATTGAAACAAACCACAAATAGAAGGTCAAAGTTTTCCCTTTGGAGTCGAGGGTGACCCACAAATCGCCTGCACCTATTCACAGCACTCACTTCTGTCCGACATACTGAAGGACATTTGAAGTTGTGAGGCTGCAACTAAACTACTAATTCTTTTCATCATTTCCTGAAATCAAAGTCTATATTTGCATCTATTTATCCACACTTCCCATCTATCTATAACCTGGTGTTTTACCTGCAGGTGTCAACACCCACATTCTTCATCACAACAGTAATGGTCGAGGAGGTACCCTCCTGCAGTGTGCCAAAGTCAACACTGGGCGGAAGCAGCTGGAATCCCCTCGCTATGACATTCGGATCGGTCAGAGAGACAGTTCGACACTTCCTCCTCACAGGCTCTTCAACTGACAGGAACTGCAACAGGGGACGCAGACACAGCATTCACAGACATGAATGCTTATGTGAACAGTGTGTGTGTAACACAGTGATAGAGGGAGAAGCATGTGTGAAGATAGGTGCGCATGTGGAAAAGGAACCCATATTTTTTCAAAAATTGCACAGGTACAGGATATACAAGGAAAAATAGGTCACATCACTGATTGTGGGCTACACAGTAGACACAGTGATGTGTCTGTATTATTCCAACATGTTCTACAGTGGCATATCACCACCTCTAGATGTCACTTTAGGATACATTTAATAATCATATATTACATGTCAAACCTGGGAGTGAATTAAAAGTGTCTGTTTGGAGATGAATATATCTCTGTGGTAACCGCACTATTGATTGGTCTTAAGTCTTTTATTGCAAAAATATTAAAGACATTTTAAATGTTAAAAATATGTACTGCAGAATACATTTTGTCATGACAGTGGTTGGGTACCTGTTGATTTGGAATGCAGCGGGGTTTAGAGCTGAGGATACAGGTTGGTAGTCTGACTTTAGTCCTCCTGAGCTTTCCAGTCACATCTACCTGGACTGACTTACACCGCCCAGATGAACCCCTCAGACTGCTTTCACCTGGCATACACACACACACACACACACACACACACACACACACACAGTCATCCATCCCTCACAGCATTTATAGTGCTCAATCCCCTCAGTCTGCATAATAACCATCCTGGAAATGATCTGCAAATCAATGACTGTGAATCCTATACATTCTTGTGGATCACGACCAACACCCTACAACAGACACAAAAAATAGATTTTGCTAGTATTGTGAGTCTTTCACCACACCACCAGGAAATGGGACAGGTTAATCTACTTTCTTGCCTGATGGTGCTTTAAATAGAATTCAGACTCTGCTCTCAAAATGTCCCTGCAGTATTCAGTGTAGTTCCTGATTGATTATGCTGTTCCTGAGCTTCTTGCTAATCTGAAAATAGCGATTTGTGTTCATTCTGCTCTGCACTGGCATTTGACACGTTGCTGATGAAGTCACTGGTTGGGGATTTCATTTTAATTTAAAACATCAGAGGAAGGTGGAGAACAAACCAGCAGTCTGAGGCGTGGGGTTGGTGGGTCTTTTTTCAAGCATCCTGTCACTTCCTCCTGCATGACTAAGAGCAAAACACAAGGAGAGGTTAAAATGTGTCACAACAGCAAATCTTAAGACAAGCATTTTACGTTAACAGATGTTTTGTGAATCACAACAAATTAAGAACAAAATCAAATGCATTACCTTGCAGACTGAGAGGGTGTTGGGTTTAAGGGTCGTGAGGCTGCAGTTACAAATACAAACACGATATATTATAAAGTATGCATGTTATTGAATCAACAGTTAACAGCTTTTATGCACTTCTACAGTTGCTTCAAATAAAATAAAAAAATAGTTTACCCTTAGTTTCTCTGTATTGATTCCCAACAGGACACTCCTTAAAATTAGTGTCATCATAGTTCCTTGTAAATACTGACAGCATAATAACTCACTGTTCTCTTGTGGAGCATCTTTCATGAAGTCCTCAGCACTGTCTGACTTTGGGATCGGAGGGAGTTCCAAGGACAGACTCCTCATGTCTGGTGTTTGGGGCTGTTGTAGATTCTGGAAAACAAGCAACAGTGCTGTGTCTCTTGTTGCACAATGCGAATTTCTCTATAAAAAGTCCGAAAAGGTGAATCAATTTATGTTTAGACTTGAGGTTGTTTCACAATAATGCTAATTCAGTAACTGAAAAAAAAATATTAAAACATATGTATAGTATATTGAAGTGAACGCATACAGTACCTGGTACAGTGGAGTATTTTCTGGGTGGAAAAAAGGAACAATGTTCTTCTTCCTCAGAGCCTCTCTGTAAGCCTGCTCCTCATACATCTCCTGTCTGACACACACATGCACACAGAGAAAATTACTGACAAGATGGTGGTTACTAGTGCAAACACAATGTACTTGTAGCCACTGTAGTACCATCATGTCCCATTTACCGTCTTCTATTTATCCTACACTCGTCCTCTAGTTGTACTGCAGTAGATTGTGTAGTTTGGGACCAAATAATTGCATTCAAAGGAGAATCACTACAGCAGCCATACAGAAACTGACGAGCTAAAAGCCACTTCCACAACATACACACCAATTTGGCAAATGTATCAGTGAATGTTGGCACAGAAAAACTTAACTTGATGAAGCTAATTCATGTCAAGGTGGTGCTTAGTTCTTCACTAACAATCGTAAAGAAACCTTTATTTACCTGTGCTGTGCAAGCCTTTCAGTCCATTTTGAGTCCTCTCCGTGAGTAAAACTGGATAGCAGAATGGGTTTAAGACGACATTAATGCAATGCATTTAAATATATGGCACTTAACAGAGTGTTAAATTATCCATTCATGCATGCCATTTTAATCTCTCCAACCTGTCACTAGCTACTGTCACTGTGTCTTCTGAATCATCCGAGTGCTCAATTGAGTCCCCGACTTCTTGGCTGTACAAATTGGCTATGTCTGCTGTGGATACACACAGAAGGAATTAGAAAAAGTATACATATGCCAATGTGTTCTGAGCCCTAAACACCGAACTAAAATTAAATTACATGTACTACTGTACTTAACTCTAACAACTGAATACTTAAAGGAGTGCTACACCCCACCAAATTACCATTTGTATCAGTTACTCATCCGTGTTATGTTTAATTCATTAAGAATACTTTGTTGTTCTTGCGTGCCTCCAAGGTAAAAGAAGTATCTCGAAACTGGGGAAATTCTTGATGAACTGAAATAATAGGGGTCCGCGCCGGACAACAGCAAAACTTTATCAGAACATCCGTTAACAAACTCTCACACAACACATGCAGTATAACCTGAGCCTCATTTATTCAGTTATATGCTCAGTACTTCCCACACAGACAGCCCTTTTCATCAGGAAACTGAGTTTAAAGGGAAATCTATCATGCTCTCTTCAAAGCCAGACTCCATTGAAAAAAACTGTAATTTTACCTTGCTGAACACAAGAGCTACTGATCTACCAGTGCCTCAATCACTTCGTTTGTTTGACTTTGGTGTTTTAAAGGGTTAGTTCGGATTCAGCAAACTAACACAATCACACAAAGAAATTACAGATTGAGGCCGTGGTAGACAGGCAGCTCCCATGTTCATAGAGGTAGAATTACTTGATTTGTCAATGGAGTCTGGCATTAAAAAGAGCCTAGATTAAAATTCGCTTTAGTGCAGTTTCCCACTGTAAAGGCAGTCTGTTTGGGAGGTGCTGAACATATGACTGAATAAATGGGTTTTGGATTATATTGCACAAGTTCTGTGAGCGTCTGTACACAGATGTTTTGATAGTCTTACTGTTGTTTAACGCGGAGGTAAGTGAGAAAAATAAGTTCAACATAACCTGAGATGAGTAATTGATCTTAAGTATTTCTTTAACCTTGAAACTTCCACTGTTATCTTCACTTCAACTGAGCAGAAATAAAACAATTCATTGCATTTGTTTTTTTAATATGTGATACATAGTTATTCAAGCAATATTTTGGTCCTCTGAAAACAGCCTCATCCAGCCCTCCAATGCACCATCACGTCTTGATTTTTCTCAGTTCCGTTCATTATTACAAGCCCCTTTTTCAACAAAAAGTGACTGGAAACATTCACACACATTTTGATTACATTTTAATTTGATGAATTAAAATAATTAAAATTAAAAAGGGATGTTTGGTTAGTTAAAATCAAACATAAAACACTTAAATGCAAATGGAACAGTGCACTCGTTGTAACAAAATATATTGTTCAAACACAGCCTACAAAACTGCAAAAATGGTCACCTACTTGAAGTTCTCTTGTCAAAGGTGTGACTTGCACCATCTTCTTCTGCAAAAGACTATAACACACATAATGAATATTTACATTAATATTGTATAACATTATTGTATTCATCATTTGCAGAATTCTCTGTTTCAGTATGCAGTGGGGAAAGAGCCTCGTGATATCATCTTATCTGTTACACTCATCAGTCTAAGTAAAGAGAAGTGGAAGTATTCTTAATGTGCATTATGCCGTGTGGGTGTGTGTGTGTGTGTGTGTGTGTGTGTGTGTGTGTGCCGACCAAGACCAGATTGAGCAGATCACTAGCACTATGATGCTCCTCCTCAGTGCGGGGGTCTTTAACTTTGATCTCCTCTGATCGCTGCTCCCTCTCCATCAAACTCTCAATGTATTCCTGCAGTCAAAGCAACATTCCAACATTTGTCAGGACCCTGCAAAATGTGATGTTAGGCTCGAAGCAGAATACTCAACACCGTATCAAACCTTCAAAACCTTAGTAGCACAGCAAGTTGTTTCAATGCCTGGCTTCACTGTGCCAATTTCCTAGTTACACTGCACTTGTATCAGATTGGTGTGGTGCTGGTTTAGAGACAAGTCTGCCTAAGTCTGTAAAAACAGAGCTGAATAAAGATGAACAACACAGTGAGCCATACGACCACAGACATTTACCTTCAGTCGTGTATCTAAGGTATTTTTGAGTGGTGTGGTGAAAGGTCGGTGCTGGTACAGCTGCCTCATCTCCAGAGCTTTAGGGCAGCTCCTGACAAGTTGACGCTGTGCTGCAGAACCACCAGACCGATTTCTCAAAGTCAAACCTCGTCTCATGTCAGTACCAAATGCAGGACCTGGGCTCTTCTTCTGGAGTAGAGAGAAAGGTGGAGGGGGGGCTTAGGTTAAGCTCCTGAGTTTGTTGTTTGCCTGTGTGTACATGTTCACAACTGTACCTCTGTTCTGGGGAAGTCATGCCAGCTACGGTTTCTGAGGTTGGGAGGGGTGATGTCAGGGTTCTGTTTCCCTAGCAACCACTGGGACCACACATTTTGGTGGGTGGGCTTTAGGATGGTAATGCCAAACTCATCTGAAACAGTCACAAACACACAAAAACTTGATATTATCTGGAAATTTAGATGCCTTTGTCCCTCTTTTAATGGATAACAGAATAAGACAAGTGCACTCAGTCTAAGAGTACGTTAATTAACTACACATAATAGAAAAATATTATGGGACTAGATTAAATTATGATACAGGTGAAACTGAATCACCCCCTAAAAATCTATTTTACAAGTATTACATTTCTTGATTTTGAAGATATTCAACACCTTGTGTGTCTGGCAGTGGTTCCTTCAGCAGTGCTATGGTAGGGTCAGAGTACGCCTGGTAGAGCAGTTCCTCTACAGTTTGAGAACTCAGTAGTTCAGTTCCCGAGCCATCCTCATGCACCAGAAACAGCCTGGAACACAATATGATGTTTACAGAGTTTCTGTGACGTCGCCATCAACAACAGCAGTGCAATGTTAATGTTTAAATATTGTCGCATTGCTGAACAAACTTTATTTTCTAAATACAGCAACATAAAAAATTCAACCACACAAATATACAGTGCAGTGCTCATAGGAACAGGCCCACCTGGGACAATGTTCTCTGTGTTTTGCATTAATCCTGGCCATTTCTTTGTCTTCCTCCTCCTCCTCCTCCTCTGCCTCTTCCCCATCATGTTTAAGTGTGCTTGGAGAGGGGCTACAGTTCAACACTGACAACTGTCCATCTTCCATCACCTGTAACACATACACACAAGGTATTACTGTGCTATAATACAAAAGAGTATGTTATGTTAGTGTAGGTTTAGTCTTTGCTTTGGTCATTCCTGTACAGTCTTGAAAGGGATGCTTCTTTGAGACTATAAAGGACCATCTCTTAGTTAGAAATTCTCACTGTTGGCTTGTGCGGGCTCGCCACAAACACTTGCACGATGGTACTAACCCATCTTCTTATATCATCCTAACCTGGAAGTGGTTCCCATCGGAGTCTGTAACATCACAGGCCACTTTGTCTGTGTGACTCATGGTGTAGCTTCCTGGTTGGTTTGTGGGAGTGCTGCCCTTTGGACTTGGCGTTACAAGTGGGTCGGATGAGTACACGCACTTCCCATCACTTTGGATCTGCAGGAGGCCCACACTGGATGGAAATACCTTGGGTGCACAAGCATACACACACAAACAAACACACATAAGGAAATGTTTGTGTATTAATGTTATTCTGTGCACAAGAGTCTAACTTTAGTGCCATCTGCTGGTCACATCAAGACTTACACTGTGTTCGCAAGCATGTTTTTCCATCAGGATTTTCTCATCTCTAAACAAAAATGTATGCCAGCAGACTAAAGATGCTGTAATCAAATAAAGCCCTACGCATTGTATCTTAAAACAAAGTAAACTCGCACCTGATAGGCTCCTTGGTTGTTGCCAGTGATGACAGTTCCGTCTGCTAAAATGACGTGAGCCATGTGTCGCTCTGGGTACATCACCACTGTGGCACAGCCTTCCTTCTCCACCAACACCACCCGCTC
The DNA here is from genome assembly GCF_041903045.1 of Epinephelus lanceolatus. Taxonomy (NCBI): domain Eukaryota; kingdom Metazoa; phylum Chordata; class Actinopteri; order Perciformes; family Serranidae; genus Epinephelus; species Epinephelus lanceolatus. The sequence continues at coordinate 26,108,589 of NC_135755.1, read as the reverse complement.
CTTGGTAGACACACTCCCCTTATCGCTCTCATATGCGCTCCTCTTACTATCCTCAGCCCCAGCATCTTCTGCAGATACGCTCTCCTCGCCATTCTTATACACACTACTTTCCCTTTCACTACTTGCTTTCCCCGCACTGTCCCTGCTAATGTCCTCTTGATTGTCAGAAGTATCCTGCATGTGCATGCCCTCATTAATGCTGTCGGCACAGCGTGTGACACACACACACTCAGTGCAGCTGCATGCACATTCAGAAGTTGATAGGGTCACACTTTCAGGTTGCTCCCCTGGAAAGTTTACAGACACAAGGACTCAGGTCAGATAGAATAATCAATGTAAACTAAACATTAAGTGTCAGTACAGATCTGTCTGGTTGCTGTGTGTGCATGTGAGCCAAGTATTTTCCACAGTGTGTATGCACTGTATGCTGGTTACCTTTCTGCAGCAGTATGTTTTGCGGTGTGCTTGGTGGTCTGTCTTGGTAGAGACTGGTGATCCTGGTTCCATCTGCATGTTCTACACTCAGGGATCTGTCTCGGTGCTGGACAGACACCACTAGATCCTCCCGGCTCAGCATCACCTGACACAACGACACATACAAAGCTAGAGAGGTTACTGACAGCAATAGCAAGCATTTTCAGGATGGGACCAACTCTCTAATTTTTGAGACTCTCATCACAAACTTTAAGATGCTTAGACAGTGATAGAATATTGAAATATAAACATCAAAATATGATTTTCAAAATAACTGTGAAACCTTTATAACAACTGAAGAACACTATTGTGTCGCGTGTAATCCTGCCCCCCTACCTCATGGGTGATGGGGTCTGTCGCCTTGAAGGCAAGAAGAGGCGTGGTGGGTATGTGTTTGTGTGTGGTCCCCACAGTGTGGATGCGAGTTCCAGATGGAGTCGTAGTTAACCAGCAGCCTCTCTGAGCATCAGCATCCTTCTCTGAGCTCTGCTCTGTATAGACAAAGAAAAATATACAGTTTGACACTGTGAGTCACTGAAAGTGATACTCAACCTCTTCCACTTTGCAGAGACGCCTGCTAGAGTGATGCTGCAATGACGATACTGGTGGTATATGAAACTAGAAGCCCTAACAAATCCACTGGTAACCCTGTGTCATGCTAGGTTGTTGGAGAGAGGATCAAAAAACACAACATCGTTTGGCTAAATTTTGGTGAGGGAAAAACTGGCACAAGGGACCAAGATATCTAAATTAAAATGGACTCCATGGGTACACACGAGCCTCCCCTTGACATGCCCACATTATGCTTGTCCCAGGTTTCTGGGTAAAAACCATTTAGCTTTGCATGCAGTATATATGTGTTATTTGTGCCTATTGTATTTGAATATTTCTGCATAGCGAGGTCCCTAAACAGTCTTGAAATTGCATAAAATAGGCATTACTGGAAAGCTGCGACTCTTGTACCTTTAAAGAGTCCAATTGCATTAAGGCGCGGTGAAGCTGGTCCCCAGAGTTGCCTTTTCATTGTAGTAAGACCAATTTTTTTTTTTTTTTTTACTTAATCTCACTGTATAAAATGACTTATTGTGACCTCTGAGGTAATCATAGCCTCATGAAACTTAGCAACCACAAACTAGAGACCTGGAGCATTTTTCCATAGTTTCCAGAACAGAAGTGCTCGACATCAATCAGCGAAAAATGCAATTCTTACATAAATCTCCCAATGTAAAAAAGTTTTTGTTACCAAATCACAGCACAGTGTTTTCTATGGTGTCCCTAATGTGGTATTTTTGAGGGATTTGACCCTTTTTTTTTTCAAATCTTGAGTGGTCAAAAATTAATAAATATTGCACCAAAACTGTGTAAAAATGGTATCAACCAAAAAAGCAACAGGCGCTCACAAACAGCTCAACTGTGACCGGCAGTCTACTTTTGGCTTGAGGTGCCAGGGCCTTGACATTCAAAAGCCAGATGTTTGCAGGTGTTGGTGTGTTTTTTGTGCAGTGAGAAAGGGGCCATATACTGTTGACCTGCTATGCTCCCCAAAGATCCCTTGTCCCCGACTAAAAAAGACACAGTGGATGTATTGTAAGGAGGGTTGGAGTAGAAGAGGTTAACAGTTCTCACAGCAGGGTGCCCATTAGGTTCATTAGGTGTTTTGATATTCAAAGACCCTGCACTCTGACCTTTCTTGTTGTCCTCAGTTTCTTGAGTGGTGTTTTCCTCCTCAACCTCAGCATCAGGAACCCACACTGGACCAGAATCCTGGCTGAAACTAACTGAGCCATCTGCAAACAGAACCTGCAGTACACAAATGATTTGTGTGCTCGTGTGTCATAAAAGTTAGTTCCCATTTTTGCATAAGATGCCATACATTTGCAAGTATGCATGCCTCTATGTATGAACATGTGTGTTCAGTATGTTTACCTGTGTGGACCCGTCTCTCATGTACCGGATCACAGCTCCCTGGTTGGTCACTATGCGGGACAGTTCTTTAGAGAGGGAAGGGTCCTGAAGCTGCCCTACAACTCCTCTACCATGAAGGGGAAAGCTCTGTTTCACCAACATACCCTGCTGCTCCGAGGACACTCCTGGACACACAAACACACACAAATTATGAATTAAAAATTTGACAATACTTACATACAATATAATACTAACAAAGCTGCAAGATCCTCTTTTGCCTTAGTGTGTGAGCAGGATCATATGAGTGTGAGAGATGTACAAATGAGTCACTTCATAATAACATATGCAGTTTCATAATGCTACACTTGTGAGGATACACACACTTGTATATGAGTGTGTACACATACAGTACATGGCAGAAAAAAAGTGCATCACTGACCTTGTGTATCCTCTCGTAGGAACTGCAGCAGCAGGCCATTAGGAACTGACAGGTTCAGACTGTTGAACAGACTTGATGGCAATGCTGGCTGGCCTTCACACACCTAAACACAATTATACACAGAAAAATGACCATGTAGGCTGCATATGGCAAGAGCAATACACCAATAGCAATAACATTAACATCCCAACATATATATATAATAAGCTCAAAACTACATTCATATTGAGGTTTGAGAGCAATTTAACAATTTTTTTTAAGGTTATGCATTCATGTGCATTTGTATGTGGAACCTGGGACTCTGGAGGCCTGGTGTTGCTGGCTGGGCTGTTTGTCTTGGAGGCAACTGAATCCAGGTCTGTCCCCTTGGACTGGTGGGTGTCGGAGAAGAGAGGAATGGGGACAAAGGTGGATGTCTCTGTTTCCTGGGGACTCACTAGAGTATCAGCAAACAGGAAATCAGTTAATACTGCCTGCACTGTGAAGACATTATAACCCTGTTTACTCCAGACATATTAATAACAATATTCAGAGCACTGAGATTATGGACTAGTGTATAAGCATATTCAAACTGTTTTCAAATTGACGTAAAGATTGAAATATTTAAATACAAATTAAAACTTCTCAAAGGCTAAAAATCTTGTTTTCAGTATAACACCTCTGTGTTCTCCCGTGGGACCATAGAAACTGTATGAGAGGTGAATTCCACTGTCTAACACTGCTGTGAGGGAGCCCTGCTTCACTCTGTTCATCTCCACAGGCTCTGACACTGAAAAGGACACACACACACACACACACACACACACAGAAACATACTAATAATAATAACATACATTACAGATATAAAGAATCCTAAAATTACAAAGCAGGCCCTTTGAACACTGCTTCATCTGTAGTATGGTCAACATCTTTACCTTTAAAATCTTCTTTTCTGCCATTTGTTTCTTTGTCTTGGGCCAGAGGGAGAGGTTTTGCCCAATCAACAACGTGGTTGATGTGTGTGTAGAAATGATGTCCATCCTTCTTCACAGCCAGTTTCATTAGGCTGCACCCTGCAGTGGTAATAGTACATGTTCATGGACTTATGACTTACACTTAAAATGACTGACTTTTCCCCAATTATGCAGCACAACAAAGACATGCTGGGCTTTAGAAGCACAAGCAGGTTTGAAGCATTTTCTTTAACCTCAACTTTGTCTCATTACCTTCAATATAGCTGATATTCTCCACAGTGATATGTCCTCCATCTGAGGGGAAAAGGTATTGGCGACTACCTGACACATGGATCAACTTTCCATCCATGCTGTAGCCTGTGAAACCCTACACATCAAACACACACGGATACACAAAGTTTTACTAGCAATGATTATTTTTCGGTATCCCTCTTTGATTGGATGTGAAGATATTAATGTACTCAGTGTATTAATGGTTTTGTGTGTGTACCCTCACATTAAAAGGCTCTGCTGTTGGATGCAGTTCTTTGTCTTCCTCCACAGGGGGCACTATGGTAGTAACAGACTCTGTGGGAGTCTTGGCTGAGTTGCCTGCTGTCTGTGCTCTGCTCTTCTTGCTACTAGACAGAGTTCTACTTTTCCTGTTGTCCACCTCCTCCTTTTGCTGCTTGACTTTTGGTGCATTCTCCTTCTTTGATTTCTTGGCCATCTCCTCCTCCTTTAGCTGCTCCTGCTCCAACTTCCAGGCCTGTAACATCATATACACATTAATATACACTGCAGTTATTGCTGTACCATTGCTGGGTGTACCCTGCCTCTCGCCCAATATCAGCTGGGCTCAGCTTGAAACCCTTGTGACCTTCTAAGGATAAGCAGTTAAACTGTAGCGAACGGATGGAAACATTTAGTGGTTTGACTTAACTCAGACTTTAAGGAAAATCTTAACCTAAGGTGCTTTGTGTAACCAGTCCCAGAATTGTGAAAGTGAATGTTCATGTGTTAGTTGGTACTGACTTTAAGGGAGCCTTTTCTGATGAGTGGCTCCAGAGTGACCTCTTCCTCCTCTGCAGAATCTGTAGCCTTTTCATCTAGTCCAGGAACAAAACAAACATGGTATTTATATGGTGGTTAAACGGACTTCCATTGCTAGAGTTTGATGCTGACATGCAGTCGTACCATTTGGAGACTCAGCAGGATTGAGATTTCTGAGCTGCATTTCCTCTCTCTTTAATTCCTCTTCTTTTGTCCAATCCGAAATGCTATCTGCCACATGTTCCAGGTATTTCCTATCAGGCAGAAACAATAACATCTAAAGTCTATGTTACACTCCACATATACACTATCTTGCTAGTCAGGTTATAGATGCCACTGACTGATAAAAAGAGACAGGGACAGGTAGCTACTCTAGTTAGCTGCCACTTAGAATGTTCATTTTGTTCAATCTAATGATGTGGTTTATGGGAAGCTTGCTCTGTTTCTTTATCACATAGGAAAAGGCATATTACTATTCAAATTTGCATTCTGACCTAAACTTGACATCAGTGTGAAGTGCTACATCCCAGAACTCCTTGCACTGACGATCAGGGCTCATTGGATTGTGACAAAAAATATACAGGATGTTGTTAAGACTTCCTCTGAAGGTGTCCAAGCAGCGGTATTCTTCTGAGGCTAACTGGAGCACCTAAGCATGAAGAAAATGTCATTTCTATGTGTCCAAATGAAATATGTGAGAGGAATCAATTCAACAATTGCTTTTATTGCTTTTATCTGAAATAAGATTGTCATTGTGTTTTAAGCTTGAAAGACGAGATGAGAAAGGTCACCTGTGGGAAGATAGAGGCGCTGTGGTGTTCAGTATAGTGCCAGTCAAACAGAGATCTCAGCCTGCGTCTCTGAATGTCAGCCAAGTCCAGCTGGCTACAAACTCTCCCACTGATCTGCTGGAGAAAAAAATTGACACTCAACATCATTGGGAAGGAATATCATAACAAATACACATTATTTCTTTATTATTATAGCATGAAAAATTTGAGTATCTAAAGTAGTATGTACACAGCAACAATACCTTTGTGTTATCAGGATCTTCAGTGAGAAATGTTGGACCTATAGTTGAAATAAATCATGAGAAATTACACTAGAATTAGGAACAGTGTCTTACACACAGTTATGAGATGCAATAAAGCTCCTTAAGTAAGTTGTAACTTATAATATACATGAGCCAAAGCAGTAACAGACCTTGTAGGTTATCAAGATGCTGTTTAGCGTAGGATAGCGGGTCATCCCAGGGGATTATTGTGGGTGTCTGTGGCTGTGCTGGTTCCAATGTTTCCAGTGCACCAGGAGCAGTCAGTAATACATCCTTTTGGTCCAGCCTGGTCAGTGGCATACTCTCAAACACACTCTGATGAATCAGATGCTCCACCTCCAGCCACGACACAACATCTGTGGGATATCGTAACAACATATCATTTTGAAACTAACAAACCAACCTCGGACTGTAAGTAATTCCCTATTTGGAACAAAAAGTTAACAAAACAAGTTGCCAAAAACTCTGATACAGCTACAAATTAATTAACAATAGCCATGGATATACTGAGCTAAGATATGTAGCTGGCTTCTGACCATCTGTGCAGTAGTGTTGTAGCTGCTGTTTGATTGCCATCCAGCAGGAGTTGTTGTCTCTCTGCTGAGTCACAGATTGGATCAGCTCCCACACTGGAGACCGCTTCATCATGGACACCTCCACCTCTGCTGGATCAAAACCCTGAACCACCTAAGAGGGACACATGCGCACACAAACACAAATTATATAAACACATTTCTAAGAATAAGGTCAGAATGGAGTCAAGATTACATAAACTTTACAGTCTATTTTAAACCTAAATGCCAAACTCCACATGGACAACAAAACTGTAACTGTAAGCATTATAAAGTGTACTTGCACTGATATCCCTCAAGCGCAGGGCCCTCTCATCATGGTGTCTGATAACCAGAGGGTGTTCAGACTTCTTCCTCTCTTCCTCCTCTGCTCCAAACTCCTCTAATAGCCTCTAAAACATGAAACATAAAACAAGAGAATAAAAGAGACAAAGTAGTGAATAACTTCATTTTCTGCAGAGTGAGTCCGAACACTCTGAAGTCATGGGGTGCACACACATACACACTTCACCTTCATACCTGGGTTTGGAGACCAGAGAAAGAAATATATATATATACTACAGAATGTAACTTGTCCCTGTGACCCGTGTTGACTCAGTCAGAGGGTTTCAGTTCTATAAATGTTTAATCTTTCTGTCATAATTATTGTCAGAAAATTACATATTTAAAGATATTATATTCAGGGATTCATATGAGAACCAGTGTTTCCTGTAAGCTCATGGTTCCTTTTCCAGCATCTGTTGTAGTTTCATTTTTAATATTTTGTAGCACTTCACTGTACAGTTTGCACTCATTGTTAGTATGTTAGCTACTTTACTGTGAGTATAGCACCATCTGCTGGACGTACATATTTGTGGCCCAGCCACGCTCTACATTTTTTGTAGTTTATGTGGTAGAAATCACATTAACTCTACAAACCAAAAGAGTTGGAAAAAAATATTTTTATTTTATTTCATTTATTTATAATGTCTCTGTATGTACATTGGAAAACAACATTTCTAAGGTAATCACCAGACCCATAGTAATTTGTACAGTTTTCAGCAGTGATCCAGAATGAAAATCTGAAGAATTCAACACAATTTTTTATCTTGTGATGTGACAATATTAATTTATGATAACATTTTTTTTTCTTTTAATCTGTGGAAAATCTGCAGAGGTGTTGTCACAAATCTGCAGCCACAGATTCCATGTGGACCTGCTAATCATTATGGCCCAACACTGTTGCATGTGCAGCCCACCATAATATTGTACTAACAATAGAAGGTATCTTGTTTCAATTAATGCGTCATCTACTGTAAGTCATGCCGACTGGCCTTTCACTGAATGCTCGAGACTAAACCAGACCCTAAAATTTGATCTTAAGTTAAATATTCTGATGAGATTTTTATCCTAACCTGAGTCAGGCCTTCAGTCCTCTAAGTAAAACCTTTCTGGCACTTCTTTATACTTTTGGTTTCACTCATTGTGCATGAACCCACTGACTGCATGGATAACCGTATCATATATATTACATATCCTTGACTTGATACTATCCCTTTGGATAGAGGTTTCTGCTCTGACTGTTTCTCCTGTAACATTTGTGGTGTCCGATCATTTTTAATAATAAAATATCTACATGCAACTTGTGATTTTGGAGACTGTTTCTGTAGAAAAATAGACGAGATTAGATACAAAATTAGCTTCTCATATCCAGCTACTTCCATAATATAAATTGTGCAATATTCATATGTTGAATGTAGTCTGTAAATTCTTTCAAATGTTGAGAGTATCTCTTTTGAAAAATCCTCTAAGCTGGTTTTAGCTACTAAACCTACCACCTGCCTACTCGACCCCTTACAAGCTAAACTTCTTAAAGATATCTTGTCATTTCTGGGACATACAATGCTGATTATAATTAATCTGTCACAACTGGCACTGCGTCCACAAACCTTAAGATTGCTGTGGTTAAACCTCTACTTAAGAAACCACACCTTGATCCAGGGTCTCTAAATAATTATCAACAAGTCTCTTACCTTCCATTCTTTTTTAAAAGTATTAGAGTTGTGTTTCGGCAATTTCTGGCCAACATATTTAACGGTAATTTTTTTCAACCTTTTTAATCTTCTATCAGGGCCTGTCACTCCACTGCAACTGCGCTTGCCAAAGTGGTGAATGCTTTTCTACTTGGTATGGATTCAGACTCCAATTCTGTGCTTCTATTACTGGACCTTTTGACACCACTGATCATTTGCATTGCATTTCTCTAACCCTCTCTTTGTGTACCGCAAGCATGCAAGTGTCCAAGCCCTGTGCATATCTCTCTACCTCTTTCTCTATGTTCTCCTCTGTCCTCTCTGTTCATGTAGATGCATCTGTGCTGGACTATAAATCATACTGGGACCTCTCATATTAAAATGCAAAAAGCACAAAATGAGCTCTTAATGTTAATAAAGAACTTTATCACTAAAATATACAACGTCTCATGATAAAAGATCATGCTCTTTATGGTGGAGAGCATTCCTACGAGTGTATGAATAAATAGAAGAACAACAAAAGCAAGCGGTAACCGATAAGCTCTCACAAGCTTTCCCTCCACTCAGGAAGTCAGTAGTGCACCCTCCCCCGCTACGTCACGGTCCAAGCCCACCCTACTCTCTGTGTGTTGCAGCTACAGCACTCTCAATGTGACAGAAGAGCTGGTGGGGATTGGCTCTTGTGCTCCAAGCATGTAGCCCTGCCCACTGAAATGTAAGCCGCTTGCCTCAGCCCCTCCTGCTTAAAAGAGTGTGCTGCATTGGCCGGGAATCGAACCCGGGCCTCCCGCGTGGCAGGCGAGAATTCTACCACTGAACCACCAATGCTGCGCTTGGATATTTTTGTGCCATAAAAATATTTTAAATATGTGTGAGAGAAAAAGATAAGAACAACACTTGAATCAAAGTTGAGTCTTTCAGTCCTGTTAGCAAAGATACACACAGCACATGCTGGATGATAAATGACTCAGATGTATGTGTGTGTTGGTGTATGGCCAATATACCTTCTTGTCTTCCTCATTCTGTGCTGTAGTCAGCAAGCCATTCAACATGTGGCTTTTCTCCTCTTTTGTGTATACCAGAGGCAGGAAGCTTTGGAGCATCAAGCTCAGCAGCTCATAGTCTAACCCTGGACCACTGGGAGCTTTGGACTCCTCATGGGACAAAGTGGACTCTGATTGCTCTGTTGAAATCGCCACCTAACACACAATCACAAAAACACTACAGTATATTTCACATAAACTGCTGATGTCATGCACTGACCACACACTACCAATGTGCACACAGACCTGTTCCAGCAAACAGTGCATGATTAGAGACACAGAGCAGGCTTCAGGGGGAACCAGGTCGAGTAGGGTGCTATAGTAACGCATGTCCACATCTGTAGAGAGAGGAGGCTGCTCGGTCTCTGTCCACAAAGAAGAGAGGACAGAAAGCAACGGAGGTTAGTTTGTCATCCTAGTCTGAGTTTTTAATTCAAACACACACATACACAAGCATATGCCAAAAATACATGATTAAAGAGAAAGGTCTTACTTTGGTATGACTGACTTTCATCCCGCACTGATTTCTTTTTAGAGCGTGGAGTCAAGGGAAGAGGGGTCTGCACAACCTGGCACAGAAAACATACACATTTTAAGTATACACTTAATATCCAGCCTTTTTTTAATTTTGGGTGTGCGTGAGTGTGTGTGCATGTATGGTCCAGAAAAACCTAACTAAAGCAATGACAGTGTCAATGTTACTGCCACTGAACACTGACTGCACTGTGTACAGTGGCCCCTCAGCAGCTGTAGCAGCATCAGTGGCCTGATGGATGAGGCACTCATCTCCTCACGCTCTGTTTGAGGATTCTTCCTCCTGCAACACAGCAGAGTGGCGCAGCGGAAGCGTGCTGGGCCCATAACCCAGAGGTCGATGGATCGAAACCATCCTCTGCTAAATTCATACTCTTTACCAGTCAAAACTGAGTATCATTCAGAATTTTCAGCATTTTTCTACACAACTAAAACAGCTAAATTAAAACAACTAACAGATTCATCGATAATGAAAATAAATGTGAGCTGCAGCCCTGTCATGTAGTTATACTGACTGACATGAATGTGTGTGTATGTATATGTGTACCTCTGCAGGCTGTGGATCCAACCTAGGGACAGTAGCTACGCTGATGACTTTGAGGCTGTCAAGGTAGTGCTGATGTTGCCTGCGCCAGTCCAGACAGTCATAGATGAGATTGGCCACACCCTCAAAGATTCCCATCCCCATCTCAAGCTGGACACACAGTTTAAGGATGTTATAGCATACAGTGCAAGATTAGAGGCACAGAGCACGCCTCAATGAGAACAGATCTAAGAAACAAAGAGGACCAGGGCCATCTTACCTCAGCCTCGGGGACCTGTGCATGCAAGGGAGGCAAAAGATCTGGGACAGTGTAGCTGAGCTGAACTACATCATGGAGCTTGGAATCCAGTGGCCCACTGTCCAAAGCTGGTCTCAGACCTGACCAGAATAGATCCAACTTCCTGACCTGCGCAGCCAGCTCGACACTACCATGAACCTCTGGCGCACACAAAGGAAAGGATGATGTAATGTTAATAACAACATGCAATACATTAAAAATAAGTATGCTGATGAGTTTGATTCCATGTAAAAGCTGTTATATAGTTTTGATGTGTCTTATTCAGTACATACTGTATACTGACGGCTCTTTACCTGCATCCAATGCCGGAGAAGCTGTCAGACTCTGCTCATTGCCCTCACAAGGCTGTTGTTCTTGCCGTCCCTCAGAAGTTAGTGTGTGCTCTGAACACAATTTAATGACATTTGCTACATGTACACCGATGGCATCGAGTGCCACAATCAGGTGGGGCTGGTAGAAGCCCAGCAGCAGGATGTAGTGTTCAGGACCATCCTGCGGTTCATCATCTATGCCAGACACACATAACACAGAGTGAATCCATCAAATACTAGTGTTGTACGGTATACTGGTACCAACGGTAGACCACGGTACTAAAACACCATGGTACATATGATACCATAATGTTGGAGTACCATAGTACTATGGTACCTCACGGAACCACTACTGTGGGATAAGTTCAAAGTCCAATCCCAAGAGGGTGACTGTCCATGTGCCGTCCAATAACGGCGCGCGCTGGCCACCTGGCACTCAATATGCTGCTGCAGTGGTTTGTTTTCCAGTGACATGTCAGGTATTAGCTGAGCTATTGTGTATCTTTGAGCAGTGAAAGTTATTATTTATTTCGTTTTACTTGTAGGTTCGATTTGTTTATATATGCTACAGTGATTTGTTTTCCACTACAGAGCTCTACGGTGCAAGCATTTTACTCGCATTTACAACGAAAAATAGTTTTGTGCGAGCAAAAGAAATCATTCAGGAGCACACTGTGCGAGTACAGATTTCAACCAGCAGCAGAAACGAAAGGCGAATCCTGCTGATTGTGGGTTGAACGGGGGTCACAGACACAGCCAGGCTCCAGGTCCAGTAAGTCTTTGTCGGTGTCATGACTGCCCAGAAATACCTGAACAGTTGAGCAGTAACGGCACACAGGTATGTGATGTGTCAGAGGAGAAACGAGACGTTCACATTTCTTTGTGGCAGATAACGGTCCACAAACCTCACCGCACTTAAGGGACTGTTCTTAACTTATCAGAGGAGGAGGGTGGCTGGTTGATTTTTTATTTATTTATTTTATTTTGATCCCCCCTATGTTAATCACTTATTGATGCTGTTTTTGAAGTATGAATAAGTCAATAAGTAATTTATTCCATTGAAATATCATTGATGTATTATAGAAAAGTGATTTATCTTTTTATAAATGACAAAAGGCACATCTGCCTCATTTTTGCTGTGCTCAGAATCGTGATACTTTCACTGGTATCGTACCGTGGGTCCCAATTTTGGTATCGTGACAACACTATGAAATGCATGTCTAACTCATCTCTCTTTTATACACAAACACATACACAGTACAGTTCCATGCATATACTGTAAGATGTCTCGTGCATTTAGTGTTTATCACTGTTGAAGCTTTCTGAACTCCATAACCCAAGCACAGTTGGTTTAAATTTGTCTTTTTACCTATGAACTTTGGTGGCTCAACATCACCCCTCCGTTTGAGCTTGGTCTTCTCCTTGGAAGGTCCCACAGGTGAATGTGGACTCTTTCCCTTTTTATCTGAGGCCTTGGCCCCTCCTTTGTCTTTGCTGGCAGAGGGAGGACCGACTTTTGCCTTCTCCTCTCCAGCCTTTAACAGATGTGGACAAAAAGGACAAAAAAGAGAAACCCAGAGAAAAATCACATTATTTTGTCCCCAATTCAACTCTGAGTTACAGCATAGCTTATGTTGATTGAAAAGTTCACTGCAATGCAAAAAACGTCATGTTTCTAACAATACTAAAACCTGTGTGAAAAGCCACGCTAGTTCAACGCTGTCACTAAATTATAATAATTAACACAAGCAATCACACATATAAAGAAACACTCACTTGCTCAACTTCCCTCCTCTGCTGATCAGTGGCTTTGATCTGTAGCAGCTGGAACTTCAGTATTTTTGCCATCAGGTCACAAGGAATCTCTTCTCCTGCATCCAGCAGCACCTTAGCAGGCTCTGTAACCTACATGAGACACAATAAAGTCAACACACCTGTACACGCATGCACACGAAGAATAACGCACACAAATACACAAGGTTCCTTCACAACAACCAGAAGACACTGATAGACTGACATACAACATACTGCATTAGAAACCCTCGTGCCCAAGCCTACTGTACCTCATAGAAGGTGGGGACGTCATCAGGCCTTTTGGTTTTGGGATTCCCCAGCTCATGGATCTGCAATGAGGTCAGTCAGGAGAACACAATCATTTGACAAAATACAAGATATTCATGTGCACAGACACGATTTAAAATTAGTTTACAAATTTAGAACTAGTAACTGTAATCTTTCCATTTATACAAGATTTTAAAAATGTGAAATAGTAACCACTTGTTTCACGTTGTTTAGTAACAGTTTAAATACTGTACAACAGCAATAAGAGCTTCTCAAACACACAGGACACAATATTAATATAAAGAATATGACCCAGAATACCTTAGCAAGGGTGCTGTCCCAGGATAACAAGTTGAAAAGTCTGCGTAGTGGTTTCTGTACGGCTAAAGACAAAGCCCGGGTAAGTTCATCCTCTTCTGGACTCCTCCCAACCACCAAAGACACACAGGCTTGCCATGACTCCTGGAAAGTGCATCAGAAATACCACAATAATGTATATACTAATACACTACATCGAGGTCAAGAACCACAGGTTGCACTGATTTCACATCATGTCTCTCTTTAGTTCCATTGCAGTTCATTGAAGTGGGATTTACACTGGCTAAACAAACGCTTCAGGGTACCATGATTTCTACTCATAGAAGAAAGATAGACATCGCTAATAGAAGTGCTGTTAAAAAAAAACACCACAGTATAATCTAGAAAGTTTTACTAGAGAAAAAAAATCTAACTATAAAAAGCAGGAATCTCTGTGTGTGAGTGAGTGCGTGTGTCTATGTGTGTGTTAACCCTCCAGATATCTTCAGTACCATTCATCTGAATAAGTTCACATTTGGCAGGTGTTTTTTTGGGACCCAAGGATGTGCAGTGTCCAATAATTGTAATTGTTGTAATAATCTTCTGATTTAAAACAAGGCCTGTCATACAGGCATTCAAAAAAATTAAATGCATGTGTTCAAGGATGCATGAAGCACAGGGTGGGAGGAAAACTATATGAAGTGATGAAGACACAACATACTTAAATTTACTTAATGTCTGTTTAAGGTGGAGTTTTCAATTCTAATATAATGCTGGATAGTTTAATGAATAATAATACATCGTATTTTGATTGTTATATTATGTCAGTAAAATCTAAATCTGCAAAGTAACCAGTAATAATATGTCTCTGTCAGGGAAATGTAGTGATACAATGTTTTCCTCTTATGTAGAAGTACACAGTAATTAAGTAGAATATTATTGTATTGCATTTTTAAAATTGCTTTTGGGCCCTTAAGTTATTTTAGGGTACAATGAGTTAGAATATCAACATAATATGTAAACATTATCATAAATCTATACCTGTTTGGGGCCCAGGTGAATACAGTCTATACTTGGGACCCAAAGAAGTGCAATATTGAGTGTGAAGTTGTTTGGATGTGAGGTTCTCGAGAAATCTCCAAAAACAGGTATGTGTTCAACGAGCACTAGAAATAATGACAATTTCCGGTTTGGACGTATTACCTTCAAAATAAAAGCTCATCGGTTACTGTTAACTGCATTTTTGACACATTTAATGACTAACAATTAGACAAGTGCCAGAGGACGTATGTTAGGCAACACATTTTTCACCGAACAAACTGGTGACCTTGTTAACATGACTAAAACTGTCTCAGTGAGCAGTCTGGAGGATAACAACCCATTTTAAATCCTGTCTTCTACCTGAAATGAAAAGTCAACGTCTCCCGCGCGCGCACGTAACACTGTAACGTTAGCTAGCAGCTGTTAACTGGCAATTATCAACGTTAGCATGTATAACCAGCTAATAAGACCTCTACACGTTTGACTTTGTGACATAACAGTGACATGTTTTCAACACACGAGTGAAGTTAAACCGAAAAAAGAAGTCAGTGAGATAACAAACCTCTTCAAACTGTGCGCTGGTGAGACCAGCCTCCCAGTTCTTGTTCACAACTGCTGCTTCCCGAGCATTGGGCTTTTTGGCTGAGCCTTTTTTACCTGCTTTTGGTGCCATTTCCTCTCACTGATAATTATCTATGATTAAAAACAACATTTAACGGTTAAAAGAGTCTTCAAGTTATCAGGGCAACATATTACTAATTAAGCTAGTTAAAAAGTTCAGCAAGTTAATCGTCGGTGTATGTCGTCTGGTGCGTCTGTTGCCCCCATACACTGTATAAATGAGGTTGCCCACGGCAACCGCAACGACACCAGCGTCAAGTTGCCCAAATTACACTTCCTATAACCTTTCAAAACAAAATCATTTCCGTTTTCAAATTGACAAAGCAATCGAAAAAACAAAGTTAACAAGTAACACGCATTTAAAATCATCTGTAGCAAAGATATTTCCCATTTTTTTGGTGCAGAATATTTCTTATCAACAATTTAAATGATAATTAAAATCATTTTCTGTTTATTGAGATTTAGAATAGAGCAGACAGAAAGCACAATAATATTTGGTCAATCCAACAGTGACACAACAAAAAAAGTTAGTAGTAAATGAAATAAGAATAATATAAAACCAAGACAGGACTAAGCCAGACAAATACTACAAACCAAATCAGTACCCAGAACAAGACAAAGAACAAAACAACATAGTAGTAAAATTAAAATATAAAAATATGTGCACAATGATAACAATTACACTAAATACTAAAACATAATATAATGGTTGTTGGTTGGACAACTGCTTGTCACATCACAATGTAATGTCTATAAAACAGATGATCATTCATTCAGGAATATCTGGAAAGTCCAGCTCTTGTACGTACTCAAAAAAAAAGGGATCCCACATCATGCAAAATTTCCTCAAGGAGCCCCTTATTATGCACCTGATTCTTTCCAGTTTGACAAAATGAAGGACTTCCCTTAACCATAGAGCATGTGCCAATAGTGACCTTACTCATGTGTGCATTCATGTCAATATTCCTTTTGTTCACAAGATGGCAGTGGGGTCTCTTTTTTCGAGAGACTCCAAACCGCTTGAGCTTAAACATGAATCCCCAAATAATGTTAACAGTTCACACATTATTTTCACTAGTTTACATAAATTGTAGCTATCATTATAGTAGCACACTGTGCAACCAGTCCACATGAGAGCAATCCATAAAATGCAAGCATCTGGCCTCAACAAATCAACCACTGGCCTGCTTGGTCCAGTCACTGAAATGAAGCACTTAGGCCACAAAACTGTAACTGATATTATGAAAGACAGCTGGTTTGATTTATGATGTCATAGGGCACAAAGTTTTGAGCTGCTCCACAGACAATGGATGGTGAAAAATGTTCCAGATGACACTGAGAGCACCATGGGAAATGATCTGAGTATATGGGTACGTTTCTGTTTCAGAACTGAGAGCACAACAATAGAATAAAGTTCCTTTTGGGTATAAAAAAAGAAGACTCTATGGGTTCTCAAAATTAGTCTCCCATTCATTGTCTATGGAGCAGCTTCAGACGTGATACCCTATGACATCACAAGTTTGAGACTTACATCTTTGGTTTCTGGTTCACAAATACTGATCAAACTTTCTTTGGCCATGGAAATAACATTTTGGAAATCTTAATTTAGGTGGTGTTCCCCTTTACCATTCTGCCCAGAAACATTACTGTATGTCACACAGTAATTTTCCTCACCCAACTTTAACACTTAACAGGTAACACATCTCTGCTTTTTTTCATGGCAACTGATGTTGAACAGCTAACCCTGCTCTGGAGCAAGTTGTGTTCAGACTGTGGGATCACAACCTGTCAACACCTGACCACTGACCAATCAGATCACTGGAAAATAAAGTGTCCTGACATGAACAAAAGTCTGAAGTGACAGATAAGACAGAGTAGACCTCTGCCTTTATGTTGTTAAAGATCTGTGGAATCATTTCATTGCTCCAGAGCTCTATTTCCACTGGTTTTAAAACAGAGCCTCTAAGAAACAAGAGATTGTTTTCAACACTAAACACATGATTTTAACAATATTTGAACTTACAAACAAGTTTGTTTTAGTCAGCAGTGATAGCTGACAGTGTTGCTATATTCACACTCTGATTTCATCACTGCAGATAAAAATAACATGAGACATCTGTGTGACGAGAACTAGAAAAAAAGATTATATTTTATGAGAAAAATAATTTAGATTCAGATAGACCTCATCACTCATTAACTGGGCTTTCCTTTGGTAGCAGAAACAGTCTGGCATCACTTAAATTAAAGTGTTTGATGGGACAATTCAAAGTAGTATCGTCAACATCCAACAAAACAGCGTAAAATGGTATGGATTCAGACTCCACTTCTGTGCTACTACTACTAGACCTTTTAACAACACTGATCATTTGCATTGCATCTCTCTGACCCTCTGTTTGTGTCCCGCAAGCATGTCTCATGATATAAGATCATGCTCTTTATGGTGGAGTGCATTCCGTCCTGTGTATGATGAAACAGAAAAACAGCAAAAGCAAGAGGACAACAATGAGCTCTCACAAGCTGGTAGACCGTCCCCCAGCCACGTCACAGTGTTAGCCCACCCTACTCTGTGCGTGCTGCTGCAACAGGACCCTCAATGAGACAGAGGAGCTGGTGGGGATTGGCTCTTGTGCTCCAAGCATCTAGCCCTGCCCACTGAAATGCAAGCTGCTTGCTTCAGCCTCTCTTGTTTAAAAGAGTGTGCTGCATTGGCCGGGAATCGAACCCGGGCCTCCCGCGTGGCAGGCGAGAATTCTACCACTGAACCACCAATGCTGCTCATGAAGACTGCTGAGCCATCAGAAACTTTTTTCATGTTTTATGAGAAAAACACTGGGAACAACACTTGAATCAAAATTGTATCTTTCAGTCCTGTTAGCAAAGATACACACAGCACATGCTGGATGATAAATGACTCAGATGTATGTGTGTGTTGGTGTATGGCCAATATACCTTCTTGTCTTCCTCATTCTGTGCTGTAGTCAGCAAGCCATTCAACATGTGGCTTTTCTCCTCTTTTGTGTATACCAGAGACAGGAAGCTTTGGAGCATCAAGCTCAGCAGCTCATAGTCTAACCCTGGACCACTGGGAGCTTTGGACTCCTCAGCCACATGGGACAGAGTGGACTCTGATTGCTCTGTTGAAATCGCCACCTAACACACAAATGCACAGATATGGGAAAAAGAGTTTAACCACCGAAGCAAGGGGATCCACACAAGTTTTTAAATCAGCCTAAATCAAAAAGAGGCAGCAACACTGAACAATCCTCACATTACATGACATCTGACTATCTACTTTCAGAATATAAAGAGTACACATTTATGCTCAAAACTCAACACAATCTTAACAATGGATTTAGGATTTCAAACAGGATATGTCTTTAGCTGGTTAATAATCAGTACTTACGTAGTTATATCAATGCACAACAACAAGGTAGGTCACATGGAAAACTGCCCCCTTAATTGTCCACTCTACCCTCTGGTGGTGCTGCTGCTGTCTCTGAGCAAGTAGTGAGATAACAGGCACTCAGAAGGTGTCACTTCTGTTTTGGTCCACTAGGAGTCACTGCTGGCTTTCCAACACTGGGTAAATTCTAACTAAACTTCTATGTGACAGTAATCTGATTGTCTATGGGTTTTGGACTGTTGGTCGGACAAAGCAAGACATTTGAAGATGTCAGTCGTCACCTTGGACTTTGGGCAAATGTAAAGGGACTTACTTTTCCTGACGTTTTATGAACCAAACAATGAGTCTGCGGTGAAGGCTGCAGTTAAGAACATTAGGCAGGATCTGACCATCTTCATGATTCCCTTATTAACTTCACACAGAGGCTGCCATCACGGTCCAAAAATTAACTAACTAAAAGCAGTTACAATGTCAATGTTACTGTACACTGAACACTGACTGCACTGTGTACAGTGGCTCCTCAGCAGCTGCAGCACCATTGGTGGCCTGATGGATGAGGCACTCATCTCCTCGCGCTCTCTTTGTGGATTTATCTTCCTGTGACACAGCAGAGTGGCGCAGCGGAAGCGTGCTGGGCCCATAACCCAGAGGTCGATGGATTAAAACCATCCTCTGCTACAATGTGTTCTCTTACCAGGCAAAACTGAGTATTGTTCATACTTTTCATCCTTTCTCTACTATTTTATCAACAAAAATGAGGCAGATTCATTGAGAAAACAACTAACAGATTCATCAATAATGAAAATAAATGTGAGCTGCAGCCCTGTCATGTAGTTATACTGACTGACATGAATGTGTCTATGTATATGTGTACCTCTGCAGGCTGTGGATCCAACCTAGGGACAGTAGCTACACTGATGACTTTGAGGCTGTCACGGTAATGCTGATGTTGCCTGCGCCAGTCCACACCCTCAAAGATTCCCATCCCCATCTCAAGCTGGACACACAGTTTAAGGACGTTCCAACATACAGTGCGAGATTACAGGCACAGAGCAGGCTCCAATGAGAAAAGTTCTAAGAAACAAAGAGGGCCAGGGCCATCTTACCTCAGCCTCGGGGACCTGTGCGTACAAGGGAGGCAAAAGATCTGGGACAGTGTAGCTGAGCTGAACTACATCATGGAGCTTGGAATCCAGTGGCCCACTGTCCAAAGCTGGTCTCAGACCTGACCAGAATAGATCCAACTTCCTGACCTGCGCAGCCAGCTCGACACTACCATGAACCTCTGGCACACACAAAGGAAAGGATGATGTAATGTTAATAACAACATGCAATAAATAGAAAAAATAAGGGCATGCTGTTGAGTTTGATTCCATGTAAAAGCTGTTATATAGTTTTGATGTGTCTTATTCAGTACATACTGTATACTGACGGCTCTTTACCTGCATCCAATGCCGGAGAAGCTGTCAGACTCTGCTCATTGCCCTCACAGGGCTGTTGGTCTTGCCGTCCCTCAGAAGTTAGTGTGTGCTCTGAACACAATTTAACGACATTTGCTACATGTACACCGATGGCATCGAGTGCCACAATCAGGTGGGCTGGTAGAAGCTCAGCAGCAGGATGTAGTGTTCAGGACCATCCTGCGGTTCATCATCTATGCGCAGACACACATAACACAGAGTGAATTAATCAAATACATGTCTAACTCCTCTCTCTTTTATACACAAACACAAACACAGTACAATTCCGTGCATATACTGTAACAGTACGTGGTACCCAGTCAAGGATGTCTTGTGCATTTACAGTGTTTTTCAACTTTTGAAGCTTTCTGAACTCCATAACCCACACACAGTTGGTTTAAGTTTGCTGTATCTGTAGGATCTTTAAGTACCTGGAGTAGTAATCTGACTCTACCAAATATGGCTACTTCTTGTACTCACACGGATCTATACCTACTTTTTGCCATGGCCTGGAAGGTAGCTCAGTTGGCATTAATGACTCTTTCCTCTGTGTGCTTGTGTTCTCTCTGTGAAACTAAAGATTTTCTATTGGTTCTGTATCTTTGTTGACTCAATAATAATCAGCTGTTTCAGAGTTGGATCTATTGTCTTTCATTTGCATATTAAAGGATAACTTCTGTATTTTTCAACCTGGGCCCTATTTCCCCATGTGTATGGGTGTGTATGATTCATAGGTACAACTCGTTTTAAAATTGGTTCAGTATTGAGGGCAAATGCGTCCCGTATAAGTTTGCACATTAAAAGTGCTTTTTTTTCGCCACTGAGCGGTTCAGATCGCCAGTGCTATCTCTGTAAATAGCATACTAAGCGTTTCCCTGACCCCTGCAGTCCCTGACCCTTCACCTCCTCCCGGCTGTGACGCCATCTCGCGAGAGCTTTGCTTGTCGCCGGAAGAAAACAGAGGAGCCATGCTGAGCGCCGCTCAATGTGGCGCTGGTTGTCCCGGAGTACAGTTGAGGGTTTTACTGCATCGGTATTATGGCTGCATATTTACCCGATTTCAAGAATGAGGATGAGCCCTTTTATTACGATGGCCGCCTGTACTTATTTGAACCCGAGTATACAGATGAGGAGCTCCTACAAATTGAAGAGCAGACGAGGATAGAGAGAGGGCCATCGAGCAGACGAGGGTGAAGCAGGAGTTGCACGAACGCGAATCTCTGAGGACTGGTGGTGCTCCTTGCTGTGACTCCATGCCCACAGAGGAAGAATGTCTGTGTTGCAACGAGTGGGACCTGCTGCCCAATATTCATGGTCTTGATGTGTCCTGGGATAATACAGAAACTACCAAACGCTGTGTAACTACGTTAAAGGATTTCCCCCCTCTGATCAACAGGGCAGTGCTGGATACCTTTTTTCGTGTGCCCAAAATAAATTGGAGGAGGCGGCCAAAACCACAGGTACCAAATGGTCAACTATCCATCAAGTAAGTATAACTAATATGTCTTTATGCATGTAATACTGATACCTAGAATTGTCTCCGAGACGCACATTTACTGTTGCATACTTTGCCCTCGTATATATCCTGTACCCTGTTTTCTTCCGGCAACAAGCAAAGCTCTCGTGAGATGACGTCACAGCCGGGTCAGGGAAACGCTTAGTATGCTATTTACAGAGATAGCACTAGTGATCTGAACCGCTCAGTGGCGAAAAAAAGCACTTTTAATGCGCAAACTTATACGGGACACATCTGCCCCCATGTCTACCTCGCGGCTGCCGGCTGCATCCGCCTCCCTCAATACTGAACCAATTTTAAAACGAGTTGTACCTATGAATCATATGTACACATATACATGGGGAAATAGGGCCCAGATTGAAAAATACCTAAGTTATCCTTTAATACACCATTTTAGCTGACTATGAATAGCACATAGTTATCAGGTCTCTGAATGAAATTTGGTAGGTTCAAATGAATGTTTAGTTAAAAGGAGCTGTGTGAATCACAACTTTAATGGCTTACTGATGTCATATGAAGCTCGACTTACCTGAGGCCTGTACTACGAAGCAGGATTTTGAGTTAGCAAAGTAACTTAAGGGTTAACTCTGGGTTTTCAGTGCTACAAAGCTGGTTCTCATTTACTGGGATAAATCACCATGGCAACTGATGTTGAACAGCTAACCTGCTCCGCAGCAGGTTGTGTTCAGACTATGGGATCACAACCTGTCAGCACTCCGACCACTGACCAATCAGATCATGGGGGAAAAAAAAGTGTCCTGGCATGGACACTCCACTTCTGTGGAGTCTGAATCCATACCACAAGGGTTCCCTGCAGTCAGGGAGTAAATGCTACACCCTGCCCCAGCCACGTCACAGTCTCAGTCCACCCTACTCTGTGCATGCTGCAGCAACAGCACTCTCAATGAGATGGAGGAGCTGGTGGGGATTGGCTCTGCATCTAGCCCTGCCCACTGAAATGCAAGTTGCTTGCTTTAGCCCCTCCTGCTTAAAAGCATGGGCTGCATTGGCCGGGAATCGAACCCGGGCCTCCCGCGTGGCAGGCGAGAATTCTACCACTGAACCACCAATGCTGCATATAAACATGCTTGTGCCATATTTTTTTTTTTTTTCTACGAACAGCACTTGACTCAAGACTGTTAACAAAGATACACACAGCACGTGCTGCATGATAAATGATGATGGTGATTTCAACAGAGCAATCAGAGTCCACTCTGTCCCATGTGGCTGAGGAGTCCAAAGCTCACAGTGGTCCAGGGTTAGACTACGAGCTGCTGAGCTTGATGCTCCAAAGCTTCCTGTCTCTGGTATACACAAAAGAGGAGAAAAGCCACATGTTGAATGGCTTGCTGACTACAGCACAGAATGAGGAAGACAAGAAGGTATATTGGCCATACACCAAGTGTTGTTCCTAGGATGTTGTTTTTTCTTCTCACAAAACTTGAAAAAAAAATTTTATGGCACAGCAATAACCATATGCAGCATTGGTGGTTCAGTGGTAGAATTCTCGCCTGCCACGCGGGAGGCCCGGGTTCGATTCCCGGCCAATGCAGTATATGCTTTTAAGTAGGAGGAACTGAGGCAAGCAGCTTGCATTTCAGTGGGTAGAGCTAGATGCTTGACGCACAAGAGCCAATCCCCACCAGCTCCTCTGTCACATTGAGAGTGCTGTAGCTGCAACACACACAGAGTAAAGTGGGCTATATTTTCAAGATGAGCGCTACCTAAAGTAAGTTTTTTTAAAACTCCTTTGACAAATGTGGCTTCTATTTCATAGGTTTAAGCAACAGAAACACATTGGAATCATATTGTATTTACACTCCAATTTGCATACCACCATTTTGGAGACAGGGAAAATTGGGGAGTGAGATGGTGAAGGGTATTGAATTGATGAATTGAGGCTAGATTGTAGAAATTAAATGTTTCACACATTTAATTTCACTTCATATCACAAATTACTTGCACATCCACTTTATCATAAACATTAAGTCCTGCTGTTTTATTTGTGCTTGTGCAAGTGAACCATGACTTTTCCATCAGCACCTTTCAATTGTAAAAATTACAAGCCAACTCAAATCTCACATCATATTCCTTGCAATATTACTTCAGCCCTGTCTCATCACCCCCATATAGTTGTTTTCATATACAGTTTTTGTGAATAAAACAGTAAATGAACGTGTGATGATCTCCGTGTTTGAGACGGGAGCGGGCGGCGGGAGGTCCGCTTCCAGCGAGGGGAGAGGTAGAAATATAACAAAATAAGATAAAATAGGAGAAACCTGTCTCCCTCTTTTATTTTATTTTCAGCGTTTAATCAAGGTGGAGGCGGGCAGCGGGAGGTCCGAGACTTCCAGTGAGGGGAGCGGTAGAAACAAACAGCCAATGTGTGTGTGTTCTGTTCAGGTGTTGTCACGTAAATAACAGTGCCCAAGTATGAATGCATTTAAGTATTTTTTATTACACTGATGTGGTTAATTTGAGGTAATAGTGTTACTGTAGAAACCAGAGAATCACTTTTTGTTGTTATATATTCTCAGGGAGATGATACAAGCTCTAAATCTGAAATACACACTACACACAAATGTGTATTTTCATCTAATTGTACTGTGCAACAGTTAGAATAAAGTTTTTGTATTTGTATGATTGCATTTGTGTTTATTATATACTTGTTTAAGTATAGCAAGTATAATGAATATAATGTAGGAATTGGTAAGACGAATCGGTAAGGAATCGGAATAGTTAAAATCCTAACGAGTCACAACCCTAGTGATGAGTGAATGTGGGCAAGAAGAGGGCAGAACATGAGTGTGATCTGAGCGCAGATAATTCCAAGTTGATTTTGGATTTTAAAAAGGCAAAGGATTGCCCAAGGAATGAGTCCTAAAACCCGGAAATTAGTTAGCATTCTGTGCTCCCAGTTCTGTCATCTCAATCTCTTTTGAATGGGTTTTTGGTTCCATGCCTGAAATAGGGTCTATGATTTACACAAGGTTGAGAGACTTTCTCCTTTTGTTCTACAACATAAAATACGTCATGTAATACCCCACTCATGAATTCTGAAACTTTTATGTGTCTTAAAATAGGCGGTTGCTAACAAGCGGCTAAATGAGACTACAGAACGTCATCACACTGAACACAGCTTTACAGCCTCATTGTGGGGGCGACGTTGAGCCTAATGTTAACTTTTTACCTCTGGTGATTGCATTTAGGCTTTAAAAATCATAAAAGTGGTGTTCATATGTGAAGATTATTTTGCTTAACAAAATGTGTACATGTAAATGTTTGTTTGCCACAGAGCTTATTTTCTGCAATATTCCAAAACCCAATGGAAAAATCCCATTGGCTTTTTGACAAGGGAACCTGGGCAATGCTTACTTCTGTGTCAGTATATTCTGTATTTTTGGCGCATACCATTTTGGCTTTTGACACTTTTAGTATTTTTAGTATTTACTTTTAGTAACTGGGTATTTACCAGATGTGAAGGTTTGTTACATGTTAAGTGACACTCAGATTCTTACAATATATTATTCACACATTTTTATATTATTAAACAATGATAAGTACAAAACATAGAGAACTAATCAACCATAAACAAAAAATATTAAATCTGCTAGTAAACCTAGAATCATCAGCATTATTTCAGTGAAGGCTGGATGTATTTTGTGGATGGTCCTTATTCTGTAATTTTCTAGATGTAAAAGAGATGTATGGTGAACATTCTACACCTTTTTGCTGCTTTCTGTTGTTCTCTCAGCTTGTCTACCTTATTCCTCTGGCTTTGCAGTGCCATGTGATCATGTTCTATTGTTATTTTTATTTATTTATGTATTTTATTATATGCTGCACTGACCTTACATTGCGATATGCTTGTGTGTATGTTTTCTAGAATGTTTCGGTTGCACGTTTATTGTGACTGATTGAACTGTGGTCTTATTGTTTGTACTGTTAAGCACTCTGTGTAGGCGTACTATGAAGGGTGCTATATAAATAAAAGTTTACTTACTTACTTACTTACTTCTACCCTCTCTGCATTTAACTAGTAAGATCTGTAGTAGTGTTAGCTTTTAAAAAGATAAAAATCCAGAATAGCTTTAACAGTAAACAACACATTTAAAATGATTGCTTTTGTGTTCCTGAAATCTCTGCAATCCAAAGACCTAGTACTGTACTCCTACTACTCTTAAATAGAGAGAACTAAATAAAACAAAACATATATTTATTCCCATATTTTTATAAGGTGCTGTGTATAATGTATAATTCAAGTCCATGAAGTCCAGTAGATCAAAACCACCTTTATCTTTAGGTCCAGAAAGCAGGGTTTTCTTCAGATGATGGTGCTTATTCTTCCATACAAAGTTAACAAACATGTTATTAATATCTTTACATGTGGAATCACAAACATTGAGGGAAAGGGCTGGATACACAAATCTGGAAACACCTCCAGCTTTAGTCAAAAGGACTCTGAGGATTGCCTCTGAAATTTCAGGTTTTGTGATGGGTTGTTCACAATTTGTTTTAAAGTGTTCTGAGATAGTGGGTGTAAAATTTTTTACTGACTCAATAAATCTATCACAATCATTGATATTAGAATTTGACTTGTATGTATTACTGTAGAATGAACCAACATATTTTGAGATGTCCAAATGATTAGTGATTATGTTATCATCAATCTTAAGTGCAGAGATATTGTTTCTCTTTTGGTTTCGTTTCTCAAGAGCAAAAAAGTAGCTAGAATTTCTTTCACCTAGTTCCAGCCATTTTGCTCTTGACCTTATGAAAGCCCCTTTAGCCTTGTTAATATATGCATTGTCTATTTCCTCCTTTAGTCTTTTCAATTTAATTTCTTCGTCCTCTGATAGATTATCTTTCTTCATTAATGTGTTTAATTCATTCATGATACTGATTTCTTTAGTATCATTATATTTTTTTATTTCTTTACTCCGTCTCATTGCTACTTCTCTTACCTTGAATTTAAAAAATTCCCATTGTGTGTAACTCATTTTGGTATCCCCAAATATCTGTTCCGCTGTTTTTTTCACTATATTACAATACGTACCATCATTTAATAAATCATTATTTAGCTTCCAGAAACCACGTAAATTTCTTTGTTTTTGTTTATTGCCTACTAAATGAATTGTAATCAATTTGTGATCAGATAATGGAGCAAGATCATGGGAGGATTCTGAAACAAATTGTAGACATGAAGATGATATAAACCACAAGTCAATTCTAGATTGCAAAGATCTATTTGCATTTCTCCTGGTAAACTCTTTTATATCAGAATTTAAGTATCGCCACACATCTATAACTGAAAGTTGTTCACAGATAAATGCAGTGCTTTTAAATCTTGAATGCTGGATTGTTCTTACCGGTACTCTATCTATAAGATCGTCTGGAGCATCATTATAATCTCCTCCAAGAATCATGTGTGCTCCCTTGTGTTTCAATTTAAGAGCTTCAAGTTTCTTACATAATTGCGTACACATAGTTTTTGCCTGAGTTGTGTTGTTATGATTATACAGATTACAAACTACAAAGAAGGTGTTATCCAATTTGAAAACCAGAATAATCCATCTACCCTCATCTGAAGATAATGACTCAATAATGTTGCCTTTAAATTTGTTAAGGAGAATGGCTACACCTGCTGACTGTTGAGAGGCATGACAAAAATAACATTGATCACCCCACTGTGCTTTCCAAAATTTCACATCCTTATCACTTGAATGAGTCTCTTGTAAAGAATCAAGTCAGCATTTTTCCGTCTACAGAAAATAAAAATAGATTTTCTTTTGGTGCTGTCACGGATACCTCTGACATTAAGGGATATTATTTTTAAGGAACTAAAATGTAAGTCTGCCATGAAAGAAAAAAAAAGAATAAAGTGAACTGGATGTCTGTTAAGATAACTACGAACTTGTAAAGTGCTAAGATATAAACACTTAAGGAAGATACTCTCAAAAGGGAAAACTCTAAGTATTGAGTACCTTAAGTAAAATTCTTCAGACTCTTTTTTCTTTCGTTTTTTAAATGAAGTGAGCCAATTGCTCAAGCAAGCAAGTGGTTGTACCACTGTATAAAAAGTAGGCTGTTTAACTACAACGTAAATTCGTAAATTGCATTAAATTTAACATAAATGAGTCATATCATCGCAATCATGTTTTACAGTGGACAAAAGGTGATTTAGTAGGAATACCTTTTTAAGTAAGATAAGTTTCACAGAAAACTTAAAGAAATTATTATTGATTATAAACATGTTACCCAATGAACCTGAGGTATTTCAAACATCTTATTCAATTTAAACAAGTGTCACAGTGAGCTTAAATTAGTTATTACTAATTGTGAACAGTTACACCGTAAACCTGAGGTAGTTGAAAGACCTTGTTAATATTAGGTAGCTTTCATAGTGAACTTAGGGTATTTAGATCACCTTATTGATCCATTAGTGTCCTCTTATGCAGTGTGTCTTACACCGTCGATAATGGCCACTGGGCCAATCCATTTGGTCTTTTTCCCTTCGTCGCGGGCTTGTTTGACAATTGGTCAGAGTTTGTTTCTGCACTGTCTCTGTAGGTGAGATCTTCTGCCAACCTAAGATTCTTTTTCTTCATCACATCAGAGTTGAGGGAAGCCCTCCATACTTTGTGTCGGAAGGTGCGCATGGTCAGTTGCATGATGATGGGGCGTGAGCTGTTTTCTATGAGGGGCCTTACAAGACATATTCATTGAATGAATTCATGAATCTGTCATTCAGCCCATTAATAACTTTTAAGATGTCGGCATTAGACCCAGCTTCCTCTCTCACCTCATGAGCTTCGGTGCGGATCTTCTTTGGGTTGGGGCTGTTGAGAGGGGTCTGGGGAAGAGGTTCGCATAAGCCTGGAAAGGATTTATCAGGCTCCAGGTCCATTATCAGTCCTCCCTTTCTTCTTGCCTCTTTTTTGGCAATATTCGCGAGCTTGTCCCGTTGCCGCTAGCTAAACTTTTCTTTACAAGCTAACAGTTCACTGTCTCGGAAACGCGACGTCGAAAAAACTCCGTTCTGTCTTTTTTGGAGAAAAGTGGTCCTACTATCCGTGCATAACATGCAAGTGCAATGGGTCACTTCTCTATAAAATTTCGTCTGAGTCCGTTTAACTCAATTAAAACGTTTGGTACTCATCAGAAATCCACGAGCTCACAGAAAAGCATCTACACAGGTCGCCAGCTTGGACCAACCCCCAAAGTAGGATGTTGCCATGGTGATATCATCATGGTCTGTGACGTCACATTCACCAGAGTTTGTAAATAGACCCCACTGACTGTATATTGTTCTACTGAATGCCAGTAGAGGCAGAGGACCATGAGGGCTTCACAAGACATCTTGGTAAGTATAAAAGGTACACTTTGTCCTCAACGTTTTGGTTTTTTTTTTTTGTTTGGGCCATATATTTTAATTGATACGTTTAAGTGTACTTACAGGAAATCATATTTTATTTAGACGCTGTGGTGTCATCCAGTGGGCCGGATTGGACCTCTTGGCGGACCGGTTCTGACCCCACAGTGTTTGACACCCCTGATATAGGCTATAATGCATTCAGACACTTAATGCATTATAGCCTATATCAGGGGTGTCAAATTCATTTCTTTTCTTGTTTTTTTTTCTATAACTTGCTCCTGAAACTTGGCAGCTCTTGGGCTTCACAGGTGCAACAATTTTAGTTTTGGTAAGTCATCCATTCGGCCGGATTGGACCTTTTGGCAGACCGGTTCTGACCCCACAGTGTTTGACACCCCTGATACAGCCTATAATGCATCCAAACACTTAATGCATTATAGCCTATACCAGGGATGTCAAATTCATTTCTTTTCTTTTGTTTTTTTTCTATAACTTGCTCCTGAAACTTGGCAGCTTTTGGGCTTCACATGGAAAATACTATTTACAGAATCGTATTAGAGGCTTTTCAGCCTATCCTGACCCAGTATTTTGACAGAATACCTGCAGATCAATGGAGCACAATAGCTGCAGGTACCTGTGATGCAGACACCTGAGCTTCACTGCATATTTTAATTGCTGAAATTATTATTAATTAATTAATTAACTGAGGAAGAACTTTCTTCTTTCTTCCAACAACTAAACTAATTAAATAATAAATAAATAAATAAATAAATACATATATATATATATATATATACAGTACAGGCCAAAAGTTTGGACACACCTTCTCATTCAATGCGTTTTCTTTATTTTCATGACTATTTACATTGTAGATTCTCACTGAAGGCATCAAAACTATGAATGAACACATGTGGAGTTATGTACTTAACAAAAAAAGGTGAAATAACTGAAAACATGTTTTATATTCTAGTTTCTTCAAAATAGCCACCCTTTGCTCTGATTACTGCTTTGCACACTCTTGGCATTCTCTCCATGAGCTTCAAGAGGTAGTCACCTGAAATGGTTTTCCAACAGTCTTGAAGGAGTTCCCAGAGGTGTTTAGCACTTGTTGGCCACTTTGCCTTCACTCTGCAGTCCAGCTCACCCCAAACCATCTCGATTGGGTTCAGGTCCGGTGACTGTGGAGGCCAGGTCATCTGCCGCAGCACTCCATCACTCTCCTTCTTGGTCAAATAGCTCTTACACAGCCTGGAGGTGTGTTTGGGGTCATTGTCCTGTTGAAAAATAAATGATCGTCCAACTAAACGCAAACCGGATGGGATGGCATGTCGCTGCAGGATGCTGTGGTAGCCATGCTGCTTCAGTGTGCCTTCAATTTTGAATAAATCCCCAACAGTGTCACCAGCAAAACACCCCCACACCATCACACCTCCTCCTCCATGCTTCACAGTGGGAACCAGGCATGTGGAATCCATCCGTTCACCTTTTCTGCGTCTCACAAAGACACGGCGGTTGGAACCAAAGATCTCAAATTTGGACTCATCAGACCAAAGCACAGATTTCCACTGGTCTAATGTCCATTCCTTGTGTTTCTTGGCCCAAACAAATCTCTTCTGCTTGTTGCCTCTCCTTAGCAGTGGTTTCCTAGCAGCTATTTGACCATGAAGGCCTGATTCGCGCAGTCTCCTCTTAACAGTTGTTCTAGAGATGGGTCTGCTGCTAGAACTCTGTGTGGCATTCATCTGGTCTCTGATCTGAGCTGCTGTTAACTTGCGATTTCTGAGGCTGGTGACTCGGATGAACTTATCCTCAGAAGCAGAGGTGACTCTTGGTCTTCCTGTCCTGGGTCGGTCCTCATGTGTGCCAGTTTCGTTGTAGCGCTTGATGGTTTTTGCGACTCCACTTGGGGACACATTTAAAGTTTTTGCAATTTTCCGGACTGACTGACCTTCATTTCTTAAAGTAATGATGGCCACTCGTTTTTCTTTAGTTAGCTGATTGGTTCTTGCCATAATATGAATTTTAACAGTTGTCCAATAGGGCTGTCGGCTGTGTATTAACCTGACTTCTGCACAACACAACTGATGGTCCCAACCCCATTGATAAAGCAAGAAATTCCACTAATTAACCCTGATAAGGCACACCTGTGAAGTGGAAACCATTTCAGGTGACTACCTCTTGAAGCTCATGGAGAGAATGCCAAGAGTGTGCAAAGCAGTAATCAGAGCAAAGGGTGGCTATTTTGAAGAAACTAGAATATAAAACATGTTTTCAGTTATTTCACCTTTTTTTGTTAAGTACATAACTCCACACGTGTTCATTCATAGTTTTGATGCCTTCAGTGAGAATCTACAATGTAAATAGTCATGAAAATAAAGAAAACGCATTGAATGAGAAGGTGTGTCCAAACTTTTGGCCTGTACTGTATATATATATATTATACTTAAATAATTTTGTTTGTGTTTTCTTCTATCTATCTATCTATCTATCTATCTATCTATCTATCACATAGATCTATATATCACCATAGACTGTACTTAAAATGTGTTCAGAAACATATTTTAGTGCACTGTTTGGCTGTTATTAAGAATTTGTAAACACCATGACCATCATCACTTCCAAACAAAAGCATTTTGGTTTTCAAATCATTTGACAAAGCAATGAAATAATACATTTAAAATGAAAAAATGCATTTGAAGTATCTGCTGCATAATTATGTCACACTGTGTGTTACAGAATATCCCTTATCAACAATTTAAATGGAAATGGAAATCATTTCTCATGGTATCATGTCAAGTATTCCTTTTGTCCACAAGATGGCAGTGTGATCTCTTTTTTGTGAGACTCCAACCTCTTGAGCTAAAACATGAATCCCCAAATAGCAGAAACAGTTTACACATTATTTTCACAAGTGTACATAAATTGTAGTCATTATAATAGTACACTGTGTAGCCATTCCACATGAGAGTAATCCATAAAATGCAAACATCCGACTTCCAAAAATCAACCAGTTCTGCTTGGTCCAGTCACTGAATGAAGCACTTAAATAAAATTTTAGCAACACCAACAGGAAGGGTTTCTTATTCTTCTTTGATAAACTGTATGAATCTTGAGTAGAATATAAATCTATTTTTGGACCATAATAATACACAAAAAAGGCACAGCAGATTTAACATTGGCCTGGTTTCATTCAGAGAGAGGGTGATTTTTGAATGCTAATTATGCAAATACTGAATAAATATAAAAATGCTGTATTAAATTAATGATAATGAAGAGTGAAGTGTGAAAAAGGGATTGTGGCCACTTCACCACTCCTACACACTGTCAGGTAACAATCAAAAGAGCCACACAACATATCATAGAGATGATAATTCTTTTTTAAATTTTTAATAAATTGAAAAAAAAGGGAAAAAAAGGAAAAGAAAATTCACAGTTACTGTTTCAAGTAAAGTCGTGTTAATCTTGTCAAACCTCACAAAATATGCCTCCTCTGTGCATTGTATTCAGCTAGTCATATAATTACACATCTCTAAAAACCAGTTTGCACAGAGCTGTTGTCATGCCTTTTAGGGGAAAACAGACACTTTCGTGACTGTATTTTGACATTTTACTGGAAAAGAATGAGCAAGTTAAACATGAACAGTCAGCCTAAAGCGCTTCCTGTTTTACTTTCTGTACAGCTCATCTGAAATTATCAGCAGGTTTGACACCAGAGATATGCTCTCATGTCGAGGGTCACACTGACTGCTTATTTTATGTTTTCCCGAGGGATTCCTCTTGGCACGTACACTTACTACAATCTATAATATACACCATTTGTATGATAGAGGCTTTTTTGGACTGCCAGCAAAGATACTCCATTTAAAAAGTAATGACTCAATGTGGTACACATGCTGAACCTCTGTTAAGAATTACTCAGTAGCACTGAATTTATGGAGTGCTTCTTGCTCTATTGATCAGAGCTTATTGTAAAGAATTTTATGCACCACTGGAGCAGATTTATCAATGCAAAGAGCCATTGTCCTGAAGGTGATTTCACCCAATGAACAACCTACTTCCAACGGCTCCCCATAAAAGGTCAAAAGTGGGACAACGCCCACTTGTCAGATGCCAGAGAAATCCACGTTTGAAGCCAGCAGTGCGTTAGTTATGGAGGAGTTGTCAGCTTCAAACCTTCCACAGGCAGCGTCCTATGAAGGTCACACACCAGCAGCCAGATAAACACTGTAGTGACACTTAGATAACACCCTATCCACGTGCTGCAAATAGCATAGCAACATCTCAAAATATCCTTATTTTTTTTAGGAATACGCTGCTGTTAAACATGTGCATCATGTGTCTGTTGGGGCTATTTTGTTTCATGTCGTTGTCGTAATGATTTATTTAAGAACTTCGTCCACTTTCTACTCAGTTACTCAAAGTATTACCCAAGTTATTACATCAGGAGAAGATAAAAACAACTTTATTCAGAGGGAAATTGCTGAATAATGAACAATTCAAGAGCGGCTCAACACCATATGTAAAACCAAAAAATACTTGAGACACAAAATGAAAATAAAATAAGACACCAAGTTCTTGGGAAAGCACTGGCTGTACTTTACATGGTGTTACACTCAGGACATCAAGGTATTTATGACCACATGCTGCAATTAATTTTAAGTCATGTGCTCGCAAACATTTTAACGCTGTATTTAGATGATGGGTAGCTGGACTTGTGTCAGATATCAAGTAAATCAACAGTCAATAAACCGGGCAAGTGCAAATGCTGAAAGAAATGTTAAGGGCAAGAGGCTTGAGTGACCGTATGGAAGTCCAGTTCGAATGCACATTTAAGTTATTTATGCTAAAAAGACAGGCTTTTAGCTGACATAGCATTAACTTGTTCACTATTATGAGTCGAGTACCCATACAGCTACTGTTGCTAATGCTATGTTGCGATTTCAGTCATGGCGGGGTTGCTCAGCGCTGTTATCTGTGATCAAAACAATCATAGGCTACTAAGAATAACTGAATCAGTGTGTTGAATGTTGTAATGCTTGAATGTCACTGCAGGTTGCGCGTTAGCCAGGTGGCTGGTGTGAGCCACTGAAATATCATATCAGTAAATAAGGTCTGCACTGGATTACTGTGTTGCAAAATGGCATTTTATTAACACAAAAAATATATTCCGTGTAGCAGCAAAACTGCTATTTACTGTTATTGAATAAAATTCTGTGACATGATTTACAATGATGTATCATCTGGTGTCTCCTGTGCTTGCCCAATAGTTAGAGGAATTGGACAGGGTAAAGGAGATGTGACGCCATTGACAGGCATCTAAATGTAATGCACTGTTAGCCTACCTTGAATAAAATTACAGATTTGCCTGGGTTTGAACACTGTTCAAAATATTTGGGATCATTTTACACACCAAAATAGGCCTATATGACATATTTCAAATGATTTTTAGACAATTCACTTTATAAATGTCACATATTACACCCTTGACACTGTTACTAAGTACACCCTCAGCCTCAAAATGTCATAGAACACACAAACTACATTTTACATTACTGTTTTTTTCTTTATTTCAAGGCAGCTTCTTTGTATTTTATCACATTAAACACTTTTTTCCCTGGTTATTCATGGTATTGTGCTTGGCTAGCAAAGTATGCTAGCAGAGTATAACATTTAGTGGCAGACATTTGTTAAATGGCATGGAACAAGGCTCGTGATTTTAGGCACAGCCGTGCTTCAAACTAAATGCTAATGTAAGGATGCTAGCATGCTAACAATGACAATGCAAACATGCTACTATTTAGTAAGTGACTGCAGTGATACAGGAGGCCAGGGACGATTTTTGGTTTTGATGTTATTATTAAAACAAACTCTTGAACGTTTTGAATACAGTTTTTATGTCAGTAACTTTGGTGTTCTGGTGACAATTAAGAAATGTTTTTAAAGGCAATGTTAGAGTCACAATACTGACTGAAACACCAGAAGTCAAATGTTAGCTTACACCTGCGCCCATGTGCAGGGAAGCTATCAAGGCAACTGTAATTCCACATTTAATATATTTATAGAAATGCAAAGGGCCACAATAAACTCCCAAGAATAAAGATAAAGTTAGAACAATAAATATCAATAGAACAATTTTAGATCAAGTTTCAGTAGGCCTATAATTAAACATATAGTTGTACAAATATAAAACACAAAACTTTGACAAGTATGAGACATCAGTTTGCCCACTGGCAGGCAGAGACAGATCCTTAAAGGTCATGTGCATACTGAGTTTCATGGTTCTTTTTCATTTCTGATTGGTGCAATTTGAGATGTTACAATTGGCCCCAGTCTCCCCTACACTATGGGCACCGTCCCTCAGCCTGTTTTAACTTCTGTCAGATTGCCCTCAGTGCAATGGTGTTTATGTGCAACTTGGCAATGCGTAGTAGATTTAAAATTCCACTCACTGACACTGCCAGCTCTGACTGCAGCAAGAGGCAAGTGTTGGAAAGATCTGAATTTTAGTGCCCAGAAGTCATGGACTATTAACCAACCTCCAGCATTTTAGGAGTTCAACTTTCTCTGGATGGAGACCTCATTCTCTGCTGTTTGGGAGTCTCTGTCTATTGATGAAATCATTGTACAGGAAGGATGATAATGCAAAGCCCAGAGAGGCATTGTTTACTCTCAAGAGACAGATAAACATTTCTGAATTATGCTGGATCTCAGTGTAACATGCGTGCACCCTCAAGCCACGCTCATCAGATATCCACCTTCCCAGAAAGACAAGTTCCGTGGGTCAGGAGGAAACATGGAATCAAGCCCAGTTTATCTCGGGAGCAAACAGGCCTATCCAGTGACTCGGACACCCCCCTGGGGATGGAGTGGGACTCAAAGCTGGTAAACATCTGTAGGCTTTCGCGGCCACAATATGTGTTGTATAGGCAGTGGGCATGTGCAATCACTGTGATTGACTCTACAGCTGTGGCAGGGGAGTGCCCGCTTCACAACACGGTGCTGTCACTGAAACCCACACTGTGTGGGGTTGAGATGAATCACGTTGACAGTGAGAATCTCAAGTACCACCGATGGATTCATGAGCTTCAGTGAATGAGCTGCCAAGCCAGTACGGTGCAGCCTGCAGCTCAGATTCTTCTGGTTGCAGCAGTGTGAAAGGGCCTTCAGTACTTTTCCAAGAGGCTCGAGGAGGCTGGATTAATTACGTTGATGTGTCTCTCGGTAGGACTACTTGCTCCCTCTGCATTTCTTTGGACACACAGCATAAACCAAAGAAACTACAAATGTCACATTGTCAGTGAATCTAAACCAATTAACAAATCAGCAGAATGGGCTTAAGAAACTCCTGGTTATTAAAGGAACAGTTTGACATTTATTATCAACTATATATAGGGATTTTAAATATGGTAATAATGCTGGCATTTACCATGCAGCCTTTTTTTTATATATAAACATAAACAGACAGACCCTACACTTTCACGGGCCCCACAATGCCAACTTGTAATGCTGACCCACATTAGCACAGCAAGGGAAAGGGGTCAGACGAGGCTGTGTATCTGTGACAAAGTAAATGATCACTAGTGCTTTGTCCCTTCACAATGACGGCGACGCGTCTTGCACAAGATCATGTGCCTTTTTGTCATTAACCTACTGTAACCATGTGACCCCATTCACCAGTTTGTGCAAGACTGACGTGACACTATAACCTGCAATACCTTTATGCAATCGACACGCTTACTTAAGCCTCAAACTATGCATTTACAAAGATGAGAGGCTGAGTTGGAGGCACAGATGTCACAACTACAAATGTCCCACACAAGTGTCATAATCTTGGTTCATCTGCCTTGCATTGGCACAGCTGTCAAACAGAGGCCCTCAAAATCACTATGGAGACACCTCCATTAAAGACAGTGAGAGAAATGTCACACAAACTCTGCAGGTTCGCACCACAAGCAGCTGATGCGCTTACATAAGCAGCCTCAGCGGCACACAAACTGCTACTGAAGTACGATCTTACCTGAATGTTTCTCAGCAGCCCCAAAGGATCGCAGGAGGGATCCATGAAATATTAATACTGGGAAGTGTGGGGACTCACAAAATAATGCCAAGAGCAGTAACTGAATGATTCAGGAATGTGTAGTTGGAAATGTAAAGCGATTACCAAAGTTTTAGTTTAAATGAATTAGCCAAATAAACAGTATAAAGTGTTCTGAAGTGACTGCTGGTGGCCTCCATGATGTCAAGCTGAAAATTCTTCACCACACTAGCGAGGACCACGCATAATAAACACAACACATTCTTGTAGAGCTCTTGTTGTGCCGGTTTAGAAAGCCTGCATTGTGCCACTGTTGTCTGCCCACTCCAGGCTCGCAGGCTCAGTCATGGCTCCAGAACACACACAGTAATGTTCTGTGACTGGACAAACAAAATGACTCTCACTTTGAGCCACTGCACTGAATCAAGTCCACAACTGTGAAATGAAGTTTAAATTTTTTATTGTCAAATAGACAAGAACTAGTTTCCTTCAACAGGAGGTTCAAATGGTATTTAAAAAATTAAATGAACAAAAAAAAAAATTTCGGGAGCTCACCAAAAATCACAAACTACTCGCTGGACCTCTGGTTATTTCTTTGCGTGTCCGAGTTAACGGATTATAAAAAAAAAACAAAAACAAATAAGCTTTTACATTTGGGTGAAACACCTCTAACCTTTAAAGGTTCTGCATTGAAAAGATGTGTCTGGGGGAAGGGTTGGGGTATAAAAATAAAAATACAATAAAACAATTACACTAAACACAGCTGTGATCTGAGTTAAAAAAAAAAAAAAAAGTACATTTTCATGACATTTAAGGCATCCACATTCCCCTAGTGTGATGAGCCCACACCATGACAGCAGCATCTTCACAAGACATTCAGTCTTTAAAAAACATCCGCAGCCCTAAATACAGCATTGCACAACAAGCTACAATATCAGTCTCCTATTCAAGCCTCGGTGTGTTTACTGCTGCTGAACACATTCAAAGTGGCTAGTGTCGTTAACAAAAAGTGTACCCACAGTATGTCCCTCTCAAACATGTTGAAGTGAACATTGTTTTACATTCATCTGCAAAATGTACAATTCAAAACTGTGTTTGAGCAACAAATGCTCTGATTAGGGAGAAAAACATCCAGAATATTACAATTGTGCTGATTAAAAAAATGCACTTAGAAACACTGAAGCCAAACCCAGAACTATCAGGCTCATTTATGTTTTAAGCTTTTAACTTTACATCCCAAGTTCCAAACTGAACTGACTGGCTACTAATAGTTGAACTGACAAACAGTATTGTACAAAAACATTGTAGAAAACATGACACTGCTTGAGTGTCATTTACATTTGGGCAGAAGTGCGTTTACCCACAGGAAACCCGATATCCCACTCTAATCCCTCCCATAGTTTAGCACTCCTCTACCACGGTGCCAGCCGAGGAGGAGTACAGTTTTTTCTTGATGAGCCGGAAACCTGGACTCAGTTTAAGTGCATGTCTAAAAGTCGGTGCAAAGCAAGTCCCCATAAATAGGAAGTCCCGTAGGCTGGGCCAGGCAGTGCCATCCTGCTTGAAGACAAGCGTCAGCTCGAATGTGGGCACCACAGTGGCATCGTACACGATGCGCTCCAGCCGCTTGCAGCCCTTGTCCAGCTCCAGGTGGACGTAGAGGACGCAGCCTCGAAGGCCGCAGGGCTCACAAGATGCCAGCCGCAGGACTTCACGAGCTATCCTCCGCGTGAGCTTCTCTGGTACCAGCACAGAGGAGCAGTGCAGCGTTGTCTTCTTTGCTCGTGACAGGCAGTTTTCAAACATCTTAGCCAGCTGTTGACAAGTTCTGTCCTCAGTGACATCTGCGTTCCTCTGGGGTTCTGCCAAGCAGTGATCCCAGAAATCCAGTTCTGGGAAAACAAGTCAGGTTGAACGTTTAGGGACCAGTGCCTGATATGTTACTTAACTAAACAACTACAGGGCAATCAGTGGCTATTTCAAGATGACAACATGCACAAATAACACTACAGTTTTTCCTTTACTTCTGACCAGTCCTTAATTATTAATGAAAAGGTGATTGAGAGAATTGATCTGCTTTTGCATCCTCTCTCACTCACATGAGAAAAAGGTGGATAAACATCACAGACAGACTGCTACACCTCCCAAAAACCCTAAGATAGAGATCAGGCCAATCACAAATAAGTTTTGTCATACAATATTGTAGCTTTGGACAAGAGAAATGCTGCTATATTTGCTATTATGCAGGCTGCTACTGTACAGGCAGGCTAAAGGGATGACTTCATCCTCTGTTGACTCCCCTCTCCCATCACCCCTCCCCTTCACTGCTGCAGCCATGCACCACACAGGGATAAACAAGCACACAACTGGAAGTATCCAGCAACCAGCAGGTTTATCTATACAGACAGAAAACACAGAAACAGCCAGCACGCTTACCTTTCTCAATGCAAGCCGGATCATATCTTCTGTCGACCAGCTCTGAGATGCATTCGCTGCTTTTGGTCTTCAGTGTGCTTGTGGCGACCATGGTGACAGTCCGGCTTTCTTCAGGGGTGTTTTCCTGTGGTTTCAGCAAAGCTGCCTGAAAAAACGACGTAGCAGAGTCAGTGCAACAGTCGAAGCGGGTTGTTTTCAGCTTGTTAAGAGGCAGGTGGCTCATTAAGGAAGCTACAATATGACGTCAGCGCTTCAAACGGTTAAAATGCAAGGTTAACGTTAGCTACAGCAAGTCACCCGCTAACAAGTTAACAACTTTAGCTGCTCATTTTAAGCTAACAAACATAGTTCGGAGTGTTAAATTACTTACCTTAAATATTATTTAGTGCAAAATAATTTAGTTCAGACGGTTTCTCATAAATAAATTCTCACGCGCACGCCAATTTCTCTCTCCCACACTGACACAGACACACAAACATACATACACACTGCAGCTGACAAAACTTCTGAGCAACATTTATACCTCACTCAACTCAGCTGACCCGAGGGTTTGACCAATCAGAGCGCGCCTCTCAATGTTAAAGGTAGCTCTTCTCTGATTGGCTCGAAATAGTGTTTGAATTAAATAATTGACCAATTAATTGGGGAGGATTCTTCTGTTGCTATGTGGAAGGGGCAACATGCTGGATAAAGATGGGGAAGTGAAGTTTGGTATTTGCTTTGCAAAGCGGATTTTGTGGGATAAATCCACCTCAACGCTGGTTTTTGTTCTCACACAGGGATTCATCCACCTGTTTGGCAGGATTTGCAGTCGCCTACTGACACCATGAAGCCGACTAAAACTAAACAGAGAACACACAACTCATATTACATGTTGAATGAAAACTCAGTGACCCACTTAATGTCAGTAGTCAGTGTTGATATTCAAAATAGTCCATCTTGACTCAAATGCATTACTGAAAAACTTGCAACCTATAAGATTCATATTTTATTTTTGTGTCTCTGTGCTTAACATGATGGTTTTAGTACATTTTGGAAGTACAACCATGCAGTAGATAATAATGATTGAGATGCAAAAACAAGAGTCATGGGTGGATCATGAGACAATGGGCACCTGGGCACAGATATGCAATAAAACCCACAATCTGTACTACAGATGAGCAAGACACACTCTGTGGTGCTACCTCTTTTACTTGTTGTTTTGTGTCTCTTTATAGTCAATATATAACTTCTTGTGGTTTTGTGCCTCTTCATAGTTTTTTTGTGTCTCTTTTCAGTCCCTTTGTATCACTTTATTGTCCTTTTGTGTCTCTTTGTGGTCATTTTGAATGTCTTCCTGGTGGTCAGTATGTGTTAATGTGAGTGATGTTTTTGCAGATGAAGGCCAGGGGGGCCCCTGACACTGTCCAGTAGGCCAGTTCAGTAATCCATCCCTGACAGAAGTTCATATTCTTAAAGCACAAATAAAACTAAAGATAAGACAAAACTATTATTTCTTACAGCATCAGGGCTATTGCATCACCCATGAGGCTTTGGCAGTGTGCTATGTTGTTGTCAAATCACAAAAAAATCATTATTTTTCTTTTAAATCTTTGTTAAAAAGATGTTTTTCTATCAAGTAGGCTACTGTATTAGATCCCCATTAGGTTTTATTATAGTCAGAACACTCAAAAAACATATTTCAGTGCTGCTGATTAAAGAAACCACATGGGAAACCAAGTAAAGTTCATATTTCCGACCTACACATTTGATTAGACAACTAGACTTATCCATAAAATGTTGTAGTTATTCAAATTTTAACAATGAACTGTCAGTCAGGACAGTCTTTATTTTCAGCATGACTGCATTTTCAACAGAATTAACACATTCAAACTCGGGGCTGGTCTTGAAATAAGAAGCAGAAACATGAACATGGAGTTTGACCTCGAGAGCATTGCTTTGGAACTGTCACATACCAACCAATCCCAGAGGGCTCAGGGGTCTGCAGCAAAACTTTACTAGAAGTTGACATATGGAAAAACTACCTCAAAGATAGAAGCCCAGAGAGTAAAGAGAGTAAAATCTATGCACGCAATCATGAGCAAAATAAGAAAAACATTTTCCTAGATCGATGTCCTCAAAAAATCCAAACAAATACCTGTGG
This sequence comes from Epinephelus lanceolatus, assembly GCF_041903045.1. Taxonomy (NCBI): domain Eukaryota; kingdom Metazoa; phylum Chordata; class Actinopteri; order Perciformes; family Serranidae; genus Epinephelus; species Epinephelus lanceolatus. Next base: position 26,067,030 of record NC_135755.1, on the reverse strand, counting down.
CCTATTTACACGAGGAAAGAGGAAGCCCCTGCCTGACCAGGTTTACTGAGCCAAAATGTCTCAGCTTACTGTATACTGTATATGTACGTGTATGCATTTGTACATTTGGCAGGTAAACATCGAGCACAGTTGTTCAGCTCATCAGCAGTTTATCCCTCATCATACACTGTCTCAACAGAAATTTTCTCCCAGTAACTGGATCTGCCTGTCTTACCCCCAGCAGCTCTGCTGGCTTAAGTGTAATGGAATCCAGTGGACGAGAGAGCAGGAGAGAGTGCTTTCCTCCGGTCACATGGGGAGAACTAGATATGTCTCAGAAAAAAGTCACATGCTTTAGCTAGTGTTACTGCCTTTGTGAGTGCAGGCATATACTGCGTGAAGAAAAAGTCAATTCCTGCACATGCTTATCACCTCTGCATTGATTTGTTTAAAAAGAGTAGACATTTCAATCACAAGGAGCTTTCTCAAGGGAATTGACTTTTGCTTTTGGAATTGATTTTCTTCACCACAAAGAGACAAAGCAAGTTGCGTGCATGTTGCCTTCTATGTAAACTGTACTGCACTTTAAATCCTGAAATTTGGTGTTGCCAAGAAATCAAGGGTTTAGGCACAAGCATTGAAGACACAGTCATGCACTGCACCCAGTCTCCTTAAAGGCATCCTGTTTGACATAATTAAAAATCAGTAATAGCAATACTGGCTATTTGATCATCCTTCAGCTGCAATGTATGCAAGAAAGAGCACGTTTCTCAACCAGGTGTTGAGACCACAGTTCAGAAATGCACAGCATCAGCTCTCATTATCACTGCGGTTTTAATGAGGCTTTCTGACCTAAATTTATGTTGAACATATAAGGTCAACACAGTTGCTGAGGAAGCTGTATTCAGAGCCAGTTGCCTACATTTTATACTGTATCATAAAAGCTTAACAAGCAGGAAGATGCTTGTTAAATGTTTAAAAATAATGTCCATGCAGGTCAGCCAAGTAAAGTTGAAAATGTTATCAGATTAATTATTTTCTCCGATAAATACCTAAAATCTTTAGAGTGAGCTTCACGTACAGATCGAAGCCTTTTATTAAACATTTGCTGTGAAGAGGAAAAAACCTTTTATAGTCCACACAACGTCTGTAAATTGTCCCTGTAGATTTCAACCCTTATCTACAGTCATAACTGTCATAAGTTGCAATAATGCATGTGGGTTAACTGGGCTAATATATAGTATGGCACTGATTACAGCAGTTTCTACAGCAGATGCATACAGTCATATATAAAGCATCAAATTCAGACTGCAGCACATTCATACAACTGAATATAATTTGGGATCAACATGCTATCTTGAGGGTGAAGCAGAAAAATTGACTTTCATTACAGTTGTGAAGCCTTTCTGCCATGCAACCATCCCAGCAGGAGCTCTAACAACACTCGGAGCATAGCAGCAAACAACTATTTGCTATGTAAAGATAGGGCAGAGTAATGACGTCCTAAGCAGAGTCAGGGTGCCTCTGTGTGTGTTGTAATTCGAGCTTCTCTGTTAGTTGTTGTGGTAGCCTGGCCGGCGAGCATGCATGTTTGTGCATGTGAGTCCTGTGTGTGTATCCCACTGGCTAGCTAATCGCGGCTGCTCTGCAATGCATTCATGTGGCAGTAACCGCTGATATCAGAATGGCAGAAGCGAAACATCCCCCCTCTGATTCAACCCGGTCTTACTCCAAAGTCGTCGAAATCCGACGCTTGGGCAGTGACTTTCTGGTGTCAGACGCTGACGAAAAAAGCTGTGCTTTAAAGTCAGAGTTATATGTAGCGGGTCGTTGTTATAGTTTAATGGCGCAGCGGGACAAGAACAAAAGCTAAGGCGGCAAAAGTCTGAGTGGGGTGGGTGGGAGGTGTGGTGACTGGGTCCAACAAATATTTACTTTCACCTGGGAGAGTGGTGTTCACATCTTGTAATATAAAGTGTTTTTGTTGTTGAAGGAAAAAAAAGTCAATTTGCGGTGTTTTACCGACGTAGTGTGTTTATTTTGAAAGAGATTGTATGAAACAGTCAATTTCCTGTGAAAGTGGAAGTGTATTTTGAAAGAAAACAATGCATGTAACAGGCAGAACTTGACATGTCGTATGGGGACGTGTAAAGTCCATGACCAAACGTTGATATGGGACAAGGTCAGAGTGAAAGTGTGCTGTCTGACTCCCCCCTAGTAAATGTTTTTAGCACTCTTTATGCTGCTAGCACCCCCAGCTGCTAGCACTGTTAGCTGCTAGCCACCAGCTCAGCCCCCTCCATGTTGACAACCATATGCAGACAGCCTTTGAATCATAGATTGCCTTTGCTCTGGATACTGTAAAGAGCTCAGTATTAGTTTGAGGTCCCATACTGCATTTTGCCCTCCTTGGAGCTCAAACAGAGTTCACAAAGAAAGCCCCTGTAATCTCTGAACTCATGCATACAGTAATACTGTGCAGCTAAAAGCTCAGGAGAGCTCATGTGTTTACAGCAACTGTCAGATCTCTGGAAGATCAGTCCATTTGTTGCTGTCAGTGCTTCAGATGTTTCCCATGCCTCTGCGTTACATTCTGCCTCTATTTTATCTTTGCTTTTTTATGTGTGGCCCCATCTGTCTCTGTGCTCCTGTCACACTGGCAAAGACTGGGATTCTCATTTGGAATTCATTACACTGAATTTAATAGAAGTAAAATTAATCTTTGCCATGGGAACACTAGATACAGCAGAGCAGAGAGCAGGCTGTGTAATGTAAAGCAACTCAGCTTTTGACCTTCACTCTCTGTCGGTAACCAAAATCTCCCTCTGAATTTCTGCCATGTGCCAACTCCTGTTTCCCTTATTGGAGCAAAAGATAAAACCTGTTGTGTTTCAGGTTACTAATCCATCCACAAACCTTGTGTTATCCCTCTTCCAGACACCTGCTATGCCAGTGAAACGTGCCTCTGGTTGCACCCTCCGCCCTCGCTCATGAATTTTAACAACAGGAGCCTTCTTGCTGAGTTGCATTTCTCTCCCACAGGAGATCACTGGTTGCATGTGCAAGTGAGCTCCTTGTGCATGTCAGAGCCTTGCATACAGCTGACATGCGTTAAGTAAAGAAGCAAGTTTCCTCAAGACTTTGTTTAGTTGATACTGATAAAACTTTTCTGTGTAATAATAACACATTTTACAAACGGATTATGTAGTAGCTACAATAAAATGTCATTTTTTAGCCGTCATGTGGTCCTGTTATTGTGTCACTTATGAATTCAAGACAATGACTAAACTTGACGATGCCATTTTCTGATGGAAATTTGAACTAAGTCATGAATTTCTCCAAATTCTTAACGCAAACATTACAGATTTAGAGATTTAATATGTCGAAAAGACTTCCATTAGTTCCCTGAAGCACACAGTAGTTTTCAGTCAATGAGACTGCTGCCTTACAAAGGCAATATTCAGAAAAAGGCACTCTGTTGAAATGAATTCAAAGGGCAGCATTTCTATTGATTTCTCACTGTCAGAGGCTCAGATCCACTCTGAAAGTGTAAATGAGAATGAGTAGATATCTGGCCCAAAGACAGAGACTTAACACAGTAAGTTGTCGAGTGACGCTGAAGGAGAAAGGCCTGGCATGACATCCGGAATGTAACTCAGCCCATCTTTCCACAGCTGGCATTATAGTTGTCTGTGATGGGCCTTGTGCCAATCTGCTCGCTGTCTCTTTGAGGGAAATGTGCCCACAGTCTCAGTTTACACAAGCCACAGATAGAGCCGGGCCCTATAACCCTGCTGTGTATGAATCAATTCAAAATAAAGGTCATGGCTGCAAAATGGTAAAAGTCGTTTGAATTCATGCGATCAAACTGAGTTACCTCCACAGAAACAACTAGAAAGATCGAGGTTATGAGTGTATGCTGTTCTCTGTGAGTGTGTGTTATGAAGATCAAGCAGTGTGTGATTTTTACACCGGTGGGTTACATCTCACTCCTCTGTCAACAAACTCATGAAACCTCTCTGCAATAAACACCAGCTTATGAACTGGGAGCAGAGCTGCGGTTACTGTCCTAGTCTTGTGTTGACTGTCTGCTCCCTCTGGTGGTGAATCACTGAACTGACAGCAAAACAAAGGGCAACATGGGAGATTTTTCTCAGTCTGTCAGAATCACTACATTCAATGAGGCCACAGGAGATAAAAAACTAATGGTAAATAAAGACGATGATATTTCAAGTCATTCAACATACACTCACTGGCCACTTTATTAGGTACACCTGTTCAACTGCTCATTTATGCAAATAGCTAATCAGCCAACCAAGTGGCACAAACATCTCTAGGGTTTACAGAGGATGGTCAGAGGAGAATGGCCAGACTGGCTCAAGATGATAGAAAGGCAACAGTAACTCAAATAACCACTGGTTACAACCAAGGTCTGCAGAAGACCATCTCTGAACCAACAACATGTCCAACCTTGAAGCAGATGGGCTACAGCAGCAGAAGACCACACCAGGTGCCACTCCTGTCAGCTAACAACAGGAAACTGAGGCTACAGTTCACACTGGCTCACCAAAATTGAATGACAGAAGATTGGGAAAACATTGCCTGGTCTGATGAGTCTGGATCTCTGCTGCAACATTCAGATGGTACGGTCAGAATTTGGCGTAAACAACATGAAAGCATGGATCCATCCTGCCTTGTATCAACGGCTCAGGCTGCTGCTGGTGGTGTAATGGTGTGGGGGATATTTTCTTGGCACACTTTGGGCCCCTTAGTACCAACTGAGCATGGTTTAAACACCACAGCCTACCTGAGTATTGTTGCTGACCGTGTCCATCCCTTTATGACCACAGTGTACCCATCTTCTGATGGCTACTTCCAGCAGGATAACACACCATGGCACAAAGCTCAAATCAACTCAAACTGGTTTCTTGAACATGACAATGAGTTCATTGTAGTCCAATAGCCTCCACAGTCATCAGAGGTTAATCCAATAGAGCACCTTTGGGATGTGGTGGAACGGGAGATTTGCATCATGGAATGTTTCCAGCACCTTGTTGAATCTGTGCCACTAAGAGGGCAGTTCTGAAGGCAAAAGGGGTTCCACCCATTACTAGCAAGGTGTACCTAATAAAGTGGCTACTGAATGTATGTCGTATTAAACCAGACAAACAAAAAACAAACAAAAACAAGTTTAAGATGAAATTTAAAAAACTGAAGCTGCACAACTTAAACCGTTTTCCAGTGATTTATTGAGGAAATTGAGGTTGAGAGCAACAAAGTCCAGCCATAAAAAAATCCAGTGTCTCTAAATACAGTTTCCTGCATCTGCTTTATCTATTCCTCATGCTTGAATGTTATATGTACTGACAAAAACATCTTAAAACCCCCATTACCTCTCTTTAAGAAATGCTTACTGAGATATGTGACAGGTAAAAATGGAGTACACCTCAAAAGAATCTGTTCTTATACCATCTTCAAAATTTCAATTACACACACAAAAAGAAATAAAAAACAACAGCAACACCAAAATCTACAAAATATTCAAGGCACTTAAATGCTGGGTGACATCACACTCAATGGATAATTATGAAACTATGAAATGAAGTGATTTATTACATCAAATATGCGATGGATCTGAGGTCAGTGCACTGTACAGGAAATGTGTTGTGGCCTAACATGTAGACAGAAATGAGCTACTCAGGTTGGTCCTGGTTGAGAATAAACTGATATAAAAGGATGGCTAAATTAAGTTTTCATTTCATATATTCCAAAGGCAACTATTAATCTGCTTACAGTATTTCACCTGTGCTATCTATTCAAAGATTTACTATATTAAGTCAGTTGTGGTTGAAAATAAGTTCACTTCCTCTGAGATTTATGATCACAGTCGCAAACCGTGCCTTATAAAACTGCTCTCGGCATACAGAATCAAACATACTTTTCTGCTTCACCAAATTTTTCACAACATTTACAAGAGAAATATTTTAAAAAAAAAAACTCAAACATCTAAACAGTTCCTCCAGACCATCAGCGTGTGGGAGGCAGGTGTGAGTCATCCACTGGCCCATCTCGATGCCCTTCTTTTTTATCTGGCAGCAGCTGAAACACATAAAGTCAGAGACAAGTGATAAAACCATGCTAAGATAAAACCACATCTGTGCGATGAAAAAGAGACCTTCATACAACTTGAAAACTGATCAAGATGGAGATCTGAATTGTGTTTTGAGATGATCATGTGTGCCTTTTTGTCAAGGCAACACTAGACGGCAGTGCTGCACTGACTGCATGCAGTGGAGGATGTTATGTCACCATGGTTAGGAGTTGGTACCTGCTGTTTCCTCCTTCTCCAGTGGTGCAGGAAGTGCTCTGGTCCTTTTCTTAAGTAAAACTAACAATGCAACTGTAGAAACACTGTTACAAATAAAAGGCCTGCATTGAAAATGTTATACTAAAGTAAAAGTATGTAATCAGGAAAATGTAGTTAAGGCATTAAAAGTAAAGAAAAATGTCTCCAATATGAATTTAAAAATAATAAAAAGGAAAAGCGGCACATTTTCAAGTTGAAATGTTTTACGTGAAAAATGAGTTGACAGAAACAGTTGCTAATTAGTTTTCTGCCAGTCGACTAACTGATTAATTGACTAATGGTTTCAGTTGCACTTGTATAAACAATTTGGGAGTTGTTTCTTCTTCTAAGAAAATAGTGTGTTTGATGAACTTGTCATATGTTTTGTGTTCAAAAATCTTCATTTCTAAAGTAACTAAAGCTAGCAGATAAATGTAGTGGAGTAGAAGTACAGAGTGGCATGAAAAGAAAAGACTCATGTACAGTGCAAGCAGGCTACCATTTGTATTTAAAGGGACAGTTTACCCCAAAATCCAAAATCAAGAAATGAAGAATTTCAGCTAACTGATGTTCACTTAAGTCGGTTTCTCACAAAATACAGTAAAGAATTTGTAGAAATATGATGAAAATTAAGGAGGACTTAAAGGGACAGTTCACCCCAAAATCAAAATTACATATTTTTCCCCTTACCTGTAGCACTATTTACCAGTCTAGACTGTTTCGGTGTGAGTTACTGAGTGTTAGAGATATCAGCCGGAGAGATGTCTGCCTTCTCTCCAATATAATGGAACTAGATGGCACTCAGCTTGTAGTGCTTAAAGTGCCAAAACATACATTTTAAAAACTCGACATCAGTGTCTCTTTCCAGAATCATGACCTGGTTACTTAAGATAATCCACAGACTTTATTGTGAGCAGATTCATGTGGGAACTATTTTCCCTCTACTAAACCACACCCACTTACTGTACCACTGCCCAGAAGGAAGCATACTCATGGACGAGTGGCTCAGGCTTGTGGCAGCGCAAGATCTAAATATTGATAACATCCTCCTTGGCTGAGCTGTAACATTAGCTAGCTCAGTGATGCTAAGTATGCTAGCATTAGATGCACACTTTCTTCTGCGCAGTGATTCGGTTGCTGGGTGTAGTTTGGTAGAAAGAAAATCTTTCATACGCTTTGTGCGCCTTAAGCACCACAAGCTGAGTGCCTTCAGCCATTATATTCCAGAGAAGGCAGACATGTCTACGGCTGATAGCTCCAACACTCAGCAACTCACACCAAAGCAATCTAGATTGATAAATAGCAGGGGTGAACTGTTGAGTAAACATACAGAGTTACATTCCATCACTAACCAAAAGGTTATCTGAAACTGTTTGTAAACTTTCCTGAGGCCAAACTGTCTATAAATTTAATGAATCATTACATTATATTAAAGTTAGGACGGTTAGGACGACTCATTTTTATGGTAGTACTTGCTGATTTGGACTTTTCAAGTTCATTAAGTTAGTAAAAAAAAGAGTAGTTTTTGTTGATGAGCTTTGCATGTGGGATTATAAAGTTTGTCTGTGTGGAGTGTGGCATATACGAGTAACAAGTTTTGCAGTCAGATGAGAATTTATAAAGCTACAATCCAAAGAAATCCAGTCATCTGTAACAACATAAACATGTTCTTCCTCGGCAGAATTCCTAAAGCATGACTCCATTTCCCTGTGAATCTCGCAGCCAAGTCATCGAGGCCTGATTGTTTAAGGGAAGGAAGGTAGGACATTTAGTGCCCAATGCTTTTTTTTTTTTTTCATGGGTGGGGTGAAGGGATACTGAGTCTGTGTACAAACCTTGTATGACACATGCGCACCCCCGTGGATGTGCACATGCATTCAACCCACCAACAAACATGCACACGCCCAACAGCGTCTGGGCCACATTGACATTTACTGACTGCACAATAGCTCCTGTCCAAAATAATCTGTGTTTATGTTAGGAAGTCCCTATCTTTCAAGCCCTGCTGCTTGTTCAAGGGTGGGGGCGGCAAAATCACAGGAAACACCTTCTGTTGCCCAGCAAAGCCCCAAAAGCCCATACAGTACAATGAGATATTAAAAGCCTGCAACTTCCCTGCAATCATTGCGAGTCTGTGTCTGGGAGAAACAGCTTTACCAAGTGATGGAAGAATGCACAAACAGAATGAAGTTGGAAGCGGCTCTAGCAGGAAATAGACGCAAGGGCAGCTCACCATTTTCTTCCCCGCCTGATGACTTCACTCCGAGGAGCATGACGCCATCTTTGGTGCTCTCGGGTCGGCTCTGGAAAGATGCGCTGTGGAGAGTTAGAGGGACAAAGGGATGAATACTGTAGCTGTTTACACACCTTTAAAACAAAGCTCATTACTAAAAGGTTCAAACTTACTTCTCGGTTCCAGTGTCAATGGTTTCTGTTGAAGAGAAGATGAGAGACTTATTCTATTTCTGCTGATCTCATTCAGTGTCTAAAATATCTCATCATTTCAAAATCAAACAATATACCACTACAGTTGACAGTATTTAGATACACTATGTGGTACAGCCTGCCTGCATATGTACCTGTGTGATCGTGGATCTTCTTGCATTTGAATTTGAAGACAATGGCCACAGCAGCTCCAACCAGGACGACAGGCAACAGAATCCACCACAGCCTTTTGTCTAAGGGGGTCACATATTCAGGAGACGGTCATCAACATCAGTGCACTCTGATTTGTCTCTGAATTTTAACGTCTACCCAAATGGCAGACCACTGATGTAGCAGTTCAATGAGCATTTCTAACTATATAACTATAATAAATGCTTGTTTATTAACTTCTGTCATTTTGCAAAGTCCCCCCCTAACAAAGCAGGCTGAGGATCCCTGGTTTAGTGCATTACCTGATTTTGGGGGTGCTTTTTCCTCAGTGCCAGGTGGAGAACCTGTTAAATTAATGCATTTTTGATTAGCTGATTAGCTTCCTGCTCCATTATACTGAACAGTATGAAACATGCAGCTTATTTATATACAGTGTGGTTGTACAGTGTAACTTACCAGCACTCTTGTCTTTATTCTTTTCAGCCTCATGTGGCATCCCTGGAGGTGCCATGGTTCGATGTGATGCTGTCACAATGAAATGAATAATTTCTTACATGAATAAAGCCACAAAAACAGTACAAGATGGTCAATATTACATCAGCAAAGAAAATCTGCTGGTTTTATTGTTTTACCATCCAACTAGATGGAAGTACTGTGGAGTTATTAATCACAAATGCATTAAGGAAACCAGCTTTAAGTTCTGATGCACTTTAAGATATACATTTTCTTGCAAATGTGATTGCATCAACTAAAGACAATGTTTGCTTTGGAATCATATGTCAGTATGTTGGCAATATATTTTATTTAATGTATAAATACAAAGCAGAAAAATAAGAAGGAGAAGGAAAATGTATCAGTGATATACTGTACCTGGTGCAGGAGTAGTTGCACCTGCAGAAAATAAAGATAGTGCTACCTTCATTTGAGTCTATGTTAAATTTGTTTAAAAACAACTTTTGAGATGATTTTAACACAATTATGAAAACAAAAAGTGATGCTGTTTCATTACATACCTTTACCTGGTTTTTCAATGGTCTCATGAGGCCCTAACAAAATTCAAAATAGTTCAAATGCAGCTTTGAAAACAGTTCTTTAAACAGTTGCTTAAAAAATCATAATGTTCATGCTTTGGTCTCATGCCAGAAAAATACATCATTTATTACGTTTGACACACTGTAATCATGTTTCGTAAAAAAAGAAAATTAAAAGTTTATAGTCCAAAAGCTTGCTTATTTCTGGTGATGTACAATTTCAAAATTTCTTTTTACCTGGAGTCAACACATCTGGCGTGCTATCAAAGGAGTTTCCTGGGTCAGGATAGTGATGTGTTTGAGGAGATCTTGGTTTCAGAGTGTCATTTATCGAAGCTAAGACAGAAGAAAAAAAATGTTATTCTTGTTTAATTTTAGACATTACCTCCTGCTCCTTATCTGCAACATTTTGTATTACTGAAACTTTTGATTATTATATCTCTTCCAAAAAGGATGTACGGCATAATTCCGTGACAGATGTTAGATGAATGAATTTCTCTAACATGGACCCAATGGTGCACATTTTGACATGCTTGTTCATTCATAAGTCCAACAGAAAATATTTTTTAAAATTGTGATATACAGCTGTGGATCATCACTGACCCAATTAAAGGATTGTAAGATGAATTAAAATAAAGTCTAACTATCATTGTCCATCCCGGCAAGAGATGTAGCGGTCACAGTCTTGTGGTCATTAGATGCTGTTGTAGGTGAAGCAGTCTTTGGTGTAGGTGTTGGAGCCTCAATTTTTTCTGGAAAATAAAGAGGATCATGGCCGATTCAGTCTACAAGACCCTGAGTATGGAGCATTATTCTACTTATCCTCAGTCAACCAAAATTACATGCAAACTCACTGTCAGGAGATTTGCTGGTGGCATCAGGAGCAGCAGTGGGAGGTAGAACTGGGTGTGTTGGTGCTGCTGCTGTTGGTGCTGCTGCTGTTGGTGCTGCTGCTGTTGGTGCTACTTTTGGTGTTGCTATTGGCCCTGCGCGTGGTGCTGGTGTTGGGGTTACTGGTGCTGCCGGTGCTGGTGATATACAAAAAGAAACACACTGATGTGGTTGGCTGAGATTTGTAGAAATATATAACCAGAACCCAACTCTAGTCATGTTTCTACAGAATCCAGGTTATGATCATTTGCAGACTCTCACTACTACAGTGATAATGGTAGGAAGAGTTTGGAATCTACGATGAAAAACGAGACTCCACACCAAAGTTCCCACAGTTCAGTTTTTCTATGTGTTAAAATGACTTGCTTTCTGGTGGAGAGATGAGAGGATTGATACCACTCTCATATTATCGGTTCTTCTCAATGTCAACGAAGGATCTGGTGTAGCATTTCAACGGCTATATCATCTGATCCCGCCAAAGGACTGTTCCAATGTCCTTCAAATTTTACCAGGGATCGAGTCCCTCATTCAAAGAATTTTGAAGAATGCCTGTGTGTGTCCTCAGCGCTCTTAAAGCACCCACAATCCTTTACGCATGATACGTTGATCCTGTCCCCTGATTTAAAAACAAGAAAAATATGCTACTAAACTTTCCGTTAATTTAGCTCAGCAGTAAAGATCTGTTTCTGAACAAATTCGAGGTGAGAAAGAGCCAATGCAGTTGCTGAAACTTCACACATATTGGATGTAGACCAAGATCTAATTTAATGTTTGGTCTGACTTCTGTAAGGTACTGATGCATTGCTGGTTCTTGGGCATGCTTGTCTTTAAAAATGGCACAGAACGACAGAGAAGCGACGGCATCGCCAACAGCGCAATATGCATTTAAGTGAGTATCATAAGTAATTAATCCTTTTTTTTTTTTTTTTTTTACACACTTGCCCACTTAGTTGGCAAAACCACTGACAGTATGGTCTCCAGCACACTGATGCTCCATTTCAGTTTCACCCTTCATTTCAACAAAGTAGTTGAAGAGCACCCAATCCTACCCAAGGAAACTACTGACGAAGAAAATGACATGATGTCAGTGACAGCGTTTGAATTTTGCATCGGGGCCAGAGTTTGGAGCCACTTCTATTGAAGTTAGTGGGGCGGGCACAGCAAGTCCCACGTTGACCTCTCATATCTGTGCTGTTAGACCTTTGACTTAAAAAAATGCTTCCACCAGATTAAAAACTGAATGACATTTTTTTTATCTAAATGTGTATGTTTGTTTTCCTTGTTATTGGTCTCCAAATAGATTATGGCTCTATTCGTCATAACAGGAGAAGAATGGGATCGGCACCACACTCTGGCTCCAATGCAAAATTTGAATGGTGTGACTGACATCATGTCCTTTCTTTCTTTTACAGTTTCCTTGGTCCTGCCAAAGAAGCATTTTTAACTGGGAGAAGCACTAGGTATCTGTCTGTTAAATATAACATTACAGCGAGAAGCTAGTTAGCTTTGCTTAGCAAAAGACTGGATACAAGGGAAAACAGCTAGCCTGTCCCAAGATAACAAAATACGTCTACCAGTAGCTTAATATTTAACATGTCAGCCTGTATCTCAGGTGTCCTTACGCAACCACCGAAACAGCAATTTGACGTGTCATGTTTTTTTTTTCTTTTTGTGTCCATGTACAGTGCAGTTACTTGGCAACCAGCAGAAACTCCTTGAAGTTACTGCTCTTCGAAAACCCTGCAAACTGTTGTTTTTACATTGTTTTTTTGTTTTGTATGACTTAAACAACAGACAAAAAAATGAATTACTGAGCAATAAAATTGTTGCTAGGTGGATTTTGTCATTTTCACATTGAGCCAAGCCAACAGTTTCCTCGTTTCCAGTCGGGTCCATGTCATTGGTTCGACAGCCCATTGGTTCGACATCCCATTAGTCCAACTGTCCGCGGTGCTGAACGGCTCGCGGCGGGCATATGGTGCGCCGCGACCGGCTTGAGGCGAAGCAGGCTCACGGCTTATGTGTTTGTCACTTTCTTTTTCATTTTAACCCACACCATGATCTTTTCCTGACCCTAACCAAGTGGTTTTTGTGCCTAAACCTAAGCAGACCTTAACCACAGGGCATCATGATGATTTCGGAACGGACTTCGGAACAATGAGTTTAATATGGTCGGAACAATGGGATGTCGAACCAATGGGCTGTCGAACTAATGGGCAGTTCCCTTTCCATTCTTTGTGTTAAGCTAAGCTAAGCTAAACTAAGCTAAGCCAAGCTAAGCGGCTACTGACAGTGGCCTTAAACTGTATTTAACTTACACATTTTGACTTTGAGAAGCACCTACCAGGTATCTGTCTGTTTAATATAATGCTACAGCAAGAAGCTAGTTAGCTGAGCAATAAAGTTGATGGTAGGAGGATTTTGTCTTTTTCACATTGAGCCAAGCCAGCAGTTTCCCCATTTTCAGTCTTGTGTTAAGCTAAAGCTAAGCTCAGCAAAGCTAAGCTAAGCTAAGCTAAGCTAAGCTAAGCGGCTACTGACAGTGGCCTTAAACTGTATTTAACTTACACATTTTGACTGTGAGAAGCACCTAGTAGGTATCTGTCTGTTAAGTATATAGCTACAGTGAGATGCTAGTTACCTTAGCTTAGCTTAGCACAAAGACTGGAAACAGTGGTAAACAGTTAGCCTGGCTTTGTCCCAAAATAACAAAATATGCCTACCAGTAAGTTACCTTAATATTTAACATGTCAGCCTGTCTCTCAGGTGTTTGGGAATTTTTTTGTGTCCCTGTATATTGCAGTTGCCAGGCAACCAGCAGAACCTAAGCTTAGCTTAGCACGAAGACTGGAAACAGGAGGAAACAGCTAGCCTGGCTTTGTCCGAATAAAAGTGAGTGCTTTTGATCTTCTCCTCTTACACTCCATTGGAGAACAAAAAAATCCCCAAAATGTAAAACTATTGCTTTAATGCTCTTCTTACCCAGTGACAATGTTGTGCCTGCTGGTGCTGCTGTGGATTGTTGGTCCTTTTTGTCACTTGACTCAACTGATTCATCTGTAAAAGCAGAAACACATGTATTTGAGAGCTGTGTTTTTTAGTGACAAATTAAATCAGTAATCAGTCACTGCAGTCACTAACCACCATGCAGCCTTACATCCTCACAGTCTGATGTCAGAGCGCAACATTAAAAACGAATGTGCTATCTAGGAAGCCATAATGCATCCATCATGAAAACACTAGAATCAGTTTGTCTACATAAAACATTTCCTCAGACAGACAGACTCTCTATTTTAGGTTCACAGTTGCATATTTGCATCATTCCTGTTTGGCACGACTTTAAAGCCCAGCGTCTGAGACAAAGGCGTGCCCTCGCTCCAAGTGTCAGACTAAGGATGAGAAGTCAAGATAGTGGTGGAAGTTGCAGCGTGTTGAGGTGGATATCCTCTGCTTGAAGCGCTGCGGCAGTGTGAAGCTGCATCCTGTCCCAGACACACTATTGTTGTCCCCTGACCTGAGCAGCAGAGCATCCTGTCTTCACTGCTGTCAGTTACGATCCTATTCAACATATTTCTTCCCAGAGCAGTCGCTGAATCGCTGACCACCTGCAGCTCTGTCTGGCTTCATCTGCAAGACTATGGGGACAAGTCCAAGTCAAGTCCCAAGTATTTGGAGCAGATCTCAAGTCAAGTCTACAGTCCTAAAATCTCAATGTTATTTATGTTATTTGGAACATATCCAAATAAAGTTCAAGTACTTTAAGTCTTTCAAAACAAGGCCAAGTCAGGTTTCACGTGTTTTGGTGTAAGACTCAAGTCAAGTCGCAAGTACTTAAGTTAATTCCAGATAAATCCAAGTCAAACCTCAAGTACTATATCAAAACCAAGTTCCAAGTGTGTCAGATCAAGTCACCCTGGCGTGCTGATCCCTGGCGTAACGGACTGGTCAAGGCACTAGTCCTTATTAATTGAAAACAAGTCCAAGTCAAGTCTCAGGTTCTATAAATTATTTGAGACAAGTCTTCAAGCCAAGCTTCAGTTATTTCAGAGTAAGTTACAAGTCAAGTCACAACTCTTATAATTTATTGGAAACAAGTCACAAGTCAAGTCACACGTCCTATAATTCATTTAAAACAGGTCCACTAAAATCTCAAGTCCTATAAATTATTCAAAAAAAAAAAAAAAAAAAAAAAAAATTCAAGTCAAGCTTTAAGTATTCAGAGCAAGTCACAAGTCAAGGCACTAGTCCTATGTATTTGAAAACAAGTCCAAGTCAAGTCTCAAGTTCTATAATTTATTTGAGACAAGTCTTCAAGCCAAGCTTCAATTATTTTGGAGTGAGTTACAAGTCAAACCACAAATCCTATTATTTGTTTGACACAAGTCTAAGTCAAGTCTTAGGTCCTGTAAACCATCCACAACAGGTCTTCAAGTCAAGCTTTAAGTATTTCTGAGCAAGTCGCAAGTCAAGTCACAAGTCCTATAATTCATTTAAAACAGCTCCAGTCAAATCTCAAGTCCTATAAATCATTTGAGAAAAATTTTCAAGTCAAGCTTTAAGTATTTCTGAGCAAGTCACAAGTCAAGGCACTAGTCCTAATTACTGAAAACAAGTCCAAGTCAAGTCTTCCAGCCAAGCTTCAATTATTTTGGAGTGAGTTACAAGTCAAGCCACAAATCCTATTAGTTGGAAACACGTCCAAGTCAAGTCTTCAGGTCTTCAAGTCAAGCTTTAAGTATTTTTAAGCAAGTCACAAGTCAAGGCATTTGTCCTAATTAATTGAAAACAAGTCCAAGTAAACTTTCAAGTCCTGTACAGACAGACAAGTCTTCAAGTCAAGCTTCAAGTATTTCTAAGTCCCAAATCGTGTCACTAGTCCTGATTAATTGGAAACAAGTCAGAGTCAAGTCTCCAGTATTTTGCAGCATGTCTCAAGTCAAGTCACAAGTCCTGTAAATAATCTGAGACAAGTCTTTATGTCAAGTATTTAGGGGCAAGTCACCTGTGAAGTCTCAAGTCCTTGACGTAATTTGATAGTGAAGGCCTGAAGCAAAACTTCAGTAAGTCACAAGTCCTTCAAGTTATTCGAGACAAGTTCAAGTCAACTCAAGTCTCAAGTATTTCGGTACAAGTGTCAATTAAAATCTTAAGTCCTGTGAGTACAGCCTCGAGTCATGTCTACAGTCCTCTGGTGCAAGTCCAAGTGCAAGTCAGTGCTGGAAGGTCAGGCTCAAGAGAAATGTATGTTCAGTCTCTCCTTGTTGCTTCTCTTTCTGTGCTGTGGAGGAAAATAAAGCTCATTAAAGTAAAAATGCCTCTGCAGGGTGAGCAGTGGCCAGGGCGAGGGTGTTTCCTCCAGATGTTTACTGCTAAACGCTGGAAGTCGATTTGTTGCCAGTTGGGACGTTTAAGTCTCCGGACAATGATCTGTTGTCTCTGTGAGAGAGGGGGCAGTTCTGTTCCCACTGGCTATCTGCTGTTAGATCACCTATCTGCCCAGCACAGAACAGATAAAGGTTCTCTTGGCTTGGCACAAGGAAAACAAACAAATCAAGAACCACCCTTTTTTTCCCTTTCCTTCAACCAAGAGACACTCATTTGTCACTACATTTTCCATTCCTTAGGTTTCGATTTGTGCTTGATAGCTTGTGCTCATAATAAAAATAGGTTTGACCATCGCTTTGGCTAAATATGGCTGAATAATATCTTTTTTCCCAACTACTACAAAGGATAACTTAGGAGCTTATCTCAGCCTAAATTGACGGAAGCACACTGAGTGGGTGTCTCCAAGGTACCGTTCAAAGTGTCTTTTGAACAACACTGTGATCTTTATCTTTGCACATACCAAATCAAAACTAAATTACATAGGAACAAGTAAAACGTATTTCGTTATCCATTATTAGAACAACTGCTGCTGCGAACACAAAAATTCAAATGTATTTTTTCACAATGCAGCAAACCAACTTGACAGGAAACTCTAACTATGGAAATGTTTGACACTGTAAGATATTAAATCAGAATTAGTTTCATACATCAGTAACTAAAGGTAGCTTGAATACTCTCTGCACAGACAATGCACAGAAACAAGGTTGAAACAATTCATGTATGTTAAAGAGAGATGAAGACTTTAAAGGGCCTTCAGCTCTGATTCTGGGATATCCAGACCAAAAGCAGTTTGAATGGTTCCCCCACCTGATGTGTAGACATGGACGGATGCTAACAGGACGAGGACAAGAAGCCTGATGGTCTTCATGGTGATTCAGCGGGCGTAAACTCCTCCGACTTCTTCCTCAGACTCCAACTGAGTGGCCAGTGGAAAAGGTGCTCGGGCGCTCCGCTGCTGATGCTTATTTTGGCACTTCCTTTAGATAAAGAAGGGGAGGAAATACACTGGCTTCCCTTCATGACGTAAAAGTGGGTGGCTGTGGAGACCAGCGCAAGCTCAGGCCAGTGGGTGCAAACCTACGTCCATGTAACTGGAATCTCAGTTTTGAGTAATGTGTTTGGATGCATTGCCCAACAACCATCTCTTATTTTTTTCCTGCTCTGACACCACTTGAGCAGTTGGGAGGAGACTGGGACTTACTGGTACAAAAACAATTTCATTTGGGATCATTCAGGTGAAGGATGTTATCGAGCTTTAAATAAACAATACGGTATCCAAGAACTGTGTGTAACTAATTATATGATAAGATATAAAAGATGTAAAGTACTTTGGGATAGTAATTCAGAAGCAGGGACCACTTGATTACATGCACGCACACACCCTTACATTTTAGATTCATACCAACTGCACCAACAAAACAGAGTAAAAAAAGACCAAGGCAGTTTGTTTTGTTAAATAATGATTGGAACAGATGACAAGGAGCCAAGTCTTGACAGCCCAGGGGAGCTGCTCAAATACCAGCCATGACGCTTTTACTATTCTTCATTGTTTATGTAACAGTGCTTCCAGAAAGCATGGAGATGACCTTAGATGGGTCACCGTGCAGGCTGTTGCACTGACAAGTTTCTATTTATGAATTAGGCAGATGGTGTGACAAAAACATCTTATCATTTCATAGGATTATCAGTTACCATCTTAACGCAGAGGACACAACACCAAGAAGTTGTTTTCTACCACCGAACATCTCGTGCAAGTCTTATTTTCACTTTGACAATGTTTTTGTGTTCGCTGGTCTTCAGATTATTCCTCTGAGGCTACAACAATCTAGCTCCTGTTTTCTGGCCCTCTCGAAAAAACAGGATGCCAGAGTTTACTTCCTTTCATTTGAGCATTGTGTTTGATTTCAGCTGAAGAGACCAAAAAGAGACACTTCAGAGGCCAAGGGCAAGAAAATGCAGGCTGCTTAGCGAAGTTAATGTCGGAGTATTTTATTTATGTGGACCACTAGGCAAGGTTTGAGTTTGCTGATAGCTGCATAGATTGTCCACTCATGTGCTTGACAACTGGAGGTTTAATTTCTAACATTTCTTGGAGAAAGAGCTGCCCTGAAATACATTTTTAGCCATTTGAAACCTGAGCAAATTGGCTTGATTTCATTTAGAAACATGGGCAGAAGGCAATGAGCAACCAAAGAAGAAACGACCCAAAAAAGTTGCAAGTAATTAGTAAAAAGAGAAAATTAAAAACAAGAAAACTGATATAAAAAGGAAATGACCTGAAAGAGTGCTTAAAAATTCTGTAACATCATTTTAAAATGTAATAATAATTATAATTAAGAAAGAAATTGCACCAATTTATGCAAGATTGAAAGGTTTAAATACTTGTGAAAGGTGTCTGAAAGCAGCACAAGAAAAGTGATGTCCCTCCAGATTTCAAAGGTTTACACCCATAAAATCAAATCTAAAAACATATTGCGCATAAAAATACAACATTTTATCCTCATATTAAGGAGGAAGGCGGCAGATCTTGGTCTGTGTACACAGGTATGTTTGCACAATCTTGGCTTAGTCTCTGTAGTTTAATCAAAGAAGTCACTGAGGTTGATGAAAAGGAAACACCTTTGTTGCCTAACTGCCAAGGAGCAATTTCCCATCGACATACTGACAAGTCAATGCCAAATTCTTGAGAGGAACTGGACAAAGTGGAGCAAAACAAGACTCGATACAGAGACTGAACTCGCAGCAGTGTTAAGGATGACAGCTCCATATAGAATAGAGCATGTGGAGGGATTTTAAAGCTCTCTTTTCACGCATGTGTCCCCCTGTCGACCTCTGAGGTGTGACTTTCAGATTGTGACTCTATTGTTAGTGCCTGGTTTACTCACAGGTTTGACTTATGCCTAATGGCGAGTGCATTTCCTGTAATCTTGTTGGAAAACACAAACCATCACGTAACTCTATTAACAGCTTTATAAACTCGTGATACAAAAAAAAAATGCCCGAAGGACTTTTGTGTATTATGTAGTCGATTTTATTTTACATGGTTGCATATTCATGTAGCGGAGGACTGTAGGACAGCCTGAGTCACGCACGCACACACACACATACAGGAGAAGCGGCTTCATTTCAAGTTGAAATTCATGCACATTTTTATTGAACAGTTATATAAAATACTTTTCATAGTTGCAAGTGCATGCCTCATCTGCCAACAGTTTTGAAGTTAAATTACAAAAGCAAGGCTTCATGTCGTGTAGTGAATTACTTGGGCACTTAAGCAGTTCTTAAAAAAGATCGAAGTATTTTTTTTTTTCCGTTTCATCTTAAAGTATTGAGCAGTATCAAACCTGTAACTGATATACAAAGCAGAGTTCCAAATAATAATAGTAATAATAATCAAATTACACTTTTCTGTGGCACATTTACAAAACAGAACAAAACCGATTTTACCTGTTATATGACACAAACAGCTAATCATGCATTTTTGAGTTACACGTGTAACCACACACCTCACAAGAATTGTCAAACATGCTTAATAATTGGACTGTGTGCACTTACAAGCGCAGGTTAAAAATATGATTTCTCATCCATCTTAGATAATTAAATGCTTCAATTACAAAAAGAAGTTGAAGGCATAGAGCATCATGGTGTTAATTGAAAGTATGCAGGTATACGTTTCCAGTATATGTTCACTAAAGCGCAATATATTTCAAAACAGGCCTCCACAGCCAAGGTATTCAGATTTTCTATTTCCTTTGTTTGATTTTTATAAAACATGCATAGGCAGACACTTTATTGTATTCTTTTTTTTTTTTTTTTACACAATATAGGTTTCTCTATTTTTACTTTGTTCGCAATACTTAAAAAGAGAAAAAATTAACACTCAATTCCAGCAAGCCACGATAAATCTACCCCCCCACCCCTTCCAAAAGAGACAAAAAATAAACATATTTGCAAATGATAGATAGGTAAATGTAAATTCCAGTTATGAAACTCAAGAAAATAGGTATTCATTACCGAGTTATTTAGCCATTATACAGAAAAATCAGGTCAAAGCACACACCAAAAGAACCTGAGGTAAGCATAATATGTACAAAACCATAAAACGTTCCATTATTTGGCATTTCGACAACATTGCAACATTCTTTTTAAGACTGCCTAATTAATTTCAGAGCTATTTTATAAGAGTAGCAAAACAAAAAGTTATCAATAAATAGTCCTTATTTAGTTTGTACACCCTTATACGTTAAAAACATTATCTCATGTTCTGTCCTTTTTAGTGCTGTATTTTTGTAAACGTACAATAGTTAGTAAGAAGTTACACGACTTTCCGTTTCGGTGTAAATGAGCAAGGGTCTTTCAAGAAATAAAAGAAAAGATAAATCACCTTTAAGATCTCTCTATCGCTCTCTTTCTCTCTGACATACTGCGGTGTGGTGGGGAGTCAAGCGCGATAAAGGCCTGACCATTCAGAAATGTGACCCGGCAATAACTTAGCAGATTTGACTATGAACTAATATTTTGAAGGCATATCCAAAGACTAGAAAGTGAGATGTCCCCCCAGTGTGAGCCATAGATGCCTCCCCCCTCCACTCTCCACTCTCCAACACTCCCCCTCCTCTCCACTCTTTCACCCTTTGCCCCTTTTCTGCGGTGGCGGGCCGTGATGAGGCTGGGGGCAGGGCAGCCCCGTCGGCCAAGGTGGCGCCTGCTGCTGGCCTTCACTGGATGTTGCTGCCACTGCTGGTGCTTCCTTTGGCGTCTGTGCCATTGGTCTCTGAGGACAGGGCCTTGTTGAGGGAGTTGAGGCTGGCGTCCGAGGGCAAGGCGTCTCGCCGCGGCGGCATCCTCTCGTTGATGCGATCCAGCCCCTTCGCCTCCTCGAAGCTGGTGATCTTGTGCTGGGGCGAGAAGCCTTTGATGGCTGTTGAGATGCAAGAAAAAAAAAGGGAAAACGGGGGAGAAATCAGGAGTGGTTTTAGAGGGGAGAGATGAAATGATTGTAAGAATGGGGGTCACACTTGCTCACATTCACCCACACATCACCAGATTTGGCTTATCTTTGGTTTGGTCTCGATTCATGGAATTGTTGTGACAGAAAACTTGTTTAACTGAGAACACAACAACATACAGACAGCATCTGTGGAGCTGCCGGCTTACTAAACTGCAAGTCATCCATGAAAAATGAGTAACTGATGGGCCTGTTAACACTACTGATAACTGCATCATGTTGATCCCTGAGGGCCCAGACACACCAAACCAACATCAAAGAACTTGCGGTGATGAAGCCTGAGTGTTGCATTGCCTCATGTTGCCTGACCACACTGTGAAGACTACAGCCAGCCACCAACCAGCACGTACATTCTGCGGCTGTGTTAGAGGACACACTCCATAGCAGCAGGTGGCAGTAGTATGTTTACGTCACTAAAAGAAGGAAACCATTAGACTAACAGATCGTATTTAAGACGCTAGTTAGCCAGTTAGCACATTAACAACACAATCCCATTTTGAAAGAACAAATGATGTTTACGGTGACACTAACAATAACACAAACAGTTACTAACTCTTTCTGCTAAAGAGCTCAATGGCTAAAAAAAATCTTACCTAATAGAATAAGTTTGTTTCAGTCTCACGCCCTCTTGACTTTAGTTATTTGTTTACTTTCCTCACTTCGGTTTTTCTTCTTGTGAACTGAGCTGAACTGCCAATCAGAGTGATATCTGTCACTGACAGGCTCTGCCGTCCCAAACGCCACTAAACTGGTCGAATAAAGCTGACAAGGTCCGACTAGTGCCCAGCAGTGCGGGACACACAACAAAAACTAGAGCGACAGATGCTCACCAACTACCTGACACTGATTGACCGGCTTGGTGTATCAGGGCCCTACAGACCTTACTTTAAAGGAACAGTCTGTCATTTTGGCAAATATGCTTATTCACTTTCTTGGGTGGAGTTTGATGAGAAGATCAGTTTGCCATAAATAGCGTAAGTATTGGAAAGGGGGAAACAGCTAACATAGCTCTACAGCTCACTATTTAACATGCTGAACTATGTTGTTTTATCCATATTACAACAAATTTTGTGACCGTATGTGGAATTAAATGTGGGACTATTTTATGCCTTGGCAGGGCGGAGTAACAAGTCTTTTTAACTCTTTGCTGGAAATTAGCGAGGCTAAGCTAGCCACCCCTGACTGTAGCCTTAAATGAAGAGACAGATTTGAGAGAGGTATCGATCTTCTCATCTAACTCTGCGCAATGAAGTAATCAAGCATATTTCCCAAAATACCCACCAGTTCCTTCAACTGGACATACAAGTGTATGATGTGAAACAAATCTGTGCTATTGAACATTTGATAAAATTGTATAAATGTGTTTTTTTTTAAGAACAACAGCATATATTGTACAGCATGTTTACATATTCATCATTTTGAGTGTTTAGCATTTAGTAACAGATGAACAATTAATATCAAAGGATATCAAACTCATTTTTATGAAATGACAACACATTAACACCATTTATCAGAGTTTCAAATGATATAACTACACAGACAAAAGGATTAAACAATCCTTCTAAATCTATAGAGGGTACCCCTGGCATCAGGGTCAACAGGTTTTCACTGTGCCATCGATTTACGCTTTAATCGCTGACACTGGACCGTCTAACAGTCATCTTGTACTGCTGCTTTGTTAATCTTAAACACTGTGTGCACTCTGTAAAAGGTAAAGAATATATAAATGGCTAATAAAGAATATCTTAGCTCAGGCACATTCCAGAACACCTGAGGACCCCAAACATCCAGATCGCCCCGTCACGTCACAGATTAAAAAAAATGACAAAAAGGGAAGAAGGAGAATGATCAAAGAGACAAAAAAAAGGAGTAGGGGAGGGAAAAATAAACACTAGAGTGGAGCCCACTGAGACATTCACTTCCACAAAATAGAACCACGTTGAGACTGAGCTCACGTACAAAGACACTACAGAGGTACTTGGGGTGCTAACGACTTGTTCAGTCTGCTTGGAGCATGCAGCAATTACGGGTTCACTTGAGGTTATGAGGGGTGGAGGTCACAACCGAGTGGAGTTAAAGACAAACAAGATTCAATTGAACTGAATACTGGAATGAGGAGAAAAAATAGCGGCTGGTTTATGAAATGACCACTGAGGTGAATAAAACCAAGCTGATAAAATGGCATCGCATTTGTCAGCTCGACACTGTTTTATTCGATTCAGTGGGGTTCATAAGCGTCGCCTTGTTGCTCCAATATTCAGCTTGATCCAGTGTCCTTTCAGCCCGCTTTAACTCCAAAAATTACACCATTTTGTTACTTCCACCTTTCATAAAGGGCTGGGGATCTTAATGGTGATAACTATGATTGCAAAGAAGATGACCCTTTACTAGGATGTAATTTTAGACGACAAATCGGGGAGCGTGGAAAAGGGGGCATGATGGGTAGCGTAGTTGTGTTGCTGCATAGCACAGGTCAGACACAGGTTATTAGCAGCTCACAGGAAAGAACACGACACAGCAGGGCCACAGAGGATCCACATGGAGAGAGAAGCAGAGAAGTGTCTCGACACTACAATGGACTGTCCTCTAATGGGGCTAAAGAGGAAGTACTGGACAATTCCAACGTAAATAGCAGCTGGCAAACTACTATTTAGCTCGCAGTTGAGGTTGTTCTTGCGCCAAAGGCGATGTAAATGAAACAAATTTGGGGGAGAATCCAATTTGGATTCCAAAGCCTCCTGTGGAGCGTTTGTCGCTATTAATTCAGATTCAACTCTAAAGAAAACTGCAGCATTATTACATTAATACAACAGCAACAACAATGCACAACTGCTTCGGTTGTTTCAAAGGGGAAATACCATGTAAGCTTTCATAGCAAGACTTCACTGGATTGTGTGAGGGCAGAGCAGGGGGCGCACTATCTTAGCCACACTTAAATTACAGTGTTGAGTGACTTTAATTAAACACTGTTTGTTTAAGGGACCCCCTCTCTCTTAACTTACAAAGCTTCAGATAAGAGAACAAGTGTAACCTTCTAAGTGACTGTATACTGAGGCTTTATTATTGTACACAAAACTGCTGATTGCTTCTGTGTCTGCAGTCTGCAGGACATTAGGGATGCTGCATATAGACAAGCACTGTATGAATTCTAGATACTGTAGTGGTCTAGCTCTGCTGGATGCAGTATGTTGATCCAGCCGGTGTCTCTAATATCTGGTAAAAAGCAAATTACAGCTGCCAGCCAACCTGATGATGCCCATTTATTTACACCTCCCACATTATGAGTGTGAATGTGCACTTTCTCAAGTGCAATCTCTGTCCTGAACCTGGATTGTCCCATCATTTTCCCTGTAAGATGCATAAAAAGTGATATTTAATCTTCTGACAATGAGAGGCAGAGTATAGCTGTAGTGTTATAATAACATGCTGTTAAGACTAGAACAACTCTATGTGTAGATTTCTTTCTAGAAATTTTCACTTTTTATGATAATTAAGGATAACCTGCAGATTCTGGTCAAAATGATATGCAGTATTTGCTTTGCTCTCACTCAAAATCACAGTGCGATCTTTGAAATCTGTGCTATGAAATCCGTTCCCCTTTAAAACGTGTGTGACCACAGGATTTCCTAATTACTTACTTCTTTTTTCTCTGTTAATACTATGCAACATTTTGTTAGCCCAAACACCCAACACACTCTATTCAAGCACCAGCGAGATGGATGAAAACCCAGTGGAAACCCCCTGTCTATTGCCATGAAAAGCAACAGAAGAGGGCAGCCAGACCCATTTACCTTCGTCAGCCTCAATAGCTTCAATAGTAGCTGAAGAGAAGAAGAGGGGGGTTGCAAAACGAATGAGAGAAGTGAGCAGAGGAGTTCATTTTGTCCTAGGAACAAGTCAATGAGCAGCAAAGACAGCCAATGCCGACAACAGAGGTTAACGTCATCTCCACATTTCATGACAAAGGACACATGGATGTTAGCGGAGAGGGGAGAGGAGGAGGAGGGAGAGGGATGAGCCTTAGCTTTTTGATGAGTTCCAGATCTGTAAAGGGAAGGTGACACATGTTTGTGGCAGCGAACGACCTCATGGAGAGGACTGCGTCTTTGAGGTACTTTGAAAAAGTCTGACAAAGAAATCAATGTAGTGACAGAAAAAAATGAATACTGCGGGGACGAACATTGATAGCCAATACAAGACGTTGAAGCTGGAAATATATTAGTTCTTTACTACTACGCATATCAGAGCAAACATGGAGAGGGAAATAGGACAGATGGAAAACAGGAATAAGGTTTAAATACGTATGTGGCTGTGGGTTTCATGGCTGAGGCTTAATTGATAATGTAAAATCGAAGCGCTGTCGACACATGGAGCGGCGTTACTGTTGTGTTGTGTGCGACATGAAGCAGCATCTGGAACTGCAGGATTAGCATCTTTTGATATCAGATATCAAAAATGCTGGCTTACTTTTTGTGAAGTGCGAGGGGAGGAAAAAACAACCTTCGGTGTTTTAACCACTTACCAATTTCTGACAGTCGTCCTTGAGATTATAAATCAACATACAGTACAACTGTGTAAAATCAGCTTTACACAAAGACAGGGATGAGGCAGGAGGTGACAGCAAAGTGACAGCTATACCGTACTGAAGACTACGGGACACACTACCATGAGGATGAGAAAAAATTACAAAAAGGCACGAGAGCAACAGACTGTAAACGGAATGGTTGATGGAGTCAACATTTCAGTAGAAGCACACTGGCGTCGGCTTTGAAGGAGGAGAGCAATGTGATTCTACCAATGTTGCAACAGGAATCTCTGAACATCACTCTACCTTCACCGGGGTTCTCTTTAGTGTCAGCTGCTTCCACACGGCTCACAAACAAATACTCTTAAACTTCCATAACCATATACTGTTACGCAGATCATCAGCAGAGACATAATTCTAGAGGTGCTAGTGTGTTTAGTGGTTTCAAACCCCTAAAAATACAATTAATGTTGGTCTCTTTTAATTGGACATGCTTCATTCTATGAATTTAGAGTTTGTGTTAAGAGCTGTAGCTTTGTTTATTACTTAAAGGGATAGTTCGGATCTTTTAAGGTGGGGCTGCATAAGGGTACTTATCCATGGTCAGGGTGTTGCCTACAGCAGATGGAGGTCGACATGCCCACAGTTTGGAGAAATGGGCAGAAGTACTGCAAAAGAAGCTATGGACTACTATGGATGGGTACAGCAGCAAAATGTACGTTAGCTACCTAAAAAAAAAATCAGTTTGAGTTTACAGTATTTAGAATATTTTCACTGCTGGTCTACTGCTGCCTTTATCAGTGTGTTTGTTTGTGTCACTGAGTGACTTTGGTGTTTTAAAGGACTCATCTGAATTTACCGAAGCCACACAATACCACAAACTACCAAACAAGTCAGCTATAGACCAGCAACTCCTGTGTTCAGCAATGTTAAATCACTGTTTTTGTCAATGGAGTCTGGTGGCTTCAAAGAGAGGGATTTAACAGCTTCAGTTCCCTGGCAGAAAGGACTGACTGATGGCAAAGTACAGCAGTGAAAATATTCTTAGTAGCATACACAAAAATTGATATTGACTACATTTTGTGGCTGACCCCAAACACAGCAGTACATTGCTTAGCTTCCTTGGCAGTACACCTGTCTGCTTCTCCAAACTCAGGGCGCACTGACTGTTTTCTACACTGACTAAGGAGCAGTACCTCATACAACCTCAGTTCAAGAAAATCCAAACTATCCCTTTAATGCAAAACGAACACAAAAGTAGCCCTGTCCTTTCAGCTTAAATCCGTGGGGCTGACATAGAGGAGAGCATCACAGCCTCCTTTATTGAGAGACACGTTATTGATGTTTTCTCATTCCAATTCGGTCACTTCTCTGTCACAAATCAAAACTTACAATGCAGTTTCAAATGGGCACAGAGTCTGCACGCTGTTTGTAGCTGACCAATATTCTGAAGACTGATTTCCGGAAGACTTTAAAATGCTCTGCTAACTCTTCAGCTGTTTGCAGCTAAGAATTCCCCATCACTCTATCTGCTACCTGCAGCTTCCTAAATCAAGTCTGTGCTATTTGCAAAAGCTTAATCTGAGTGCTGTTGTCCCTGAAAGTAAAACTACTGAACTTTGGGAAGAAAAAAGTGACACATTCTTTCATGTTGAAATGAAACATTGAATTCATGAATTCATAGGCGACAAAACACACTCTTCCTCAATTCAATTAAGTTAGGGGTTTTGCATTTATAGCGTTTCTTGGTCTGGTATGGTTAACAAACTTTACATGACTCGTGACTCTGTGTAGTGCTATATAGTCATACTCTCATTTGATTGATGATTGACAGTTGTTTGCACAGTGGTCACTGTTCAGTAAATGTTACATAACTTGCTTTAATATAAAGAGGTACTTACTCTCATAGAGATAACAGATTTTGCTTTTTAATGTAAAAAACTATAGCTTCATATGGTGTTTATGTGTGCAACGCAACATCGTGTGTGCTTAGGAAAGTGCGAGCTGATGTGTGAGAACCTGTGAAAGGAGAGGGAAGTTGTCTGGATTTCTGCTTTATTTTGTAAAGGAAAGGCAGACAGCAGCTATCCCCCTTTCATTCACAGTTGCTTGTGTCAATTCCAATTCATCCTCTGAATCACAGAGAGTCCCGCGTCTATCCCGACGGAGCACTGCTGAGATCCACAACTAGCAACTAGCAAATTTGGACAATAAAGTGACCATTTCCGTCAGGAGTCCCAAGTTAAATTTGAAGTTTGTAAAGGCGTTTCCAGAAAGCCTCGCTGCAGCAACTTTGTCAAACTCATTTAGGGAGTGTTTGGAATTCAACATAAGAGGGTGGACTGAACTCTAAACTTGTCTCACAATAAAAATAAATAAATTTTTAAAAAAAACAACACAACAGAATACTTGCACAACCGATTATACCTGCAGTTTCTAGAAAGAAAGGAGAAAGAAAAAGATACAGGTAATATTTGAGATAAAACCAGTGGAATACAGAAAGAGACGGGGACGGGGAGACAGGGTATTAATGTGAGACATCGGGAGGGAGACACATTAGAGAAGACAAAGGGACAAAGAAAATCTGCTGAATGTATCTGGCATTGTCTGGGAAGAGGGGACTATCTATAGGTACTTAATATTCTATCGTTGTTTATCCAGGAAAAAATGCTGAACTACATTAAAGTTGAAAGAAAGCTCTGTAGAGCAGCTGCTTTTACTTTCAAGTATTTCACTAAAACATGCAGTATAGAGATGATACTGAGTGAAGCTGCCAAAACATTTAACTACACTTACAGTATTACTTTAAGGCAGCAATTTCAAATTCCTGGACCATCACTGAGGGAAAAGGGAAGGAGTCTGTACATACAATATTCCCTAAACACTGAGCTAGCACTTCATTCAGGGTATTGCTGTGTAAGGGGAATTTATTATGTGTGTGCGAGAATCCGTTCTGAGGGGCCAAAGCTGGGGGTCTCGGGGCACTTGGTGATAGTCTTACCATTCTGCAGCTTTTCTTTGCCACCGGACAGCACTCCGCTTGGTAGCATGCCTGTCGGGGTCAGTCCCTTCAGTGTCAGCACGCTCTCACTCTCCTCTCTGAAATATCAACACAGATATGTACGCTTTATCTACTAGGTGTTACTTTCTTGAAGCTTATTTTACTGTAGAACAATCAAAATTGTGATTGTTTTGGACAACTTAACACAAACTAAATAACTTAAGTATAAACTGCTTAAAACTAAAAAATAATGTGAGAACACACTCACTTACAGTGCGTTATATTAAAGCAGTAACAATTCATTTTTTTTTGGCCATCTGGGGGCAGTAAAACAAGCTGAAAACATAGCATCAATCTTTAGCAGCTAAATGCTCCACTATGTTTACAAGCCAGTTGCTGGGCAGTTTGTACACAATGAGGTTATCAAACACACTCGCATGCCAAGTTGATGAGAGCGATTAGACTGAACCGAAACAGTAAAATTCTCGGCCATAAACCACAACAGTGGCCTGAAATACAATAAAACAATCATAGGGTTGAGAGGAGCTGCAGTTGGGTGATAATTCTCTGTCCCAACAAATGACACCTTTAACACTACAAACAGTCATTTGACCTAGTGTTTATATAAAAATGTTGATTAATGCAGCTTTAAAGGTCCAGTGTGTAAGGTTTAGGGGGATTTAATGGCATATAGCCGTGAGGATTGCAGATAGCAATCATCTGAAACTTCTCCCAGTTATAATTCCTTCAGTGTTTATGGTTCAGGAAGTTGCTACCGTGAGCCGAATTATCCACAGAGGTCTAATCTTCTCCAGAGCAAACAGACGTGGTGATTTTAACTAATAAAAACACGGAATAAAGCAATTTCACATTAAAGAATCTGTGTTTTTCCATTGCTCTTGTCATGGAGGGTCTGTTAACTACGGTGGATGAGGCTAAAACGCTAACTATAAAGCTATCTTGAGCCAGTGTTTGATTTGTCTGTTCAGGGATACTGTAGAAACATGGTGGTGTAACATGCAATCTCAATAAATAAGGACCTGTTCCCTATGTAGATATAAACAGCTCATTCTGAGGTAATGAAAACACAAGAAAGAAGAAAACATACTTATTATTATGTCATATTCCATTGCTGCCAATATGTCCCCCTAAATCCTACACACTGGACCTTTAAAAATTTCATTCAAGTTCCTGTAATGGAATAGCAACATGGGACATGGTAGAACATACAGCACACAAGGGTGTTTTTTCATGTCTGCATACCTGAGCACGGAAAATACCCTGGCCATCTTGCCAATGGCACGGATCTTGTTGCGGATGACCTCTTTACGAGCAGAAGCTGTGGCACCTGGAGGGGTCAGAAGTCAGACACAGTCATACAAACTGTGACTCATGCATGTTAAACCATGTCCTGTGGAAGTTAAACATAGACTCCATTGTCTGTGTTTTGTGTCCCTTAACATTAAGTAAATCTGCTGAGTCAGAGCGAGTCTGGTTGACTATTAGTTTCATCGTGAAGTGCATCAGATGAACACGATGCAAACACAGTGTGGTTATTAAAGCCCAGGGTTCAGCTCATATGAAATCGTTTGAATCCATCCACACATCACAACAACTGGGTTTCAGTACACTCATGCTGCCTGTGTGTATCGTCCCACAATTGAAGTCCCTTTAACTCCTACACGCTATTTTCCCCAGGTTATATTAAACCATGTTACATCATCTGTAAATGGCCTGGCCCTTGTCCAAACATGTCTCTTCCGTACGTTCGATGAACACACACTATATGAATTTTCCTGTGCTGTGTTTGGGTTTGCGGGGACTCAAACAGGAATTTTCCTGGACTGGAAAACAAAACTTTGTTTAAAGAGACCTTTATTACAGAATAACAGGCCCCAGGGAGCCTGCTTGGAAAATGCATGAAGTATGAAGGATGGAAATGAAGCTGATGTGTGGTGAAAGGCCGGGTAAAGGAAAGAGCGGACAGTCTCATGTCTAGTTTAAGACTCTTCCTTTCATCGTGTATTGAATAAACTACTACTACTTTAACACGTGTGTCTCAACACAACTGATCCCTTGTAGTAGCAAAGATTATTTTTAATGTAAACAGCAAAGACATTAATTTAGCTAAAGTGAATGACCTTCCTTTAAATCATTTTTTTCTCTGTGTGTCAAATTTGGCCATAGCTAAAGCAGGAGCATGTAATTGTAACATTACCAACACATCTTCAAGGAAACCAATTAAAAAGAGATCAATAGAAAGGCTCAGTAGTAGTGTTAGAGGGTGCTTTAAACAGTGCCGTTAGTTGACAGACTTCTGAAACGCAGAGAGCAAGCACTGGACAAAGGTCTATCTACCTCTGCACACACCATCATGACTAATGTTTGTACCTTTTTTGGGGGGATATATTAGCTGTCCTTCTCATGAAACACCCCCAGAAGAGAAGACAAGAGAAAGGACAGAGAGATCAGTGGATGGCTGTAGAATGAAAGGAGGAGGTGGCGGAGAGGGGGCGGATGGCGAAAAATAAGAGGCAAGAAAGCACAACGAGTGTAAAGAAAAGCGATGCCTTGAACACAAAACTCTGGAAAACATAGAAAAGAGAAATTAGATGAGGTAAACCAAGGTAGTGACAACATCACAGAAAATGAGACAGAAAAAGAAAGGAGAAGAATGCAAAGAAATATGTGGAGAAAAAAAATATAATAATGAAATATCAACATAATGGCAATTGGAAACCATGGAAACAATAGCAGATAAAGAGCAGGGCAACAAAAGGATTATACAGGCACAGAAAACAAGATCATGAGTGAGAGACAAAGGAAAGAGAAATCCCAGTGTCAACAGAGTGAATACAAACAAAATAAATGAGTGCAAATGGCTGCAAAACAGAAAAATAAATGAGATTAAGAAGAAACAGTAAAGTGAAAATGAGGGCAAAGAATATAAAGTGAATTGACTAAAAGCACTGAGTGGATGAGATGGCAGGAAATGATGAGATGTTAAAGGATGGTTAATTATTCAAGGGACTGTGTTGTGTGTGAGCTGTGCCAAAGTACAAATAAAAATACTTTGACTTTAGATTTAAAAACCTGAATTATGTATTCAAAATTAGAATTTAAAGGTTTACTACCCAGGATTATCTGTTGTTGTTTGTACACATGCTCGCCAGAAAAAGTCAAAGTATAAGCCAACCCCAGATTCGCTCTCGTTTGGCGCTTTGCCTCACTATATTTGTGTTTTTCTGGTGTTTTGTCTCGGATGCCTGCTGCTTACAGTCTGGCAACTGGTCGCTATTTATTTTTTACAAAGCCCCGACCTCATCTGAGCGCTGTGGGGGTGCAGCCCATAATGTCCACAGCACAGAAAATAAGAGGGAAATCAGAAAATACAGCCAGAGGGGAGAGAAAAGCGCAGAAAAATACACCACCACACACTTCTGCTGGGTGGTAAGTGATATAAATAAATTTTACTGCCTTAATTACTTACTTATATTCCCCGATTATTAATCCCCCAATCACATGAGCTTAACTTTTATCAAATGTAGCATTTACATGTTTTAAAAAGTTTAAAATAAAGCTGAAATCTGTCCACATCCTGACACCCCACCCCTGGGTGCTATTTACACAATCAAACTGTGTGCATTAGTAAACACAGAGACAGAGAGAGAAAAAAAGGGAGAGAGAAGGAGCGGGAAGGACTGGTGAGATAATTTCCTGTTTGGCAGTAAAGGGTGTGGCGGGTGAAGAGAAACTGGTCATCTCATTGTAGATAGGCTCTGACCCGGGATCAAACAGATGACTCGCACTTGCCACTAGTCTATGATGATAAAAGCATGATTACTGCATGACTAACTGTGATGTGTGAACCCAGGAGGAGGAGAGTGATCGAGTTAGTGCAACAAAACACCAACAACTGCATTTATGGCATTTAAACACATTCAAGGCCTTGACTTTTTTCTTGTCAGACTTTCTGAGGATTTGCTGATACAATAGGCGTTGAAATGAAATATTTCCAAGCTGCTGAGAGCGATACAACAAAGGTTTATTGATTCGACTGTGTCATGAGTCAAATCATTTCTGGATTGTCCCTTTTTGTTAAAGAAGGTTTAAAAAATGTAATATATTTAAACTGAATAGTCTGCAACTAGAGCAAAGCAGCCATGCTATGTGCAAAAACCCAAGAAATGTGTGTGTATGAGACTTCGAATGAGTGTCTGGTGCTCCTATTAGCAGAGGACTCCCTCTAGTGGAGCAAAAGCAAACTGCAGTGAGAACTGTTGCAGTCTGCCTGCCATGCTTACCGTCAAGCTCCTCGTCAGTCGTCAGCTCATCATTGGAGCAGATGCTCAATACGTTCACTAGCATCTCAGTTACTGTAAAGAAATCAGAAAAACACAGATTTTACAACATGACACTCATTTATTAAATCGCCACCTCATGAGTAATCTTCACATCTGTGCATGTGTCTGGGGAAGAAGTCCAGCCACACCAAGTCATGTGGCGCTAGTTAGACGGACACAGATTCACCCAAGTGACCCCTCTGCACACACCCAGTGAGGAGTGTCCATGAGTGACCTTGCAACATTGCTAGGAGTGGCCCTGCGCGGAAAGGTCACACCCAAAATAGGCTTCACGGAGTGAGTGCATCAGTCATAGTTCTGTGTGATTCATTGTCACAGATATGACAGTGGGGGGGACCTAAAAACCAAACGCCTGGAACAATCCTCAAAGCAGAGAGAGAACGCAAACCTCTGCTCATGTTTTGCAAGGTTTCATCTTGTACTTACTGCTTATTTACAGACTTTTTATAACCAGTATGTCTTACTGCGTGTAGTCGATGTTCTCATTTGATGTATATTACATTGAAAGCATACTGAGCTTGTATGTGTGTGCGCACTCACCCTTCTCCCCGACAAAGGGCAGGGACCAGGTGAAGACGTCCATGAAGTTGGGCAGCCAGTAAGGGTGAGGCGAGCAGTTGAACTGTCGGATGTTCATCACATTGTTCTCGTACTTCAGCACTGCCGCTGGGGAAGGGAAGAGAAGAAGAGGAAGGTGGTTGTTAAAGTATGTCAAAATGTGTGAGGTACAAACAAGATGAATAATATTCACAAAACCTTCAATGTACAGATTGATTCTGATTATTGTAACATTTGTGTATATAATACATGTTGCAACTGACAACTCTAGTCTCAGATCGTACACAGCAGTCTGAAATCGATACTTGAATCCATACTTCAACAGACCAAGAGAAAGCATCTGAATGAGGTCCAGGTCCATTACCAGCTTCCATCCTGTTCCCAACCACCACTTAGAAACACTGTGTGGTCTCAGCAACTTCACATACCAAGGTACGTATCCCTCTCTTAGCCCAACATGCTATTAGCCCGGAGAGAGTCACCCACAAAAGTACTCAGCCTAAAGTACCAAGAAACACGCATGGTTGTTGGAAAACATCACCGTCTGAAGAGCTAACAGGATGCAGATTAAATGGAAATATCAAAACAATGGTTAGACGGATTGTTTTGGAAATAAAAGTTTGAGCACGAAAATAGACGACCAAGATATGCTTCACTTGTAAATACTTTTTAAACAAACTGGCAATTTGTGTCTTTATGTGTCTAGTTAAGTCAGTCCCCGAGGGGCAGAGACATTTCTTATTATTGTTGGCGCTACTGTCACAAAGGTAACTGGATCGCTTTCTGTTTTCTGTAGAGGCTAGGAACTAGTTTCCACAGTTACTTCAGTTGTTCCACGTCCACCATTTTTGCTACTGGGGATAGTAACTGCAAAGAACTTCCATTGATACTCTTTGGTAACTGGGGATAGCTGCCGATAACTACTTCGAAAACAAAAACGCTATCCTCTTTCTCATTTTGTTCGCAAATGGTGATGCACAAAATTGAACCTTCATTTTCCCTGCAAAGCGTACCTGGTGGCAGACAGACTTCTGAAATCGACATTTACTTGATAAATTAACACAAAAAATACGTTTACTTCCCATTTAAATGGAGCAATGTCACATTAATAAACACTTAAATGTGAAAAGTCCTTGGCTGTTTTTGTTGTTTACCTTTCCTAGTTAATGATTGATGAGCTGCAGGTACTGCGCAGACCTGTGACTAAACAAAATCACCACTTGCTACAGTACAGAGCTCTGTTTGGCTGAAAAAACAATCAAGAAAAGTGGCCAAAACACTGTCATCAACACCAAGACTGAACTAAAGCCTGGATGTCACTCAAGATTTTGTCAGACGCTGTCAGTCAGCCTCTGGGTGATGACAGTGAATAAAAGGATCCGGTATAAAACTTCCTACACAGAGACGTTTTAAGGTTATGTAACAGCAGCATTTGTCAATCTCTCACTCTGACAGAAGGACTAATATATATGTAGAATAAACTGTGTAAACTGAGGAGCTAAATCTGCACAAGAATCAAAATGCAGGTAACCACGGTTTGGGGGGGGGGGAATCAATTCCCGTTTTTCCAGCTCTGGAACATTTCCTCTGCATATTGATTACCGCTCACAGTTGCTGCAGCATGTCTGTCATTCACAGGATTGGATAAAGAGTAACATCACAGAAACACATGGCTCAGCATTTGGGCTCTATAGGCGGAGCACTTTTCATTAGTTAACAGAAAACCATTAATTCCTTGGGAGGGAGGGAGTAGCCAGAGACAGGGAGATGCAACCATGTACTCCTACTGACCTGCTTCTGCCATCATCAACTTGTTCCTTCTAATGCTGCTTCAAATGCTAAAATATATGTGTTGCGTCATTTCAAGAATTTATATAGCCCCTTTTACACTGCCTGTTCAAGGTAGGAATATCATACTTGTCTCGCCTTTAAAAGGCCCTGACAGCCCAAGCCAATGGAGGGTTGTCGGTTGGCATTGGTGTGCCCTGCACTGCTGGCTCTTGTCAGCTCTAGTTGGCTTTTTTCTGCCAATTCAGCATGTTGTAGTGGTGACTGCAGAGCCCGTCGGTGAATAAAATCACTGTGCAGTTCAGCTTAATGCAGGAGAAAAGAAACGGAAGTGAGGAAAGTAAACAAACAGCTGAAGTCAAGAGGGAGTAAGACCAAAACAACTTTGTTACATAAAGTAAGATTAGTTTTCTTTAGCCATTGAGCTCTTTAGCAGAAACGGTTTGTTATGGTTTGTGTTATTGTTCACTGGTGCATGGTAAATAAATGTGCTAACTGGCTAACTAGCATCAAGTCAGTCTTCCAGTTCCCCTTTTTGAATGGGGGTTACAGACGACCGCCATCTGCTTGTGTGAAGAGTTATTTCCTTTCATGAAGCCGAAGAACGTACAGTTGGCCATCGGCTGAAGTCTTTGCTATGTGTGTAAAGGGGGCAGCAGGACGGGACCAAAGGCTGGAAGGGTGTGACATTCTGACATGTTATGTGTCCGACCCCCTGCTGGGCGATTTAGAAAGTGGCTAGAACAGTTAGCAGCTAACTCAAATAAGCAGCCGAAAATGGCCACAAATTAGGATGACAATTAGGTTCAGGACCTCTAGTCATGTCATGCTAGAGGTCGATGCTGTTGTGTTGAACATCATGCCCATCACGCCTCTTTTACTTCTGGAACAGCAACATGCTATATAAAATCAGGCGGCATTATGCCTGCCCTGTTTGGGTCTGTATAAAAAAAGCAAAGGCAGTGTCATGAAGAGACTTTGGTGTGGCCCTACTGCGCAATCTCTCTGTGTAAAAAGGGCTAATGAGTTTACCTTCAGGAGAAAGTTCAATAGTTCAAAAGTTTGCAAATGCACTTGCTTTCTTGCTGAGAGTTAGATGAAAATATCAAGTCAGTGGATCTTCTGAAATGTTGGCCTATTCCTTTAAAACATGTATTTTGTTTTAATTTTAGTAAGAAACTAAAATGAATCCCATCAGGAGAATTAAAAATATGTTACAACCATAAATAAATCTACACACAGTGGCTTTAAATTATTCAGGCTGTTATATTAATCATGTAAGAGTTGAGACTCCAGCGGGTGTGGTTCAGTCGGTGTTCACAAGGGGGTGGAAAGTGCAGCAGAATAAAAACAGCAGAACAAATAAGCTGTGTCTTGTGTTATTTATTAAAGCCAAAAAACACAAGACAGGATTTGTGTAAAGTTTTCTGTTTTTGCCCTATTCCCCTATTCAGTATATGAGTTTATTTTACAGAATGCCTTATCATAATCACATGATCTCTGTGCCATGCTGACATAGAAACCAACTCCCAAACACTGACCACAGCATGCCCTGGCCCTTGTGACCTCACCCATGATTAAGGCACGGTGTGAACTTGGGTGCTGAGGAAAACATGAGAGCCACCCAACATAAATATATCCGTGCTGTATATAGAGGCCCACAGCCTCTTGCATACACAAGGCCAGTCTGGTGGCCCAGATCTGAGGAAAGCGGACACCGTGGCTGGATCACCATGGGGGACTTTCCTGCCTCGGTCCCTGTCCGGTCGGGAATAGCAAGTCATCAAACCTGGCATCCCAAGCAGCTATAACCTCAGTTGCAACACAAATGGGGTCAGAAGACATCCTGCTAGGCTGGGGTTTGCCTCAGTGTGTGTGTGAGTGTGTGTGTGTGTGTGTGTGTGTGTGTGTGTGAGATCAA
Source organism: Epinephelus lanceolatus (assembly GCF_041903045.1). Taxonomy (NCBI): domain Eukaryota; kingdom Metazoa; phylum Chordata; class Actinopteri; order Perciformes; family Serranidae; genus Epinephelus; species Epinephelus lanceolatus. Next base: position 26,029,638 of record NC_135755.1, on the reverse strand, counting down.
TGAGGCATGGTAATGCATATAGTGCAGTAACTATGCAATCAAAGTGGTCCCTTAAGTATTGCAAAGCATTACATTCCACCGCTGTCACCTCTTTATCCCAGGCTGCACAAATGAACACACACACACACACACACACACACACACACACACACACACACACACTCCAACACAAACAGAAGACTCTCCTGCAGGGGAACATCCACAAACTGTATAATTATTATACTGTTATTATCAATATCAACAAAACACTCTCCAATAAGAAAAGTATTGCATTAATCCAACACACTCCACTCAGACGGGGCTGTGGGTGTTTATGCGTGTGCGTTGGCGTGCATGAAAGCAGTCGCACGCGTGGGCAGGCATTGCATAAACATCACATACTGCATAAACATGGTCGAGGCACTTGATTGAATGCAGCCATGGAAGCCCAGAGGGAAAAAGGCAGAGCGGGGGAGAAGGTCAGCTCCCCTGCCGTTCCTCCTTCAAATCGGATTCCCTTTAAAGGAACAGACACACCCGACAACCTCCCCCGTACCAAACAAACACACTCGTCAAGCTCTGGGTGCAAGCAGGTCAAGGCCCATTTTCTTTTTTTTCCCTAGATAATGCATTAAACATGCAGATGAGGGTGACGGGAGCAGCACTTTGCTGCTTCCCTATTATCAGAACAGGCTTTCCTACAAATGCACAATTATATGCAAAGTTATTTCTTTTCCAGCAGGATGGCACTGCCTTTGTGGCGAGGCGACCAGCTGTGAGTTCTGTGTTTAACACTGCATGACAGCCACTAGATGTCTCTGCTGCTCTGATGGTGGTTGGCAGGGTAGCTGAGGCCAAGCCTGCTGTCACGGTAACACATATATTGCAAGGCGACGCCCGCTCATTAATTATTCATGAGGGAGTGCCTTGAGTTGGTTTCCCCGGTAACGAGGACTGTTAAATCTGCTTTAAGATGAGGGGGAGATTCCCACCGTCCTGCCCTGACGCTTAATGCTGACTGCAGATCTGTCTCCAAGGCCTCTTGTATCAAGTTCCACTGGATTAGTATTCCAGGCCAACCGTTTAGACCTTCTTGGTCCATTACGCTCAGTGCTCTACTTCCATTTGATGTCAGACATGTGGATGGTAGGGGCTGAATGTAGTCCGCGTACAGCTGGACAATGCATGAATGGTTTCTAATTCATTTTCAGTTAATAAATCAATGAGACCATTTGCAGCAGCAGAGAAAATTGCAGCTCCCATGTTCACACAAAGATAGGGCTGGGACAAAAACCTTATCATGTATGACAAATGAACAGCTGACAACAGGTGGTTTTGAATTTCAGATTATTTTGGTTTGAAAGTAAAACATGTTGACTCAATTATTAACTTCTGCTGGAGCTTTCAATTACATCTCACGGTCTGGACAAAGGAAGCTTTTGCTTTTGACTGATATCTTGAGGGTTGTTTTTTATTTAAAAATTCTGATGACTTTTTATTATTATTATTATTTTTTAATATACTTTATTAATCCCCCTGAGGGGAAATTCAATTTTTTCACTCTTTTGTCATTAACACACAGGTCCGAAAGTCACACACATGCACAAACAAGAGCTATACATGCACTAAGTGGAGAGATGTCAGAGTGAAGGGGCTGCCTTGGTCAGGTGCCCCAAGCGGTTGGGGGGTTTGGTGCCTTGCTCAAGAGCAACTCGGCAGTGCCCAGGAGGTGAACTGGCACCTCTCCAGCCACCAGTCCACGCTCAATATTTGGTCCGAATGGGGACTTGAACAGGCGACCCTCCGGTTCCCAACCCAAGTCCCTATGGACTGAGCTCAAGGTTCAAATAATAGCTTTTTCTGGAGCTTTCAACTGCATCTCATAGTCTTCTTCAGTGGACAGAATTTGCTCAGTTGTCATGGATATCGCTCAAAATAAAGCAGGGCTCAAGTAAAATGCCACGTCGGGCTTGTAAATCTGGCAACTCACTTGCCTGATGGGGCAAGTGGTAAAAAAACAAAAAAGCACATTGTTTTTTTTCTGGAGCTGATGATGGACACAACAAAGGAAGCTAGCCATCTTACGTCCTTCTGATCTCTATTCAGAGTTGCACATTTGCAATACTGATCAGGCAACAAAATGGCGGCAGGTAAAAACAAAGTTAAGCGCAAGCGAGCATTTCAATTATACTGGAAAAGAGTTCAGTTGGGTGGCATTAGAGGATGTGGGTCAAACTCCAACTACAGTATGTATTGCACAGTTAGCCACAAGTTTGAGAAGTGGGTAAAATGTGGGTCTTTGTCAAAGGCATGTCAAGTTAACATGATATTTAACTTCGTTAAATACCTACCTTTACCTTGGTGTCTTTTTTGTTATGGGATGACAGCTAATAAATAAAACAATAAGGGCGCTTTCAGACCAAGAGTTCGCTTGCTTTGGTCCAAATCGGGGACTAATTTTGTTACAAAGTTGCATAATTGCCTAGAGTTAGTTTGAGATCTCATGGCAGCATTTATAAGCGGACCAGATAATAATAATAATGATGCCTGCGAGAGAAAGAGATCACCTCTTCAAGAAGGTCTTGGTTGTTTTGGTGCCCATCCGAGTGCGATTGCTGTGTTCACACCTGCCCAAAGGAATTGCGCTTAGGGAGCAAACAAACTTGAGTTCCACTGAGCCGAGCCGAACCAAACAGGGCAGGTGTGAAAGCACCCTTGGTGTATCGGCAAGTAAAACTGGACTTTGGGCATGTATGTTTCTGACCCACTTGCCAAACGGGGCATGTGAAGAAAAACATTAATGTTGAACCCTGTAAAGTATGTTGGGGAGTTTTATGATGGGAATGGGAGCAATGATTCTAATCAATAAGCACAAGTCAAATCAGAATTAATAAAACCTCAACAATACCCAACACTTGCGCACTCTCAGTGACCTGTAACCGGGCATTTAATAAACTGTAATGAGGTTGAGATCCCAGTTGGTCTGAACAAGAGGTGCCTGTTCTGCATGACATTACGCTGTTAATTTTTCTTGTTTGATGCGGCATGAAAAGTTTTGTAACTGAACCATGTTTACAGGAAACTGAAGGGAAGCCCGGTAACGACCAGAGTGATAACAGATGGGTGGGCATCTGCAGCCAGGGATACTCTTCTCACTGGCACTCGTGACGAGGGGGGAAAAATGAATTCCCTGCTGCGCTGGCGTCATCGCTGCCCTAGCTTCCATCCTGCTATTTATTCCAGTGGCAGGGCCAGGAGCCAATCATGCCACTCCATTTCCTTTCTCTTCAAATCCCCCATCTCTGCTACCTACCCATCAGCACCTAACCGCCGGCAGGAAACAGTGTAAAAAGCGAAAACCCTGTCCAGTTTGACCTGCGAGTGAACCACAGTGACCCCTTCTCTCGGCAACAGTGCATTCCTCTTTCTTTTAGAAAAATGCATTTAAGTTTTTTCCACTCCATCAGTCCGTTCCTGTTTCCACCTCATCATCAAACAATAACACAAGAGTGGAACAAGACATTTATTTGGTTATGTAAGCTTTAACAGGTGTGAGATGGATTTAACCCAACCAATCCTTCACTGTGTCGAGGCTGAAATAAAAAAAATTAGCGTCAGCGGCGCTGGCAACAACATTGTCATTTAGTTTTTTATTCCATCCAAGCACCATAACCATTAGGATTCAGTTGTTGGCTTTCGGGACCAGTCAATAATGATGCAGCAGAAAACATTCCATTAATACAAAACCGCAAGCAATCTCCAAAGTGTGCAACTGCCAACTACACCCCCCTCCTCTCCGCCTCTTTCTCTCCACTGCAGTCACTTCAGGACTCAAAAGCTCAACCAGTGAAAATTGCTAAATCACTGCCGCTGTGTTTTCATTTAACACAGCTCCCCTGCCAGCTTGAGGGGTGCAGCGTCCAGGGGTCAGAGCTGCGATGGACGGCTGGTCAGCGCCTGACACTTACTGCAAAGCCAACAGTTTGACTTAAAAGAAAAAAAGGGGGATGGCTGGTGACCCTGAAGCTGGATTTTATCTTTATAGAATCCTAAGCATCATGCATGTGTTGATTATTCTGACTCAGCTTTGAGTTCCATTTACTTCTAGTAGAGGAGTTTTTCCTCTCCCCATTAGTGGTGCCTCATAGATATCCTCCGCCTCCTCCTCTCTAACGGGAGGGGCTCTTCTCACTACTTTCCCCCTCCCCACACAAAGAGGTCTCATTGGTTAATCTGGCCAACTCCCAACACTATATTGATGGGACCTGCTGATGCCTCCTCCCTCCCCTTCAAGATTTATGTGCCCACTCGATTGGCCATCAATCACGGGACATGTTCAGTGGGCTCCCAGCTCCGGCAAGCTATGCGCAGACCGATTCATTACAGAGGCTTTGGTTCTACCGGTGAACCCCACCCACATGACTGATTAGAAGAGCATCAACAGGACTGATAGGGCTGAATTGGTTAGCTGTGCCTGTGCTATGGAGCTGCGGGGGGAAAATATATCAAGCAGATGATTGATAAAGTGAATTGGGAACCAAGTAATTACATGACCACAACTTGTTGAAGTTTTAAGAGCTTTAACATAAAATCTCTGGCAAGAACCTTTAGCTTGAGGGATGTTTATTTGCTTGGGAGTTGCTCTTTTCCCCTGCTCTTATATTTCCCTTTTAAGCCAAAGATCTTGCCACTTTATGAAAGATTTAGCTGAAGAGAAAAGCGTGTACCATTTTCAAGCAGACAGTGACTGATGAGAGAAATGAGGAACATGCAGTCCTGCCAGGTAAGATGTATCTGTGTGCCTAAATGACGGCAGCTCTAAAAACAAACAGAGTAATCTTTTTTTCTTTCTGATAACCGCTCTTACTCTGGGAGGCATTTTATCAACTGAAGGTCAGCCAGTTGCAGCTACGAACAGGGCACAGACCAAATCATTTTAGATACTTTTGACTGTTCCACGTTGAGCTCGAGAGGTGCAAGTGATTTGCCAGGCAATTGGCTGCCAAAACTAAAAACAACATGCGCTTGACATCACTTTGTTTGTTTGTTTGTATTGTGTTGTGTTGACTGTGAGCCCTAGGAAGATTAGTTGGCATGGAACAAATGGGGTCCTAATAATAAACAACGATCCAGACAGGCAAACTGCCACTTCACTATCCTTATTATGCAGGGAAGGAGGCACGGAGGTAGCTTGTGGGGGAAAGAGTAAACAAATGCAACCAAATCTCAGATCAGAGAAACACACCTGCAAATGGGCCAAAAGAAAACAAAAAAAGGACAGCCCTCGCTCCCTTGTGAATCACACTCTCACCAGCAGCACTGCAGCATGGAGCTCTGTTATGGCCTTCCATCATGAGAGACACAGCAAAAAAACAGCGTGCACCAGCACCATCACTCTTCCCTTCCCATTTCCATTCCCTGTGGTTTGCCCACCGCCACCCCCATCCAAACATGCCCCCACAGCCAAGGCAGATACTGTCTGTTCTCCGGGGAAAAAGTGCTGACTCACAGCACAAAGGCAAGCCTATCTTGCTGCGTGGGCACCGTAGCGCAGTGTAGGGTGCCACCAGGTGCCAAGTCAACCGGCACCAGGCCATTTCATTTCTCGCCAGCTTCGTCCCTGAATTGACCTGACCAAAATCCCTGTTGCAGAGATTTTTTGTCATTGGCCAAGTCCAACATTGTAATCAAAATGTTGTGCACAATGGATGTAGGGGAAAATGGTTGTCCAACAACTGCAAACACTGTGGGACTCCTGAAGACCTTTTTAATACCATATCAAATTAAATATAAATTATACTCAAAGATAAATGTGAAGCATTGATATCAACTTTTCTTAAAGGATAGCAATAAAAAATGCATTTATTTATTTTCTATAGGGGGCAATGTACAGTTATCAACATCACTGTAAATGTGTTAGTGTTAGCAAATGTTCTAAAGCTCCATTAAGCAATATTTTTCACACCAACACTAAAACAAAGGTCTCCTGTAATGTAAAGAGGTTGTTAGCACTACCAATCCCACTGAGAATCAACAGTCCAGTCTGCAGCTCTGTGCCGCTTTAAGTCACTTTCAGCTTATTTTTTTTTGGTCCTCAAACTCTCAAAACTCCAGCAACCAATTTGTTTGCAGTGTGCCCAGTGCTAAATGGTGAAGAACCCAAGTAAGAGACAAAAGATAGCAAAACAGAGACCCAGAGACATTTTTCTCAGGAGTAAGCGGACTAAACCAGAGCTATAACGGGTGGGCTTTTTTTGTTTTGCAACAAATACTTCCACTTGTTAGTGCAGGAGCAGCATATGTTACTGATAACATTAATAAAGGCTCCATTCCACTGAAGTGTCCTTGATAGCGATGTCAGTCGGCATGTGCAATGAACATGCTGAAACTCTTAAATGGAACAAAGCCATTCATAATGCTATCAAATATTTCCAGCTATGATGTCATAATGGCATGAAAAGAGTATTTAGAAATGCTCCACAGCTGACACTAAAATGCACAACTCTGAGACCAACAGTGATTCTCCAACCCAGAAGCATCCGTGTGTAAATGTGATGTGTCACCCTGAGGCAACTCATGAATACGACACTGTGGTGTTTGTGTAATGAGCCGCTAAAGATCGATCTCCTTCTCCTTACCTTTGTTGTTGTAGACATCTAGGTAGTTGGGTGCAGAGAAGATGGTGATAAGGGATGGAAAGCCAGTGGTCTGACTCTTTCTGTACATGCGATATCTGGTAAAAAGGAGAGGGAAGCATCAGTAAACACTACAACATTTTACTCGTGGATTAATCATTGGTGTTCGGCCCTTGGGATGTGATTAGCAGCGACAGTTTTTATGGCCTCTTGTTTTCACTGTGGTTGTGTGTTTGTCTTAGAAGCTGATGCATCAGCAAGGGGGGCAACTCGGCATCGCCCCAGGAGACTAAATCCCTGTGTTACAGGTTAAACATGCCCTTAAGTAGTCATCACACTGAACCAACTCAGCATTCAAACCCACCTACTCTGATCTCCAAGCGAGTGTCTGTGCCGTGTTTGGTGGTTTGGATACTTGGAATGGAAGTGAGCTTTAGGTAAACAAAGCGCTAACTCAGATGATTTATTTGCTGCACCACACCTTGCAGATACTATTTACAGAGATTTAGCAAAAGGTGTAAAGAAAACATGGATGGAACTCAATAACACTATTACATGTGTGGTCTAAGGCGGCCTAGGGCCACCTGAGACGTGGTGAGGTGCCCCATGTGACCATGCTGTGGGAGTGCAGTGGTAAACAACTGTGTGCTGTGCATCCCACCGCCTTCACCTCGCTGAGAGGGAAATCAGCTCAACACATCCACCCACCTGCCCCTTTTAAGAACCTAACTTTTCAAAGAGGCTTTCCACTGCCTTTGTTAGAAAGCCAGGGTGAAGCGATGAATAATAGACGCGCTGGCTGGTCATAAAGCTCTGCACTGTACGTGTCTGAATGTGAAGCAAACAATACATAATGACAAAACTTCACAATCAAACTTTTTAAGCCACAGTTCTTGACGAGGTCTGCGTGAATCATACTTGTCACATCACATCTGGCCGACAAACTCCTCATGCTGGATTCATTTTCATTTCTCGGATTAACGCTACTTCTCTCAAAGTTCAGACGGCACAGAACCGGCTCGCCAGATAGGCTTGCGAAAACCCCCTGGAGCACTGGGGAAGCTTTTCATTTAATACCCTGGTCTGACTCACTCTGCTGTGTGACAGTGTGATGGGAGAAGACCAAATGCCACAACACTCACCCAGCATCCTGCGCTTCATGGGCCCGGATGATAGATAATAAGTTATTGTGTTGTAGAAAGTCACAGACTGCAGGGTAGCTGTTGAATAAAGGAGACAAACATTTGGTTTAGTCATACATCAAGAAAAATCCCAGTAAGATCAAGAAGAACGATCAATAGAAATAACTAAATAAGTCATGGGTATTATTGATTGTGCTCAGACAAACAGTGGATACACAACACTGGGCTCAAGCTAAATTTGTTCTCAAACCAACTGTGGCTTAGAAAGAGGTATATTGCCTTGAAAGGTTGGCTGTAAGTGAAGGCTTTCATATCAATTCTTAACTTTGCCCTTTAATATCTAAAACACTTTTGCCAGCAACAGTTTGATGACTCATAATCTAAATAATAACATAAAATAAGCCTTTACTTTTAAACAAGCTTTCATACTGTAAAGGGAGAGGGTGTGATCCTTCTCAAATGGTGGATTTTTATTTCAGAATGAAACTCAAAAAAATGTCAAGTATGACACGTGATTCATAACAGACTGTCTCTTCAAGAAAAAAAGGCGATCGCTGGGGAGTGTTAAAGCATGTTTTATGCTCAAGTTGATGTATTCAGTCTGTGTGCAGAGAGACCAAAAACCTTACTGCCAACTATCAAAACTGCCGTATGGTTTTGGAGTTTTCCATGCTACAACCTTTCAGTCTCCAGCACCAGCTTCCACTGGAAATTTCCTTTGCTCACAATGAGAGAGGCAGAAGACGAGTCGCTGGCAAGCAGCATTTCTTAACTAAAATCTCTTGATCTGTTAAACAAGATGTTATTAAACAGCATCAACGCAACACTTTTGAGCGTTTCTTCTAACAAACATGATTAAAAACCCCAGTGGACGCCAGGATTTGTGAATCGTGGGATGCTGTGTAATGAACAAAGTGAGTGACAGCTCACGATGAATGACTGGCACCTTTGCATTACATCTGAAACACTTAGTGAATGTGGGAGGATTTTTTTCAACAATAACAGGGGGTAAACTCAACTTGTTTTTGTGGTTTCATCTCTGGAATTTTTGGCTGATTAACATAAAAGTCACTTAACAGCTCCTCCATTAATACACTCTTGAAAATAAAAGGGTTCTTTCTGAGTGGTTGAAGTTTTACCTAGAACCATTTTCTTGTGAAGAAGCCTCAAGGATTCTTTAGTCCTTTTTACACAAAATTGCGCTAAAGGGCCGCTAAGAAGTCCTGTCTTTATTCTATATTTGCATTTTTACACAGAACCAAACAACAGCTGCCACTCCAGTGTGTGATTTCAGACAGCATGCTGGCATCACAGAAGCAAAAAAGGCATGACAGGCATGACAAGATTGGCCTCTAGTGTGAGATATAACACACTCATAGAAAGCGCTCTATTAACAGTAACAGTAGTATTAACGTGGGGATAACAATCATTTACTGTCCCTTCTAGTGGCTGATCTCATCCTGGACCTCATTGATTTCCCAATTTGCAGACATTTTTGGCTGCTGTTCTTCTTTGAGGTAGCTGCTTACTGCTAACAGCTGCTTTATGTTTACACGAAAACGATCCACTGAAAACAGAATCGTTTCTCATTTTCGTTTTGAAAAAAGTTCCGCGTTTAGACGACAACATCTTGATAACAAAAAATTGCACACCCAAAACGTCACTGTCGTGTAAACAATCGGCCAAAACGCAACTAAAGTTTACCATTTTCAGTTGAAATAAATGGGACCTAAAGCTCCTGCAATGGGTCGCACACATAACGCATCGTAAAGACGCCACACCCGTGTCCTGCCGGCTGTCCCAGTGTTGTCACTAGCTCCAATGCTGGCTTTAAGGTGAGACAACTCAGTCCCACCAGTCTGCATTTTCTCCTTTTACACAAAATAGTGCGGCAACATAATGGCGTGAAATTCCTGCCTTGAAGAGGCAGTGTGAAAGAGGCTCTTGTAAGTCTAAGGTCTCCATGAAGAACCCACTGTTTTTGTTTGTTGTGGGTACCCACTACTTGGCATTTAGTATACAGCTGTAATTTGGAACTAAGTTTCAATTCCTAACCCTACTGCACCACTTAAGAAGTAAAGGCTGTAGTAGAAGTTCATGAAATCTCCATCCCCTGAAAACGTCACTGTGGCTCGTAAGTGTTGTTGGTTGTGCTGGACCACATCAGCCGCAGCCCTTCCCCTCATGAAGCCCGAGGCAAATATGGTTCCCCTATGAGGACAAGCTGAAGTACCCTATATGGTTCTAGTTAGCTCCTTTATTTCTGAGAGTGTAGGCATGACATTTTGGGAGTCTCCATTTCAATGTATAATGGCAAACATTTGATCACTTCCATCGGTTGTAACTCTACCCAGTTAAAAAGAAACACACACCTATGTGGTTCAATGAAGAAGTATATTGTGTTTGTTCAAAAAAAAAAAAAAAAAAAGTAATGATTTTGTATTAAGTTCTGTAATCCTAGCTCAACGCCCCTGCAAAAATCACAGCACAGCAATGAACAACACCCACATGCAGCAATCAAAACCAACTATACATTGCAGCTTCCGACCTCCCAGGAAAAGTACTGAGATATTTCTTTCTTTTTTTTTTTGTTCAGCAAACACTGCACAACAAAATCGGCTGTTTTTAAATTGCTTTTTAGACACAAATCTGTCTTTATCATCGACTCGATACACTGCTGACATTTCTTCATAACTGTTGTGGAGTTTTGGCCAAGTTTGATTGACAGACTTCACTATTACAGCAGCTTTATTGCATCCCTTCATGCAAAGTCCTTTGGGGCAGGCTTGTAATGTTATAAAAGTAAATTTAATTTGGTATCTGATACCATGCTTGGTGCAGGGGTAAATTATTCTAAATTTAAATTGTGTGAAAACCCATAATGGGAGACTGAAATTGAAGGAGTCAGGAAAGGTTCATTAACAATCTTGGTGCATGTAGACATGAGAACACATGCATTCCTGACAATCACAACAAACATCTGCTGGGAGGGATGTGAAGAGGACGCAGCAGTTGCCGAGAGGGAATTAAAAATGCAATGAGGTTTTTTTTTTGTAGGGGGAGGGGTGAAGAAATTAGGAATAAATGCTTTATTTCTCACTTGATTTCCTGCAGCAGATGTAGATCTGTGCCATATGGAGGCATTCGGTAGACAAGATACATTTTGGCCTAGTTTTTTTTTTTTTTCCCTTCGCGGTTTTGCATTTTGAGTTTAGAGCGTCTCCCATCTGTCCGACAACAGGGCACAGATGTTGATGGGCTCCTTGGACGACATGAGGGGTTGTGCAAGAGATGACTTCATCGCGTGCAATCTAAGTGGCACTTTGCATGTTAAAATTAAAGCTTTTAAAGTTGGTTAAATATCAATAGCTTTGGATTAACAGCAATGAAAAAAAGATGTAAGGAAAATCACTTTAGGCTGATTCATCTATGCTGCTGAGCAGAGGCTAAAATGAAAGCGACCATATTCCAAACATGTGCAATTTCATGCCTGAGTTGCGTTTGTAAAAGAGTTACGAGTGGGCCTACGGCACTGGGGGAAATTATTGGTTGCTGCAAGACAGAAGCAACAAAGAGGCTGATGGTTTTTTGGGGAGGGGTGTTGAGGAATGGCTCTCTCTCAGTCTGGTTTAGACTGTCTCATAAATCCTGAATGCCAGTGTGATGCCAATTAGCGACCATACCCTGGGCAGATGAAGTGAGGGACACTGATGAAAACAAGACTGCGGAGGAATTTGGACCAAATGGCAGAAGGCTGACCAGGATACTGGTCCAACACAAACAGTCAAATCAAGTCATTTGAGGTGAAAAGGCCACATACCTAACATTTCATAACATCTCTGATGGAGCTCTCTGCAGTAAACTGATAACATTAGTGTTGTGGATCTGCAGTGTAATGACGCATAGAGATGTAAAGACAATCAGACAATGCCCTCTCAAATCCACAACAGCAGCAGTGCTGGGAGTTCATTTCATTTCCAAGCACGGACATTAAAATACTATTAAGTCAGTAGTTATGAAACACCTGCTATTAAAAAAAACAGAGAAAGAAAGAAATACAAATCAGGAGCCTCAGGACATTTGTGAGTACTTCTGCTTGCTTGCCCCAGGCACGCCGAGGCCAAGCAAGCATTGCTCAGGCCATAATGAGCGGAGGGAGCGCCGAACGCATTTAGAGACAGGACTGTGCCTTGTGGTAATGTGCCAGTTCATTACATTTTGTGACAGTGCGAGCTGCCTGCTCCGAGCATTTCCTCTGTTTGTTCAGTTACTCAGCTCAATTGAAGGTAATGTGGGTTACATAAAAACTGGCGACTGTCTACGGAGGAGACTTAGGGACTACTTTAATGCACGCCATGTTCTGACAACTGTTGGTCGCCTTCTCGCAGTTGAGGGATTGCAGGGGTAAGAAAATGAAAAGATGACAAATGGAAATTTGGCAGCAGGGCCTCTTAATCTATCAACTCTTTGACAAGATGATGATTATTTCTTTTCCATTTTTGTTTTAAAACATTTGTTGATGATTACTGACGCACTTCAACGACATCCATACCTGTCTTTATGTTCAAATATTCGGTCTTGGAAAACGTTCATTGTATTGAAAATCTCTTTGGTAATAAGGTTTCCACAGATAGTACAGCCAGAACTAATCAGAAGGTGATTTATTTTTCCTAAACGTAGTCAGAGCACCAAATTAAAATACAAGCTTTTTGAAATACGTTCACTAAAATCATTTTTTAAATTCCACAGTCCAATATGAAACAAAGTGTTGGCTGTGTATGAGTCATATAGACCGAAAGTTTCAGTTACTATTTGATGCTAGTAGTAAAAAAGCCTGTTATCTGTCTTTGTGCCTTTATGTAATTTCACAAAGTAGCAATAAAAAACGACCAACACAACAGAGACAGAATACTCACCTGTAGAAGTAGGAACAGCCTCGCACTGTGTTGTGTGTGAAATGCTCTTGGCTTTTCTCGTTCCCAAAGTCCTCCAGGGGGTCGGACCACAGCAGGTCGCACATTGGTCCGTACGCTGGGGGCTCTTTGAATCTGTCTAGCTGTAGAAGAAAATGTCAGGACACTTGTCAGCCTGTTTGACTGCAGAAATTGCACGTGGCGTGCGCACGCTGCTGCAGAGAAAACATCTTTGCTCCCTCTGTGAGGCGTGTTGGCTGCTGCTGCCATGATCATAATTAAATCATGACTCCCAATTCTATGTTTGCTGGAGGCGATAAGGCTTATGAACAATGTCTCCATATTATTCAAGGCTATGCCGCCATACACAATATATATATCTTGGTATTTTAAGACCTTCTCTAAAACAATGTTTTGTTTGATTTAACCCTTCTTTATGTATATTTAGAGGGAACACAGCTCCTATTACATTTTAGAGGGATTTATTTTTTAAATTCAACATCCAAATGTCCTAATATTGTCTGAGTGACACTCTGAGGTGATGTACTGTCACGCCAGGTTCACACTGGACACAGATGCCCTGATTTGTTAATTGAAGTGCAGCAGCTTGTCAGCAGTTGCCTTGCCATTTCCACCAGAAGCACATTTCACCGCGCTGGTCAGCAAGTGAATCTGTTCTCTGCTCTGTTTAAATCATATGTAGATCACTGTCTTGTTTGCTTGTGTGTGTTTGTATGAGTGTGGCTGTATGTGGCTCTGCTCGTCTCTCTTTCGCTCTGTTTAGACATGTGAAAGCACTGGATGCACATTCTGTCATTTATCACAGTCAGATCATTTAAATCACATATAATATACATTTTATATCATTTACAATATATTTGCAGTGTGATGTCTTGCCGGATTCACTCGCAGCTTGCTTTTAAAATAAACCAGATACCAATACTATTGCTGCAGATTGCGAGCTGGCCTTGGCATTCAGCGCGCTTTGCACACAATGTTTCGATGACAATGCTTCTGTACTATTCAGTTTGACTTGTTATTTACACAAGTGAAATTGTTTAAAAAAATTTTCTCTGAAATGGTTGCTGGTAGTTATTATGATGTTTTATTATTTATTATTGAATGTTTTTCTTATTTCATTTTATAACCACATTATAAAATAACATTTTATATAGTCATGATTTTGGTGCAGTTGGTGTTTGGTTTGTCTGTTTGTCTGTTTTTAAACAAGAAAAACTACTGGCCTGATTTTCATTAAACTTGATGGAGGGGTGTAGCATGGGCCAAGGAAGAACCCATTAAATTTTGGCATGGATCCAAATTGTGGGGTGGGGACACACATTTTTTTTCCTTTTTATTTACATTGTCAGACAGGACATTTGGCCATTGCAGAGATCTGTGTTCTCCGAGTGCCCTAGTTTATTTGTGTATTTTTATTTATTTGTTATTTTTGACAGACTGACTAAATGAATGTGAAAATGCAAATCACTTTCACCAAAAGGCCACTTTTATTTTGAAGTCACTTCTTACACCCCTTTACCGTAATGCCTAGTATAGACGATGTACCACAGAAAAATGTGGGGGCTACTTTGATCGTCTTTCGTCTTTGGTACCACTTCCTTTAACATTAATTGTTTCATGATATATTTTGCCAAGGATGATGTCTGTTCCGCCCTCCTGATGACAGACCTGCTCTGGGATCTTACTCCATTTTGAACTGACGTGAACTCAGGACAATGTCTGACGTAAAACTAGTGGCCATGGCCGATTACTGTGTTGTGTCTGTGTGCGAGAGGGAGAGCGGGTCTTCTGCACATAAATATATCCTGCTTTTAATGCATAAATAAATTACTAAAAATGCACAGGGAATATCTTGATATGATGATATTGTCATTTGCCATATTGCATATAAAATGACATTTAAATAAATTGGATATATCAGATACACTGCAAGGGGAATATTTATAATATACAGGATGGATGACGTGTCAAAGACTCATCTCTCTGTACCTAGAAGGCTTTTTTTGGAAAGACATGAAAAAACCCGATGGCAGCCATTCTTTTCGAGCAATGAACATAAATGACTTTGCTTTCAGCCAAGGATAGCTCTTTCTCAAACAAAAGCTTGTGGATTACTGGATGGGTAGCATGATGGACACTTCAATAGAGCAAATTCTATTATGCATGCCCTCTGATTGCAGCCACAAAATCCATTTGGAATTATTGAATTAGTATGAAAGCAGGATCCGACTCTTCAACGTTTTTTAATCAGAGTGAGGACCAGACACGGTGCTTACGTTCCCTTGTGTCCAAGTCCTGAGCAGTATTTGAGACACATCTGGGAGAATCGCTTCATGCATTGCAACTGAAGTTGTTATTTTCACAACACATCATGCTAAAACGAATACAGCTTTGCTCTCATTAACTCTGAATAAATGCAGGAAGTACATGAGGCAGACAGGGAGTTTCAATTGTATTTTTAAAGCCATTAACTGCCACCTGCTGTTAAACACACACACACACACACACACACAAACTGTAGATTTATGAAATTACAGAGAAAATGGTCTCGAATCAGACACATACTTTCCTGATGTCGTCAAGATTTGTGATTTCTGGAGACAGTCCTCCGTGTACACACAGGAACTGCTGGTTCATAAGTGCAGCCAGGGGAAGGCAGTCGAAGGCGTCCATACATGCGTCATACACCCTCTCTGAATACTTAATTCTACCTGTCATGGGGGGAAACAGGGCAGGGAGAGGAGAGTCATGCCAAGTCAAACAACACGGCTCTCATACATTGGGGCAGTGTGCTAGACTGGGACGGAAAAGGTTCTCGAAAGTGCCAGAAAACTTCCCAAACACATTTTAAAAACAGCACAATTTCACAGCGCTTTTGTGGTTTTTTCCCCTCTCTGTCCGAGTCCAACAGAAATACTTCTGACATGTGTAAATATCAAGAAGGGCAAAAATCCGACTGGATCCTGCACCAGGCCAGAGGGCACTTTTAAGTGAGCGTTTGAGGTCGATGGCTGAACTGGACGCATAATAAACAGCTTTTAGAAAGAATAACTCAATTCTCCTTCCACTCTGCAGAGAGATTCACAGAGCAGACTGCTTAGACTCAATTTAGATCAAAGGTAAAAAAGAAAATAAAGTACCAAAGCATTACTTACATTCCTGCTTAAATGTGAAATACTCTGTTAAATGTCTACATTCATGATTCCCACGCAGCAAAAACAGTGTTTTGGGGTAAAGGATCTTTAAGGCCCACAAGTACAGCACACACTGAAACAAAGAAGCACAGAAAGGATTGGGGAATAGTTAGCTCAGCATCTTTAAATAACACTGGAAATATGAACCATCAAGTCAGAGTTTGTCAATTTCACAGAGTGGCACAATACAAGCAATTCTGCTTATAATGAAACATTCATGCAGTACTTTTTGTGGCACGATTCAGGCTTGCTAGGAGAGATGACAATCCTTCAGAGGAACCATCAGAGGACAGGCACGACACACTCCATTACAATATATTTTATTAATAAAAGTATAATGTTTCAGACGATGAGATGGCAGGAAATACATATCTAAATAAATTCCAACCTGCAGTCCCAGATTAAATACATGCATTTTGCTTCATATTAAAAATCCCTCTCTACATAACCCTAACATCCACCCTGACATTTGCTATCCAGGCTACATTTGAAGTTATTACAAAAGCCTACTGCCACTCCAATATCTGCAGCCTGATTTGAACTCCGCTCAAAGAAAGCTATTAATAAATACAGCGTGTCGCACTTGATTAGGCCCTCGTGAGGACAAAAACAAATATGCAGACTCACTTCAATACTGAAATACCCTCTGTCAACGTAGTCCCCCAGGAAAAGGTAGCGCGTGGATGCTGGTGATCCTCCGACTTCAAACAGCTTCATCAGGTCAAAGAACTGCCCATGGATGTCTCCGCACACTGGAATGAGGCAGAAAGAGGGAACAAAGGCGCATCAGGATAACTGCTATTTTTACAGCTGAGAAACAACAGATGAAAGCCTCTATGACAACGTGAGAGGCGATTTGCTTATTTCCATATTTTCCTGTAGATGAGAGGAGCTCTGACAGTATATGATATCCCTGTAAACCTTGAATATAGGACCACAGAGGACGGCATGTATAAGTATCCTGGAAAAACCTGCTTCAGTGGATATCTATAATTAAAGAGGCAACATTCTCTCTGGCAGTTTATTATATCACATTTAATCCATTTATTTTATTAAACGATGTGAAATGTATTCATATAAACTGCTCATTTGTATCTGAAAAAGGCATCATTATAGACGGACCACTGTTCCCTGTCAGCTCCACAGCCCACGCTTGCTGCAGGAAATTATGCAAAGAAAAGGACTCAAAACATAAAAACAACACTGGTTTGTAGCAAATAGGACCAATAACAGGAGGTTTCCCTAAATCAATATTCACTAAAATAGGGCCATTTAATCTGAATACATTCTATTCAAAGAAAACGGGAATTGCAAACCCAGCCTGTATCAAACATTTAGCCTTAAGTATCCATGGCAGCAGACACATGCTAGATGTCATGAATCACATCACAAACAAGATCTGTCAAACCTGCTGTTAGAGTGTTACCGCCATCTCCCTACAAGCCTAACTATCCCGAACTGTCAATACTTCACTGCGCACTATTTTCATTATAAAGTCCAAATAATCACAAAGAACTGGCGTCAGTGTTGCATTTTCATGCCTTGCTTTTCCACCACATCCTCTTTCAGCCTCCTTATAACCTTGAGGTGTCTCAACTGGCTTGTAATTCAAACACACCTATATTTGCCAAAGACACTAAAAGTTCATTGGCTGAAACAACTGCAAAGCTTTCACTTGTATCCATTTCTAAACACGTGCTGTTAACTGCAATCACAAATCTGGCTTGTCATAGCGATTACAAACAGATAATCGCTGAGAACACTTTCATTTCATCCGACTAGCGGTCTGCTACTCTGCTGGTATTCTCAGGAATCCCAGTACACTCAGCACAGTTAAATCCGCAATATAGCTCCTGTCATATCCACTCTGTGCAGATCCCAACAGAACTGCAGGCAGCTGTTAAATAGTGTCAGGGGAGCGTTCTGGGACGAACCCATCCGCGTCAAAGCCCAGGAACCGCATATCACTCAACCTGGATTGGTTTCCTATCACCCTGAGTGACCCTATACTAAATTACTCTCAAGGGAGACAAGAGGATCAGAGGCCAGCAGAGATTTGCTGCTTAGCTGCTTTTGACTGACAGGGTGCATGTGAGGTCGTTTGATTTGAGGGCCTTTGGTCAATTCAGAGACACTCTAAAGGTTGGTAGAGTCCCCTTATCTGTGATGGTTCCCAACTGGTGGGTCCACTTTAGGACAACGAGTCCATGCTGGGATTTCTCATATAAATAACACTTGATTTAAACCAAAGAATATTCAAAACATATACTATAAAATTAGCATTGTAATGATATGTATTCAACTTAGTAGTTTCCCAGCAACCATTGGTTGCATGGTGATGTTGTGTCCTTGGCCAAAAGTGGCAGATGGTCAGATGGTGCCATTGTTTCCATGTCCAAAATGGTTCATCCTGACCCTCTCTTAGAAACCAATAAATATTGATTATATTATTGCTATGAATCCATGTATCTTTGTTTTTTTAATTGAAAATGTATTTGTGTAGTTGTGTCAAATGGCCACACTGTGACGTCCACTCCTAGTCCAAAGACTAGTATTATTCATTTCCCATTTTTTTAAATCTAAAAATGATGTTTATGCCATTTATATATATCTACTTGTAAATTAAATTTTCTGTCTCATTGTTTGGAGCCTGTGGTGGTTGTAAGCGCAAAAATCTCTATCCAGGCTGTCTTTAAACACACGTGGTAATAGTGGCCCTTAGGGCTTTCTGTCGGTAAGCTGTAATACAAATAGCGACAAAGTCACAATCGATAATACATGGTGGGGAATGAATGGGTATTGCACGAGGCTATCACCCATGAGACTGTGGTTTGAGTCCTGTGTGGGTCAACATTAGTTTATTTTGTCATGGTAAGGTTGTATTTTGACATTTTTAGGATGCTCAGCAAGAACAACGAGATAGCATCGTGGAAGTTGGCACAACTTTTATTTTGAAGCTATATTTAAACCACAGGATGTCTTGATTAGATGTTCAGACAATGGTCTCAATGCCTCAATGTCTGCAGGGTTATTTGGTAGCTCTGACGCATCTCAGGACTCCTCGGTCACGAATTATTTTACTGCTAAACTTGGAATCTGTGTCTAGCAGCTGCCAGACAAGTGGTTAGACAAACAGTTACCACTGTATACAGCGCACCTCTCAAGTTAAATCTGCTGCTGTGTGATGGCTACAGGTATTTAGGCTTTTGCACTCCCTTTTTGTTTATTATGAACCTATGGTGGTAATTACATGTGGAAGAAACCCAACGTTCATATGTTGCCCTGTGTGCAGAGATAGCCAATGACATCTGCATTTATTGCTATCGAGTAGCTTTCTCTTATTTAGTGCAAGCGTTTATTTAGGAAACCTGAGGCAGTACCTGACAGCTCAACCGGTCGTCCTGAAAAATATTTAGCCACACAGCTGGTTTGTAAGCTGTCAGCTTAAACCTGCAGCTGAAAAGTAGATCCAGTTATATCACCATAAATACATGGTAGCTTTAATGAGGTTTATAGAAGGTGTCTTTGTTTCAGTTCAGTACACACACACACACACACACACACACACCCACCTACACACACACACACACACACACACACACACACACACGAACCAGACCCCCTAAAAATCCCAGGTATATATATTATATCCGCAGGTATTTTTTCTGGGAAATGGGAGCAGATGTTTGTAAATTCCTGGCATTCAACCTTACTGTAGCGGCCGTTCCCTGAGGGGAAGATAGCTTACCTCACAACAGGTGAACACAGAATGTATTGTAATCAGTTTTACTGACACTGACACACACACACGAAAAACAGTATTATGCAGTGAAGTATTAGTCTGGGTTTGAAACTAATTTTTATTCTTTTTATTTATATTCAGCAGCTGTCGCACTGCCCTTTCTCTCGGTCTTTTAATCGGGCCAATTTACAGATGCTTTGAATTGTTTTCGGAGATGGAATAGACCTGAATGCGTTCTAACTACTATTTAATGCTTCTTTAAATTACTATTTTAAGCCCTGATTATATTTCCTTGGTGCTTATTATTTCATTTAAATGACCAAATGGTGTCTTATATCATAAGGTTTTGCCATGACCTCTATCATCACATCTGTTGTCACTGTGGGCAACGAATACCAAGATATTTAACACACAGAATTAAATCTGTACATTGAGTGTGATCAAAAAATTAACACTAACAGACTTGACTGACTGAAAGCCTTTCCACTTCATTAAAAAATTCTGTACTTCTTTACCTGAGAGCTGTCACAAACAAACAACAAAAAGACAACAATCAGCTATTTAAAAATGTGAACCCTATCGCAGCGACAACAGCGATAAGTGTGGCATCCATGTTTAATGCCAAAGTGTCGCAATTTATCTATTCTTCAAGCAATCGGCTAATTTAGTTAATTAACAACAGAGTGAATAGATGGAAATCTAACTTGAAAAGGACACAGACTTTATTTTTCGCGAGGCTGTTTGTCGCTTTATGAACTGTATCTAGCAGGAAGAATTACAATAAGAGCCTGTTAAAAAAAAAGGCTTTCAGAGAGATACCCAATTAGCGGGAGCTGGAGGACAACATTGGAGAGCAATTATCTCAAGTTACGAGCCTCGTGAGACAGCTCTGAGAATCAGCTCTCCTTGACTGTATCGTAAACCTCCACTCTACCATTTGTCTTTTATTAAACCCACACTGTGTACTGTTTAAATCCACAGTGGGGACCGACTTCAAAAAAAGGAGCCTTTTATTTGTGTCCGATTTCTAAAGATGTCCTTTTTCCCTTTTGCAATCAAGCCAACACTGCTACAGTACAGATGTGTAGTGTTACTTCTAAATGGTTGTAAGGTACCAGGAAAATTGATTTATTGGAACAAAATGGCTCAAACAACATTTCAATGAAGACAAATTTTATCTATGCTCTAATTTCTTACAATAAATATCATATTCTTTGATAAAAATCAGTTAAAGTTTGTTGTCAGAAGATCAGCATAGCCCATAATTTGTCTTTTACAGTGAAACAACAAAGGGTTAAGCTTTGTTTCAAGTGCCCTGATTGTTTTTCGTCCAATTTATGTTCAACAAAAAAGCCTTCAATTTGTGCAAAATTATAATGCTTCACCTTTTGACTTTTATGTGGCCATGTGCTGAGTTATGACATTATCTAATTTACGATCAAAATAACTTGCCTGTGTTTATCTAATTTGAGATTCAAACAAACTGGTTTACTTGAGCAGTGAGGTATGAAGCACATTTAACTTTTTAAATTAACTTTGGGCTAAACTGTGTATTTGTCAGACACTCCATGAAGAAAATTAAAGACCTCCATCGACCCTTAGAGCCTATTAAAACCCAAACGTAACTATTCCTGAAAAAAAATGAATATTAAAAGGAACTCTTTGCAGGTATTTTTCGGTAACATCCTGTTTTGTTTTTTTTTGCATCCTGGCCACTATTAAGGCTTCACATCAAGGGTTATGCACTATTCAATGTCAAGATTGAAGCTGCAAGGATTGATCAGTTTCAAATATTAAATTAATCGCCAACTAATATGATAATCAACTGATCGGTTTGAGTCATTTTTTTAGGGGAAAAAAAGGCAAAATTCTCTGATTCTAGCTTCGAAAATGTGAACATCTTCTGATTTCTTTACTTGTCTACGACAATTACATAGTATCTTTGGGTTGTGCACATACAGAAGATTTCACAGACCAAATGACTAATTGATTAATCACGAAAATAATCAACAGATTAATAGACAGTGAAAATAACTATTAGTTGCAGCCCTCGACAGGATGCAATAAAATGTGACTTTATCTTTAAGGGGACAAGACAGTAAGGCAGTCCAAGTGATTCATGTGGCTTTATGTAGAATGTGTGTGATTGCTATGGAAACGAATCGTCAAATCCTTTTAACAATGGCAGTTTATATCACTGAAAGGGGCGGGGAGAAAACAACAAACAAATCTAAGCTGTTACTGACCTGATAAAGAACCTCTGTGAGTATCACCAGTGGCAACATTGCAATGTATCTACTGAGCAGACACACACAGATGGATGCAAGAGGCAGCCATCTCATCTCTATAGCAATTGTTCTGAAAACACATAGAACTGTGCCCCAGAGTACAATACTGTCCGGACGGATGGCCACCAAGAGAGCAATTATTGTGAAAGTGTAGTGCTCACAGTTTTCACAGGGAAATTAACAATTTTTTCATGTTTTTAGAAGTCAGCTCTGCAGGAGGGAGTCCGGCGAGGGAGTCAGAGGCTGCAATTTCACCTGAAGCACACGTCAAAGACACTGTGTGTGGGAGGACTGCATCTCCAGCTGACCTTTTGGAAAGCTGTCACCTGCTGGCGAAGAAAACAGCAGGGTGATGGCGAGAGTTTAATCACTGACCAAAAGGACCCGATGTGATGGTCACTGTAAATTGTAGTCAGAGTGTGGCCGATGCTGGTCGATGCGAAACAAACAGAAGCGCTACAATGGCTCACTCCTCCAGCTCGGGGAGCTGCTTTATCACAGCAAACACACAATCCATCCATCGCTCTGCTCCAGTACACCTACAGACATGCTTTGCCTCCCTCCCTCTTGTCACACAACACACAAAAACGAGGTGAGAACCAGAGCCCACATAAGAAGAGCAGGTGGGAGTACATTATCTGGAGTGAGAAACAATTGGTTCTGGCCATCTCCTGCTTGTGTGCTAAAGTGATCTCCCTGAGTAGCAGCATATCAGCGGGCAGCAGCTATTGAGTGGGTGGTGGGCATTATACAACCTGGCTTCAGAACCTACACAGGCCACTCCAAAGGCCAGGCTCATTGAGCGAGAGAAAACCACGGTGAGGCGGACTGTGCCAGATCATGTTTTGATTGAGACTGGATGATAACAGTGTACCCCCAGTTTTTGTGATGGCACTCTCTGGGAGCTTACATCCTGCAGAGCATGCATTTATGCAAATGCGTTGGTGGAGCTTGCAATCTGTTATGAACATCAAATTGTATGTGATGTTTAACAAGCTGCTATCAGCGGTACAGCAGCAACAATAAATGTTCTGCTTTTGAGTTGGACTTTGAAGAGCTCAACCAACTTTAAATTACTGTGTTGGTGTAAACCACGGGCTCCCAACCCAATGACCATTTATAGCTAAGTAATATCCCCAACCCTTTGTCATATATGTGCTCTGAGCAGTTTTATTTTTTGAGGCAGGAAGAGGTAAATCTTCCCAGTATTTCATTTAGAAAAATAAACAAAAAAATTGATAAAAGAAAAAAAAATTAACAATTTTGTGCAACAGAAATATTTTTGTTCTCATCTATGGTTTCTCAAACTCCTTGGATTTACTCTGTAAGCTCTTTAGAGGGTCCTGACCTTCAGGTTTGGAACAATTGGTGTAAACTGTGGTGACATTTTAGCCCAACCTAGAATGCATTTTTTGAGGCCGAAAAAAAAAGATCAATATTTGAGATTTAAAATTTTTTTTTAAAAAAATCTGGTAATGAAACATCCGCCAATCGTCATTTTACCAATGCCACTAAATCTGCATGGGGCGAATATCACCAAGGCCTATTTATCCATGTAGCTGCAGAGGTGGAGGACTCGAGTCACAATTTTGAGGATTTGAGACTTGTTTGACTTACGCTGATGACAGAATCGACTTGACTTTGACTTGGTATTTATGACTTAAGACTTGACTTAGACTTGAGACAGATGACTTGAAAGGACTTTTTTTGCAACATTTTTGCATTTTCCTAGATACTGATCAGTCACATTTTGTTTTCGAAATACCACTGGGTGATTTCTAGTGCAATGCATTCAAGCGGCACACAAGGTCTATGGCTCAAAAATCAGTGACACGACCACTGCAACATCCAACTCCATCCATCACTACAAAACCCACAATGAAGGATGTGTGAATGTGTCTTTTATTTGACTTTTTAGGTTACTGGCTGGTCAAAAAAACAAAGCTATTGACCAGATCATCAAAATTTTGCATGACTTGACTTTTGACTTGCTTGATTCTCACCACAGTCACTTTGGACTTGTCTGAGACTTGAATGTGCGACTTCAACCCATTTCTGTCTCGCTCAAACATTCACATTATTGAGTGCATTTCTCATTGAAAGACTGTTGTATAACAACCTCTTGGAAGGGCTTAGCTGCCTTGCAATGCTGCACAGAGAAATCAAACTTCATTAAAACTCAATTAAAATGATAAAACTACTTTTCCAATCAAGGTCTTAGTAGGATGTTTATAAGGTGCACACAGGAAATTCTACAACCAAGGTCTGAATGTTTCCTTACTAAGAATAAATCGTAATTTCATAAGAAATATCAAACTACAAACAACTAAGGCTAAAAAGACAGAGCCTTGGAAGCGTTTCAGATTCTACTAGTCTAGTATGTTAGAGACAAAGCTCCAACAGGGTCGGGAGCCCGCACTGCTAACAGGTGTATGAACAGTGTAAAAGCTCGCTGTTGCCTGGTGATGTGGCTGTAGGAGCTCTATTGATGGGTGTGCGAAGGCCATGGGAGCAGCTTGTACTCAGTGGCCTAAGCCAGCTCTGTTCGTCACATGCACCCCTCCCTCCACGAAAACCCCACCTGCCATCTGGCCCAACCAGGAAGTGACTGTGAATGCGAGAAGCAGAGGGAGAGAGGGAGAGAGATGGCTGACATGTCAGGGTGCCTTACATCTATGATAAATATTTACTCACTAATTTGCCGAACATGTGTCGTGTTGGAGTTGCAGGTGTGCTTAGGAGGGGAGATAGAGACAGAGAGAGAAGCAGCTCCTGAGCATGACACAGAGGAATAAAAACATGGCAGACAGAGGGAAGAGGACTATGGAGAGAGAAACAAAGAAATGTTTACAGAGAATGGTGCGTGAGTTTGGGAGCATGCACGAGAGGGAAACACAGCAGGATCACGAGCACGCGGAACAGAGAAATCCTTGTTGAAAAGGACTACTGAGTGGGAGAGGGGTTGAGACAGGGGTGTTGAGTGGGAGGGAAAGAAGTGCTTCATTGCCATGCTCGTGCACACAAACACACACACAGCTCCTCAGGATCCTGGGCTTGCACACAGAACAGGAGCTGTCCACTGTTTCTATGTAACACAATGAAAGAAAGAGGTTTATTGGTTGAACCATCATTTGAACTGTTAATGCCAGCGTATGACAGAGCTTCTGTGAATTTAAATGACTATGTGACCGCAATGAAGTGTCACGTTTACAGCATGTTTACACACACAAAATCAGGTTAAGGCAGGAAATCACAACACATTTTTTACATGTCGCACTAACTCACTATGTCACCTCATACCCACTGCCATATTTTCAAACCATTACTGCCGTATTTCAAGTGTACTTAAATGAACGTGTTATATAATAAACATTGTCATTTAAGAGATGTTTTTCCTCCTGCACAGAGAGAGGACACGCTCTGAGAAAGATCACAGCTTTTCCTTATTGTGCACATGTGTTTAAGTTGTATAAATAGCTCACTGTTTCACTGTGGAAATGAACTTATTTAGTGGTGTTTACTTTAAACAGGAAGATCAATACAATTTGGTTGGGTTTCAGTCTGAGTGAGAAATTGAATTCGCTTGAATACACTGGAGCATGGCTACAGGTGCACATTCTTCCATTTACCCCTCTACTTTGTGTCCACAGCGGTACTTTGTCATGCACATGAATCACTCAAAAGCTTGTTATGTTTAATACGTGGCTAAATAATCAGAAATCTCGTTATGTTAAACAGGATTGCTCTTAATCCCTTGCTTATGTGCCTGGAAACACAAAGACAGAAGCAGCAAATAAGGCTTATGATTGTCCAGCCTGCTTGCATCTTTTTTCTCCCCACTCTCTAATAGCCAGACAAGATTTTCTATTATTATAATGGCCTCAGTAAATATACGAGACCCACACTTTTGTTTCAAAACAGCCATGCATTCATGAATTTAAGTAAGTGCAACGCCTGCCAAATATGAGCATAGGCCTCTCTGGACTGTATTCTGTTTTGAGAATGATCTCGCACTAGGAAATGATGGGTTGCCATAGATCCTTTGAGTAGATCTGTGCCTCTGATTATGACAACATCAAAGAAGCCTCATCAGAAAGTCTAATGGAGGAACGGGGCACTTGACCAGGAAGAAAGACAACAATAGATGCACTAGATTTGTGCATATGCATCAGCGAGCCTCCTACTACAGTATGTTCCTTCACCAAGGCAGGCATAAATGAACTCCAGCTCCAGGGTGCTTCTGAGACTGAATAAGTGCTCGGCTGTAAAATAAATAAATAAATCTTGTGAAAAATTAGTAGCCGTAAAGAAATGTTTCACTTTTAACGCTGTTATCTTTAATTTACCTGAATAAAAAAGAGAAATTAGTCTTATGTCCTTTTTTCCAAGGTTAGCAGGTTTTTTTAAAGTCCACCAAGCTTTTCTGTGTCAGAGCTGTGTTTTAATATATGAAGCAGCCAACTGAGTGAGTGTCAACAAGCTTGTTAGTTTTGGCAAATTGGATGAACTGAAGTTGTGTGATTCCTAAAATAAAACACACTGCTATGGCTAGCCGCGTGGCCCACGTGTGGCCCTGGAGGCGCAATGACTCACTTAATTAAGAAAATGAAGTTTTGATATGAATGTGAGCCTGCAGTCGTCTCTTTAAAGAACCCAGGGAGTGTGTTTCAAATCTAACACGTGTCTCTGTGAGTTGTCTGCAAGTAAGAGCCTCACAGGTTATTTTAGGTTAACATACAACGCAGTTTGGTGAGTGATTTGGACTGATTCCCATGGTAGACCTACAAAAGGCTGACTTTAGAAAAACACAGTGACAAACATGAAAGAAAATGACTGGGTAGTTGGAGAATAATTTGCTTCTCCAGCCATGTCAGCAGGCAAACACTGTTTTTGTCTCTTCAAGTGAATCATCACCGCTCATTTGTGAAGGTAATGATGAAAAACAAGCACAAATGCTGGTCAAGTTTTCCCTTAGAGCTGCACGACTATCGTAGTTAATGGCATCATCAGGATCACAATAAGTAATGCACATACAACACAGTTTAAAGGACTTTAAAGTGCAGAACCACCAATCATTTTATTTATCAATTCATTAAAATGTTCTGTCAAAATTTCCTCAAGCACAGTATCTTTGCTAGAAACAATGAAGTGTGCAGCCCCACACTTCATGACAAACACTGTACATCTATCTCCACTTGACAACTTCACTGTTAATTTCTTCTTTGTTTCGATTGCCAACGCCTGTCTGTTCTGAGCGCATCCACCACCACTCTCTCCCTTTCATTCAACCACACACTTGCTACGTACTGAGCTATTCTTGAAGGAGCTACGCTGCCCTTATAACAGAGTCATCATTCTCAACACAGACGTATGCTTTTCTCCAAGACACAGTCAATGTTCTTTCTCGGGCTGCCCCAGACAATGAATTTTCCTAGTCCACCAATAGTCGTCATTTAGGGCTATTAGTCAACTACTCACCTGTTCAAGGTGTGAGAAAGAATAGTATCAGTAACACTGTTAACACTGTGCTACATTACAGAGAAATACAAAACTGTACTGATGAACCTTCATTAATATAGGCCTATATTTTATCTACAAGTGCACGTCACACACCGAGCGAGCCGCCTGTTAATGATGCTGTCGGCAAAGCAGTAATGATTGTGCTAAGTGGCTAATGGGCATGTAGCTACATCCATGTTTCAGATGATACGTCATGTTTGTAGTCGACCAATGAAGATGAGTTTACATATCACCTTGGGTTCGTCCTTCACCTTCTCAAAATGATCCCACACTTTGGATTTCCTGCCCGACATGTTATTAACTAGCCTGTGGAATAACCGCAGGTACCAGCCCTGGAAATTAACGTGACTCTTGTCTGACAGCTGAGCATGGCCACTTCCTGTGTCTGTCCTTTCAAATTATTATTTTTTTCTCTGCAACTAAATGACCAATGAAATCTTGCCAACTAATGACCTTTCTGGTTGACTAACGTTTGGTTGACTATTAGGGGGCAGCCTGAGCTCTTTTGCGTTTATTCTCTTGTTTTGGACTAACTGCCATTTCATCTATGTAGTAAACAAGGCAAGCTGCATCTGCCTTCAGTGGCCACTCTACTCGTGCAAGGGCCACAGAGTTAACAGCACAGTGCACATTAGACTGAACACCTCCTACAGACAGTAGTTGTATATGTTAGTACTATATCCAAAGTGCAATATCGCAGTCTTCTGCAATGTGTTTATCATGCAAGTTGACATGCAAGTTGCATGATTGATTATTAAAATAGCTGCTGATTTATATTCTGTCAATTGACTAATCGGTTCATTCTTTAAAGCATAAGTTCAGTATTGTTCAACCTGGATCCTATTTTACTATGTTTTTGTGCCTATGTGACTAATGGGAACAACAGTTTGTGAAATTGTTTCAGTATTGAGCAGGGCTCGACAGTGCGAGCGTTTTACTCGCATTTGCGACTAAAAATAGGTGTGTGCGAACTGTAAAAAATATTTAGGGGCACATGTGCGCATTAAAAAAAAAATCAGCCGAAGCAGCCTATATTTTTGTCAGTAAAAAAAATATGATAATCTAACCGTAAATGTTGGAGGAACTCCAGCAGCCTTCCCTCTTCACCGTGTGACACGGTAATGGGCAGTTTTCCAAGCCACTGTCGGCACAATGAATATAAGTCCCACTGTCGGCAGGGTGGAAATAAGTCAAAGTGTGGAGGAGATGGACCGGGTGGATCTCCGGGGAAGCCTGCTCCGTTCTCCCCGTAGTTCAAATAATTTCAACTCTGAGCGCAGCGCTCGGGCGGAAAATCAGAGCGGTGCGCGACGCCAAGGGTAGACAAACATAGACAAACAATGGGACAGCCAGCGCAAAGCGGTTTTACAGCTGATCATGTGTAGAGGCCTTTAGGGACCGTTCGCCACGGTACCGCTGCTGGGCAGGGTGGAAATAAAGCCCTTTTCACACAGAGTGCGCAAAGTGCAGACCTCCGCCGACGAACCCATTCACTGTGTATGTGCTACCGCGGCGCAAGAGCGCACCGCTCTGCCGCCGAGCTGAGTGGCGCGAGTGTCTGCACGCCGCCAGCCTGTGCTCAAATTGAATTTTTTTTAATTTCACCGCAACGCGCTGTGACGACACCTTGGCGAAGCGGTCACCATGAAGCTGTAGCTCCTGAACGAGCCTGTACTCCTCCAAATCCTGTCCTCTGCGCCCTACCCTGCGGTGGGCGCTGCGAAAGCTCTGTGTGAAAGAGGCTTAAGTCCTGCAGAGTTTCAGAGGACCTGGAGAATGTTTTAGGATAGTAATAACATTATATAAGATCATCATATTGCAAAGATAATATATATAAGATAATAACATTAAATACAAAATTAAATTGCAATAGGCCTACTTTTTCAAAACTTGATGATTTTACCTTTCTGTACATTTTGTATACAAATTCATTAAATAATTTTGCTTGTAAATGTCTATTTGCATCACATTTATTACGGAAAACACATTATTTGATCAATTTACATTGTGCCCCTAAAGTTCTTTGTGCGCTCCTTACTTTTTCAACTTAGGAGAACATGTGCTCCTTGGGAAAAAAGTTAGCGTCAAGCCCTTTTGAGTGAGACCACTGCAGCCAGCAGCCAAACAGGCTGCAATGTGACTATTCGGAGCATGCTCACACTGTTGATGTATATCCACCAAAAGTGCTCCTTTTTGCTACTGACAGGGTCAGGTTAAACCTTTTTGCTTAAGAGTATGATCCTTACTGTTTGACCAGCAACAACCCTGAAATCACCATCATCAATCTACCAGACTCCCTTAAAATAAACAGAAATTTTAGCACATTTTAGAACCAGCATTTTTTCATTTCAAACTTGGTGATTACGGGTTTATTTTAACAAAACCAGATATGATGATTGTTGGAACAGTGGAAAGATGAACCAACATGGCTTTGACAGTTTTATTTTGTTTCTGTCCACTTTAAATGAAGTGTGTCTTATGATGACAAAATTCTTGTTTATTTAAATGGAGTCCGGTGGGTTTGGCAACAGCGATGTCAGGGATGTTTCTGGTTAAACAAAAATGATTTTACTCTTTAACATAAAGGTCTCTCTCTGAAGGATCCTTTCCATAATGTTATCAGACACAAAGAGCAACAATCTGAGCCTGTCAGTGTACAAAAAAAGCACTTTTAGTGGGCGTACATTGACAGTGCACAAATGCCCCTAAACGTTACATTGCAGCCTGCCCGATGTCTTGCTCAATACTGGACCAATTTCAAAAACTGTTGTTCCCATTTGTCACTTAGACACAAAAACATGAGAAAATAGGGTCCAGGTTGAAAAATACTTAACTTACCCTTTAAGCTCTACTCTGGTGACAAACCTAATGTGCTACATGAGACTGCTGACCTGTCACAGGGGCCTCGATGTCCAGGAGGTTCTTCTCTGCACGCAAGATTGCGGCGCCCTCTCCTATGAGCCTCAGAGCCACCGACTCCTCCACACGGCCTTCCTTGGTTAGGTGAGCTTTCAGCACATCCACTTTGGGCTTCCCATCGCTGTCAAACACCTCTTTAGCCGTCAGCCGGTGACTAGGGGGGAACGGGACAGCTGCAAGAGTTAAAAAAAAAAGCATTATTATGGCTGCTTTCATAACATATTTACAGTTCTTCAATATATCTCTTCATTGGCAAAAGGCTTATGAGGATACGCAGTTAATTCCACATCACTGAGCAAAAGGCATTTAAGCTGTTTGATTAGCAGGTACTTTGTACCTTCCAGGGGATCTACTCCCCACAGGAGGGGGAGGTAGTGTTCACTCCCATGCTTCCAGCCCACCCTCTGAGACAATTTACCAGATTGCTGCTATGATCTGTGAGTCATTCAGTTTTCAATATTTATAACAGACCCACACAGTTTCTAGTTTGCTTGGCAATATTCATAGCAAAAGAGATTACACTTTGAAAATGAAGCACAGAATAAAAATGTTTATTAACATAAAAAGCCTTTCATATAAGCATTATCTTGCAGTGTTTAATATGTAACCATCTCTATATTTAAACATGTTCTGTTTTATGTGTATGATTAGAAGAAGAGACGCATCATCTCCAGCCTGATGTGCATTTACTTATTTGTCAGTCACAATTATTTAAAACAGTAAAATTATGTTTATTTCGCAGGGTCTTGAAGGCATCGTGGAAATTAGACTAACCAAATCCACAACAAATCTCTGTTACTGTCAATTTAATTAGTGGCTTGTAAAGGGATAGCTTTTCACAGCAATTCAATGTGCTCTCTGGCAATTTTGGATACAACAGATGCATTCAAAAGCCTGAATTCTGTTTGCATACTTTTTAATTTAAAACAGTGAACTTTCCAATCTAATCGCAGCAGAAAAAAGGGAGACTGTGCACATTTTCTATGCAAATCGCCCAATGAGTCTTTAGACAGACTTTAAATGGAAATCATGGTCTTCAAACAAAAGAACAGAAACCCCACAATGCAGTTCTTTAAAATGGCCTTCATGTCACTGCCATTTCAGCAGCTGACATCAAGCAGGTAAAAAGGAACTTGAGGTTTTATTATTTAAAGGAACTTTTTATGGCCTCTGCCTAAACAAAAGCCCAGTGTGTTAATATTTCCTTTTTACACCCCCCTGATGAGTATATTACTAACTGACAGCAAAGGTACTAAAAGGACATAATTAAAGACCACATCCTGAGGACTTTTCAATTCAGCTGCTATAAAAAAAAGACATGCCCTTAATTAACATCTACTTGCAGACTTTGCACATAGCACACGGGTGCGACTAATGCACTAAGCCAGTGGCAAATGCTGTTGAGTTGGTGGCTATGTGCTCAAGTGTTTCTGTTAACATCCATCCTTCCCAAAGGTGACATCAGTGGTAACCAGACCTGCACTTTATCTGTGTCACACTGTGCTTAGTGACAGACGATATTTGGGATCCAGGCGGCGGTATTTAAAGCTTACTAACAGGTGTATGTTGAAATTGCAGATTTACTGGACTTGCAGATTTGTACCCTGAATGTTCCCAGTCTTGAAAAGTCTAAATAATAGAGGCACACGAGGCAGGCAATGTGACCAATGAGGACTTCTTTACACTTGTCCTAACTTGCTCAATCCACTTAGATTAAACTGTAACATTGCCTAAAGCCAACAAATGAAGTGGAAACCTATTTCTGATATCTGAAAGTCAACATTATGATGCCGGTACACTACTTTCCCTCTTTCCTGCAACCTTCATCTGCATACTTAACGCCAATGGGCCCTCAACACAAACTATATTCAGGCCAAACAAATACTCAATGTGCCTTTAAACAATCTCTTCAAACAGTATCAGCCCAATGTCTCCAGTAGTTATCTGGGGCATTCAGAAATAGAGAGATTGAATTACCCAAGGCCCGAGGTTGGCCTCCCCTGAGCACCTGCTGTGCAACTCTAGCCCGAGGCCAGGGCCTTGGGGCTTTTGAGTTGAGCGACTACACCATACTGGCCCCTGAGATTTTGCACAGAGACAGTGTGAACATTCGTGTGAACTGTTATGAAACTGTTCCACCTGAACCGAATGACGTGACAAGCTGGGTCAAGAATTTGTAACATTATTATGTCACAAATATCCCTTGATGGATTAAGAGCATGAATGGCTGAGTATTATTGCTTTTGACTTCAGTTGGCTGTCATAATAAACTATGTAAAAGTATATAACTGTCAGGTAAGGGCAGAGGGTACAGTGTACAGTATTTTCCTCAGCCAATATTGTTGGCCAATTAAGCGTTGCAATGGCAGGTGAACTCCCATGGCAGTCTACCACAACCACATGCTGCTCTTGAATCTGAACTTTTAGAGACTAAACCAAGTTGTTTTCAACTATCTCTGCAAAAAACATATTCAGTGTGTGTGAACAGGTAGCTGGTAACAACACTGACTTTCATAAGGACGGTACATTGGAAAATCCAACATCAAATGGTTTTAACAGTTGATACCTCTGCCAAGGAAGGAGGTTATGTTTTCGGTTTTGTTTGGCTGTCCGTTGTCAGCAGGATCATGGTAAAACTACTGGCACTGATTTTTTGAAACTTGGTGGAAGAATGTAGCATAAGCCAAAGGAGAACCCATTAAATTTTGGGGTGGATGCGAATCACAGGGCCAATACATGATTATTTTTCCATTTTTGTAATATTGCGTGATAGGGCATTCAGCCTTGGTGGAATAAATGCCATAAATCTTAAAATCCAGTAGATGTCAAAACATGACAAAACATAGACAACTATAGAACTACGATGACTCTTGATAATTCTAATAGTTTTGGAAAAACATATCCAGACAGATACATAGTGGTTGCACTTTAATATTTGCAGATCCTAAAAGATTAGACTTGTTGGCCCTGGCGAAGGTCTGCGCTCTCCCAAGTGCCCTTTTAGTTGGATTTTGTGCCAGTGACAAACAATCAGTGTCACTCAAACCATTTAAATATCTCCATGGCTATACTGAACATGCACATCTGTAGGTGATGCAACACAATGTCAGCCTGTGAGTTGAGTTTGCAGCAATTTTGCAGAAGATTGGCTGCCACAAACAGGGCAGAGGTACCAACAGCATAGCTGTGGATGTTGACCACATCTGCTCCCACTGAGGTAGGGCTGTCTGCTACGAATGCTAGCAGTGTGACGAAGCGCTAAGCCTCTATTCTGCGCTGATTGCTGTATATTTGCCATTTTTTCCCAATAGCAGAGAGATGAAAAATACTCATCTTTGGGTAAAACGCCGTGGCTGCTTGTCACTGACACCTACAACCCAACCATCACCGTGGAGGAGGGGTGAGACAAATAGGGCCTACCACGACGACCAACTGTCACATTGCTGAATGACAGCAAAGGAGAAGAAATTCATACTGAATCAACACAGACCAGCGACTCCATCCTCTTTCCCTACGTTCTTCAGCCTTGTCTTCATCCAGAGAAAGTTCTCCAACTTTACTTTTGTGGATATTCTGTATCATAGCAACCAGACGTAACCAAAGCGTCTCAGCTGGAAAAACGTGGCTCCCTCTCTGTTCAGCATTCAACAATGTACAATCTTTGTCATCTTAGCAACAGTATACCTAATATAAACCTAACAGTGACGCTTATCTGTATCGCACTAAAATCAGGATAAATGTAATAATTTGCAAAATCAACAAAAAATGGCAGCAATACTACATATGGCGCTGTTATGCCACCCTTAATCAGGGGAAATTCCTTCACCGCAACAGCCCTAAGTGAGAGAACCCAACACATCCTAAAATTCAAACACTAAAGAATAACATTATTCTTTAGAAATAACCTGTGTGAAAGCTGTGGTTGTTGGCGCACTCGCATCCTTTCAGCACATCATCCTTCCATTTCCTACAGTCATGACAATGGAAACACTGTGAACTTTCCCCCTGCGGAATTTCTAACAGCCCTCTTATTAAAAGGAGTTAACACCCACCTCTGCCAAAACATTACATGACACATTGTAATGGTAGGTTCTACGCTCTACAGAAAAAGGCAGTACCCCCATGACAAAAATTAAAAGTCCCGAGCACAGTGTGGATTAACAACTCAGCAAAGGAAGAAAAAGCATCAAACTTTGGTTGTGTTCGGTTATTTGAGCAAGAAAATAAATGGCGATGTCAAATACTGCTCTAACAACAAATCTTTCAGTCACTGCAGTCTTTAGACATTCAAACGTGAGCTACTTAAAATCAAAACAGAACAAAAATGACAAAGTCTTAACCATTTTCCTCCCAAACATCAATATGAGAACATTCCCACGCAGCAATTGTTGCGTCTCTCCTTTCATACAGAGCTTTATAGCAGTGAGAGCAAAAACTGACCTGAGGCTATTTGCCTGAAACCTAAGTATGACTCAAAAATGGTCTCCATTAGCCGCTCGCTTTTGCCTTCATTAATTTTACCATTTCTCTGTTCCCTTCTGTTATATAATGGGCAAATTGCACTGCAGCCTCGAATCTCGCATGAGAGAGAAATGACGAGAGTGAGAAAGGGTCAGAGAGGATTAAAAAAAAAAAAAAAAAAAACAGAAAACAACTCTGCAGTCTGGTTTTTACTTTACGTGGCAATTTTGTCTCAGATTAGCATTGTAATTTCCACATACAAATTAAAGCCATCCATCAGCTATTAGCTTAAAAGACTACTAGACCACTAAACCTCTGAATGTCTGGAGGGTGCGATAAATAAACTTTAAAGTTTATCTAATAAAAGTATACAATCTCGAGCTGGTCAGCAAGGTTTATAGCAACATTTAATGATTTCCTTCTTCAGTGAATTAGCGTAGAGTCTTAGGTCTTGAGCTCACAAAGCTTTAGACCATCACCCCCAGCAGCCGCCTTTGTTCATGCAACATGTGTGAGGAGAATAATTACCGCAGAATATAGCAGACATTCAGGTGTGATTCCTGAGAAATCTGAATCAAACAGGCGCGGTGCATCTGAAACTGCTGAGAAGCAGTGGGGGAAACGGGCAGCTTGAAATGTTCAGGTTGGTGCAGTTCAGAGCTAATGCGATCTCTCTGAGGAGTGAGACAGCGGGAGGTGCGCAGTCATATGGTGCTGGACAAATCAGCTTAATTGGAGAAAGTGAGACAGACTGTTGCAGAGCTCACCGACCAGCCTCTGGCTTCATTTAGTGAAGAACACGAAGTGCAGCCGCGATTGCCTGAACTGGCAGCCCAGATGTCTACAATTCCTGTATATCATCTTCCTTCTTGGCCTTGACAGCTGTCTGAAAGTTGTGTGTGCTGCTCCTTACATTATGAATACGGGAAAAAAAGCAATGTAACAGTCACATTCACTAATATTTAGGAGAGATTTCTGGAATTTAGAAGATAACTGAGCAAAAAATGACTTCTAAACAACAAAACATGCCTGTACTGTGGGCAATATAGCACCAGAAATTATTGATATAACCCAGCTCCACTCACACAATATGGTCAGTCAATCGATATCTCACTAGTGCCACGACTGGCAGCCATGGTGGCAGTTTATTTTCATTAACTGCACAGCAATACCTATAGCAAACATTGACTGTGGCTGCCCCAGATGGTCATGAAGAGCAAGCTATCTGCTAATAACTGCCTCTGTATTAAATCAGCACGGCCCAAGCTGTGTTGGGATTGTGGCCAATGAGTGGGCATTGATAAAACAAATGAATTCCTTTAAAACTGTACAGACACAGCAGACTGGTTGGCGACAAATGCAAAAATGTATAAAAAAACCAAACAATGTTCTTACAATTCCAGGGCCAGACACCTAAATCCTGCGATGCACAGCATCTTTCCATCAGATGCTGAATTGACCCCCGAGAAATTGCTGATGGTGCATGATGCAGCAGGAGTCCTCGCGGAGTGTGGGCGAGACTCGGGTTGTCACTGCCCACGTCAAACCCTCCGCCCCCTTCCACCAGACAAGCCACCGCACCAGCAATTTTCCTCCCCTAAGACTCAGCATGACCAGTGGAAATCTCAGCATGACCGACAGGGATCTGAGGCAGAACAAAGACTCCTGAACTATGTGCCAGTGCAACAAAGGTCAGTTCATATAAGCATAGAATACCAGAAGTAATTTGACTGCATGGGCAGACGTTATTATGCAAAGGCAGTATGGTGTCTGATCCACAGGGTGATACTGATCTATAGCTTAACTTCCTTACTCACACAAAACAGCAGTCACTATTTGATGCATTCGCCTTTTCGAATGACGGTGCGGTGCTCTTTATCCTCAGGCAAGGTAAGGGGCTGGCAGCAGAAGCGAGATCTCTGTGTAATGAATCAAGTGGAAACTCACTGTCTGATCAAATGGTAAGTAAACACCAGAGCCAGCTAAGACAGATTATGACGGGCCCAGACACACAGCCACAGACATGTAAAAGCCCCCGTCCCCGAACTCCTACGCAGGAGCAAAACACCCAGACTGAAAGAGACAATGACAAACCACGCAGCCATGTCATCTGTGGTCATTCTCTGTCTCTGTCTAGATGTTCTCTGTCTCTTTGTGGTTATTTTATGCCTCTTTGTGGTCTTTTTGTGTCTCTTTGTTGTCATATTGTGTCTCCTAGAAGATGTTTTGTGTCTCTTTGTGGTCATTTTGTGTCTCTCTGTGGTCATTTTGCATCTCTTTGTGGATGTTTTGTGTCTCTTTGTGGTTGTTTTGTGTTTCTGTCTGGAACATTCGACAGGTGAGGACTAGAGGCCCCTTAGCCTGTGCCCCGTAGGCCCTTTTTAGTATCCATCAATAGGTAAGACAGCACTACCACAGCATAGTGGCATGCAGCAGTATTTGTTTGCAATAGGCAATGCACATAAAGAGTAAAAACACCCACAAGCACACTGACGAATGTGGGATAATGCTTCAGAGTAACAGTATAATGGAGCTGCACTATATGATGAGATGAATCTTCTATTGACAGTGCAGAAATGAAAGAAATTCAATCACACTCAGACTTTTTTTTGCAGTTGGAAGCCTTTGAGTGATGAAGCATCAACTCTGTGTGGTGTATGCACAGAGGAAGACTGCCAAGTGCTGAATAGGGCACCAAGAGTGTGCAAGTCACTCTCCGCTGATAGCCAGGGTTTGTTAATTTAATTACGCAACGGCATTCAGTTAGAGTGGGATATGTTTAGGAGTCCAGGATGAACAGAATGCATGAGCCTCTGTAGGCGGTAGGAAACAAAGGACATACTGTACATCAGAAAGCACCTCAACTTCAAATGTCATCTGGCAGCAGTTTCATTGCTTCATTATTACACCACCACAGAGTCCATTTGGAAGCTGATTACCTGACATGCATAATGCAGAAGATATGGCCGTCTTTGCCGACAACAAAGAACTGCAGCAGCTGAACCACATAACACATTACACTCATGAGGTGATAAATTATTTGCAATATGGTCTACCTCACACACCGGATACACCAGCATGATATCTATATGTCAGGTCTGAAACTGGCGCCTCGGTTTTTCAGCAACTCCGCCTCCCCCTCCTCCCATCTAGGAGCCTAAAACCTGCCAATCAATAATTCATGAGTTCATAGATATAAAGCATTCCTTACTTATAATTAACACAATGGAAATCCCAGCTGCAGAATGATGCCCACAGTCCACAGCAGAAATGGTGTATTACAATATCTAAAGGTTTAAAACAACTTTTAAGAGACTGCCATCTTAATTCTTGAGCAAAGAAATCATAAAACAGAAACAAATATTAGGCTTATCAAACAAAAACCCTCCCTTCTTTTATTAAGAGTCTGCTTTGAACAAAACTGCTCTGAGTCAGCACAGAATACAATATTCTCCACATTTAGTTTGTTATAGAAACAATTTCAGGGAGCAACATTTACCTAGTTTTGTCCACCAGCCACATGGCTACTGAATGTCCATATTTTACCAGCCACTAGATTACCATTGTTTTTTTGGCTGGTGTGTTGCATATTTTTATCTTACTAGAAAGTTAAGAATTGCACTTAAGAATGACAGGTGAAATTTGGGTGAAGGTAGCCCTTCAAAATGATCCTACACTGCACCTGTTTTACTTGGCCTATAGCCAAACTTACTTGTCCAAAATGGAAAATGTGGTTTTAGATGAATGGAGGAACATTTTAAGCCAAAAACAAGAAGGTTGCTCGTTATTTTATTTTGCAGCGTGTCCAGGAACACAGCCTCTGATTGGTCGACAAGTCAGAAATCCAGTCTCTGATTGGTCAACAGGATGGCTACTGGACAGCTAACAACGATAACTCTTTTCAACATGGAAAAACTGATAAAAAAAAATATCACAGCAGTGGTAATTTTATCAAATATATTGATTTCTCGATACATATCGGTTCTGAATATTTGAAATGGTTTCAATACCTATTTTACAACAATGCTTATGAAGTCAGTCTGCTGTTTCCTGCTACTAAGCAGGAGAAGAAAACTTGTTGTTGCCATGTTATACCCTGTAATATTTAGGGACCTCGGCCTGAAAGGGCGAGGACCCTATTGTTCTTGTAGCGTTTATTATTATTATTATTATTATTATTATTCTTTGTTTCTTTCTTTCAGCGTACGCGACTTTAAACTGGAATTTGACCCCCTAAACATGCTCCAAAACTCACCAAAATTGGCACGCATGTCAGGACTGGCGAAAAATTTTATAAAATGACAAAATTAATCTGAAAAGTGCCAAAATGAGCTCTCTAATTATCTTTTAAGTTTTAAATTCTATTAACTTTTTCAAAGAATTTTTTTTCCCCTGTGGTATCGAAAACTGTGTCAAATATCATTATTGTTCAAGGTACTGTACCAAAGTTAGAAAGTTCAGTGTTGGATGTATGATAATGGATTTATTTAACAAAGTCTCCAAAAAGACGCTGTAGTTCAAAGCTGGATTAAAAATCTTCTGAAAGGAATATGATTGCAACAAGCCCCTGAGGAACATCACAATGGCTAACATTAGCTTCTTTCCAAAAAAAAGTAAGTCTCTTGAATGCAACTTTCCAGAGATATTAAAATGTAGTGATGATATGCCATACACAATGTCACTGACTCCAGAGTTAACTTCCATAGTGTCTGATTTTTCTCATTAGTCCTGTTTTACAGCTGCTGGTGAGACAGACTCGAGCACGCAACTCGGCTGAAAAAGCTTCGTAGTTTATTTTAAGAAAACGTTACATCAGAAATCACATTTATTTTTCTCTTACCCCAATCGGACAACTGCATGAGGCATTCCATTTGCCCGAACACAGAGTTTATTTGCCGTAGGCAGGCTATAATGTCGAGCCCTGAGAAGTGAGAGTTAACAGGCAGAATTCCATCACTGAGCTGATGCAGTAGCACAGCTGAAACCATACACCTATTATTTGTAATGTGACTCAGTACGGCAAGGATATTGTGTTATATGAATATGCTTTAAAATGGAAGTCAACCTATATAACGTATAAGCCTCCCATCTGGCCACCAAGCGCAGACCAGAGATTTGAAAGGCCGGCAGGCTTTAGGGCTAACGGTGAAAAGGTCACTTATAAATTGTCGTGAACCTCTTTACTATGCATTAGCAGGGATAGAAGCCGTCCCTGAAAGAAAACGCTTAACAGACACAGCTTTGAAGCTCACTGCTTTTGAGTCCACCGAATATATCTGCGCAGTATGGGAATGGAGTGGTTACCTCTGTGGTCGAGGCAGGAAGGAGAGCAGAGCCAATGGCACTCATTTTCCCAGAGACAGTCAGACAGAAGGAGAAAGAAAAGAGAAAAAAGGAAGACGACAGAGGAAAAATAAACCTTGGCTGCGTCAAAGGAAACAAAAATGCAAAAGGGGACTGAGCAGAGCTGTCAACAAAAACTCAGGGGGCCTGCATCAAAGGTATTATGCCATGAAGATGAGTAGTTCTACAGAGCCCAGCAGATATTAAGAATAACATATTTAATCATTTGTGCACACAAATTATCAATCGTTCCCTCACATTAATAATTTGTACTCTTGCACTACTTAATTTGCTCCCTGTAATTAATAATTCATGCCCTAAAATTACAAAATTGAGCCTTCAAATTACTCAATTAATTTCCTTAAATTAATAGCACACTGCCTATACGATTGTGGAGCTACGCTGGATGGTGTTTCAGCACTCCTTGCACTGTTGCCGGTCAGATTTGGCTATGTGGGGCACAAATGTTGAAAAACAAACTTTATAATTTATGATAAGTCACTTTGGTTTAATAGCTTTATTCTGATTTTGCAAAAAAAACAAACAAACATATATATATTAAAGGTTTTGGCACAACACGTTATCTTTGTGACCCCATTTTATTATTTTGCAGAGTAGAATACTGTTTCTATTCTTTAGCGTCATGTTATACTGGCATGTAGACCGTGAGATTTGAAAACATATTAAATGACTCTAACTGCACATTTTCACTATTTTCAGTCAACAGCCCGTGGTCAATTTCATCACTAATTATCACTGTAATGAGCATAACTTCCATTAAATGCTGCCAGTGGACTATTACTCTACTTTAAAGAGTTGCTGGCCATCATCATCATCTGCTGCAGCGGTATAAGCTTTTACATTGCATCAACAAACAGGAGAGATATTGGATACAAGTGAGTAAAAGGGGTTGCCAGGGAAACAGCGCTGTAGAGTCTCAGTCTTAATCTTTCATCCATCAAAATATTGGCTTAAAAATGAGTCGCCGGCAGCATGTTAGATTCTGCACTGACGTGATCCAAGGCTGGAAATCTGAGCAGAAGCCTTATCATATATATTATATGTTAGAAGAATGTGGCGAACACAAACAAAAGGAGTGTGATGGTGCATTTGAAACTACAGCTGCTGACTTCAATAACACGTGTGGCTGTCTCCGCAGAGGCTTCCATCAATGACAGTTATCTAGGGATGCTCATTATTAAGATAGACAGGTCGTATACCAAACAAGCCAACAATACACCCAAGACCTGCATCCAACCTGCCATGGCTGTCAGGGTTATCAAAGATCATCAAGCTCTGACAGGAAATAGCCCATAGCAGAGTTTTAGAGACGCAGGCGACAGCAGCGCGAGAGTGAGTGACAAGCAAACGATAATCCGACTGCTGGCTCAACAGATTTTAGATGAGAGATGTAGAACGTGTTAGCAGCAGCAGGTGATCAAAATGCACCGCTGCTCAGACAGCACTCTGACTAAGTCCCTGATTAATTAGTGAGGTTAGGGCTGAAGCGTGGGAGGGCTGGCGTGGGTGAATGGAGGGATGGATAAATGTATGTATGTAAGGATGGATAGATGGGAGTAGGCGGTGGATGCTGCGGTGAGAGGGGGTGGATCGGCATTTTCTAAGGGATGTCCCTGCACTGGTTTTCCGGGGGTGGTGGGGCGTGAGGCGAGCCATCAATGTAACAGCCGATCGATGACACAGTGAGAGGCCGGCAGGGACCTGGATCACGGCTGGCAAATGACTACGGTGATTTGGAGCTGGAGTGGGGGAGGTGCATGAGTCAGGGAGAGTGAAAAGATCAGTCAATGAAATAAAAATGCATCAAGAGTCCAGATGAAGAGAAAAAAAGAAGAAGTGTGCTGGGGAAAGAGCACCTGTCAATCTCTCAAAAACGATTCACTCCCTGGCTCCCAGTCCACTGATGGGATGTCCCTGCAGATTTAACATTCTCACACAATTTATAGTCTACAGCAAATTATTGGCAATGCCCTACTGACAGACAGTCAAGTGAGTCCACTGTCAAGAAAGTCATTTTAAATACTGACACCATTAAAAGAGTTCTTATTTCTCCTCTGACAAAATGGAGCAGTATTCAGCCCAAATTCAAAAACAAATATTTTCCCTCTTACCTGTAGTGCTTTTTTATCAAACTAGATTGTTTAAGTGCGAGTTGCCGAGTGCTGGAGATATCAGCTGTAGAGATGTCTGGCTTCTCTTGAATATAATGGAACCAGGTGGCATTCAGCCAGTGGTACTCAAAAAGAGTTTTATTTATAATTCAAAAAACTCAACAGCAATGTCTCTTTCCAGAAATTATGAGCTGTTTACTAAAGATAGCGTGCATCTACTGCCTAGCTCTACTAGCACCACTGAGCTAGCCAATGTTACAGCTCAGACAAGGACAACGCCATTAACATTTACATCTCACAAACCTCTTGTCCATGAGTAGATGCACACTTCCTCCTGGTGGGCAAATGTAGTTCGGTAGAAAGAAAATAGTTCCAATATGAAACTGCTCACAACAAGTCTGTGGATTATCTCGAATAACTGGGTCATGATTTCTGAAAAGAGGTATTGCTGTTGGGTTTTTCAAATGTATTTTTTTAGCGCTTTTAAAACCACAAGCTGAGTGCCATCTGGTTCAATTATATTTGAGGGAAGACAGACGTCTCTACAGCCGATATCTCCAACACTCAGCAACTCACACCAAAAACAATCTGGATTGATAAAAAGCTCTACAGGTAAGAGGGAAAATATGTAGTTTTCATTTTGAGGTGAACTGTCCCTTTAAGATAAGAAAGCTTTTACACACCTTGGATGTAATCTAAAAGGGTCTACTCTCCAACTGTCCACGACGCTCAGCAACAAAGGTGGCTTTTGTTTCATATATCCATTTAGGATTCAAATGAT
Source organism: Epinephelus lanceolatus (assembly GCF_041903045.1). Classification (NCBI taxonomy): domain Eukaryota; kingdom Metazoa; phylum Chordata; class Actinopteri; order Perciformes; family Serranidae; genus Epinephelus; species Epinephelus lanceolatus. The sequence continues at coordinate 25,986,568 of NC_135755.1, read as the reverse complement.
AAGTATAGTAAATAAAAGAAACCTATGGAAATATGTAAGCATTTTGTCATACGGGCTCTTTCTGTCTCAGTGATTCTTTGTACCTCAGTGCTTTTAGAATTTACACAATCTTAAATCATGTTACTACTGAAAACTAGAGATCTACCTATTTTGGTGTCAATACAATTCTGACAAAGTTTTTACCGTTATAAAGTCTGCACAACTGCAGTTTTTACACAAGCTGCCACAAAAACTGAAACAAAACTCTAAAACAAATGCTAGATGGCAAGCTATGCTAATACATCCAGGATATGTGTTGACTTTGGCAAATTCAAATGATTGCAAAAAGAATGGGATTGCATTTTTACTACATGGAAACAAAAGTGCAAAGAATCAAGAGCGGTGGGAAGCTTTGTCCTTGGCTCAACACATTATATATACATTAAAGAAAGAAAGAATGATGTTAAATTTCAGTGCAGGTAAAGGCACAACACAGGTCAGAGAGACCAGAAGTTTAACAGAACAGCAAGCACTAGGTACCATCACTAAAGTAATTTAGACATGTCTGTTCCAGCTACTGTGAAGCTATGATGAATGGCTGGAGTTAACATAGTTAAAGTGAATTATTGCAGGCCATTACAAGTTTGGGCAGTGCTGTGTGCAAGGTGTTAAGGGCCAACAGACCGGCACAAAAAAAGCTCAATCTCAATGTTAAACAGTTTGCAGATTTCCAGGTTTGCGGAGACATTAACACTCTCTGGCATTTCCTCTGACAGGCCCTGAAGAAGACATTCCCTGCTAGCTTTGCCGTGCTGAGGCCTGCCCCCCCTCCTCCTCCTCCTCCTCCACAATGCCGTGACACAGGATTAGCTTTCATTAGAGAAGGCGCTGTAATCAGCTTTGGAGCATAGCAGAGACGGAACAATGGAAGAGGCTGAAAGGATCTGGAAGACGGGGTGCTATGGGTGCATGCTCGGCTGTATGCAAGCTATTCCCACAAATGGGACCTGTGGCACATAACACTTTCATAGCCGCACTTATCTGCAGTGTTATGTACGAAGCCTAAAAGACTGCTGTCATTAAAAACACAGCATGAAGGCGACATGCTAATTGCTTCACTTGTCAGTTTGGGCCCTGACAATAACAAGTAGTTATAAGGTGCTATTGAGCTGCCATTGAGCATTTTAAGGATGACCAACACCAACTGTTTAAGCATTTGCAGACCCTTATTGGTAGCCTAAAATGACAGAAAATGCTATCTGACTGGCTGTTTGGACCACTGAATCTGTCATTTCACCAATTTAGTCTAGTTTATCCTTAATTGCTCCCATTCAAGCAAGACCATGAGCTAACACCAATGCAGAGCAAAGCAATGTGCAGAATTTATGTAAACATTTGAGGTCAACTGGCTGTCTGCTTTCATCTTTGTGCTCTGAACAGCACAAAGTGAGATCAAGAATGTGCTCTGCCATTAAAAAAATACACAGGCAAAAATCCAGTAGTCTTAAATTGCTTCCCTAAAAGCAAATAGACACAACGGATCACAACTCTAAATTGTAATTCATAAATCAAATGACAGTAAATCTGGCTATCCATGAAGTCTGTGCTATCACGTATCTGGTCTTTGACACAATGACGGCATCTTTCCTCAGAGCTTCAAGGCTACAATTTCAACCTTTTCCTTCAGATGGTAAACAGAAAAGGTCAGGCAGCTATAAGGAGGGCCTATTTGGATTCCAGTCCGGACAAAAACCTGGCCCTGCACGTGCACAGAACCACCTTTGTGCGAGCTCTCCACCCCTCTCCATCATGCTGTCAACTGGCGCTTGTATTGGGAAGGACTGACGACACAGGTCTATCGAGAACATATGTCCCCACTAACCCTGGAGAGCTTCGCCAGAGCGCGGGCAGCCACTTTACAAAGCGTTCTTGTTGGTGGCTTGTTCTATGAGTGTGTAGTGACATGCAGGCGGGTGGCTGGACACTATACAGATCGGCTGTGTGGAGTTCAGCTGGGGTTGCAGTTGTTGTCACAAAACCAAAAGTTTGACTTCAAATGCTTTACTACTAAGTCAAACATGTGAAACTCAACACTATAATCATACCATGACAGAGAGGTAAAAATATATTGCAGTATGCTACCACAATTAAACTGGACAGCCTTGCAGCGACTTTTGCAGAAGTGCTGTAAAATGTTGGTTGGTCATAAAACTGTCAGCTCCCTAAGCGAATTATTTCTACATTTTGCACCTGAGATTCGTTTTTTTTAATGTTGCTACTGCATGATTTTATCTATTTCGCTGCCTGCTACAGACAACTGTCAAGAGCCATATTGCGGTTCCTTCTTTTCCAGCCCCTTTTAAATATTTCAATCCACACATGTAAACCCTCTGGAGAGAACAATGAAAAGGAATTTCAGCTGGCAGAACACATTTGCTCCAACTATCAAGGCAGATTATGTCTTGTTCATGGCCTATAACAATGACTTAAAAAAATCTAGGATGACATCCGTATACAATGCCTCAAACTTTATGAATTATAGATATTTATGAATACCAGTCCTGACCCAAGTTGTTCTACCACATCTCAACTCACAAATTAGACATCCAGACAGATGGTAATTACACAACTCCTGACACAGTCTAATTCAATACCGCATTATCTAATACGATACAATATGGTATGCAAATCAATAGAAAAATGTTGTTACGTTGCACAAACTCCAACTGACTTCAGTGTTTTCTGTACTCATTCACAGCTTGCCTCTGAGATAATATGCCTCAACAGGCGTGATCGCACCTCCCAAGGAGGGCTCGTTGGCAGCCGAGATGTTGGCATTTCCAGAATGCAATTACTAGACGCATACAGAGGGGATGAGGCCAGTCTATATTTGCACCCACACTTGGTAAACGGAGCATACAAGACTTGAGGCTGACCCAAATAAAACAGTGCCTGAACTGTAGATAACATTTCTCATCATTAATTAACCCCTCTATCCCTTGCTCCTCTCAGCTGGGGAGGTCACCTGCTTGACATGTAAGCAAATACCTCTCTGCCACTATCGCAATGATCTGTGAACTGGGGCAAACCCTCCCGACCATACAAGAATAGCCCTATTACATATTTGAAATGGCATTCCTCCATCCTGTGTTAAAAGGAAGAGGGAGGGTCACAAATGGCAAGCAAAGATAAAATAAACACATAAATCAAGATGAAATATCTAATTCTGAATAGTATTAAAGGATTCAAGTATAATAAGACATATCTAATATTGTAAAAAGCATCTTTCTGGCATCAAATATTTGTGTCCAAGAGATCCATGGTTGAGTTTTCATTCCTGGCAGACTGACTGTGGTTTTTCTGAGGGACAGGTGGTGAGGCAATGGGATGGCGCAGCCAGCCACCTCCTCCCACCTCTTGCCAAGACAACAAGGCCCCTAAGAGTCCCCTTCCTTTGCCATCGCTTCCTTTTTCCCCCCTTGCCCACGCCCACCTCTCAAGCCCATCTCTGTATCTAGGCCATGACTGCGCGGGTGTGGTGGGTTCTCCTGCCAGCAGGGGCACCTGACTGCCAAGAAAGAAAAGCAAAATAAAAAACGACACAGGGCTAGGACAGGAGGGAGGGCAACAAAGGAATTACTTCTCTAAAGACCAAAGGAATCCTGAGTCAGCAAGGGATATAACTCCAAACCAACCACACACACACACTCCTTGTCTCGCCATTCCCAGCCCCAGCCCCCCCACCCCAGAGGAGCGCTATATATCAGGAGAAGCTGTGACGGAACCCCTGAAGTAGCTGTTATTATGCAACCCTTCTGGGCTAAAAGTGACTGTAAAGTAAATCATCCTTCTCTGCCGCCAGCCTGACCTCCATACTGCAGAGAAAGCACTTTCAAAAATTCACTAGCGGAGTATTATGCTGAAGGCACCATCTGTGCAGGCTTTACTAGCAGCCGTGAGATTAAAGGCAGTCAAAGCATCACATTCGAAAGCCATCTCCGCATTCAGCGTCCAATCAAAGATAAGAGGTGTAAGTAAGGGCCAGGGCCTTTATATAACCTTAGGTGCTGCTGGGCAGTGTGGGTCAAGCAGCAGTGGACTGCCGAGGTCAAGACCCTGATCCCCTCTGGCCAAACAGGCCTGCTACAAGGGTCATGTGTCCTTGAGGATCAGGTCAGTGAGTAGGATCAGGACTCAGAAAGGGACATTTGACAGCTTGACTGCCTGAAGGGAATCTGGACTCCCAGACTCTCCTCTGCTGTGGTCAAAGGCCTCCTGCATTGCCCTTGCTGTACAATACATACTGCATCTTTCAACAGTCACAGACCAGATACTGTTGCTCAGCTTCTTTCCTTACTTCTGTAAACTTTTAAAGACATTCCCACTTTATTTCTGCAGAGCTCTCCTGAGCCTCAGATGGAGCTTCTCATTTATTACCATTATATAAGAGTCACTATTACATGTACGACTGAATATGCAGTACAAGCTGTATTGAACTGTATTTTATCTTAAGTTACAAAGTGTTTATAACAATTTTCTTCAAATGCAAACAGAGACAAAAGCATACGCTGCCAATCCTGACAGATTCTAAAACACACTATATTTACTTCTATCAATAGCAAATACGCTTTTATAAAGACATCCCATGCACTCTGCAGCCTAATACTGTTTGAGTGCATAGCTCTGTACTATATACATCATCTGTTAGGCTGAAAAGAAGTCCCTGCCCTCTAAACTGCAGTCTACAAAACAGACAGTGCTCAACAAATGTTTAACGCAGCTTACAACTACTGTGTGCCAACATTACTCTCATGAAGTGTTTAAGATTGAAAGAAAAAAAAACATGAATTTGGGCTGGTGGGGGGGGGGGGGGGATGCTAAACTGATTTGACTCATGCCAATTGCTGCCGAAGCACTGGCTTAATACCACTTGGAGATACACTATCTGCCGGCTGACCGGCAGATTTGTACCTCGATTTGGCCTTCCCCAGGGCTTGCCACATTCCTCCAGGGGGATCGGATTACGTTCTATACAGGGAGACGGGCCTGCAGCATTATGGGTGTTTTGGTCTTACAACATGGGTCTGGCATAGTTGAGCAGCAGCATGAGCAAGCGAGTGTGCAAAAAGGAATAAAAGAAAATGCTGAATGAATGGCAGACGGAGGCCTGGAGGAAGCATTGTAGTCATGGTTGAAAGCAGGGATGGCAGAACCACAGCTAAAACTAAACAGAGGAAAAACACAAGAAATATATTGTCGGAGGGTGGCTGGAATACATGACAGAGGGACAAAAAAATAGTTGAGCATGTGAAAAAAAAAGAAAGAAAATAAGCGGCCTCGTAGAGTATGTCTCACATTTTTACAGTACAGAAAAAAAAGACAGCGCTGACTGTAAGTAGCTGTCGAGGCTGGGTAGAAAAGCTGTCAAAGACATGGTACTCTTTAGTCTTCTTGAGACTGTGTGTGTCATGGACATACCCGTACTTGTGTTCACAGCGGTAACTGAGCGCCAGTATGTGTCACTCCTCAACCTTGCCAGTTTCTGTGGGGGCTGGGCCACTATTAAAGGCTTGCATGATATAGCAAAGCAACAAACAAGCTGCCAAAAAACATGACAGCTAGCAAGTGCGCGTTTGTGTGCGTGTGTGTAGGACTGGGGTGTGACAAAACGGCATTAATTACCAACAATGGGGCCTACATCTTGGGCTCGAGGAGTTAACACAGAGTGGAGATTAGCTTGTTGAAACAACGTGTCTCCCATGATTCAGTTTTCAGCAAGTTTCAGACAAACAAAAATGGAATCAGTGGAATGGGAGGCTCCTTCAACTTCCTTGAGTTTGACATTCTTCAGAGTCATCGTATGAAAACACACATGTATGAACACGCACAACAATGACAGCTACCACAGTCTACTGAGAAACAGGATCTCTCTACATGCAATCAATAAAGCAGAATACAACTGCTCATAAGCAGCAGGCTCGCTTGACAGCAGAACGATACAATAGGAATCCACAAGCCCTCCCTCTCCTCCTAATGGTCCGATAGGGAGCAGGACAGCATTAAAGCTCAAATGATTGGTCATTGTAATGTATGGCTCCCTGGTGTGGTTTGGACAGGCACAAAATCAATCGGGGCCCTGGGACACACTAACCTCTCCACAATCTGGCTAACAGAGGCACACTGTGAGCTCAGACTGATGAGATATCAGTTTGCACTATCATCGCGGTCGCCTTGGCCTGGCAACTGTGGAGCCCAACTCTGAGTCGGCTTTACTTCCAGGGGGTTGTGACTGTCTGTGACTGTGACATCGTGGGCAAACTCTAACGCAAATTCAATCTAACTTTAACCGAGATATATTTAACTATTTCCGAAGAAAACTGCTGGGGGCCAACTGCCAGAGGTGTCACCTGGTGGTCCCTTTTGAGTTGACCCTGGCCTGATTCAACAGACCAAACAGCAAGGGCATGGTAACAAATACAAATACACACAACCTCTACAGTATGTCCACTCCCTACCTACCCACCACACACATATACACACACACACCTCAGGCATGACTCTGGCTTTGGACAGCCTCTGCAGAGCATGTTTTGAGTGAGTGGGCCAGACAGCGGTCCTCCTCCCTCTCCTCTCCACGTGGGCGCAAGTGACTGAGAGGCCTGCCATCGTCAGCTTAACCCGTTTGCCTGGTCGTCTCATGATGCATTTTTAGAGATCCACGAGAAGGGTTTAGCCGAGGGCCAAAAAAACGGATTCCTGCATAAATCAAAAATCATAATCCAGACCTAAACTTGAAAATATGCAAGTGCAAATTTTTAAACAAGGCCCTGATTTCTAAAATTCTGGAAATAAATAAATAAATATGAAGATGACAAGCATGTTCGCCAACATCAGGAAGTACTGTCTCATCTATTTACACAAATGCCAATCTCACGAGACAACATCCTGTCAGGTCAATTATAAAACAAGCTGACAACCAATGAAAAGACTATTTGTCATCAACCAAGACAAGCGGACACCAAATTCACCACCACGAGGAATAAGAGGGTTAATTTTCAGCCAGGTGGTCTATAATTAACACGTGTGAATGAGTGTAAATAAACCTTGGGGCCTCGACTCACCTCCAGCTGTATTTGTATAGCTGGAGTTTCTCTCTCGTCCACACACTGGGTACTTTAGCTAACAACACCTGAAAGAAAGGAGAAGTACCCCCGGGGTCGTCCTTTTCAAGCAGGATCAACGGTGAATGAACAGAGGAAAAACAACGTGGCATATAATGCGCTTATTTACCCATCTGTAATTAGGGCTTCCCTCAATTAAGCTAATTTTTGTTCATTTGCTTAATGGAGCTGAGAAACAAAAAAGATCCTTACTGTTAAAATGCTCCAAGCACAACCTGAGAATAATCTTGTTTTGTGCAGCAGAGTTAAAATAAATGTTTTTTTCCTAAATGCCTTAAAAATACAAAATCACATTTTACAAAACAGCCACAAAAAAAGTATGAGTGGTTCAATTGCTCTTACTCTTGCCCCCACTGTTACTCAAGACTATAATGAAGTGTATCCATATCACTTGATTAAAAGTATTGATTGGTCTGATAATTAAAAGGAACTGTGCATACAACATGATCTCCCCGGTCTGATAAAATCTGCCCGGCAGTAGATTCATTTCTTGGAACGCAGCTGAATGATGAGGTATAATGAAGTGGTATATAAAAAGGTGAGGATGCGGGGAGTTAACCCTCCCCTGCATTCTTTCATAGTGCAGCAAACAACCATCAAGCTGGCACACATGACATTCACTTTAAGTCCCACACATACTTCACTTCAAAAGGTCTCCTGGTTTATAGTCGAAAACTGCCAGTGCTGAAAATGCCCTGAAAAATGTCAAACTGCATTTGAAGCCCTGAAGCCCATCACTGGCCAGAAACCACTGGGCAAATTGTCTGAATGCACAGCGCTGATGCCATGTTGGCCGATGTTCTCCGTGCCTATGCTTCAGTGATCGGCCAAACCAAAGCCCCGCCAAAATAAAGCTGCAGAGCTACAACCTGAGGACAACCGTGAGAAATCCTGTTCTGCTCTAACACACCGCAAAAAACTAAAAAAATCGACCGTAATGATCGGGCGAAGTTGCTGAAATGAGAAAATTAGGCCTCACTGACTGTCTTTCCTAAGATTCGCTCCGATGGCTGCAACTGTTTTCAAAGCAGATTTGTTTTCTTGAGTCCAGCATCGCTGTCTGTGCTTGGGTTGTGGTAATAAAAAGGCACAATGAGGTCATCATAACAAACTCCCTCATAGCTTAGGTTTGACTTTACCTGTCCGGCTTTAATGTCAGATAAAGTGAACAGGTTGTATACTGCCTGTGTTGTTTGTTCCCTCACACACATTCCCTCCGCGTACTGAAAATGAAAGAAATCTGCATATTCATCAGTTCTTCATAGGAACAGGTCGCATTTGCATCAGCTCCAATGTGTGTGTGTGTGTCAACAAGTACTGATGCCTACATGATAGCAGAGAAGAGGCAATCTCGACTAGACAGTTACCATGAGATATTGTGCACCCTTCCCATGTCAGTCCCCCCTATACGTGTGCCGAGTCGATGAGCTGACACAAGAGTTACAACATCCCTCCTGCTGCGGTGACTTTTCTCTGCTTACTAATCTACCATTTACAAGCAGCCCGCAGATGGCTTTACTCATTTTACCCATATTTAAATACAAACCACCGCCTGGCACAACACCGGAGTGTGCGTCTATGTTTGCATCTGTCACACAGCAGCATGCAGGGGCTTGTCCCAGTCCACGAAGCCAAGTCTCCCTTTTAGCACACAGGTATGTTTTCACCACCAGGAACCTCCTCCTTCAAAGCAGAAACGAGTATGGCAGGACAACTGAGGCCAGAATACTGCGCGTGTTCAAACTGAAGAGGTTTGTCCTCGATAAAAACATTACTGAGGCAGAGAGCATTTTTCAGTGTCACTAAAATGGTTTCTCATTTAGCGTGCGGTTTGAGGTGGCTGTGTGTGTGTGCATACCTGTGGGCTGAGGTTAAATAAATATTCAGGCAATTTAAAATGTAAACTGCAATTATTTAGCTAATGATACAGCTAGGAGATGTAAGGATTCATTCATTACATTGATGCATTGATTTTAAATTATGCAGATTTAACTGCATCAATCTGCTGAAAGAAAAAAAGGAATGAATTAATGTGGCTTCAGCAAGGATACATTTACTGTCTCACTGGGTCAACTTCTTCCTGGGTGTTACTGCATAATCATAATCACTGATAATCACTGTGTTTTACAAACAAGTATGACAGATCAACAGAGCTACCAAGACATCCCTAAAATGTAGAGTTCCCTACACTACCCTGTCCCTGAAATAAATTCACTCTGCAAAACTAATGTTATGTTGCCAGAATACTTAAATCTATACATATATATATCTGTAAAGGTGAACCAGTATTACCATTGGCCAGCTTATAGGGCTGAAAAATTAAGGCAACACCAAGTGCCAAAAACTGCAGTTCTCCAAATGGCCACTTGAGGCTAGCTCCAAAGGCAAGTCAATCCCAAAAGACCCCCATGTTAAAATGTTTAAGTTCATGACAACTATACAGTGGGTAAATTTTTATATAACTTACCAATTTACATTTTATCAAGGCTTAAAGTTGCACATAATTAAGGGCAGGGCGCTTTTTGAGTGGCCACCATCTTGTCTAAATTTGGTCACTTCTGGCTCCAAAAAACCAAGATGGCAATGGCCAAAATGCTAAATTCGAGGCCTCAAAACAGGAGTCCACAACTCAGTGGGGGACATCACAGTAGCTACGTCCATTATTTTATACCGTCTATGCTTTAAACCAGCTTGCTCATCCACAAGTATTTGCTTTCACTCCCCCAACCTGCCCACGCCTACACACACTCCCTCCCTTGACTAGTACTAATAAGGTGAAATTAGTCCTGTCACTGCCACTACTCGTGTTACTGTTACCACATTATTTGCACTGCTGAGATGAAAATGTGAAGCGAAGACCATGTGGACTGATGTCACAAAGCATTTTGCAAAACCTGGCAAAAAAATTTAATTTGTTTACCTTCATTTGTTATTAATACAGTACAACAGAACTAAAGCCGTCAGGTGTTAAATGTTTAAAAGTAAATTTTCAGCTTGACACAGTTCTAAGGGAGAGACTCATCTTAAATCTTCATTGTTCTAAAAACTGTGAAAAAAATTGCCACCTAATTGTAACACCTTTTTTTCCTACTGTTTCAAATGTAATTTTGCTGTCTTTTTACGATTCGCCTCGTGAAACAGTAACGACAACCTCGCATGTTTTACTACATGTTCGTTGCTGATTTTAGCTAACACTTACCAAATCAGATTGCAATTCACAAAATTAAATCATGCATAAAAACACACAAAACGCTCCTGAACCAAATCATCATCCACTGAGTTGCTAATTGAATTGAGTCTCTGTTAAGCCAATGATTCACAGCCCTTGACAAAGCATTTGCTCTCAGTTTTTGCTAAAAAGCATTTGGCAACAGCCCTGTGACAGATGGTTTTCTATATATGAATTCGGAAGAAAATCCACTTCCTAAATTAACTAAAAGTGACCCATGTTGTTGCTAATGTGTGCATGTATGTGCACATGAGCGTTGTGTTCACGCTACACCCTCAAAATCCCATGTCTTGGGATTTGAGGTGAGAAAGCAGATTTACTACCCTGCTGGCCTCAAACATAACCCAGCAAACCAGTTGCTCCCAGTTCACTGGGTTAGCCTCTCCTCCCCCACACTCACTGCACTGGGTGCCCAACATGTAGTTACTGTGTTGTAGCCTCTGTACTGATTGATTTGTGCTGTGCCCAGCTCCAGAGAGGGATCTAATGACATACGACTCCTGTCCCTGTTCCAAATCGCTTTTGTTAGCCGCTGTAGCCGACAAAAGGACCATGTGCTGGTGTCTGCCAGCCATGTAATGGGAAATGCTATGGGTTTGTTTATACGGAGGCTGATTTTTACCAAATACGATAGGGCAGTATTATGATCTATGGCTCACGGATGCCACTGTGGGTACAGGCAATCAAGAGTGGAATTTTTTCTGGTTGGTCCTCTGCAAAATGGTTCTGTGGTGATTAAAGAGGAAAATGTGCATGTAAGGCACCTTATGATGAGAAACAACAGCACACAGCTGCAGTGAAACTCCGTCTCTTGACGTATATGCTACAAAACTGCTGCTGACACAACTGTACTGGTTCAAATGTATCAACAGTGTGAGTTCAAAGGCTTGCAAATCCCCGAACTGTACTCATAGGCTTAGCAACAATCTAAAAGTGCCATGGTAGGTAAACAGTTTTTCTCCCCCTATTGCTTTATCAAGACCCAACATCCATTTGTTCACATGAATTAGCAAGAGCAGCAGCTAATGCATGGAGTCAGATTACAACCTCTGAGCAGAGCCGCCTTTATCCCCCTATATGGAGCTTAATCTGTCCAAATCCGCCGCTTTGCTGTGCCCTAAATCCACAACAGAGCCTAATTCCTCTTTAATCTAATGAGCGGTAAAGGTGCACTTACTCAGGTTCAAAATACCAGACTGTGTATCTGAGCATCACATCACAACAGAGGTAGTTCACGTCTTCCCCACTATGCCATGATGCAATACGCTGTTATCAAAAACCGCCAGAAGAATCTTTTGCATCACGGTGGACTAGACAAGCAGATACATGACAGGCTGTGATCGCTTGTTTGGTTATCTTCTTGTCACTTACAGTTTCTGCTGTGGGCGACATTTCCAGGTCGAGCTGTTTGAGTGGACTGCTGTCAAAAGATGCTGAGGAGGAGGTGGCCGGCCCGCCAGCCACCAGCACCCAGGCTCCTTCACATGCCAAGGAGACATGACAGCAAGCAGGGAGGGGGCATCCCTGAAGAGTTATGATACTGACATACTAACTTTATCCTGTTCAGAAAAGTTTAAAACACAACAGCCTTGCACACCCAACATATATCTTGCGGGGCCCACTGTTCATGACAAGGTTGAAGCCAGGAAAGAAAACACTGAAAATCAATTGAGGCCAACAGCTGAAAGCAAACAATGATGCACAATTAATAATGATAATTGTGATCATGATTTTTCCTTCCACAAACAAACTTGATTGGATATGATATTGACAGTTTGCTATTTAAGTGCCTGCTCTGATGCGGCAGATCGAGTAACCCCTGTTCACAGGTCAACTGTCTGGCCAATCACAGGCTCTGATTAACCACTCTGCTCCCTAAACACAGAAGCAGCTGCCAGAAGATTATATTCACCCTCTCACCTGTGTGTATTAAGGGCTAAATCATTTGATTTAAGCTGCATCAAGTGGTAGCATAATAATATTTAATACTAGCATAACTAATATTGTAAAGTGCTGCAGTTAATGATTATTTTTATTATCAATTAGTCTGGAGATTTTTTGGTTGCAACCAGGAGCTGTACAGCCTGTACACCTGTGGAATCCCCAGTTTTTAACGTAGGAGGCTGAAATATGGCATGGAGATCAACTGTGTGTTAAAAAGGTTAAAAAGGGGTGGGTGGGTTGGCAATGGGAGTGGCCTATCATAAAAAGATGCATAACTTCCAAATGGATTCACAGACTTGCCCATAATTTTGTGGAAAGTCTGCTCATGTGCCAAAGAACAGCTGACTGAATGTAGGCTACATGCCAATTGGCAAAAAGGAGCAACGCGTGGATGCATGCACATACGTGGTCACAACTGCAGCAAATTTTCTATCTATAAAATGTAAAAAAAAAAAAAATGCCCATAACAATTTCCTAAAGCCCAATAAGACATCTTTAAATTGCTTGTTTTGTCCACATCACAGATGACCAATTGGCAAATCAACACAATTTAGAAATTCTTGGCGTTTTTGCTTGTAAAATTACTGACAGTAATAAGTTATATTTTCTGTCCACTTCTGTCATTTCAGATGTAGCATTATGTTCTGGTAAAATCAAACAATTTTGTTCCCAAAGATGGATTAATAATTGGAATTAATATTAACCATAATGCCACAATCACAAAGTGGTTTTCCTCTGAGCCTGTCTTCCATTCACACTTTCTAGAAGCTAAGTCGAGAAATGCTGAGCATCTACCATGAATGAATCAAATTCTTAGGAAACTCTCACAGAGATCAATTCAATCCATCAGAGAAAAAACAACATAACAGAGTGAATACAATGCACTGTATATCCTCACACTAAATGCTTACGTTTCTGGGCCGCCAGTCAAACTGTATAGCAACCACACAGGAATACTGGAAAGCTAAATGCATAAGACAGTATGTCATCTAATGGGCTTTGTCTCCATCCCACAGAGCAGCACACGTGCGTTATTATTCACTCTATTAAAATTCTTTTAGCAAAATAAGAAATTATGTGGCAAAAACAAACTAAGAATGTATTTCCTGACAATTGATTCCCTCAGAATTAGTAACAGCAAGGGACTTCTGACTTCACCAAAATATGGCAGACTCACTAATTCAACTGAAATTTTAGCTTTACAAATTACAGACACAGTCGACTGGCACAGCATTAAAATCACAAACACCCACAGTGGTTATTATAAATCATTTAACTTTCCCATAGTAATCTTATTTCCATCAAAATAAAGCTAATGACGAAGTTTATGCATGCTAATGAGGAGATACTGCTCAGAATGACATCACCCCGAGGGGCATTCCTGACAAATGGTTATTTTATATCTATGTATTACACTGTGTTTGCACCTGATAAGAAAGACCCACCATGACAGCACACATGCCGGGTTATGAACATGAAGCAGGATGCAGGTGATCACATGTAAGGCAAGGATCAAGTATGTGGCATTACTTAATGTTCTGTTCTATAAATGACTCGGCTATCCAGCTGGGATCAGTGGCTGGCATTGCGCCGCTGTCACCACTGCCATCTCTCCAACCCACGCATGTCTGAGCATGGGGGCCCCTCCTCAAAAGTCAAATGTCAGATGTTATCCATCCCCACTCACAGAGAAGGACCCACCATCGGGGGCTCGGGGGCCCTGCTTTTTAGCCGGTGACGGAAAAACACCATTACTGAGCTCGCTCTGCTTTGAAGCATGGTGGTTGTCACGATCGCACCATGACAACCTTTTTACGAACTGTCTATTTATTTGATATCTAACTGAGGGTAGCTCTAGTGCAATTTGTCATTCAGGATACAACTGTTAAATTGTAGGAACAGTTTACTGGCAATAATTATATATTCAAAAGACTGTAGCAGCTGCACCATGATGTGATTTAAAATACAAGTTTGATGAATGATGCATAATAATGACTAATCTGAGCTGAGTGCCAAAAACGTACTGGTTTCAGGTTGTCTAATGTGTATACTTGCTGTTTTTTTCTAATCTTCTATGTTATGAAATTAAACATCTTTGGGTTTTTAAATGTCTTTTGGGCATTTTCTTGCTTTTTTCTGACATTTTATGCACTAAAGATTTATAAATAACAAAAGTAGTCATTAGTTGAAACTGTATGGCTGGTAATTGTAGTAAAAACTGATGACCACAATATCTGGCTAAATAATCAGGATTATAATTTGAGTCACAACATAATCCTGCTTAAACAGGTGAGCCAAATTAACACAAAACAGCGGCAATGCTCAACCAACAAACAGGAGTTCTACACAACACCAAACTCTGACTAACATACATGTGATGGAGCTTATCATATGAAATGGTTACATGCTGAAAGTTGCTCATATATTTCAGTTTCTTCCTCCCGAGGATGAAAACATGATGAAAATTACGCAACTTCTCCTGCCTCAGCCGATTAAACTCTTATGAGTAATTACTATGCGGCAGTGGCTTTCAAGAGCATTATGATAATGCATTTTGAAAACAGGTGGATGCAAAGCACTTATGATAAGTTGGACTGACACCTTGTAGCGGGGCAAACTCGGCAGCTGAAAACAAATTACTTCACACCTATAGCCTGCAGTTATTTTGGAGAGGTGCTTTGTACACAGCCAGCGTCCGTGTTGTCATAATACTGATGCATTACCAAAACACTGACTTCTCAAAACTTGAATGAATAATGAGTTAAATTACTTTGCTGATCTCGACATCCAAGTGTGAGCCCTTGAAACGCTGCTCTCAGATTCCCTGACAGCCTCTCTAATGACTAATCGATACATTTTAACCTGATTAAGGCCATAGCAGACCTACACTAGGCAGAGTACTGCAAATACAGTGTTGAGCAATACAATGGCATCCCCTCAGCGTGACAAAGGGAAAAGTAGATCTGTATAACACAACTGGCCAAGTCTCCCAGTGATAATGTTAAATCTCTTCAAAACCCATACTTGTCATATCTATTTTTCATCACCCTTCAAGTTGGTGGAGACTGTAGGGGGATGATCTCTTGAAATATTCATCACAAAAAGCACCCAAGACATGCTGGGACTCTCTTTTAACACTGGACCCCTTTTTTTCTGAGCAAAATGTAGCCATAACACAACTGGGGTTAGCTCTGCTCTTACCAGAGTTGCAGTTATCATTTTGCTAAAACATTTTCTTCTGTCTCAAATAACACAAGCTAAGCCTGAGAAAGCACTGAAGTGAAACTATATTTGCGACAGAGCTTAGTGAGCCAGAGCTCAGGCTTGCCTTTAATATACTCAATGATTCCAGTCATGGTCTTTTGAACACTGTAGCGGTGCCTTGCCTCCTTTCTCGACAAAATCTTAATGTTTAATGGTCACCGATGATCTAATCATTTCAACCGGTTGAACCCTCGCAACTAAGCCTGAATAAAAACCACTCAACGATTCCCTCCCGTGCCTGTGCACACTGTGATCGCTGCAAATGCCTGTTGTGATGTAGCCTACTTGAGCTGGAGAGGAGAATGGCTGCAACTAGTGCTGGATCCCAACCAGCAAGCACAAATAAACACATTCTGTCATCTTGCTTCAGAGGACAGGCTTTGCTGTCCAACATGAGATCTCACAATGACACAAAGTGCACTCAGATTCTGACAGAAATAGGCTTTAAATACTGCAACTCAAGCAGAGCACATTTAAGTCAATATGTCAGCTGACATGAAACTGGGCAGGCTACATTGCTCCTACTCTGTGTGTGTGTGTGTGTGTGTGTGTGTGTGTGTGTCAAGGGGTAGGTCGACTTGATTATGATCTTTATTGCATTCTTATGGTAGACTGCAAAGGTGGAATGTCAGACCTGTAAATACAGAAGGCAGGAAGAACCACCCCATATGGCATGAGCACTAAAGCACACGATGAACACCCCCATATGAGAGATTACAAAACACAGGCGACATCAAGTAGTATTATGCAATGGTGAAAAAAAGGAGCCTTGATAAAACTATGCTTGGTGATGCATGCAAAATGAAGGAAAATCGCCCTTGGGTTGAATGCAATGGTTGTGCAATATCTGTATGCATACTGTAAAGCTGTACACTGTGTATATGAATCAAAGGATCATGCATCTGGCACACTGCTGGCTGTATGCGTTGCTAATGAAAACAGTGTACGTACAGACAAGCTGTATCACGCCTCACAGGCTGAATGTGACACATTTAGAGAAATATTCTTGCTCTGGTCTACTAACTGGAGTTACCCTCACTTCCTAGTTGACTGCTGCTGTCATAGCTCGGCTAACACCCTTCTTCCTCCATAGCCAGCAAACAATTTTCGTCTACATTTGCTGCTGCTGCTGCTGCTGCGACCGTGAATTCTTCCCAAGTCTGCTTCTGCTGGTCAGAGACAGGCTGTGCTAGCGTCTCGTTTGAGCGTGGCAGGAAAAATTACACTTACATTTCACCACCCTGTCCGTCGTAGATAACTTCGGCTCATCATTCGGCTTGTTTTCGGACATTTCCAGTGTGATATAATATTGAGATATAGCAGAAATGAGACTGAAAACGGTCCCTGCGTTGCTCTTGCCGAACAACTCTTGAGTCTGTCCGAGAAAAGAGACCGCAGTGATCTCACTCGGTCCTATCAGCGGCCAAAAATACTTGCAACAGGGTTACAATTTCACTGCTGGTGCTGTAGGAGCTGCTCTGTCTGATTTACTGTTACTCTGTATCAAGTTGTCTGAGCGCAGTGTGCAGTCAAACCTGCTGACCAACGAGGCCCGCCCCCAACTCACACCAAGGCTTCCCATTGGTGGAGAGCAGCAGGCTGCCGCTATGCTAGTACATTCACTTTTATCAAAGGGCTGTTTCTGTGTCAATCCGGCCTGGTATGAATACCTTATAAAAAAAAATTATAGCTGGCTATGCACAGTAACTATTTGACTGAACAGATTTATATCAACAAAGAATTGTTTTTACTCAAAATATGTTTGCAACAGCAGATAAAATACTAAGATTATCTATTGAAAATGTATTTGGAATTACATTCTCAGTTTGAAAGCCAATTTCCACCAGAAGATGAAACAAGAATGTGCCAGTGTTAGCCTGCTGGCTAATTCTCAACTGCAGTTCTTTGACGAGATATTATAAAATCAACAAATGTGAATAATCTTGACCTGACTAAGGGACTGTTCTTTACTTACTGTTACTTTTTATTTTTTTTATTTATTTTTTTTTTATTTCTATCTTGACCCTCCCCAAAGCCACAAATATTTGTTGTTGAGCCTCCCTGAGAGACTGGGGAAAATGCATGACCCTTCATCCACAGTAAATAGGTCCTAACCATTTTTTTCAATATTCGCACCAATTTTAGGTATTGGAGCAAAAGCAACAAACAAACAGCATGCGAGTAATGCCAGGTTCACGTTGGACATGAAGGTGCCACAAATATTGCCGATTTCCATGGAGCACTGCCAGCGTGCTTTTGGCGCCCAACTGGGCTGTTCATACTGGATGCGGTGCGGTACCAAGCACCCTGGCCAGCTTGTAATCTGCAGCAATAATTTCAGCGCTTGGCAAATCTGGCAAGAAAACACTGGTAAATATTGAATATGACTAATAATCTGATTATGATTAATGATAGAATATGCACCCCATGCTCCACATACTTGTCAGATGTGTCTGAACAGAAAGCAAGAGAGACTAACAGAGCCACACACACACGCAATCAAAGCAATTACAGAGCTTTACATGTGATTAAAACAGCGCAGAGAGCAAAATCGCTTGCTGACCGGTGCAGAGGAAATGTGCTTCTGGTGTGAACAGCCCAGCGACTGCTGACAGCACCTGCACAACAATTAACAAATCAGGGTGCTTCCGCGTCCATTTTGAACCCGGCTTTTTTAGTTATAATCGAAACAAATAGCAACAATAATTTCTGTTTTTCAAATTTCTGCCTTTTAACAAATGTGATTTGGATAATTCGAAAAAACAAAACAAAAAACCTTTCAAACCTGTTGGCGCGATTAGTGGTTGAGATGGTGTTTAAAATAAATACAAAATACAACCATCCAAAGTTGTATTTTAAAAAGATCATTAAGAAACAAGTCCCTCTCCAGTGCTTTAAAAACAACTTGACATGCCCCATTTTGCATCCACCCCCCCATAAGTAATGAACACTCCCTAAGTGAAGTTTATAAGGTATACTGTCAAAATAGAGATAGCAAGTCAATAATAATAATATACATATTAATTATAAATTTTTCAGATAGTAAGTAAAAGATTATGAGATGAAACATCAAAACTATTATATAATAAGGCAAAATTATTAACTGATAAGTCAAACATTGTGAGTTCGTAAATCAATTTTTTTTTTAAATAAAAATCAAAATGATGAGATAACAAGTAAAATATTCTTTATTTTCATATATATTCTTTTTTTTGTCATGGCTAGCTATTCATCTTTCTTTTTCTTTCACAGGCCGAAATGGGCTTCCGTAGATCAGCGCCATTCATACAATAATCATCTGTATTTTTTTTTTTTTTTCTGCTTTTGAGTCAACAATAATAACAGTAGAAATACATGTCAAACTTTAACTGACTGCCCATTCCCATAGAATTTACCCTGGATGTTCATAGTACCCTGAGGATGAATCCTGATACTTTCAGTGAACTCCATGTTTTTGTTTTTTTTCTGATTCTTCAATACTTTTACTCTAGTGCCACCCTCAGGACAAGGCTTGCCACTTCAGTCTTGTTTGTTTACACTGGGGATAACATATCTCACTGAGGTCACGGTTAACTTGACATTTTATTTGTCTCCATGTCATTAGTCATAAAAAAGTAGCTGGCTTTGATAGCTTTATTCTCCTATTCTTCTATAGAAGAGTCATTGTGCACAGTTGGGCTCACTACAGATCCAGAGGAGGAGTCAACATGCTGTCTTTGTGGTTAGATAAAAGTGGGCACACAGAAACTGTGAGTGAGTGGTAGTGTGTGGATCTGCATGCATGGGAACAGAATGATCCGTCATTGGTGAGTCATCAGGTACCGACGATTTGCCTGAAGGAGACCTCAGCTTTCACCTGCTCATTTTCTCCACAATTGTGCATTTCACTTACCCCAGTGCTGCTCAAAGGAAATAAATGGTGGCAAATTGCTATTAGCGGGGCACTGGTGTGGTATGAGTCAGTTATTTGGCAGGTGGAGGCAGTTAATGAAGCCCTAAGTTTAACATTTCTCTCAATGAGGGACTGTGTGTGTGTGTGTGTGTGTGTGTGTGTGTGTGTGTGTGTGTGTGTGCATAGTAGGCCAGAACATCCCACAGCCCTTTTATCTCTGCCTGAAGTGGAGACATTCACACCAGATCATTAGTTTTAACACGCCTCAGGTTCTAGCGTTCTGCTTTGCACCCATGGCACTGCAAACTTAATTAAACTCTGGTCAAGTCCGTGGCTCAAGTTTTTTTCTCTCTGATCACCTGTTGTCTGCCTGACAGCGACCTTTGTGTTTGCTAGTTGCTGTTTTGCTCACTTATAGACCTCCTCTGTCTTTTAAATGGCATATCATGAAATAGGAGGCCATGATTTTTTTATCCGTCATTATTTGTTTTGTGTGTATGTGTGTTTCTATGTCCATTTCAGTGTTGACTTCTCCCACTGTAGCTTTAGCAGTTTTATTCCATTAAAATATTTAAAGTTATATAATGGGAAATTGTGGAATTAATCAGAGTAACTGAAAATAATTATATTAAGTGACCTTTTCATCTCATCTTCATCTGTACCGCCCTCTTCAGTGAATAAACATTATCTAGACATTGGCTTTGCATTTACAACTACCCATTTTGTGCACCAGGTTTGGTAGTGCCAGCACAAGCAACTTGTTGACAGCAAAACAAAACTCAGAAAACAAGCGTTTCATGTCCAATCCACAGTATCAGTTTTGGGAATTTTCCACCCCAATAAAATCACATGAAGTACACTTAATCCTGCTGACTAAATTACTTGGAATTGCTGCAATTGGACTAGTGCTGTAGTAAAATAAAAAATAAATTAAAGAAAAAAAAACTTCACATGGAACAAACTTTCCCTGTCACCGGACCAGAGAACCAGCTTTATGTTCACTTAAAAAAAATGGTCTGATTTCTTTATCCACTTTGGCGTAGCAGGAAACTCCCTCTTATCTGAGCTCCTCCTGACAATAGCAGCGCTGTTCTCCATGTCACTGTGAAGTAAGACCTGCAGACAAGCAGCGCAGCAGCCATGAGCCAGACAGGTAAGCTGTCCCTTTGCATTATTTATTTATTCTTTCATTACATTTTACTGGGGTAATGAAGATGATTAATTGCTTTAATGTATGAGTCTTGCTTATTTATGATTGTTTGCAATGCCCAGAGCAACAGTTTGATTAATACTGGCTCTTGGAAAAATATTTATACAATTTAGTAGAATTGCTATGCTTTGATTGTTTTTGTATATGTCAATGTCAAAGCAACATTAACAGCAATGTTTGACAGTTAAGGCATGTCACTGCATCCTCTACAAGCAGTATGTTAGGTTTTGTTATGTGATAGAGTGACAGCAGAGTGTTTTCCACCATGTGGGTTAGTTGCTTTTGCTATAAATATATCTTATGCAGCCTAAATGTGGGGCTAAGGTAGGTTTTAAAACATTTTTAAAACAATTTTCTTGCAGCTGAGGAGCTGTTAATCATCTATGAGACAGAGGCAGAACAATGGGCCACCTATCTGCGGTCAGTCTTCACCGGTCCAATCTCAGAGGCTGGGATCTGCTGCTATGACATCGCTGCAGTGTCCAGCCCGCAGGACGACTTCCTCAGGCTGGCCCACTACACCTGCAAGCTGCTGATCCTTTCCAAGGGCATGCTGGAGGGTCTGTGCCAGAAGCGGCGCTTCTTCCTGTCCCGTGTCTTGCGTCCTGCAGCTCACGTGGTGGTGCTGCTCTGTGGGGTGGACAGTCTGAGCCCACTGCTGGAGCTGGTGCCCCTGAACGGCGGCGAGTGCCTACAGATCTCCAGTGAACAAGATGCTCATGAGTATCTGACCGCTGTGACCGATATTGTGAGAAAAGGTAGGGCATTGTCACCAAAAAAATTTCATTTTCACTTTTTTTTGTGGACCACCAAATCGACTTAAGATGTGACTTAGTGGCTGTACTCTAGAAAGGAAGGTAAAAGTGCAAAATAATTGCTCTCTCATGTTACCAGCTTCTGCAGAATTAATTAATTGTGAAATTCAATTATTTCTATAATTTACTGGGGACCTCCTAGAATGCCCTCAAAGACCCCTAAAGGTCCCTGACCTTATTTCAGAAACCAGTGAGGTGTGAAATCCCACCTGCCTCCCTGCAACTTCAATATCTGATTTATTGTGCGTTTATTCAATACATTTAAAGCTGTGAGGTGTTATTCCAATCGCTAATGCCCAGTTTTCAACATTATTTTAATCTTAAATATCCACTGAAACTCTAATATATTTCATTATAATGACTTCCTGTATACTGCATTGAAATATCCTGATGCATGACAGTTAAACAGACTGCAATTTAGTCACAGTTTGCATCCCAGTCTTACAAACCCAGAACACAATCACCCTCTTTAGTAGCCCTTCCTTCAGGAGACATTTCACATGGCCTTGTCGCTCCCCTGCCATGAATGCAGAGGGAAAGAATGCTCATTATTTGTAAGAGTGCCTGAGCAGCAGCTTGGAAACCTGTTTACCGACTCTTTTTCCCCGAGAATTGTGTGTGCTGGAGATTGACATCCAATATTTTTTAAGCACCAGCTGCAGAGACTTCTTTGGCAAAACTCGGTGTATCTCCAGCATATCCTCATCTGCCCTGCCAGTTATCCTCTGCCTCCCTTCCCTGTTTTTCCTAATTGCACTATTTGTGTAAGATCATAAAGCGGAGGAGGGGGCTCGTATTTAAACAGGTGTGTGTGTGCGAGCAGGAGGGACATCTGATGCAAATAGGCCAGTCTTTCCTCTTCGGCCACCACTGACTAGTCTCCGTGCCATGCAAATTCAAGTGCACTCTGCATCACTTCATTGCACTGATACAGTGAAGCGCTTCAGGCCTGGATCCCACAGACAGTTATATTTTAACCCAGGAGTGCCTTCTCTATTCATACAGGATGCTGCTGTTTGTTTGTTAGCGCACGCAACAGACATGTAGGAGTAAACAGGTGATGAAGGTACACTTCGCGATGGATTTCTCTGATGACTGCCAGAAAAGCCAAATCAACAGTGAAGAAATAATGAGACCTTTTGTCTTTCTGTTTTCTATTTGCATCACTCAAAATGTCGATTGTAACAATATATACCAGAGAGTTTTGACTTGTCCAGAGGGAAAGATTGAGGGGCATCTATTAGCAGAAACAGTACATATTCATAACTAGGTTTTGATTAGTTTATAATCACCTGAAAATCAGAATTGCTATGTTTTTATTACCTTACAATGAGCTGTTTATATCTACATATGGAGCGTAACACAGCCTTTTAAGTCGAATTTAGCCTATCAAAGCCAATGAAAGCAAACAAATTTGTCCACGCACTATTAAATTCTGTATTTGCCTCTGAGTCTTTTCCGTTTTTGGATTTGGAATCCACAGCTAGCCTGGCTGTCAAGACTCAAGACTACTGCGCTAATGATGTTTGTAGATAAAAAGGTGCCAGTTCACAGACATATGATGCATGTTTTAGTTGACAAAATGTTAAAACAGTTTTTTAAACTGGTGTATTGGCTATGCATTTTTATAGTTGAAGAATGTAAGAATCACCTTAGGCCTGCAACAATAAATAAAATTGAAATTTTATTAAAAAAAAAAAAAAAAGACAACAACAACAAATAAAGTTATTCAGTTATTCATTTCCATATAATTTTCTGTCATGGCCACTGGAGAGGGGCCGAGGGGCTCTAGAGCCAAAAGTTGCCTACCCTTGAACTATACAGTATAGTATGATGATGAAATGTCTTCTAACATAACAGACATACATACAGCTGTTATGTTGTAAAATTTTCTAGGAAGTTTTTAAAATTTTATTGCAATTTTTAGTCTAGAACTGTGTACATGTGTTCTACACTGTTCTACACATGTACATTGCCTTTAATTTAATTTCATCTTAATATGTTTATTGTATGTTTATTATATGCACCAAACACCAAGGTAAAGTCCTTATAAATGAAAACCTACTTGATAATAAACCTTATTTTGATTCTAACTACTACAACCATATGGCAAATGACTAGCGCTTAGTCCCTTAGCTCGAAGCTAACACATAATAGGAATTACCATTAACGCGCTATTGGTAATTTGCATTACAATATCAATAATATTGATCCTATTTCACATGCTAACATAAAAAGGACATTTATGCTCTTAAATACATGCATATATTTCATATGGTCTGTAAAAATCAAATATTTTTTTTTTGTTTTTAAACTATAAGCTGCTGAATTCACATTGCTAGCTCAATATATTATGATTCCCATCTCACCCATTTCCTTTGACTCTTATTTCTTAACTGTTCCGCTCATGTGAGAAATAGTAAAATTGACTCCCATCCTGCAGTATACCACAGGAATCCCGTGACCCACAGGATTCCCAAAAACATGTCTCAAATATAGCCTTGGCACATGGGGGACGTTTCAGTTCTGCAACCTCACTGCTAGATGACACTAAATCCTACACACTGGATCTTCAGTGTAATTAAACCAGTTTTAATAATGAAACATAGATTCTATACAGCCATGCTGCTCTGTCAGACTACTGACAGACAATGTGGTGTGAAGCTAAAGGCGTGCTAACATGCTCAGAATGACAATGACAACATGCTAGCATGTGTAGGCTAATGTCTGACAGTGTTTCCATGCCAGACAGGTGTAATGTTATGTTGGCCATTTTCACCTTAGCTACTTTAGTTTGTTAGCATGCTAACATTTGCTAATTGTCACTAATCACACCAAGTACAGCAAAGGCTGATGAGAACGTCAATAGTTTCGCAGGTATTTAGGCTAGCCATAAACCTTTTGACATTTTGACTAGGTAATGGTGCTAGATGAGAGGTAATGGAATTGCCAAGTGATTACACTTCACCCTGACAGGGACTTGAATGTTAAAAGCAATTTTATAGCAGCTGTTGAGACATTCAAATCAAAACCATGAATGGGACCTTCATGATGACGCTAAAGGGAAAGTCAAAGGATCACCAGAGTCAGTAGGATTTGTCCTCAGGGGACCATAAATGTCAAGTTTCATGGCAATGAGTCAAGTTAGGGAGATAGATTTCCTGATGCTGAAAACAAACCAAACAGCAGCACAGTGCAGCTTGTTGCAAATAACATGCAGCCATGCAGTGGGCAATGGGTATTCTCTGGCTGCAATTTAGCACTAACTGTTGACTATTAATTTGGTTGCACTTCGCCGCAGAATCAAAAGGCTGCAGCTTGGGATGGCCGCAGCTGCTTTCCATTGCCATTACATAGAAGCACCACTGCAGGCCGCACTTGGTGTATTTTTGACATTAGAGCCACGTTCGCCACATTAGGGCTGGCTAGTATGGCTAAAAATGCACCTGGATAGCTTATGGTATCTGAAACCAATTTTGCAGACATCATTTGTAGGCTACATAACTCAGCAAGAGATTCAATATCCCATCTTTTGTAGGTGCGTTAGCCTCAGCGGCAAATGTCACCCCCTTGACAAGGAAACTATCAGGATCAGAGCAAAAGGTGGAACAAATGCAGTCAGCTGGAGCCCACAGTGTCAGATCCATTGTGGTCGTTCCTTCCAGGGTTCCATGCAGGGTGAGACACTCAGTCAGTATTTTGTTTTTCATAAAGCGTCCCTAACATTGACTGCACTGAACTGTCTCTTTGGCAGAGCTCTATGGAATTGTTCATTCTTTTGAAAAATAAGTCGGTCGGCAGCGACACTGAGGTTGAGTTCACTGGTGAGAATCAGATGCTGAGAGTGAAGCCTGTGTGCTGGAATGAACGGATTCTGTGTCTCAGTGCACCAGGTAAACAAAATGATAATTAAGTAATGGCTGTGTGATTAACAAAATACTTACAGTAGATAATGACATCTTTTGTCTGAATGCTCTGTTTTAACACTGCCTGTGTACAGTTTCTGTATGTTTTCTGTTGAAGATTTTCCAGCAGGAAATGTACGAGTGACGGTATATCGCAATGGAGTGCCACTGAGCAAGGCACAGCTGCAGTACTACAGCAACATGGAGGAAATATCCTGCCTTTTAGCGAAGGCAGCAGACCCTGTAGACTTCATGTGTCAGGTAAAGACATTAAAGGGTTGCTTCACTTCAATTGTTGTTCCTTATCTGAGCTTTATGATTACATGGGAAATTCCATGGTTTCTACATGTAGCGGTAAGAGTACGAGTCATGAGGAGTTCTGCCTGTGACAGCAGCTGTACAATGTCATCTGTGGTTCGAGAGGAGCTTTCTTCACAACTGAAAAACTAGCCATGGCAATGTAATCAAAGTTATTTTGGTGCTTTTATCCAAGTTACTCATTGCCCCAACACCAGGCAAGGAGGGTCTAACAAGTAAACGCTAATGTGGAAATGTAGGATTAAGAGTTTTTCAAACCTTTGCCATACTATGAACAAAAAGTCAGGATATCTCGGCTTCTGCTGCTTTGATTTTGGCCATTCTTTCTTCGGTCTGTTTGTTGTCAGTCCCCAAACTTTATGAAAGTGCAATGCTGAATGGAGGACTCCTTTAATACATAGCTAGTAGTAGAAATTTCATTTCATATTTGAATATTAAATTGTAGTCTGCATGGAGAACTGGCAAACTTCTCACTTACAACATGTCATAAATACATTTATTAATGTTACTTTCTGTAAGCAAAGATTGTTAATTTGTGTGGAACAAGCAGTGAGCACACCTCAAGTTTTAAAGCTCTAACATTTGCAAATATATTCAAATGACTCTATCAATCATTGATTTAGCAATGTAGGAAGCATATTTGACTGCTGTTCTATTCTCTCCTCCTCAATAAAAGTGACTCTTCTCAGGCACTTTGAATGTGTTATGTTACTTAGTGACTCATCGTTATGTAACGCAGTAATAGAAATTAGTCAATCGACGCCCCAGAACCCTGCTTATAATTGATCCACTTCAAGCCATTTGAATCAGCATATTTCTTCTGATGTTTATATGCGCCACTGTTTACCGTCTCCTCCCTGGAAATGAAGAGACGGCAGGTTTCAGGCCTCTTTCTGCCATGAACACTTAATTTGATTAGGTCTCTTTTGCTGAAGAGGCAAAGTCGAGTGATGCCAAAAGAAGAATTTGCCAAGAGAATTTCAAAGTACAAGACTGGACTGACACGACGGAGACTCGGATGATGTTGTTATAGTCAACCTGGCATCTTTATTGTGCCGCTGTAGACTGTATTTCACCATAAAATCCATTATTTGTAGGTGCTTTTGATTCCTCACCAAATTCAACTTTTAGTTAGTAATTTGCTTGTACTGACTTGCCTTGCCTCAATATTCTATTTCAAAATGTGTTCTGCTTGTAAACTGTATGTTCTTTATGGATTTCAGTCTCTTCAGTTGTCTTCTGTGGAGAAGCTGGATCAGAAGCTGTTGTCCATGTTGTTGGAACGCATGCCCAGTGGAGGATTTTGTGGACTGCAGTGTGAAAACAAACCTGAACGAGGTACAGCACTGTGAGATTTCTTACTCACAACTTTGCAGTGAAAAATTACAAGCATTTACTGTACACTGAGAGAAAAACCCAACCTAGTCCAACTTTCACTAAATTTAAATTAATTAATTGAATTAATTAATTTAATTTAATTTGATTTATTTAAG
Organism: Epinephelus lanceolatus; assembly: GCF_041903045.1. Lineage (NCBI taxonomy): Eukaryota > Metazoa > Chordata > Actinopteri > Perciformes > Serranidae > Epinephelus > Epinephelus lanceolatus. The sequence continues at coordinate 25,959,338 of NC_135755.1, read as the reverse complement.
GGATATATAAGCAAAGATCTAAAATTATTTGCTGACAGTATATCTTATCAAAAATTATTTGTGTTTGACAGGAATCTGTAAAATATTTCATTGCAGTCTGATCGGATACAAGATATACCGCAAAACAACACAAAAACACAACAGTAATTTAGTCCCTTATTGTGTGGAAAATGCTTTTTTTCATAATATCTACACATAAGTAACATATAGTTGGTTCATGTTGTAACAAATAATGATTAATTGAAATGATGCCATACGAGACATCAGCAGCATTTATGTAAATGCAACAAAATGGCTTATTAATTTACTTTTTCCACTCTTTTCCATGCTTTCATCTGCAAAAAAGTCACTCAAATTAAGAAAAATTAACAAAATAACTGCAAAAAGGGGGAAAACAACCACAAAGAGATTAAACACTACCAAAACAAGACACAAAATTACCATGCAGAGACAAAATAAAGAGCTAAAATCACTGCAAAGTCTGTGTATCTTGCTCCTATCTAGGAAAGGTGGTGGAGCCTTTTGCATATATGTGCCCAGGGGCCCATTGTCTATAATTCGCCCATGCCTCTGAGCATGTGTTTATGCAGCAATGTGGACTGAACATAAGTCTCACAGTTGGAATGCATTCCTGTTGCATGATGCACATTATCCACCATGAAAAGAAAGCCTTCCATTATTTCTTGGCTCATTATGCGGCAGATTGATGGCTTCATCAGCTCCTGAGATTGATCCTTAACTCTGCTATAAAGGGCACAGGGAAATGTTTCCATGACAAACAGGTCAATAAGTGCCTTCCAGCTGTCTTTCTTCGACTCCTGGTTGTGTTTGATTGCTCACATCAGGGCAACTTCAATTTATCACCTGTAAAGGAAGTAATATTAGTGGGGAAATCTTTGCTGTGGGGTGAATAGTGTGTGTACAAATGCTTATTTTTAGGCCTAACTTTTGAAAAATTATTCCCCCCATCTGATAAAACCAACAAATATCCACACCAGAGCGCCACCATGCAGACGCACCAACGCTCCTCCATTTTGCTGCCCAGTATGGACTCAAGAGCACCTCCAGCCTGCTCCTGCAGTGTCCTGGTGCTGAGCAAGCACTGCACACAGCCAATCGCCATGGACAGACTCCTGCTGAGATTGCCAAGAGTCATGGCCATAGAGAGCTTCACGTCTTATTGAAGGAAGCACTGGTAACTACTTCCATATTTACAGTTCTCAAACAGCGTATTATTTCTTCTTTTTTTTCATCTGTTGATAATTTTCACTCCGCTCCAGTTGTTATTCGCCCTTGGAACATACTACAAAAATATGATATTAGCTATACTGATCCTCCTTACAATGAAGACATTTCTCAAAATGCCAATATCTGATGACAGCGTCTCATGTTCACTGATTTGTGAGCTAATCAAAACTTCACAATGATATTACTATCTTTCTAGAGCTGGCTGGATGTAATTTCGCCGCAGTGGAATTCCATAGTTTCAGTTACAGTTGTGAAAAACAACGCAATGCACCTTAGTGCCTGAGGACTGACAGCCAGAGGATGCAGCGCAGCACTCAGGAATGCTCTTACTAACACCAATAAAGCGTTAGGACTATGAGTGAGTGGTGCTTTATCAATAATGAACAGAATGGAGAGGACAGAAAGGTGGAGAGCAGGAGGAGTGACCTGTATGTCAGGGGCAACCTCACTCCATCCTAACTAGTGTCTTTGCATCCGGCTCACAGCACAGTTAGTGGATTGATGGTGAACCCCTCTCCTCTCGTCCTGAATATGCACACCCCCACAGCGACTGGAGAGGCTGTGTTTGTTCATGCATGCACAGAGGCTCAGAGCGCAGGTCGTCTGCATACACTCAGACAATTATTACAGCCACTAATGTCGAGATTTTCTCGCGTAATGGCTGCCATTTCCCTGCGTTAATATAAAGAGCCTCTTCCTGCTCAACCTCTCATTTCACTGCGCAGAGTAACACAAGAGCAGCATGTTTCGCTGCAATCCAGATTTAATAGATCCCTTGCATGCATGCACATCCCTTTATTTAATAAATCTGGAGGACACTGGGATCATAATGTTTTTTTCCGATGCTAATTTCATTAGGCAGTGAGGACATTATCATTAAAGGAAACACATGATGCGCCCAGTGGTAAAGCCAAGAAGGCAGGCTGAAAACACCACATCAATTCTGATGTGTCCTGCAAATATTTAACCAGATATTACAGATGCACACAATGTAAGAAACAAATTAACATTTCCCCTTGAGCATGATCTGTTTTTATGGAGGGAAAAAGCAATACCTAGAGTCCCTCAGATCTTGCCTGTATGTATTTGAATGGAGCTAAAACAGCTAGCCTGGCTAAAAACAGAGAAACAACTAGAGACCATCTTGCAATGGGATCACTCCTGCTGCAATACAGCAATCCACAGCTTAAAGTGACAGACAGGGATGTAAAGTAGGGAGGCAATGGTCCCTTCTGTACTTCCTACCCCCCTACTTCCGGCGTCCATCTTCAAACTCAGCCTTCATTGTGATCTGAACTACACATCTGTCAAGTTCCATGACTGCATCTTACAAGGTTGCTATGCCATCCTGTTGCCACAGTCTCTCTACAGATGGACAGACAGACATGTAAACACACGACAAAATAGTCAAAGCAGCTTCTGTGGTAGTCTGCCCTGCTACAATAGGTGCCACCAGTACCACATTTTGCCATGATGACACACACACTCACAAAGTGACAGCAATACCAGCTGTCACGGCGTTGTCGCAGCTGGTGAAAAAAATCCACCTACTAGCAAATCTAATGCTCACATTTAAATTAAAACATTACATTGTGTTTAATCAGTACGAAAACAAAGTAAAACTGGTGACCATTTTGTGATGGGATCACTCCAGCTGTGATACAGCAATGCGTGACTTACAATGAATGTGGGCCAGGGGCGTAAAGTGGAGGGGTAATGGCCTCTTCCCTACTTCCTACGCCTTTATTCCCAGCCCCCTGACTCAGACCAGATCCATCTTTGTACAGCTACACATCTTTAATGTTCTGTGACTGCATTTTTTACAGTGATGATGCCAATGTAATGACAAAATCTGTCCACAAACAGACAGACAGACATATAAATGCCTGCTAAGATACTCATAACGGGTTCTGTGATAGTTCTTCTGCTACAATAGGTGACTACCAGGAACACATTTTGCCATGATGACACACACACACACACACACACACACACACACACACAGGTTCACAAAGTGAGAACGATACCAGCCATCATGACTTTGACACTTTAGCTGGTAAAAATTACTCCATTAAGATACTAGTGGTGGCACATAACCTCCTGTAGGAGCTTTGGAGCTGCTGCTGGGTAGATTTTGTTATCTTTGGGCAAAACAAGGCTAGCAGTTTCCCATTTCCAGTCTGTCCGCAAAGCTAAGCTAACTGGCTGCAGGTCAGTGTGGAGCTATTTTTAGCTACTTTATATGCTGTTGAGATTAATCTCTACTGTAGCTTTGTGTCATACTTGCAAGCTAATATGTTTTTTCATGTTTTTATATATATGATCTTATTCTCCAACATAAATAGTAACTAGACCTGTCATAAAAAGGTAGTGGATTTAAAAATACCTCTCAGATATACTTCAATTCAAATATTTAAGTAAAGCTACTTTGAAATTGCACTCAAGTGTTACTTTACAGCACTGGGTGCCGATTCTAAAAGAAAAAGAAGATGAAAAAAGAAATGCTGCTGTCAAAGTTTTTTCAGTGTTATTTTTCAGTGCTTTGAGCACAAACAAAATCCCATTCACCTCCATTGTATTGGGGTAATCTTTTAAAGCTCGTATAGGCAGTTGAATCCCCGATGTGCCAATTTGAAACAGACAGCAGCACAATGCTCATTTATTCATATGAAAATCTCTGCTCTTATCTCCCCGCTTCCCTTACAATACTGACAACTTTTAACTTTCTCTGATGGCTCGGATCGACCTATAGAGAATTCCCCCTCGAGGGAAATTTAGACACTCCAACAGCTGTTGCAAACGTATTTATCCCCCTAGCAACACTGCTAATTGAGAGTGACTGCAGATGGAGCAAGGTTTGATCAGATCGCTCTAGTGAGTCAAAGTGCTCGTTGTGAGTCTGCAGTGAGTCAGCTGAGCTGACAGGGGAATGGTGGAGTCAAACAGAGGTCCCCCCGCAGGGACTTCAACAGGCCTATAGATGTAGCATAACAGACAGATTCAAGCAACTGACATTTGTGGTTTTCTTGGAGGGTAATTAAAATTCATCTTAACAGTTAAAATGCATACTGCGCCCGTGTGGTGCGTTAGAGGAAGTATTAGAGAGGAAGTGCAGGGTGGGGTTCTATTCCTGCTCTTTTTTTTTCTTGCACAGCAGTTTCATTAACTCATCTGCAGTGTTTCCCCCCACCTCCAATTAATCAACCCATGATGCATCAGTGATTTGGGCGTCAGTGTAGCAGCACTCTGTCAATAAATCCTAGATGGATCGGTCCCCTGCTTCATACACAGGCTGAATCACTCACAGGGCCTGCGTCAGATCCACTAGTCTGCCCTGGCACCACACTTCTTTGTTAATTAGCTGTGAACTGCTCCAGAGGGGAAAGCTGAATTATTCAGGGAGAGCATAACTAGAATACAAATATAGAAAATGCTCCGCTGTTATCTACGATGTTCATGTCCTCAGATTGCAATATTGTGCCTGCTCATCGTAATCACTAACACAAACACACATTGTCTTTATTTAATATTTTAATACTGGGTCACAAATTTGGCTGAGTGTCACTTGGCATTTGGATGGACTCCGCTTTCTGAACCAAGATTCCACTGTGTGCTCTCAGATGCAGAGCTGGGCTCGATAAACACAAATTAGCTTGCAACTGTATGGTCCTCCAAAGACTACAAAGAGCTATTTATGTGCTGCGTGCTGTGTTTGTGTACAGTGTACTCCTATCCAAATGCAGGAGAGCCAAATAAGGTGACACTTCTAATCCAGGGATTTGTTGATTCCGACGACCGTCTTTTGCATGTTATGTTTGCTTGGCCACGAGCTGCACAAATCAGAGATTTGTTTATCATTTGCATGTTACGGTCGTCCTCGCACTGAAAAGAAACATATTGCATGTGTTTTGCAGGACTGTTGAAAAAATGTTACATTGGTCCAACCATGTTGAGTCAGTCTTTAGCTATGCTAGCAGAGTTGCTTTCAGGATGTCAGTTCACCACTTCCAGAAATACCTCAACAACTATTGGATGGATTGGCAGTAAAATTTTACATTCATGTTCCCCAGAAGATGAATCTTTCTGACTCCAGTGATCCCCTGACGTTTCATGGATGGATTGCTAAACAGACCCACCATGCACAGGCCCAGGGGCCCAAGTGTCAAGACCCCCCTCCCCAGCCTTCACCTGCACACTGTCACTTAAAGTAACATGTAGGGCTCAGGAAGAGACTCAAAATGACGTCCAACAGACACAACCACAAGAAGATGCATAACGACTACAAAGAGATGCAATGACAGCAAAAAAAAAAGAAGACAAAAACACCATAATAACTGTTTGTGCTGCTCTTATTTAGAAGTGGTGGTGGGGCCTTTAGCATGTCTGTGCCCAGGGGCCCATTGTCTCATAATCCGCCCATGGTGCTATCAGGTGGGCAGCGTTTTTCCTTATCAATTGAAATAGGTCAACATCTAGTCAATGGATTGTCATCATCAACATTTTACACAAATATTTATAATTCCTACACGATGAATCCTACTGAGTTTGATGATCTGCTGACTTTTCTTTTAGCGCCACTATTGGCTTAAATTTGTGATTCAGCCATGCTTTATGTTCAGTGCTAATTAGCAAATGTTAGCATACTAACATACTAAGTTATTGGTCAGTAATGGTATCACCGTACCTTCTAAACATCAGCATGTTAGCATTTCCATTGTGAGCATATTGGCATTAGCATTTAGCTCTTAGCACCAATGTGTTTAAGGACACAAAGAGCTGTTAGCATGGCTGTACAACAGGGATACTCAACTGGCTTTGCCCAGGGGCCACTTTTAAAAAATACAGGAGGCCAGGAGCCAGTTAATAAACAAACATTATTTATTCATTATCTGTAACTGCTTATCCTGTTGCTGGGGGGCTGGAGCCTATCCTAGCTGACATTGGGCAAGAGGTGGGGTACGCTCTGGAAAGGTTGCCAGACTATCACAGGTCTGACACATAGAGACAGACAACCATTCACACTACAGCCATTTTAGAGTTGCCAATTAACCTGCATGTCTTTGGATGGTGGGAGGAAACCCTAGTACCTAGAGAAAACTCATGCTGATACGGGAAGAACATTCAAACTCTGCATAGAAGGGCTCCCCCAACCCGGATTTGAACCAGGAACCCTGCATACCTTGCATATTTTCAGGAGTACACAGCGGCGTTTCTAGGATTGGAGGACATTCAGGGACCGGACCTCTGTTGGGGGGTCCGGGGAATCCTTGTGAATTAGAAAATGGTCAGCACCCTATCGCAGTGAGCTGAGTATCACTTGAGTCTTGTTATAATAGCCTACTATGATACATGTCTGGTTTAAATTAAAACAATAAATATAACGCTTTATAGGGTAAATCTAGTTTTACAGAAGTGTGTCTTTGCCCACTGAGCTGACCACCTCTTATTTTCCCAAGCCACAAAAATAAGATGGACAGACTAGGTCTGCATGGCACTTAAGTGAAGGGTTCAGTGTTGCACTCTGCAGTCTGCCATGCATCGAACACTCTCATCCTGAAACCACCATGTCATTGACTGGCATTGACAGCCGAGGCATGGCCGCCCGTGAATTGACCATTTCAGCTGCTGAAAACAGATTTACACTCCTTATCTTCTCCTAGATTCACTTGAGATTTGCTCCCCTTCTAACAAAATCATGCCTGCTGTTTTTCGTCTGAAGCACTGCTGCTTGGATTGCGGCGGTGAAACTGAATGTGTCTGGAATGCCCGGGGCTCCTGCAGTTTCAGACATCTGTAAAAATGATTTAGCATTGGCGGTTAGTAAATAAATTCCCCTCCCCTGTCCAGAAATTACCTCTGAAAATACCACACTGTGCTTAAGCACAGCATCCAACTATTATAATTCAATGTTCACGCTGCGGTGGTAATTAACCCGTCCTTTCTACCTGTTGGGCCTGTTATGAACCTCCACTGTTAAGTAATGCATTCATGGCAACCAATAAGTAATTTGCAGTACGAGGAACAGTGTAATATTGTAATTGAGTCATGAGTGGCTGTGTTGCTTGGAAACTGCACACAGAGCATGGCAGGTTATACCGAGGATATCTTGATCAAAGTGAGCTGCATCTCATGTGTTCTGCAAAGACTGGTATTATTGACTGAGGTTTTTTTTTTATTGAATTCAGAATATGTCATGCATGCATTACTATATGTATTATAATGGAGTCTTTTGTTGCCACAATCTGTTCGAAAGAAAATCTACAACACAGCACAGCAGCTGTTTTAACATATAGTAAATACAGTTTATTTGATTTAAAATGAGTAGTGGTTATTCACATCGTCAGACAGCATTTTTTGCTTTTTACTTTCTTGTTGTTCTGTAAAAACAAATGAGAAAGCAGCTTTTCACTGTAAGTAAATTCAAAATTAATGATGCAACTCCTCCGTTCCTCACATCTCCATCAGAAGTTGAAATATGGCAGTAAATTAATATCCGTATCTCAATCTAATTGCGGATGCAGTCTAAACATCAAGCCAAGGGTCTTGAATTGCTCACTAAATGATATGTTTAGACTGAAAGGGGAAGATTGTCTGATTTCATAATTACCCTGATCATACCCCTGTCTGTCCCTCAACATGCTATTAGCAAATAGGCCGACTCTGCTGCAGCTTTGCTGTCAGGGGGAAAACTGCTTTCTGTTAGCCAGCAGCAGGCAGGGTTACAGCAGCACACCTCCTGCTATAGCCCTGAAATTGCTTTTCCACAATCGAAGCCCTAACGCATGCGGTGAGAAACCGCAATTAATAATGTGGACGTTTGTCACATCTGACATGAAAAAACACTGCATATTAAAGCACAGCACGGAGGCGGATATCAGCCTATAGTGTGACAGAGCTTACAAAGTGGTTCATGGATAATCATCTTTGCTTTTATGCCTCATGATTGAGCCTTGGACGGGAGATACAGGTGAGAAAATGAGTCGACAGGAAGGACGCAATGAGCCGGCCAAGGATAAATTCACATTCTCACAAAAATCAGCCTGCATTGTATCAAGATTTGCATGAACACTGAGACAAAAAATGTCCTTTTTACATAGCAAATGCTCAGCAACATAACAGATTAGACATTTCTCTCCTTGAATTCTAAATTTCCTCTATTGAGCTGCTTCTTTGTGATTTGGATGAGACATCTCTTCATGCTCTGTTGTTGCAGAATATGTTCAACTCTGGCGAGGACAATGGTGATGCCAGTGTGTACGAAATAATGCGCGCTGCAGGTGAGTGAAGGACTGATGGGAAGTGGAAGGAGGACAAAGGAAAGCCGGTAATGGAATTGTTTTGTTTTTTTTCCCCCAGCACATCATTATGCTGGGTTGCTGTTCATTTCCGACCACTGAATATTTTCCCCTTGCTGATGGGCACAGCTTGTGTAGTGTTGCTTCCGACTAGCTGTGAAATGACAGTAGCCAAAAGCAGCATGCAGAACTTCATCATGACACTCAAGTGCAAGCAATAGTGCAGTAAACACTTTGTGCATTAGGGACTCCCTCCACCAAACATACGCAGAAAGAGCAACAAGGAGAGGATAAAGAGGGGGAGGATGAGGACATCTACGCACCACTGGGGGTGAGTGATGAGTATGACACCATCCTGAAGTCAACAAAAGCTGTGGTTATTGCCAATCGCCCGCCAGCACCCACACCTCGGCCTGAGAGCACCCATGTGAAGGAGGACAGAACCCCTTACATCACTCAAGGTAACTCAAAAATGACTCTTTTGTTGCATTCTTTTCTTCCAAGTCACAGACATGATTGAGCTGATTTGGAGTAAAAACAACACTGAGTTATGCACAGTATGCGAAGGGGAGTTTGAGAGATCATGTGGGTGGGAGGAAGTGCCTGGAATGTGCATTGCCATTGTCAGTGGAGCACTGCTGAATAGAGAGGAGATGCCTTTTTTTTGCGATGCAGTTTGTTTTGATCCCCTAAACAACAAGAACAGGGTCTCTCCCTCTGCTGCGAAAACAAACAAAAGAGAGAAGATGGAGAAAGACCCATTTGCCTGCGTTGAGAGCCCACAGTCCCTAACTGTTCAATTTCAGCTGCGTGAATATTTCATGAAGATGAAACATCCAAAAGTGACTGGTATTATTAATGCTTATAAATCATTAAAAATGGCTGTGACGTCTCTTTTTCATCTTGCAAATGCAAACATTCACCCACTATTAATTGTTATTCCCACAGATAATATTATACTAGCCTCTTAGTAACCAACTTGCACATTTAAAATACACAAAAAAAAGATTAGAAGTGTGCAACAGGCACTCTATCTCCATTATGCAGCTTTTTATTGAGCTCCCTAGTATCCAGTAAGCTAACTCTCTACCCGATGGGACCTACAAAGCAAAGAAGAAATTGAGTGCACCACTGAACTCCCTGCATCCCAACCATCCCCTCTGTAACAGAGAGGGAACTACCGGGCTGCCATCTGCAACCAATCTTGGCCAGACCAAGGCCAAGTCAGCCAGAATAAGTCATTACACATGTTTTCCATCGTCCTTGTCCCCAGAGCGCACGAGAGAAAGGAGAGGGATTTTGAGGTTTCCATCTATTGAGACAGTAGAGCTTCAAACCACACAAGGATCACATTTTGCTCCTCACTCCCACTGCCGCAGTGAAAGATGTGAGAGGAGAGATGAGGCTTGGTGGAGGATTAGGCGAGGAGCCAGTTATTGGAGTCCACTGCACAAGTGGAAATAATGAGGAGTTTTTCTTTTGTTAGCAGCAGCAGCGGCTTCGAGCTCAATGAGACTGAAATGCTGAAATGTGAATGGAATTACTCGGCATGTAAACTACATGGAGAGTAATGTACGCACTCTGAAAGCAAGGCAAAGCTACAGTCGTGTGGACCTGCCCCTCAGCTGCACTCCACACACAATTTCACTCTGAATGAAGCCATAAAGCCAGGCTTGTGTTATGAGCACGCAGTGTTTGAACATGAAGTGGAAAAGAGAGACGCTGTCATGGAGGAAGCAGTCAGAGGTGGGATTATCTTGCAGGGTGTGGATGCTGAATTTCAGTCCAGCGTTGGTCACACAGCCACAGCTCCACCGCCTGAGACAGCTAAACAGTGTAGCCTTTCATTCTCAGTGCTCACTACCAAACCAAAAGCATCATTCATGGCATTTAATTCAATCCAGAGCTGAATGTGTGTGTCTTTCTCGCAGAGAGACACAGATATAAGCTCTGGGATAGCAAAGCAGGGTACCTGTTATTTCACAGATATTAAGATTCAATTATGTTTTTCTGGACCACGAATAGGACTTTTTTTTTCCTGCTGGCTATTCACATGTAGCTTTCCACATTCTGTAGGTTGTTTGTAAATTTAGGGTGATGGCGCCATCTTGTGGTTATAAACAGGAGCACAAACCTTTTGTAGAAATCTGCAGCATCAACCCTGGGTTGTTTCCAACGTTTTCAGTGAGGGAAATGTCACTCTGAGAAAATTAGAAAGAAAAAAGTAGAAAATTATGATATAGCTTATTAGATAAATGTTATATAAAAATAGAGAGTGTTATTGTAAGCTGTTCTGTGTTTACAGTGTTCCAGAAGAAGAAGACACCACAGAGTGAGGCTGATCTCTATTCATTCATATCACTTCAAAATAAACAAGGTGAGTGTCAGCTGATATGGGACTCCCTAGAAAAATGTTGATCAGTTAATGTCACACATTACTCCAACGACTTAGTATTGCACTTTTAAAAACCTTGAGAACTCAAAGACAGATTACAAAAATGAATGATCAATATCAAAGCAGCACAAGAGGACAGTGGGACAGTTGGGAGTTATAGTCCCTAGAATCCCAAGAAGCCATAAGAGCATGTATATTGTTGGAACTTCCCCTGCCTCTTTAACATCCATGTTTTAAATCTCCACAATCCCAGTTTGTAGCTGGATTCCTGTTTAATTTTTAGTCCATTAAAGTCTGATCAAACCTGACATTTGACATCAAGAAGACCAAAGTGGAATTAAAGCATTGTCCAGGTAAACACATTTGTGGTTTGTCCACAATGATGACTACGGAAGCCAAGAACAACTATGCTTGCAAAAAATGCTGAAATCAGGTGTGATCAAATGAACCAGACACTCATTTTCAAGGTCTCCTTAGTTATGCTGTGATCTCAAGAAAACAAAAGTTGTTTTACTGTGATAGATTATCTTGTTATCTTGAGAAATCAGCTTTTTGTTTTCCTGAGAATTGGCATAAATGAACCTGTTATAATCAGAAATTGAGCTCTATCATCTCAAGATAATGAAATAATTAGCTTTTGATCTTGAAACAGCAAACACAGCAGTTCTGTTAACATCCTAAGAGATATTTATTTCAACTTTTTAAAGATTATTTTTTGGCATTTATAGATATTTTTGGTATTCATATACAAGAGGAACATATGCACGAAAAAGAGCAGGGTATGACATGCAACAAAAGTCTCAGTCAAACTCAAAGTTAGGACATGCAGCGTGCGGCTTAACCACAAGGCCACCAGGATTCCCCTATTCTCTCAGACTTGAGAGTTTCCATCTGTGTAAAAAATACACTGACGATTTAATCCTCACTCTCTGCTCTAGTTCGGAGGTCTGGCTTTATCATTCATTTAAAAAGGACAGCTGTGGCCATCAATTTTGAAGCAAAAATAACAAAAATGTGAGGCACACTTCAGCTACAGTAGGTATTTGCCGTTTATTTCTGCTTGCACTGTCTCCAAAAATGTGTCTTTACTTCCTATTTCTACACAGAATTTGTGTTATGACATTGAGATCTGCAGATTGTAATTTTTTTAAATTTTTTTTTTTTTACTCATAACAGCAGGATTTTTACTGTGCCAGTATTTTTGCTGACTTCTCTCTTCTGACTGATTACCTGTTGGAGCTACCTGCTGGGTGTTATCAGTTACTGTTGATATTCTTAGATAATTTGTGGTGCTTTGTTAAATGAATTAAAATGGCAGTGATCACCATGGGAAAAGAAGTCACTGCGGCAGTAATGGGCACGCAAACAGCAAAAAAAAAAGCAATAAAACGAGAAGGTAGCACATTTCAACACATTTGGGTGCCAAGACGATGAGGAAAAAAAAAAAAAATCAAAGTGTGAAAAGAGCTGCTGCTGCTGCTATTGCGCACCCACAGAGATACAAAGCCATTTTTCTGCTTTGCTGTACTGTTGGTGACACTGAGTGACAGGTCCATAGATCATCACAGTCACCCAGAAAATTACTTACCATCGTCATGACTCACTGACATTACAGATGTGCTAAGCAAAATCACATTACCAACCAATCCTCTCTATGAATGCCATCTGGAGTGGCTTTAAACCCTGTCTTGTCTTATTCCTGTCACAGAAATGAGCACTTTAATTTATGATGTTACGTATGAAATCCTCACGTGTGGTGATAATTTGCTGAAATTTTTAAAAGATTTTTTCCCCAGATATTTTTATTGAGCTGTTGTTCGTTGCAGCACGGGAACGAGAAGACAGCATCTCTTCCACCTATGACACCTTTGTGCCAAACCAGATAAACGGGCTTCAGCAGCTCATCGAGCTCCAGCAGAGGGTGAAGGCCGGTTCGCTCACCGTGGACGGGGCCCTGGAGCGCGTCAGCAACTTGCAGCGGGATCAGAAGGGCATGGATGCGCTCCAGCAGGTAGGACTATCACACGCTGTGATCGCACTCACACTGGACTTTAATAAGCATGCAGGACCAAACCCTAATAAAACTATAACCATCTGCTGCTCGTGCTATGCCAAGCTGCAACACAATGTGCTCACAGTGGAACATGAAAACACAAGAAACATTAACCTGAGGGTAAAGAAAATGGCCATTTATAAAAACACTAGCTCAGACCCAAATGTTTGGAGGGTGATAGTAATGAAGCCCACTTACCATTGCTTTTCTTGCATGTGTTACTTTCCCAGGACAAGAAGGGAAAACGTGATTGCAGGTGTGGGTGGCATCATCTCAAGCTTCCATTTAACAGTCAAATAAACTGATCAGTGATTGGTCAGCTGAGGAAAAAAGGAAAATGAACATTAAAGAAAGAGCCTCAGAAGCAAACATTAACAACAGAACATATTTTATAAAATAGATGAATGAAGCTGGACACAGAGGAAGAAGAGTTGTACAGTAAAAACAAACCAGTACATATACTAAGTGGCTAATCAGGGGAATGAGGAACAGGTGTGCAGTCACGTGACAATCAGGCAGTTGGGGAGTAGTGCAAAGCGTTAAGGACACTGGGTGGGGAGGGGATGACAGGAGCTGTTAGAACATGACGAATGGTAGAAAAATGTACAAAAGTAAACTGCAATGGTGCTGTTGTCATGACGATAGACTGATATGAATGTTAATTTACACTAAATTCCCTAGCTTCCAGCTGTCGTAATACCCCAGTTTGAAATATCACAGTAGGGGAAGCAAAATTACAAAATGAATGATGGCTGCATTCCATTTAGTAGCTTAGCAACACACCTGTGCTTCTCCTGCTATGACATGTCAAAAAGGCTTGTCAGAGGTATCATGACTGAGGCTGTGAAGCAATGGTTTATGCTTGTGTAGAAGACGCAGTCTAATATGCTTGTTTATATTTTTCCTAAAAAATATTACAATAATAGTCACAATAATCCCAATTGTCAAGTGAAATTAACAGTAGAAGTATTCACATTCTTTACTTGAGTTACTTATCAATGAAAATAATTCAACAATACTCGATTATAAATAAAAATGTTGGGGTTGGAAGAACTAAAAAAAAGGCTAACAAAAACAGCAGCATTTGAAAATACACCCTCCTCCTGCAGCTCTCCCCTCTCTGTCCTAAGCCCCTCCCATCAGACGACCATGAGCATACGCACATGCTTCATACAGTAACCCAGTGTTTCCCATACATTGATTTATTTAATCTTATGCCATTGTAGAGTTGCTCTCAGCTCATTGCTCTGTCCCTCCTTCCCCTGCTCTTTCTCTCTATGTTTATCAGGCTCCAAATGAGACAAGGATTAGCTAGCTAGCCACCCCATGATCCCTCCATCTCACTCCCTGCCACTGTAGACTGCTTCCTCAAGAGGAGAGCAGGCAGCAGCTCAGGTGACTGACCTTTGGTCGGTGGCTGTAGCAGCTTGAATTTGGCCAGTGCAAACAGCGGGCTGGTAGTCAGCAACAGCAGTGGGTCTAACCTGTGTAATGGCAGCAACAGAAAGTTTGCTGATCCAGCAGGAGGTTGGGGCTGTTCAGTCCTGGGAGCTTAGTTTTGTACTTGCCGGATTTTGGGTGCTGCAGCAGCTGAATGGGGGTCCGTGCCCTCAGCTGCTGCCCGCTCTCCTCCTGGCGAGGTGGTCTGTTGTGGTGTGGAGTGAGGTGGAAGACACAATGAGATTTGAGGCTCTGACTTGTGTTAGCCTGAAAAGTGGGAACTTGAAGCTGTGAGCCTTTGGCTGCAGTTAGCAGAAGGCTAACTATTAGCAACATTTTCTGTCCATCTCTGAGACACTTATTCCATTTACTGTCAGACTCTCTGTTAGACTCTTTTTTTCCCCATAAGTCCATCTTCCTTTTTTTGGTAGCTTTGCAGTGTAGGCAGTTGTTGCCAATGCTGGAATAGCAACTTTCTCTGCAGGATTCTCCACCACTGAATCAGGCTTTCACTGTAGGGACATGCACATGCATCCTCTGAGTTAAGAGGATGTGCATAAGACTAGCGATCTTTCAGACCACTTGAATTACCCAGTGCTCAAAGATTGTTATGTGTTTTTTGTCCAGCGAAGCCAAAATAAACTGCTTACCTTAAGTAAAATTACTCAGGTATTATCATTGTGAATTTATTTAAAGGATCAAAAGTAAAACTGTGACTGTGGAAACCACTGGAGTACAGCGAACTCTTTGTCATGTTCAAGGAACCAGTTTGAGATGATTTGAGCTTTGTGCCATGGTGCGTTATTCTGCTGGAAGTAGCCATCAGAAGATGGGTACACTGTGGTCATAAAGGGATGGACACGGTCAGCAACAATACTCAGGTAGGCTGTGGTGTTTAAACCATGCTCAGTTGGTACTAAGGGGCCCAAAGTGTGCCAAGAAAATATCCCCCACACCATTACATCACCACCAGCAGCCTGAACCGTTGATACAAGGCAGGATGGATCCATGCTTTCATGGTGTTTATGCCAAATTCTGACCCTACCATCTGAATGTTGCAGCAGAGATCCAGACTCATCAGACCAGGCAACGTTTTCCCAATCCTCTATCGTCCAGTTTTGGTGAGCCTGTGTGAACTGTAGCCTCAGTTTCCTGTTGTTAGCTGACAGGAGTGGCACCTGGTGTGGTCTTCTGCTGCTGTAGCCCATCTGCTTCAAGGTTGGACATGTTGTTGGTTCAGAGATGGTCTTCTGCAGACCTTGGTTGTAACCAGTGGATATTTGAGTTCCTGTTGCCTTTCTATCATCTTGAACCAGTCTGGCCATTCTCCTCTGACCTCTGGCATCAACAAGGCATTTTCACCCAGAGGACCGCTGCTCACTGGATAGTTTCTCTCTTTCGGACTATCCTCTGTAAACCCTAGAGATGGTTGTGCGTGAAAGTGCTGCAGACGATCAGTTTCTGAAATCTCAGACCAACCCGTCTGGCACCAACAGCCACTTTAAAAGTCACTTAAATCACCTTTCTTCCCCATTCTGATGCTCAGTTTGAACTTCAGCAGGTCGTCTTGAAGTTGCTGCCATGTGATTGGCTGATGAGCTATTTGCATTAATTAGCAGATGATCAGGTGTACCTAATAAAGCGGCCAGTGAGAGTATTTAGACATTATTTGCAGTCAGTTTTCCAGCAGACCTCCATGAAGGTACGAAAGGATTCAGGAACAAAACTACAAAACGTTGATCTATTCTTTTCTCATTCTGTGGAAACAGAACACAGATACTTGGAAATCTCATCATTTGTAAATAAATGGATGTTTTCTGTGTATCAGTCTTTTATTATAGCAGTGATCTTTTTCTCTGCAGGAGAGGTCGAGTCAGCTGAGAGCCAGTATGACCAGCAGCAGAGAGGATGATGACAGTGTCTATGGTAAATATTCTTCCATCTGGATATGAGGGTTAAGCTTTGCTGTCATCACAGAGACGCTCCACAGAGCTCAGCTTTCCTGGAACTTCCACATGAAAATAAATAACGTGCAGTGCAGTTAAAGTTGGAACAAGTAGCCACCTTACAAATGACTGTATTAAACCGCATACTGTAAATGGCTTAGAAACTCTTCTCCCCCCCCCCCACCCCCCACCCCTAGATAAAATCAACATCGTTCATCATACGCCAAGTGAGTCTTCAAAAACTTATCTCAGTGTGCGTGGAGAAAACCTGTGTTTGCATGCCTTTGTAGTTTCCTCAGTCCCGGTTGCAGTGGTGGGGAATTAATCCTCAGGGAAGTGTTATTTAATGAAATCCCCAGTGCCACGTTTTGATCGAACGAGTCTCACTTGCACTAAATGGAAGTCTTTTATTTTCTTTTACTGAACAATCCTCTGTTCAGCTGTGCATATTGGATGATTTCCCTCCAGGTGTTTTGGTGAGTGAAAGTCAAAGAGGAAGCCAAGCAGCGGAGTCTGATTTTTACAGCAAGCCACTCAAAGGACAGCATGTGAGTTTACTTTACTTGCCAAAGTAAAGCTTGGCAGAAGTTAACATGAATATATTAATATAAAGTTTACGTGCTACTGTGTATTATTGGAGTTAAAACAGACATTAAGTTACAGTAAACACACATAAAGGCCTGACGAAGCAGTGACGAGTATCTCTCTGAAATGTTTTGCAGTTAAGTTTCTTCTCAAAAGGGGACAAACGGTGAAGGTAAGACTGAAACAATCAATCCAGTGTTCTGTTAATAATTTATACAAAAACAGAAATATCTTAAATTTATTCAAGCTCATCAGTTGTGTCACATTTTTCACATTTACAGGCTCCATCACTCTATGGAGACGTGATTCTTTCAACAATTATATCAAGTTTAATCTATCTGATTATATAACCTTTCTTTTTAATCATCTAGATTTCAGGGGCGACGCAGGGGATATGTCCCCCTCAATATTTAGAACATGTGCATTTGTTCCCCATAACAACAACATGAACGTAGCAGAGGACTTTGATTGTGCAAAATTGATGACATTTACACCAAAATCTGATGCACAAAAGGCACAAACTGGCACATTAAAATGACCAGAATGAAGGAAATTGAGTGTTTGACTCTCAACATTTTTTTGTGGTGAACCCCCGACATTGAAACGACACCTGCACCCTTGATTTAGTATTAACAATGTTTTGTATCTCAAAGTAAGAAGTTAAATAACTAATTGACATATTTCTTATTTCTTGTTCAGCTTTTATTGCCTTTTTTATTATATTACTTATGCAAATTGTGGTTTAAGTAAAAAAGTATCACATATATAATGTATAACTCATGAAACTTTACTTTTGAAAGCAAATTTACATCTTCAGTATCATTTTATCTTCATTTTGTAAAATGTCTCTATGAAAGTTTTCCATGTCAACAACTCATTTAATAATAATTTTGAAAATTACACTTCTCAATAAAGACCATTTAATATACACTGACTTCAGCATCAGCTGTTCAATGCTCACCTGCTACAACTGTAATACATTATATTCATGATTCTTTCACACAGTGGAAAAATTCAATTAAATATTCATCTTAAAAGGTTAAAAAGGCAAGTTTAATTAGGGGAAGAGGGAATCAATTTCCCAGCAAGCATTGGCCTGAAAAAGCTGTCTCACCTTTGCCTCTAGAGGGCGCTGTATCTCTAAATATATCCATCACACTCACTGTGTGAAGCAACCAAAGACATCTGGCAAGCCCAGAAGCACCTGCAGACCTCCGGATGGCTGGGAGGCAAGCTATGGTTAACAGAAAAAAAAGAAAAAAAAGAAAAAGAAAAAAAAAGAAGAAGTATCCATACGTTTATGAATGTGAACGTAACGTGAAAATACTCACGCAGCAGGTCAGAACATTAATGCAGTGCTTCTCGCTGTGCCTGGTTGCAAACAGGAAACGTGTGTTTAATCTCGGTTTGCATCAGCCAAGACGTGTCAGAACGAATCTGCAAATTAAGTCAAACTGAAATGAGATGAAAATTGTAAAACTATTATAAGTCAGCTCATTGGGATGAATAGGAATGTCCACAGAGTGGTGCTGTAACAGCAAGTTAGTGTAAAATTAAAGGTCAAAGGCTTAATTTTCCTGGGAAACTGGCTCTGTTCAGCTGCCACAGTGCAGGCATCTGTGTGTGTGTGTGTGTGTGTGTGTGTGTGTGTGTGTGACAAACAGCTTTACAATCATTTCATAAATACAGCCTAAAGAGGCCTTTTAAATCACATCCGTTGGATTTCTGAATAATAAACATTTCCTGTATATACTTGTCAAAAATCTGAATTTGCTGTGATTTACAAAAGTATTCAGGAATTGGCACAAATGCACACAGTCTGTCTCACACACATACACACATACAGATACCAGTTTGTTGGTACAGCCCAGCCTGCGCCTGAATGAATGAATAAGAGCTGCATGGGGAATTCAGTGAATGCATGGCTAAATCCAAGCTCAGTCTTGAAACCCAGGCAGAGGCTGAACTGTGTGCCAACAAAGCAGCTGGGTACACGCCGGGCACATTTTTCTGTTCAATCATGCTCTTTGTGAATAATATGTATTAATGCCGTCCCTACTTAGACCTGCCAGTTAGCCTTTGGAGATGATCCGGCTTCAGGACCCCATGGCATTTGAGGCATATGTTTGCCTGTCACCTGCTGAGTATATTTCAGTCCGTGCGTCAGGCATGGCCACCGAGATAGGCCTTGATTCACCGTGTATACAAACATCTGAGCGCCGCCACAAGGAACGATTCCCCAGTCGCAGAGAGACAAGCAGATAGAGAGCTTCAGTGGCATGTGTCGCCCACACCAAACATGCTTCTATATGTGGGCAGCGCTACATCAAAGACAAGGGATCAAAGATTCACTGTTTTTCAAAATTCTGTACTGCATATTCACATCCAAACTCTAATTATGATATAATTTGGGTGACCAAAGTGACTCTTTGTATCCTGCAAATTAGCTTTTAATGCCAAAATTCAGCAGCGAAAAGTAACACAGTGTAGTTATTCCAATACTGTACTTTGGTAATTTGAGGTTACAGCATTTTACTTAACTTTTTATTTTATTGTGTGTGACTGTTTTCTATTTCACATCTAAATTTTTGAACATTTTAAATAGTATATGCCATTATGGTATTGCAGCTCCATTTTAAGTAAAACATTTTAATACTTTCAGCTGTCTACAGTATATGAATCTGTGTGGATGACTCAGTTTATATTCCTTAAAAAAATCCACTTTTAAATTCAACATTATTTAAACCACATTCTTTGAAGCAGTGTTTATTGACTTTTTGGCCACTTGTAGGCAGTACAAACTATAAACAAAATATTGATATGAAAAGATGATATGGCTATGAACCTATCCAGAAAACCTATTTTTTTATGTTGTGTTTTCTGTTCACCAGACAAAAGTAAGTCCAATATTTACTCTATGTTTAGTTTAGTTTTTCTGGTCTACACCCGAGGTCGGCAACCTTTACAATCAAAAGAACCATTTTTGGCCAAAAAAAAAAAAAATCTGTGTGGAGGTGCAATCACTAGTGGTGTTTTTAGAGGAAAAGGCACCAGGCCAAACATATGATACACATTTAAGTCGACGAAATGTTAAAACATCTTTTTAAATTGGTGTCTAGGCTATGTATTTTTACAGTTACAGAATCATCGTCATCATCATCTGCTAACCATGTACAGTGTCTTAATTAGAGCTCTTTTGATTTAGTCTCACCATCCTCATCACCTTTTCTGTAGATGCAGCAGACAGCTATTTTCATCAAAAGTTCTGAAGCTGCTAATACCAAAACAATTAGCAGGAAGATGCTAAAACACTCTGTAGATCTGAGGGTAATTGCAGAGTTGGGTGGTAATTGTCTTTGTGTCCAAGACCCTTTCATACCTAAACGACAAAATCGTTCAATTTTTCACTGACTTCCAAAACCACATACATGACCGTCCCCAAATATATTACTGTCCCTGCTGTTCCAGTTTAAACACATTGTTAACGTGATGAAACGGTTGCAGTTCTGCTAAAAACTCTGCGGTTAGGTTTAATCAACAAAACACGTTGGTTAGGGTTTGACATCATGTCACATATGTCACTAGCGTAGTATGCTAAATATGCTAGCATACTACGCTACGTTGGTATTATGAGAAGCCAACATTGACTTCGGGGCAGGAACACCATGCTCTTGGGTGAAAGTCCTGTGCTTGTTTGGCCCATCCACCAGCCATCCCTATGTATAGCAACTGCTTTGATCTTTATAAAACATTACACTGACTTTGTCACCTTTTATACTATGTCACCTCACTTCCTCCTCTGCTATTATATCAACTACAATGGTCACCAGAGGGTGCAGTCGATCTTTATGACTGTTCTTTTTTTTTCCAGTGAGAGGGGGCTTGTTTGTCACTGTGAACAACCCCATATTACACATAGTCATGTGACCAACTGTTGATTAAAAAAAAAAATTATAAGTGCAGCTTTAAGTTTCTCTTCAGCAGTGAATGGACGGCAGCTTTATATATTCACTATACTGTATGAATTGAAAATGCAGTTTCAAAAAATCTCGCCAAACTTCCCAGTTGGATTTCCTCTTGCTCTCTATTCCAGCAGCAGGCTTGGTCAGCCAGTGGAGAGACAGGATTATCCAGTCAACGCATCAATAATATTGTTATGACACAGTTCTTAACTGGCGATGGCCTCTACCAATTGAAACATGAAAAGCCAAGCTGTCGCCTCAGTCATCTGCTGAATCCTCCCTGCATCCCGGCGACACCACCGGTTCCACACTGCTGCAAAAACACTCATGAGAGTACAAACACTGGGATAACTTATCAGGGATAACTAGTCTACTGAAGGAGCATGCATAAACACAACCATTCAGAACTACTCCATTATACACCTTGGCATGCATGCAACACACACAGGGAGGCACAAACACACATGCACACCTCCCCACCTTGCTCGGTCCTCTCTCCGACCCCAGGATTAGGGCAGAGGATTGTGCACAGCTGCTCCCCAACATCCCCGATAAAAATCAGGCAATTTCACAGTCAGTGGCATTCTTTCATCCCCTAATCCACACCCCGCATACAGTATAGATGAGCCTCACTGCGATGAGAACAAGCTGTTCTGAGCTGACCCCACTGGTCAATGTGGACACCTTCGATTGGCTATAGAGACACTGAGCGGCTGGACTGTAGGGTGCAAGAAAGAAGTGTCCGGTCCAGTGCTGCATATTGACCTTCACTTCCCTTTTAGCCACTAATTAGATGATTATGTGTCGTCCAACAGCCGCCATTCTTGCAAGCAATGATTCCAACTAGTGCAGAATTAGAATAACAAGGAACTGTGTTTTAGTAAATTATGGTTTTTGAGACTCAACTAAGAGGTTAGATTTTCAAAAATGTCAATTTAAACTAAATTTTTTAAGTCATCATCAACTGTTCCATTTTAAACCATTTTAAAAAGTGTGAATTCCCACTCCTGGTAGTAGCCTCGACAGTAGAGTCTTTATTTAATGCATTTCCTTAGTCATTGCACGCCATTATTCTTCATAGTTCTCCCCCTTCTCAAGTCATTCACTTCACCCATTTTGTCTGACCCCATCCTCCATTTGCAGAGTAATTCTTCACTGAAGTTCAAACGGGGGACAAAAAGGTACTTCACAGCGAAAAAAGAAAAAGAGGGGGAGGAAAAAAAAGTATGAATCAAAAGGCTAGGAAATGGAATTCACTGTACAAACGTCGGGGGAATTTCAATGTCCGTCGAGGCACAGTAGAGCTCTGTTCGGTCCTCGCAGGCTGTGGGGTGAAAAGAGCAGCAGCCACAGCAGGGTACATCTATTCTGACAAGTCCTTACACACACTGAAAAGCCTGAGCAAGGTCTATTTGTTTAAGAGGCAATGGACCCAGTGGAAGGATGCTGAAGCTTTAACACGATAACAGGATAATTTTATGGTTTTGCTTTTTGGACGATGTGAAGGTAATCGAGTAAAATGGAATGTTTCCTGTTTGAGCACGAACCCTTGAGGAAACTTGATTTTTGATTTAAAAACACCGACTTGTGTCAAAAAAAACAAACTTATTTTAAGACCAAATCTCATCAACGAGATGTGGATGAGGACAAATATATGCTAGAGATGTAGAAGCAAACCTCTGTTCACATCCTGTGTGTATAAAATATATAACACGAGACATTAAATCACAGTTTTCTGTTGATAAACGACTCCAGAGCACAGAGTTGCAGTCTTCTCGCTTCTTTTAATTCTGATTTATGCAGAGAGTGTGGAGATCCCTCTCAAAGAGGGCAGCACCTTGCCCATATATCCAACGGCGACTCCGTTTTACACACATCGCTTTGAAATGCTTAATGGATGTAGATAATATTAACAATGTGATTCTTTTTTGATCTCCGAGGTGAAACTCTGGTTTCCCGTCGCCTCCTACACAAAGGTCAGAGGTCAGTGTTGGATTCAAAACTGCACCCTCGAGACTGGTTGGAAACTGGTCTTACTCAAACACTTCTCATAAGAGTGCTTGTCAGTGTCAGAAAAATAATCAGATCACATGCCTATTGTGTTGCTGATCATTAAACAAAGAGCCTAATATGTGATGAATTATATTTTAAAATAACCTTTTTTAACCATACATACGTATTATTATCATTGCTTATATGAAATAAATGATTAAGCTGTACTACAATGAAGGCTCAAGTAGTCAAGGAGCCTCCAGTGATTTTGAGGTTCTGTGCATTCTGTGTGAATCGTGTCCAGATGGCGTTGCTGTTCTTTTCGCAGAGCATAAGAATGTTTCTCTGCTAGAGATTGGACATGTTGAGGACATTATGTTGTGTGTCGGCGTTGGAAATTGACAGTGTCATTTATTGTTTACTGCTGCTGCACAAACTCATTGTATCTTCACGGTCTAGTAACAGTCTAAAGGCACCTGCTCCTGTTTGTGATAATATTATGAATTTAATAAAAGTCTTAAAAATATTATAGATATAAAAGGTTGGTGTTGTTCTATATTTTTTATGTCAACAAATCCCTTTAAGAGACCTGCAGTGCATCTATTTCTAAATACTTCTCGACTTCCCCTACTCAACTCAAATTACTCACTAATTTAAAATATGAAACACAAATATGCAATTTCCTTTACTTAAAAAAAAAGCTCATTAATTTCCCAAAACAGCTGGGCATTGTAGTTTTTGGCAAACTTTGCTCAAAGACAAACTAAAGTGCATATGTTGGGGACTATTTTCAGCTGCGGATTAATACACATTTGATGTGCTTGTTGGCATTTACAGCAGCAAGCTGCTGTGCATTGGATGGACAAATAAACTACAGTGCCCATGTTCATTATAATGAAGGAACATGTCACTCAGTGCAACAGTGCGGCTCATTAAAGTGTTTTTAATAGTTTTTGGATAACAATTTAAGGGAAGAATTGGTCCCACCAACCACTGTTCTACTACTAAGCATAGCAAAATGTTATGCCTATGAATGGAGTGCTACTGTATGTCACAGAGGAACAAGATATATCAGGCTTTCAATACACACACAATACTTTTTAGAAGGGCAAATACATCATTAGTTGTGTTCTTTTCATGGGATTTGCTGGCATTAGAAAATATGTATAGAATATCACCAGACTTATTTTGTTTTACTTAACCCATATTTAACCAGGTAGGTCTAGTAGACATCAACAATTTCTTTTACAAGGGAGACCTGGCCAAGACCGTAGCACACACAAAGTTACAGCCAAACAACCACACAATAAAAACCCAACCGACTCATTCATCCTTGTACGTGTGAGCGCTTTTAAGTCACTTAAAGTGAAGTGTCACAATGAGACAGCACTTTCTAAACAATTCAATGAAAGCTTATCACCAGTGTGTAGCAGATGAACACACACACTATTCCATTACATTTACCCAGACTATCCTAAAGATGGTGATATACACCTACAGTATAAGTACAACTGCTATCCAAAAGGTATCAAGGTTGTTTGTTCTCATAGAAATATACTAAATGGACACAAAGTCTTAAGAAAGCATCATGTGATGTGGACAAAAAATGTGTCAAAATTAGATGCTGGCATGATGAAAACAATACCAATGCAAAGTTAGTGGGGATCTTTAGTTGTGGTGGACACACGTATTAAGTATAAAGAGGGAGAAAGTTTGTGTAGAAGAATTAACAAATTATTTTTTTGTTCTCTTAACAAAGCCAAGTGTTTTTTCTGACAAAACTATGACTTTGCATTGTTTTTCTGTTTCCATTATGTGATTTTAACACATTTCAAACCCACCACCACGTAACGTGTTGCTAAGGGGTCGTGTCCATTTTCACGTATTTCTGTGAGATTGTGTTGGTAACATGTCAAGTGAACATTTTGTCCCACAGAAAAATACTACTCAAAACCTATCATGCTTCAATACTGACTCATTTACTAATATAAGCAAACACCCATGTGTATGCATGTGTAGTGCTGTCAGGTGTTATCACTTCATGTATCAAGAGATCAAACTGGTTGTGAAAATATGTCTGCACATGATAATTTGAACAACAAAGACAGCAGCCAAGGCAAAAATGGTGCCACAGGTGTTGCTTATTCACTCGAGTGCTTATTGACTTGAGTTCCACGTCAGGCCTTGAACACCAGAGAGAAAAGCTGCGCCGCTTTCAGATTACCTTCCATCTATCTCCTCTTTAATGATGGAGAAACAGCAGCTCCATCCTGATTGATGTTGGTGAAGGCCAGCAGCACCAGGACTGATCCTCTCACCTCTCCCCGGAGCACGCCTCAGCCTGGCATCTGCTAAAGGGCACAGGTACGCCGTCCTGTGCCCTTGTCCCACCCCCGCCTATTTGATCAGGGGCCAAGAGTGACCCTGCAGAGCCTGCCAAGGGCCCCTGTCTGTGGGCCCCAGGCACCAGACTCAGGGGCCCACGCTGGCTCCTCTCCTTTTTGAGGCTTTGGGAAGATTAATAGGCCTCCTCTGTAGCGCGCCTTTGTGAGGCAGCGCCCAGGCGTGTTCAAGCTGTTGGGTTTGCAGGAGACGAAAGGAGCAGCGGCTAATTCCTCTGCAGGTCAGTTTGTGTGTTGCTACTCTGCATTTTCAATGACTCAGAAAGGTCACATCCGCACTGGATAAGCCAGTGCAAGAGCTCCACAGACAGCACCAACTTCATCTTGAGATCAGAATAGTTAACATTTTTTACTTTCTCTGTCGGAGCTCGTGCCAAGAAACGGCAGAATTTCTTGAATTCACCTTTATCGATGCTGCTTCAGCAGAGCTGCTTTTTGCACATATCGACCCGCTGGATGATCCTGCAAACCACAGCTGAGCAATCAAACACACATCCACACAATGCTGTTTACCACCAGTTTAATTTGGATTATGGTTTAATGGTCAAATGAATGACAACAAACATGCAAATGTACATATCATATTTGCACAGCCGTTTTCAGCGGGGGCTGCTAATCACAGGCAAATACGTGGGTCACCATGGCGAGGGAGACGCATCAATGCAGCTTTGTCAGCCTCGTACAAACTCAAGCCCTGCACATTTGGAGGTGGAGGAGGTTTTTCCTCCTCACATATTTCCTCACACACACCTGCTGCAAATACCCAAAACCCGAGCCAAGAATTTACTTGAATGTACTTTGAACTTTGAATTTAACACCAGGAGAAAATGTTTTTGTTAAACTAAAAGTTTCTGGATTTTATGCAAAGGCTTTTGGCCTGAAACCATTTTAATGATTTTTCTTCTCACTTGGTTGCAGGTGAGGGCCTTTGATTCTCGACATGTCACGCCTCCAATAGTGCAGCCACCAATAACAGTCTCTCTTGCCCTCTCCTTCTCTCTCACCCACACACACATACACACACACATACACATACACACGCACACACACACTTCTGGCTGCTCCAGGTGCCAGGGTGTGAAGGGATCAGCCAATCCCAGCACTCGTCTGAAGCTGGATGGTGGCCATCGTGTTATTAAAAGCTACGGGTGAGCTTTGCTGCTCGCCTCTCCTCTGCACTCCAAACACTTTATGAAAAAATAACTTATGAAACAAAACAGCGTTGTGTAGTGGGAAAGCTTCCCAGAGGGAAAAAAATAAATATGAGTTTTTCTGTGAGTTGTCTAATAAGCCAATGCACCGAATCACTCTTAGCATCCATTTGCATGCGTTGACAAGGAATCAATTTATGGGTCATCAGTACATGATTGATGTCTCCATCTCGCTGCTCTGTGTGTCCAATGATAATCTTCACTGATATTATTTCCATAAACATCATTATCAGATCGAGACGTACTATGTCCTCACTCAGGACTACTGGGAGAGCTGAAGTGCCTTTGATGAGATGAGATCACATTTTAGAGGGAGCTGCCTGCTCTTTGCCTGTAGCCAAAAACAGCCTAATTGTGTTTTGTCCCATATGTGAATTATTATTAACGACGATTCATTTACTACACTTCCTTTGCCAATTTCCTAAATTAAAAAAATACCATGTTGAGATTTACAGCGCGCCCCCCCATTTTCAGCGCCGGCTTCCAGCATCACCATGGCAACTTCCAATCAGCAAGGATGGTAGAGCCTGCCGGCCGTGTGTTTGGCGCGAGGCTCTGAGAGGCGCAGGTGGAGCACATATGGAACAATGGCCTAGCAAAAAAAAAAAAAAGAAACACTCTGCCCGCCTGTATGTGCCAGCAGTGCCCATTTTAATCCCACCGTTACCTTCTAGTGCTCTCTGATGGAGACGTTCTGCTGCAATCACAGCCTCAGACTGCTGCTGGGCCCATGCCAGACTTCACTTGACAAAGCCAGGCCCAGTGTGCTTTTGTAAAACAATGTCTCCAAGAGTCGTGAATCCACCATCTCTTAATCGTTTAGTGTAATTCCTCGCCGTCCTTCACTTAAACATCACTGACCTTGGCTGATGTTGATGCAGACAGATTTTCCTTCCTGATTCCAGTTTCATGAAGCGTTGTCATGTTTTGGTTGCTGATATCCACCGTAATACATGTTTACTGTATGTTAGTACATTCATGCCCGTACATACATTGAGGGCGGCTGTTAATGACTTTTGTGCCTCATATGGCTAGTAATTGGGGTAGTAATGTTATGGAAATCACTAACATGTGCAGTAAATAAATCAATCATCCAAGGGGCCTTATCTATCACTGCACATTTAAGCAGTCAGCTCCTATGTAGGTTAATTAAAGCACAATGGCCGAGGAGAGGACCTGGCACCCGTCCTGCTTATGTTTAAGCCTTCTCTAGGCCCGCTGGGCTGGAGCTTTCTACAGCCAGATGAAATTTGCCCATTATATCCACCCCCATCCCCAGCTGAATACATAAATCATCTGTAAGGGCCTCAGCTTCGACCCTAAATTCCATGAACAATGGCGTTTGTCCGCAAATACCACACATAATTGCTGGATACTCTTCAAAGCAGAAATCGTGTTTCTTTGCACTTATCTAGGGGCATATAGCGCAGATTTTTTAGTGACTCACTTCATCTGGTTTTGGAACAAATCAATTAAGATGTTGTGCCACATCCAGCATGGATATTGGGGAAAGTGTGCCACCACTGATTTGCTTTTATGTTTGGCCTGAGCTGCGAGATAAGAATGAATGGCATCTGTGTGTAGGGGGAGGTTGGTTGGGTAACAGAAATGTCAAAGATCAAACAAAGGTACATTTCAGATCAAAACTTCTCAGTATTGAGCAGTGACACATTAACACGCTCCAGTAGCGTAAATGTTGTTTTCAGCAACGAGTAGTAAAAAGTAATGCAATGTAAAATTCACTTTTTACAGTTACTTACCTTAGTAACATTTTGCTGCATCTTGGGGGCAAGCTGGTTTGGAGCGTTGACATAAAATTCTTGTGTTCAGAGGAGAGGCTGTTATGGGACTCATTAGCTTGGCACAGACGCTGGAAGTCCAATGGAGCCTAAAAGAGGAGAAATGTACAGTGGCCGACAACAGCCAAAAAATTTCCATTAACAAAAACGTGCTGCAGCTTCAGAAATCACACCATTTCAAAAATGTCTACGAAAATCCAAACAAATACAGCAATGTAAACACGCAGACACACAAACTCCACAGCACACTGGAAGTTCTCCAGGCCTCTAGGGGGAGTGCTAAGTGTAATAGCTTGATTTCAACCCAAGAGACAGAGAGACCAAACAAATGTGCCTGGACCCTGCCCACTCCCACTCCGTCAGGGAGTCTGTTTGTAGTCACCTTCACAGTTGGATGAAGCTCTCTACATCAAGGTGTGGGTGATAAACACAGCGGCAAACTTTGAGATAAATTTCACTCTCTGTGGCAGAAAAAGGAACTGTTGTTATATTTGGTAACCATTGAGAAAAGTAAAATTACCACCATTTTATGTTCTTTATGTGTATTTGCATCACTTTTATTTGATTCATGCTGCCGTTTACCAGAATTTTGGTAGCGTATATTTTCCTTTTGCTATTAAATTTTTAAGTATTTCAAATTTTGAAACTCTTTCTCCTTGACTGCTGTAACACTGGAATTTCTTAATTGTGGGATCAATAAAGGTGTATCTTATCTTATCTTAAAATGAAAAAATGAATAGATCAATAAGTAAGTTCATAAATAAATAAATAATACATAACAGGGAATAAACTTCATCCCCAAGATTTATTGGTGACGTTTCTTGTCTTTCACTTTAAATTCTCATTTTTCACTCTAATGTTTATAAGCTGCTTGGTTTTTCAGAATCAGAAATATTTTATTGATCCCTGAGGGGAAACTGGGAATCGTCACACTCGCTCCAATTTAACGAATAGAGAATCATAAGAAGTAAGAATAGGAGTATGAAATAGAAGTGTGTAAATATAAAGTAATAAAATACAAT
This sequence comes from Epinephelus lanceolatus, assembly GCF_041903045.1. Taxonomy (NCBI): domain Eukaryota; kingdom Metazoa; phylum Chordata; class Actinopteri; order Perciformes; family Serranidae; genus Epinephelus; species Epinephelus lanceolatus. Next base: position 25,929,988 of record NC_135755.1, on the reverse strand, counting down.
AAACTAGAAATAAAAATGTGCATTATGCTACAATGTTTAACACTAGTACTTCACAAATTAAGAGTTACATATATATCTTCACTGTGCTGAGTCTGTAAGTGTGTAAAAATATACAAATATGTGCACACACATTATACACTACACTGTATAAACTAGTGTGACATGTAGAAATATAAAATATGTATAATGCTATAATTGCCACAGTTCCTGTTACACTTTACTATGAAATAAATATGACGACTGTTTTATAGACACTAGAGAGGCGTAGATTTGATCCTAAATACAATATAGTATGTAACTAACCCTGACCCTGGTGGAGGGTTTTATAACTCACTTCCACTCCTCAGTAGCTTGTTTGGAGATGGCGCTCAATGTGGCAGACCCGCCGCATGAACACAGAAATAGAGTGGGAGTGGCGAGGGAGAGGGTGAAGGAAATGTTTTGGGAAAGGCCCCTTGTTCGTGAAGCCGAAGGAAAAGTGGACTTAAGAGGCGACATAAAACGGTATGTATTCTTTTGTTTTTTTTATTATTCAGCCTTAGTCTTTTACAATATTATAAAAGAGCAACAGATTTACGTACCCACTTAAACCCAGCTGTTCCTCTAGTGCTCCCCCTAGAGGCCTGGAGAACATCTTTGTTCACTGGCTATGCAGCGTTTATCTGTTGCATTTCTTTGCGGGCTTTGTGTGTTTTTGACTTTGCTGGTAGTGGTAATATGTTTTGGCTTTTTGAAGCACTTTTGTTTTCATTTGCAGCACACGTCCGCTGTTGTATTTATTTTGGATTTGCATGATTTTTTTGAATTGGCATTGTTTCTGAAGCTGTAGCATGGTTCTCCTGATGGCAGTGTTTTGGGCAACCTTTGTATCACAGTTGCCGATGTCGGCCATCGTAGGAATTTTTGAGTTAGCTGCTAGCTTCTGTAGCCTCTGGTTTTGTTCACCATGCTAAAGCTAACTTTAGCTGTTGATGCTAAGTAAATACCTCCAAATCATAGGCTGGCTCACTGTTAAATCACAATGTCTTTTTTTAATTATTTTTTTATTTCTACATGTGTTTAATGCCGAATATGAAGATACATGAGGCTGTTGACAAAGCCAGCCTTAAGTAATGCAGCTAATTACTTTTGCTGTTAGGTAATGAGTACAGTGATGTAATTGCTTTTTGTAATTTACTTTTTTCAACACTGCCTACACTGTACATTAAACACTCAACAAAAGTCCCAGCAGGCTTCTCACCTCTTCCTCGATTAACTGGACCAACTGATTAATTACAGTCACTGCTTAGAAACTTTTTTACACATAACACAGGTAAGATGTGTGGTTTCTACGAGAGCCATTCGACATTAGTCTCATCCCAATCTTCTCTCTCACCCTGGGAGGATCAGAGCGGAGACACCAGGCCGATACAACTCCTTGTGGCCCCCGGCTGTCACTGATAACAACTGTATCTCATTATCCTCCTTGTGGGGGCCACGGAGGTAGTGGCGACCGTAAACACCATCCTCCTATCCTTCCACAATGGGCCGTTCGCACACAAAAGGCTCTCTCGAAAGCTTGAACTCAAGCCAACAGCTCTATTCATGTTCCCATGTATGGCAGATGTCTCGGTGTGCCTATGGAAGGTTACAGATCTGTGTTGCTCACACATACAACTGCAATGCAAATCGGTGTCTTGAGGCATCCGCAGTGTGTGAGGAGTAGAGGTATTTTATTTTTTGGTACTGACATGGAAGATTTTTCTGTTACTTTAATCAGCAAATATGTATTTTGAGTAGGAGTTAGAAGAGTGAATTGAAGGCAGTAAACACCTGCGTTTGTAAAAAAAAAAACAAAAAACAACAACAACAATATGCCTTTCAGTCTGTGACTGACTTGCACACCTTTGGAGGGGCAACCAGTATGTTCTCATCATTAATTATCCTTTTCTTAGCGTCCAACTGATTTTCTCAGCACTTTACGTGGTCACTCTGTGGTCAAAGATACATTGTATGACCAAATATTTGCTGACTCCAGCTTTTAAAATGTAAAGATTTGCTTCTTTTCCTCTGTTTTATATTGTGTTCAGATGTAACATCTTTGGGTTTTGAACTTTTGGTCAGACAAAACAAAGAATGCATCATCATGACCTTAAGCTAATTGGGATGGGTATTTTTGGGTGGGTGGCAGACGGATGGAGGTGAGAGGAGGTTCTGTGAGCTGTTTTGGTGGCACCTGGTAGTTTTGTGTTGGTTTCCTAGATCCATGCTCTTCATATGATTTTGTATTTTGTGGTGTCATTTTAATAATATTATTATTTATGTCGACAATATACACACATCATCTGTTGCATGTCTGTCCAAATTAGATTTGGGGCTATATAAAGAAAAATCACGTGATTTGACTTGACTATGTTCATTATTATCTTTATGTCAACAGCAGATAATTGACTAATCAAGAAAAAGATCATGAGGCTAACTGATAATGGAAATAATTATTAGCTGCAATCCTGATGAAATGTTATTTTTTTAAAAGCTGAGATTATTTTTTTTTAAATATCACATAAATCTGTGATTGTTTGTTCATTCACTCATTTTTCTTCACCTTCTTTACTTCTGTTCAGGGTCACAAGGGTTAGAATACATCCCAGCATGCACTGGGTCCACAATGGTTTGTATGATATCTAACAAAAGATGCACATACAACAGTTAGCAAGATATCTAACGAATTAGCACAAACACACAAACAACGCTAAGTACTTCACATAAAGTTAGACTTATGCAAGTAAAGTTACATACTTTAGATTCAGAAAAAGAAACATGTTTAGATGTCTTTAAGTTTTTAGGCAAGTAAAGTTACATTGATTAGGTGTAGTAAAAGAAACTTGGGCATTTAGGGTTAGGGTTAGGTAAGTACAGTAATGTTGGTTAGGTTTAGAAAATAAAAATATGGTTGGGCGTCTTTAGGGTTAGGCAAGTTAATTAACATACATTAGGTTTAGGCATTCAAGTTACTTCGGATAGTTTGAGGAAAAGAGACATGGCTGGGCACCGAGACATTTGGCACCAATGGAAGCATCATCATGAGTAATTTGGGGCTCAGTATCCTGCTCAAGGACACTTGCATGCAGACTGGAGGAGCTGGGGATTGCCCCGTTGATCTTCCGATTGGTGGATGACCCGCTGTACCTTGGAGCCACAGCCACCCTGTGTAGGATATGTAAGTCAAGTTTAGGAAGAGAAACATGGTTGGGCATCTTTAGATTTCGGCAAGGTAGGATACATAGGTTAGGTTTAGGCAAGTAAAGGTATGTAGTAGGGCCATAACGGTACATGTATTTGTGTCAAACCGTTCGGTACGCGACTTTCGGTTCGGCACGACCCTGTACCGAATTATTGGGCGCAGGATATTATTTTATTTTGTTTTATTTTAAATCCGTTTTTGCGAACCATTTAAAATATCGAGTTCCCCGACGGACATAATTGAGTGACGGACCGAGTCCGACCGTAAATCTCCGCTTTCACTTTGTGCAGCACATTCTCGCATTTTGACAACATGGCAAGTGAACCTCACGAACCTGAAGACCCACCCGCAAACCTTAAGTCCTCCGTTTGGGAACACTTTGGTTTCAGGGTAAAATACGAAGATGGAAATAAACAAGTTGACAAGACAAAAGCAGTGTGCCCACACTGCAGAACAGCGGTCGGGTATGTACTTTGAAACACGTCTAACATGCTAACGCATCTAAAGCAACACCACCCGAGTTTGAACGTTAACCGGCCCGACTAGAAAAAGCAATCTGGTGCAAACTACGATATTGTCGTCATTTTAAAAGAAAGAGCGTTTCCCTGACCATCGTGCTAAAGAAATAATCAACGCCATTGGAGCTGAGTAAAATTGTTTAAGCTGCACTTTAGATATAAGCATGTTTTGTTTACTGCACTTTAACAAAGTGGGAAAGCTAAATAAGTTCCTAGTAAAACTGAATCTGAGCAGGCTTTAAAGCTGACCAGCTGCACTATACTTTTTATTTTAATTGAGTAAAACTGTTTAAGCAGAAATGTATATTTATATTTTTCATTCAAAAAATGTGTTAAAAAAACAGCAGGACTTTATTTTTCACTTTTATATTTCTATTTTCATTCAAACAATGTGAAAAAGCAGGATTTTATATATATTTGTTTCATTCAAAAATTGTGTAAAAAAAGTTAACTGCTGTGGTGGTATGTTTTAATAAGGTTACCAATAAGTAAAAGATATTTAATAGTTGTCTAATTTTTTCATTACTGTACCGAAAAAAAAAACGAACCGTGACTTGTGTACCGAGGTACGTACCGAACTGTGATTTTTGTGTACCGTTACACCCCTAGTATGTAGGCTAGGGTTAGAAAAAGAAACATGGTGATGATGTACTTTAAAATAACTCAAAGTTCACTCAGTTTCATATGATCCGGGACACCAACATCAATCTCCTTAAGGAAAGTCCTGTGTTTGTTGACCCATCCAGCACCCCAACCTGCCACCTAACTTAGACTTTCACTCTTTATACTACTGCCTTCTTTACTCATGGCATTGTGTTGGTCACATGATTGCAGCCTTCCAGATTACAAACAAATAACTGGCCCTTGATTACAACAGTTACATATACATTGTGGTGCTTTACTTTTCGTAGGTATGCATGTGAACAGTGCATGAGAACAGCCTGACCGGGTGATAACACAGTTCACCAGTCTGTTGTAGTGTACATACTCTATATTCACGCAAACAAGCTCTGACTATTTGGACCACCTGAAGGACACCTACACAGCCACAGAGAAGAAGCAAACTACATGATGCAATAATTCTTGTGTACATATCACTGAGAAATGAAGATTATCAAAAGTTGCATCACTTATGATTGAGTAATGGTGTTTTCATCCTCCCTGCAATGTGTGCGACTACAACAATGACTGCAACCCTCAACAACAAATTCATATTAAGAAGTAGCACTGTGTGAAATTCTGAAACAATTGCATCATAATCAGCACACAGTTAAACATCTCCCCGAACAACCAGAGCCATTATTAAAAAAAGCGAACAAATCAATCATTACTGAGTGTGGCACCCTGCTTTCATTAGAAAATCATATAGATTAAATGTTAATCATAGCTAACTCTATACCAGTGGGCTTCTGCCAAGATGACAGATGGACCATTAATGAGAATAACGAGGGGATCTTAGTCTATACACGGATATGGAGATGCAACAACAAGCATAACACCACTCTTGGCTTCCAAAAAACTGTTATTCAGACAGAAATAGAGGAAGATAATCAGTATGCACATGCAGAATAGCTTCTTTCCTAAAGTCAAAGAGTATGTGCTGAAAATGTGTGAGATCACTACAATGTGGATGCAGACATGTTTTAAGATGTTTTCATAGTGGGCGCTGCCACAGGAGACTGAGGGAAATTGGTGGTAACACCTGTCACACACATTCAGCATCAGATATTAGCATCCGTCTCTTTTACTGGTCTGTGAGCGGTGAATAATTACTCTTGTTTAAAAATCTGCCTATTAGCGCTAACCAGGTTATATTGGACATCTGTCTCAGGAAGCTGACTGATATAATTGGCTGCCATCATATTGCACTTCACTCTATAGCAAAGCACACTGGCATGACAGGCGTCGAGAAGTGTTGCTGCCGCCTCGTGACGTACGTGGCTCCCACATGTCAGCTTCACGAGTGAGTCAAATGAAATTGTATGAGATGAAAGTTGCGGCGAAAACAGAACACATATGTCCGTGTGTGGCGCTCAGTGGCATGTTATTGGCACAGTGTTTTCATCAGGTCTGACAACATATGTTTACAACTCAGGAGGCTTTGGGCAGGAGGGAATAGCACGGCGTTTGAAGTCAACTGCCGCATTAAGCAGAGAAGCGGCACAGTTGTGTGGAGATGCTCTCTTGTTCAAAGGGATGGAAGGAACCGCTCCGGGGAGCGTCCAACATCAAGAGCTGACCCCGGCACTGTTTCCCGCTACCTTCTGCCATGCGTCCCGCCGCCGTATGCTGTGATTCCCAAAGACCGGCAGGCCTGTGCCATCTGGCCTCACTTCGGATTCCCCGGACACATATTGGGAATCCAAACTATGCCACCTCCCCGTCTCTCCCTTCCCTCTGCGCTCTCTCCCTCTGGGTCGTCTCTGTGCCTCCACTTCATCCCTGCTTGAGTGTTGGCTCAAGTGGAAGGGGTCTGCTCTCCAAGTGATCCCAGTTGCCCTTTTCCTCTTTAATCCCCTTGTGATGGGATCCAGTAGGAGCCCTTTAAATTCAGAGGGAAACGGTCGATAGTTTTTAAGATGAAGGAAAATCCCTGGAGCGTTCTGTGTCTGACGTAGGGTGCTCTGTTCGTTACATGACCTTCAGACTTCTTTTTTTCCTGATCTGCTGTAATTTTAACAAACCTAAAATTTTAGTCCACCTACACCGAAAAGCCTCATTAAGAGATTAAGAATTGCTTGCTGCTAGAAGTCTCTCCCAACCTTCCATATTAAGAGCCCTGATTGTGGTGTTAACGTGTTTACAGAGAAACACAAAGAAAGAAGAGGCTCCAGGAAGAGAGCAGTGGTGGGCTGTACAGTATGTTCTGTAGCACTGCCACAGATTTCACACTCTTTTTGTGTGTCTCTTTCTCTTCCTCTCCTCTGGGCGTCGCCTCAGTGGGGAATTCGATTCCCTAATAACTGGGGAATCAAAGTTGGACAGCACCACTGCTGAGAATCATAAAGGGAGCAGTGGAGTGGCTGGCCATTCATTCATCCAGGCCCATTACAACGTATACCAGATGGACACTGCACGTCACCGGGTGACATCTCAAGACAGCCGCGGCCGCCTGCCTGCCCGGCATGGAAAAGATGAAAGTTATGAGGGAGACGGGAGGCAGGTTGCGTCAAACAGAGACAGATCTGATCAACAACTGCACAGAGATGAAATCAAAGTGGTTGAAGCATGTGGCGTGAGGCATCTGGTATTCTAGCAAACAGAAGCTAGCGTAGCTGCCAACGCTTTTGGGGGAGAGCTGCCTCCCCCACTCTGCGGCCTCAAGCCAGTGGAAATGCTACTGGCTTGTGTTTTAAATCCACAAGAGGTGCACTGTTTTGGCTGTGTTGTCCTACAGTCTTTTTTTTTTTTGCAGGTAGTAGAGACACAAGACAGGCGTGTGACAAAAGTCCTGGGCTGGTTTCAAACCAGGAACTCATGTTTACATGGTACACACACATTTTAGACCACCAAGCTGCCAGGACGCCCCCTGCGCTGAGTTCCTAACACAACAAGTCCAAACAGTAGCTTATTTATTCACAGTAAATCAATAGCAAAGGTGACATTAGGAATTTGTGGTTGCTGGAAAGATGCCAGTACATCTGCTCAAATCCTGGGCCACTTTTCTTATCTGCAGCGGGAGCCAAGATCTGATAACAGATTTTTAAAATGGTCTTTTGGTTTGTTTTACATCAGCAAATATTGCAGTTTCATATGAGATTGTTACGAAAAGCTAATTACAGTATCCCAACAAAACAGAGCGGATGTAATGTGGGCTTATGTGGTGTATAACAACATTATGTATGGTGTATCTGTGTACATCTGTACTTCAAGTGTAAAGAACCTGTCAAGCCCCCCCCCCGGCATTGATTTTACATTTCATACTACTTCCTGCGTAGAGCACTGTGAGCATCTGATCCCCTAATCTCAGAATGCCAGCTTTCACTCAATGTCATCTGCCAATGAGCTGCAACCAGGCGCCCATCCTGCCTCTGGCACCAGAACTGCACCCATCCAGCTTGTGTGTGCTAATACCCACCGTTGCTAGGCTACAACGAGAGGAATCAAATTTAGGTGGCTTCCACAGCTGCGCTGTACTGTTGTGCACCGAGGGATATACATGGCAGCGTTCCCAGTATGCACCTGGATGGAATGAAACAGGAAGAAGTGGAGAAGTCTAATCTACTAGGTACAGTAGTGGCTGTCTGCCCTGCGTTTGTCCCGAAAGTATGTCCGGAAACAAGAGGAAATCATATTTCACTTTATGGATTTTCAGGGTTTTTTTTTTTAAGAAGCCCTGCACTGTTGACCAGGTAAATGTGTGTTATATGTTTTACTGACAGGAAGGTCAGCAGGGGACTGAAAGTAGTGGGTTGGGGAAAGTGGGATTTTATCTGGAAACTGTTAGCTTCTGGTCTGATTGCAAGCACTTTCTAAAATTGTGCCACGAGGTGATATGTGATAAACAGAAACATATGTGATTTAGCAAAAGTTGGCGGAATCTTGTGATAACACAAATCTAAAACAGTCGGGTTTTCTCTCAGGAGTCAACGCTGCTACGTTTAAGCTTTCACTTATTGTACTTTACAACTGCGCTACAGCCATGATCTCGTCCTCTTTTCAGCAGTTCATTGCATCACTGGATGCTCGTTGCTCAGATCTGTGAGACAACAGCGTTTTGAACAATTGGCTGCAAACAGTCTCTCCAACATGCCAAAAACCATAAAGGGCTTCTCCACAGCAGACTTCCTGCATCTTAGCTTCAATGTAATCAGTGACTCACGCCGCTCAGACATTTGTTAATTCACGGGGTTCACACAACTGTAACAACATCTTAACAGTCATGTTTCGAGAGAGTTGTGTGCCAAAGGCTGAATTATTAGATCTTGGAAAACATAGCAGGCTGACATCAAACATGACGCTTAAGAAACAATCATCAAAAATAAGGCCTTAGTTGTAAGAAATCTCACATTTAGGGACTTAATTTGAAGTACAGTGGACTTGCAACAAACAAAAAAATCCTTAATATTCCATTAGCAATATTGGACACATCAGATAAATATTACGTTTTCTGAGACTTTCCTGCTGTTCAAAACTTTTATATACTTAAAGAAATAGTCTGATATTTAATTTGCACTTTCTGGCCAAACATTACTTGGGAAGATTTCATGTACACTAAATATAAGACTACAGCCAGCAACGAGTTAGCTTAGCCTAGCATAAAGACTTGAAAGTGCTAGCTCTCTAGGCTACATCCACACTAATACATTTTTGTTTTAAAACCAAAAACTTACGTTACATTTTCGCTAAGAGTCCACACTACTCTGGCAATTTGGAACCCTTAAAATGGAGCCCATTGAAAACGCTGCTGACCCTGTTTTAGTTTGAGAACTCCAGGGTTGCATTTTGGTCTTGACGGGCAGAAGCTGAGACTTTCGGAAGCAATGACGCAAACGCCCACATTTGTTTGATCACAACTTGTCATGTCTAAACATTATAACAAGGTCTTCATATCTTTTGTGATTTTATCCTGTCATGTGTGGGTATTCCCTTGCCATTGCAGTGGCTTCCTCCGACGAGGGATAATACTCCTGGCCGGTACCGCTCAAATATGTCACCAACAAGTCCCAATCTGTTTTCTGCCACCTTGACGCAGTGTTAAATTAAAATGAAGGCTATTAGTGTGGATGTGGCCCTGGACAGACACAGTCACTGGTTGTCTGACAATTCACAGTGAGGGTTACAGGAAATCACTGCACCCACCTAAGAAATAGTCCGCATAACCACAACATGTCATTTAACACTTTGGTTTTTGTACAGAGTAATCAAACCAAACTTCATATTTGGTTTATAGACATGAAAGTAGCATCGATCTCATCTCAGTGACAACTGAAAAAAATAAACAAATACATAAAAAATAGATGACTTAATTGAACTTGGGTCGATGTACTCTGTGTACATACCAAAAACTAATTTCCTTTGGATTCCTTGTAAAAGCCAGAATCATTTAGGTTTGACTCGGAGGAAGAATGAATGTGAATGCAATCAGGGAGAGTGTATGCCAATGTTGTTTTTTTTACTCTCCGTTGGCATATATAGACACACGATTGGTAATCCTTTCACGTGTAACTTCAAAGCTGGACTTTACTGGTGGGTGGAGAGCAATCGTTTAACACAGGCTGTCAATGCACACTAATAAATGCACAAATACACTTTCATTTGAAAAAGGGCCAAGTTTCTGGACTTTGGTATCCACCCCCTCTTGGATAGACGTACGCCTCCTCTGCCGCATTTACCGCACCCACACTAACCCAAAAAAACCTCATCTTGGATCTGCATTGTGATACCAAACAATTATCTTTGCTGTCATCTCCAAAATACACGAGGATCCATTAGAATCTACATATTTGACCAGTATTTTTGTAGATTTATCCCAAAAGTGCAAAATAAATCCTCTCCTTCCTCCAGCTCCTGACAGATGCTGGTGCCACCATGTTGCCAGGTTTCCCAGTGGCAGAGAAGATGACAGGAGCTGCCAAAAAAATTCAGTCTCCTTCAGTGGCGGAAGCTCAAGTGATGTTCAAGTGCATCCTCTTAAGGAACTGTCTCATATGTAGAATAAATTGTACACAATACGTGATTATTTCCTGTCCTGTTTTATCCCTTCCTTTTCTTCCTTTCTTCAACTTACTTACAGGTAGAAGAGGAGTTGTTGAGGAAGAAAGGAAGAAATAATTTCAGACCTATGTACATGTGACCTTTCCTCTCATCTGTACATGTATGTAGGAGTGTATTTGGCATTTTTATCTGAATAAGTGAAATGGGCAGGTGAAGGAGAGCTGGCAGAGGGAGGCAGTGGGCTGATTTTTGGTTCTATTGAGATGTAAAAATGTGATTTCCGTTTAGTATCACAAAATCAATTAGAATAATCTGAAAATGTTCGACTTTTTTGTGCTTTGAGAGACCCCAGCTCCTTCAACCATCAACCATAGCTTTCATAATCACTTCTTTCCCTTATACATTAATGCAAACACTGTGTGGGAGTAAGATAACCTTATGGCTACATGTATTTCCATTTATGCTACACTCCGCTACATTTTAAAGGGAAATGTTATGCCTCTTAACCTGCAACATGCCTTTGATATTTTACATTTAAATCACATGGACATCTGAAGATTTAATGTTGTAATAGATTTAAAAATCCAGCAATATATAAAACACTTTAAATTAAGATCACTGCTTCTTATGTTCTTCAGTCATGATCCAATATTATAATGCATGCTGTCTAATGAGTACTTTTCTGATATGATTTAGCTCCTCATACTTTTGGATCTCTACTTAAAGGGTAACTTCAGTAGTTTTTAACCTGGACCCGTTCATGTTTTTATGTCTAGGAGCCTAACAGAAACAACAGAATTTTAAACTGGTCCAGGACTGAGGGGGACCGCTGCACACAGTGTGCAATGTAACCACTCAGGGCATTTGTACATTGTCAATGTACGTTCACTAAAAGTGCTTGTTTTTGCCACTGACAGGCTCAGATTCTTATTTCAATGTCTCACAACATTATGGAAAGGATGATAGACCATTTTGTTACAGAGTAAAATCCAGAAACTGCCCTGAAATCCCAATCACAAGATGTACCAGACTCCCTTTAAATTTACAGTAATTTTAGCGTATATAGAGCCAACACATTTCACATCTACCTGGGTGAATTAAGAGTTTATTTCTACCAAGAGTTGGTGATTGTTGGAACAGTGGAAAAACAAACCAAGACTGTTTCTGTGAATTTTATTTAGTTTCTGTCAACTCTGAATTAATTGTGTTTTACGATGACAAAATCACTGTTTATTTAAATGGATTTTGGTTGGTTTGGAGACATAATTTCATGGCTGTTTCTGATTAACAAAAATTATTTCCCTCTTTACCTAGAAGATCTATCTCTGTGTAGATCCTTCCATAATGGTGTCAGCCTGTGTCTGTGGCAAAATAAGCACTTTTAATGGACGTAAACTGACAGCGCACAAATGCCCAGGTTTCTCCCCTGCCGGCTGCAGCGCTCTCAATCAATACAGGACCAGTTTCAAATATTTATGTCTTCATTTGTCACTTAGATGCAAAAACATGGGAAAATAGGCTCTGGGTCGAAAAATACCAACGTTACCTTTAAAGTAAAAATAATAATAACGTATTTTTATATTGTTGCTTCTCTATAATTTTGTCCAGCAAAGTTTGAGAGTAACTTGTTTCAAAAAGATTCATGTTACTCAGGTAGAAACCACAGAGCCTGTTACTTTGGCCAACAAGATGGCCAGTGAGTTGCTCCTGCAAATTTTCCTGAACTTTTTTTTTCTGTTTGCAAATCTTCACCTATAATGAAGAATATAAGTAATATTTATAATATAATGATATAATAATATCACTTGTCCGCAGTTTATAATTTCTCTGAATGAAAATCTAGAGGCACCACTAACTGTGGAAAAATGATCTGAACACAGTTTTATATGTCAGCAACTCAGCTGTTATTTTACACATACCCTAAGGCTGTAGGATCAAACAGTTTCCTGGGAAAAAGTCTGAAATCAAACCTAATGTTCAGTGTTGATGCATGCCTAATGGCATATCTTTCAAGTAAAGTAAAAAGGTCATGTCTTTACTGACATATTTATTCACATAAAGACAACTTGAGGAAATCTGTATCATTCAGATTATGAAAAAAGTTATTAAAATTAATATATATTGGAAAACAAGGGAAGGCCCTGTTAAAAAATTAAGTACATAAATTAGAAAAATTAAAATTAAATGTGAATCAGCCTAGACTGAATATTGTTGAAAGGATGGAGACATCTTAAATGACTGCTGTTGGAGGGCTTATGAAATCAAATAGCTATATATTGCCTGTGGGAACTGGCATATCTGAAGACCTACAAGCTTCTCTTTCTCTCACACACACACACACATGGATACACAGACTCAGTCTCACGCCCCATGTGAACACTCATCTTTAACGAGGGGAGAGCTGCGACCGTGCGTGATTGTTTTAGAGAGGCTGCCCTAAAGGCACGTTATCGCTCAATGTGGGACCGCTTCTCCCAGTCATACGTCCCCTCTTGTTGATTGTGCAGTGTGGATCAGCGTCAACAAAGGCATCATTAGTGGAGCTTTGGTCCCCACCAGGCCTGGGCTAATTATGAATGGGGGGCCCCGGTAATAATTCAAGGGCCCATCGGTGCAGCTTGAAACTGAAGAGAGAACTTCACAGATTCAGTGGTGGCGTGCTCGGGCCCATCTGCCTCCATCTCGCAGCCACCTGCCTGAAGATCTGACCCACGTCAGCCACGAGGATGGAGCACCATTATCCACGAGAGAGAGGCGCAGGAAACATATGGGATTTATACGTCGCTTTAATGAATGATTTGCAGTGGTTGTTAAAAGCCCTGGACAATTACCTGGTTAAAGCACGGCGGGCTGCCTGGTAAATTGTCTCACCACTGTTAATTCTGCTTTTATTTCAGGATGTAGAGTTGAATTATCTCGCCTCTCTCACATGACAGGAAAGTGGTATCCACTCATGTCAGTGGTCACATATGCACACACACATTTATGTAATTAAATATTTGAATTTGGGGAAAGCATTGTGGTAAAAGGATGAGAGAAATCTGTTTCTGTGTAAATCTGGTGAGGACAAAAACACACAAATAAAGATTTTCAATCATCTACTGTACACTTGTGGTTTTGCACTGCTCTGATTACTGTAGTAATTGTGTAATTGCCATAGACTGGTAGAGAAGTGATCATTGTTTCTGCCAGAAGAGGGCAGTATCCATTTTCTTAATCACATCTCAAGTGATTCCCCCCTTGGCCAAAGCAAGCACAAACATTGCTCCAATTCCAAACCACACAAAAGGGGGAATTTGAAAGTAAACAAATGAGCCCGATGGGATGATCAGCATTCTCAGATTCGCAGCATAAACTCTTTTCCCATGGAGCTGCCTCATAATTTCAACACAGGCCTCGGATTTATCTCGCAGCGCTTGATTCAATTGGTGACGAAGCTCTGATTTACAGCAGCTCTCAGATTTGACATCTTTTTTTATTTTTTTTCAAATGGGTGAGAATAAAATGCAACGCAGGGAGCATCTTCAGGGCTCAGACGCTCACATTATTTATAGATGCTGAGAGTGTATATTGTATCATTTCACTGTCAGGTTAGATACTGTAGTGAGTTCAACTAATTTGAAATGTGAGCCATTTGGACAAACTTGAGCCATAAAGTATTCATGAAATCATGAGCTGTAGTATAAAGTGGGGTGGCTGGAATGCAAATCAAGGATATGGTTTTCTTTCCAGATGCTGATGAATAACATGGTCAAGCGTACAGTATGTTCAGTGACTCCGTAGCATGCTGATATGAGACCTGATAAAACTCAAAATGCTATCTTGATGAAGTGGAGTTTGGTGATGATAAGCGCTGATGTAAAGGTGTCCAGCTCAGTTTAAATTTCATTCTCTAAATGAACTGTGAATATGTTGAGTATTACCAGTCTGCCCAGGTCACTCATTAATATGCAAGCTCTAATTTGGGCCTCTACATATAGGAGTGTTTTCTGAATGGTGCAGCTAATTTGAAAATAATCTAGAGTGGCACACAGTTTTTGTTGGCGATGACATCACCCTGTGGATTATTCACGGCTCTCGCAAAGAAGGTTTTCCAACGATGGGTTCACGACTAGTTATAAGTGCTGCCTTGAAGCAATGAGTTTTTTCTCTTTTGTTTTCTTTTCCGTCTCATTTTCACCAAAATTCTTAGGCAGAACCTCATGGTCCGGGCTTTTCTTTGAGTGCCCAACATTTTACAAGAACGAGTGACAAACTATAGTTTGAGACCTGAAACACATGCTGTTAGGGTATCTGTCTCCACAGAGGCGCTCATATTTGTGGCTTATAATGCAGCGCTGCGGTGAGGATTTTGCCTTCCCTCTCAGTTCCAGAAGCTACTGATTGTGAAGAAAAAGGGGAGCTGAACACTGAGTCACAAAAAAAAACACACAGGGCTGGTTTTGATCTGGATTCAATGGCCTGGAATAACTGGTCCCTGAAGAGCTCTTGTGTCAAATGGTATCTGTGACAGGGAACAGAGAAGGAGGATAAACATGCTGCATTTAACATGTGGACATAACACCTCCCCCTCACACCATCTGGAGGAAAACAACCTCATCTTCAACTACTAAGACATATTTTGTTGTGGTTGCATTTCATAAACTTTAACTAGTCGCAGATCCTGATGCAACAACTGGTTATTGCAAAGAATAAAGCTGCTGGAGCTGAAATGTGAGGCTCAAAATGTTTCCTTTTAAACAACCTATCGTTCTAGCGGTGAAGACACATCGACAAGTTGGCTGACTCCTCTCTCCCTTTGAATCGTCCTCTGCTTCGTAATGTGAGGGTGTTTGGAGGCAGGTCAAAAGGCCCTTTCAACCCAAGTCCTCACCTACTTCCTAATGAATTCCCAGGGTCCATCAACCTGCAGGCGCTCCCATACAAGCTAACCAATGATTACACCTTGAGGGGTAGAGGGGGCGGGTGGATGAGGAGGAGGAGAGGCTGGTGAGATAGAGCATCCCCAGTACACACACAAACACATACACACACACACACACACACACACACACACACGCACAACCTCACACACAACCACCACCACCACTACCATCACCCCCCAGATTGGAGGCAGGTGCAGCAGCAAATCAAGCCTCATTAGCTGCACCTTCTGCTAGCGTATACCGTGGACAGATGGAAGCTCGCCCTCACATGTTACCTCACATCAGATGGCAGTTGGAGGAGGGTGGCTAGGGGGTAACAGGGAGGTACACTCGCCCCCTTCTGCCGGCACTACTTCCTCCCAGCTACAAGATGCCCCCTAAGCGCTGATCTAGCACCGGAATGCTCCTTAACCTTAATCCTGCTGGCAACTACCAGTTTCCAGAGAATATCTTACATCAGATCAGTTGTAACTTATTCCCCGTCAGGCCTGGCCCTGGTTAGAGAGGTGCATTCCTGGCCCAAGGAGGAGTCACGGACCTGCAGAGGCCCCCGTGGCTGTGTTTCTGCCGAATCCATGTAAAAAGAGCTGCGAGCGTGTATGCCTTAGCGTGTGCAGGCATCTGATATGCTAAGACACACTATGGGGCCACCAGGTAAGCGACGGAGCCTCTACCACAGGGTATCACATCGCCGCCTTGTCCTCATGGCTCTGACACAAGATCCTGAGCAGCTAATTGAGGCAACGGTGCAATTCATTGGTGCTGGGCCCAGTGTCAACACCTTCTTCAAGGTAACAGCGGATTTATCCCCAACCCGCTAGGGACGTAGGCAAAAGGTGTCAAGGGGAGGCCATGTGCAAATTGATGGTGTCTGTGTGGCAGAAAATATCACAGGTTGTCAAGACTGGATGGGTTTAGGATGCTGGAATTTCCTGTTGAGCCCCTGAAGGTGTCGTGGGTCTAATTCAGTGAATCATCTGTGAAGAAAGATGCCCACTTGATGACAGACAGCCACATAATCTAACACCAGTTTCCCCCCAAACCTCAGGTGAGAAGGTAAAAAGTCCAACAAAACTGGACAGAGAAAGAAAGAAGGCACTTCTTCCAGAACCTTCATCAACACTAAACCCAAGGAGAAAGAAGTCACAGGACTGGACACATTCATTGGAAAGCACAGTGCATTAACACCGCAGGTAACTTTTAAGTGCTCATCCAGATAATGAGGTCAGGCCCAATTTATTACTCAGATAAGTGTTTTTTTGGCAAGTCATTATGTGTAATGAATCAAAAATCTATATTCTCAAATTTAGCTGAGGGTCTATATGGTCTAATTTAGGTTCAGGTTCACAGGGGCGGGGATAGGGAAATTCTTAAAGGGTGTTGGTGGTGTTGCAGGAAGAATGAGGGCAGTGGCACAATGGGCACTTTGTCTAGACTTGGTAGCTAGCGTAGGGAGGGGTCACTGCGGCGGGAATGGAGCTGCGGCTTTAATGGATTGAACTTAAGTAGTTGGCTTGGAATCCTCAAGTTTCGGGGCTTCTACTGTACCAACCACAGTGAGGTAATTATCCCCTAAAATCCAGGAAATTTGTATGGCAGAGTTGCATTTTAAAATGCTGCAGGTCATGGGCACCTTAAAGTTGCTTTTACCAGTCTTTTTATATCAACAATGGATCAGAGACTATGTGTAACGTATAAAGTGTCACTCCTGGTCATGAACCTACATAAAATTATCACCCAACTTTCTACTCTTTCCTCAGGAGTTGGTGAAGACCAAAACTGAGCTAAAAAGAGAGACAATACAGTCATCAGGTGACACAAACACAACTCAAAATGCTAATGCTGCTCTGCTTGATCTATATAGAGGCAACTGTCTCCTAACATGTTAGCCATGTCAGCATTATAATTTGTGTTCTGTGCTGCCCCCAAGCGCCCAAAAAAATAATAAAATAATGTATAATAAAAAACAGAGGGGCGAATTCACAAAAGGATTGCACAGCTTTAGCAGCTGCTAAACCTGCACAAATAGGTCAAAAGGAACCTTAAATGCACTCCTTACCGTGCTGCCAAGCAAGTAGCATCTCAGTGCTCCTGTGCTATTTTCATGTATTTCAACTAGGTAGTATGCCAATTCATTCTCACTCCCAGGTCATTAACCGACACTTTGTCACACCCTTGTACCTCTGATAGCAAAGCACATAGCATCCCTTAGTGTATCTATGTGACGAGTAGCTGAAACATATTGTAATGTGTAGTTAAGGTTGTGAAATGGTCATGGTTAGATTCTGAAAAAAGATCATGTTTCAGGGTAAAATAAGGTCGATTGAAGCAAATCACATGATGGAAATACATCACATGACTGACGTCAGTGCATAATGACTGTACATAAATTGCATAATCGTCTTGTGGTTTCACACAAGACAGAACTATGGTCTCCTGGATGAAAGTCCAGTTTTGTTTGACACAGCCACCTACATCCCTTTCCATCCCACATGGACTTCCATGTTCTTTTACACGACATCAGTTGCTCTCAGGGTCAAGTATTGCCATGGATGGGTTTACATTAGAATTACTGAAAACCCATTGCATCACATAAAGATGCTACAGGATGCCTTTGGTCTCTATATCACACACCGAGGGTTGTAGCAAAGCAACAGTATTTGACACCCTGTGAGTAAGAAAGGACTGAATGTGCACACATTTGGTGCAAAATTGACCCCTTTCTATGTAACTTAGCCTCATTGCAAAAAGATCAGCGGTAATAGCCATAGGCAATTACAGTGAGAGAGTTATTAGCATCTCAGTTGTTGGTAACTGAAGCGCATTTAAAAAGGGGTGTCACGCACAGGACTGACCCAAAGATGGTTTCTCTCTGTCATGTTTAAATTCCTCGCTTGAAGTTTTGAGGAATGCCCTCTGCACATCGTCGGTCAGCCTAAAAATTTTAGTTTTCTTTTCTCTCTTCCATTGTCCTGCCTACTGTGTTCTAGGTACAAAGGCAACATTTATGCTTTGCCACATGGATAATTGCAACCAGATGCAAAAAAAGGGCAGGCAGCACTCAGCTGCAAAACTTTATGGGCATGTTTATGCTGTAATATCATCAGAGCAATATCGTTTGTAAATTAGACTTTGAGACAGGGAAGATAGTGGTTGCAAGCGATGCACAATTCATGGTGCTATCAGAGGCCGCTATTCATTCTTTGTGGCCACAGTTCTTCTGGTTCAAAAAGAATATAAATGCCTTAAATAATCTGTAACAAGCTGTATCTTACAGTAAAAATCTCATCAGGGTCATGCTAAGTTATCTCTGCATGTTGCTCACCTGCAGTATGAATGGTTGCCATGTAGTTTGACTGTTCGTAACAGTCCTTCCTTCCACCTTCATTTACCAGCAGGAGTCCTAGACGGAATGAACATGAAGGTGAGTGTTAAACACAACATAAACATTATATATATTTAATAAAATTGCCTTTTTTGGAGGCAATGTCAAAATCTCTGAGAACATTCGTGTTTGTGATGTCAAGTCCTTGTGTAAATGAACTGCATCCGTCTTGACATTTTTAACAACATTAATTTCAATCAAGCTGCTGAGGAGGTACTTCTGTTTGGCTGGGAGCTAATGAAGAGAAACAGACACACATATGGGACTCTTTTTTTTTTTCTTTTTCTTCTTTTTTTCCCGTCTTATCCTTCCATCTACACCCAGATCCATATGCCATATGGGAAAGTGTGGATGAGAAGATCCGAGAGCTCAGTTGCATGTTCAGTCTCTCTCCAAATGCAGCTGAAAGAATCAAAAAGTCTCCCTCTCTTGTCGCACTCACTCCCATGGGCACATGAAAGTGAAGGTTACACTTGCAGCCCTTTTAATGATGGTCCTTTTTTGATGGGTTTTTGTTTCATTTAGAGGAAATCTTCATTGTTAATCCGCTGCCTGTTGCCAGGTTTGAACACGCGGTGCCATATGTTGTATGATGCCTCACTACCTTACTTCTAAACCAAGGATTTTAAATTTGTCATTTTGATATGCTTCACAACCAGACAGCCTGTTTCAGGTGCCGGTGGTCTTTGTTAACATTAAATCACTAACAGTTAAAACTAAAATGCAATGCAGAGAACTGTATATGTTTGGAACCCTGTAAGATACAACCTTAATCCTGAAGGTAAAAGCCTTACGAAAGGTTGAAACTATCAGCCTCACATTAAACACACAAACATTTTTTAGTAGGAGTCGCTCACAGCTTCCAGCTTCAGAGGAGAATTCTCGCTCAATCACATCGATGTGCTTCAGCCAAGATGAAGTCTGGAAGCCATTAACAGAGAAGGCTTCAGCAGAAAGTACAGTAAATGTTAAGCAGGTGAGGGATTCGAAAGCTATAATGATGTGAATTTTACTCATCAATCTTTGGCAGAAAAAAAAGCTGGAAAAAGATTTTGTTTTATTTTTAAGCTTGGCACTATTTTTTAATCTCACACACTGGAAATCATCATATGTCACTTTTAAAATGTTAAATTAAACGTACTGCAGAAACCATATCTTTGCACAATACATAAGCAGCAGTGCCTTCTAGCAGGGTTACATGAGGTTTATGGAAACCATACTTATGACACTAACGCAAACCTGCCTGCATTATATAAATAAAGTAGCTTCCCCCCAACATAAACAATTATTTCAGCTCGTATTTTCACAGGTGGGAGTGCAATATTACTGTGCCAGAGTCTATACATTGCACCATTCATCATATAATTAGATTTTCATGAAGTAGATTGCCTCCTTATTGGTTGTCACTTCGACTCTATGCTGTCAATGAGAGAAGCCCCTTCTGCGGTCTGTTCCATCAGCCCATCTTTACTTTGCGTACCTGCCAACACAGCTATGAAGAAATTACCCTAATCATCACGGTAATTAACATCAATAATTATTGACAGTGCCACACACTGGAGAGAATGATGGACAAAGGACTTGGTTTCTCTGCTGAGCGCTTTGAAGCTTGTTTCCTGGAAAAAGTGCGGTTTCCGCTGTTAAAAAAGTCCAGTCAACACACTGTTTAGAGCGAGGTATAGGAGCCAGGGTGATGTCATATACTTGCTAATGTAGAGTGCCAACCGGCAACAGCAGGTGACCCCCCCCCAAACACACACACACACATACAACACTCGAGCACTGCCACCCCCCTACATCTCCTCTCTGTTTGCCAGGAGTGCACCTGCAGCTTATTATCCAAGCCTTTAGGTTTATAATGTAGCGCAGGTGCCAAAGTGCCACAGTACCATTGTAACACACACACACACACACACACACACACACACACACACACATACACACATAAGTCAACAAACATAACAGGCACCAAAATGGGCATACACACTTGCAGATGTGCAATGATTAATTAATACTATGGTAGGTAAATCCTAAACATTGTTCCCTCCCAGTGTTGGGAAACACAGTGGGCACACATGGTAGGAGTCAAATTAAAGCAGAATACCGCTTATTTTAAGAATTTATATGTGTTGTTACATTATCCTTGAAATATTCTGATTAGACCTATGATCAGACCCTAAAAAACTGTGTCTGACCTTAAATGAACCTGACAGTTTCTCTCCAGGCCCAACCCAAGCCTGCAAATTTTGCCAAAACCAGAATAAAAACCTGAATTACCAATGTAAAAAAACATTTAAATAAAACATTTATTACCATGTAAAGTAAACTAAAGCTCCTTCTGTGCAGTAACAGATCATCAGCACAGCCCAAAAACATATATATGCCTTATATATTAAATAGAGATTGTATAACATTTCTCATCAATAAAAAGGTGGTTTTTATACCCAGGTTAGTTTTTCATAGTCAAATGTGCACTGTGATGTTATGTGACCATGCATAATGCGTGGTGTGCATTAGGGTAGGTGGGGTACACCTGTCATTTATGCACTGGATACTGAAGTTGCTTCTCAAATAGCCAATCTTTTTACTTACATAAATTACACAAGGGATGTCAGTTACGGTACATTTGGCTTACAATAGCCTGACACCCATAAACCAGTAAGTAACAAGTTGATTTTTAAAAAAAAAATTAAAAAAATGATGTGTTCACAACGTTATTCATTTAGAAGTGGTGACAATTTTAATGTTTTGTGAATGCTTTGTGTTCTGTGAGCCAGCTAGCTGTTAACATGTGTTAACATAGTGCCCACTGGCCATCCTACAATCTCCGGGTCCATGTCATTGGTTCGACAGCCCATTGGTTCGACATCCCATTAGTCCAACTGTCCGCGGTGCTCAACGGCTCGCGGTGGGCGTATGGTGCACCGTGACCGGCTTGAGGCGGAGCAGGCTCATGGCTTATGTGTTTGTCACTTTCTTTTTCATTTTAACCCTCACCATGATCTTTTCCTGACCCTAACCAAGTGGTTTTTGTGCCTAAACCTAACCAGACCTTAACCACAGGGCATCATGATGATTTCGGAATGGACTTCGGAACAATGAGTTTAATATGGTCGGAACAATGGGCTGTCGAACCAATGGGTCAGTTCCCAATCTCCACCGCTTAGCTGATGTTAGCCTTGGCCGCTCTGCACTGAGCACTAGATAGCATCGCTGCTCATTCTCGATTACGGCTAGCACTGATATAGCGCTGCAGAAATATGGTGGCCACAATCCGTCCTCCCCCAGGTGTAGCCACAGTGAGTGAGCTAAGCAGCTCCATCTTGAGCTGAAAACTCCAGTTAGCATTGTTAACTATGTTAGCACCATTAGCAGTGGCAGCACAGCTAGCTAACAGTAGTTAATAATGTTAAAGTGGTTTTGTGGCCAAAGTTAAGCCATTTAGGAACTGGAGGTTGGGCACAATGTCTCAACAACAACGCTGTTGGGCCGGGACAGTGTTATTAGCAGTAATCGCCAAGTGAGTGGCACCGCTAGCTAGCTAACGTTAGCTAGCTCCCACCAGAATTAACCTAATGGCCAATATTCTGGGTAGTGAAACAATTAGGCTAATGGCTAACTAGGGCTGCCCCCAACTAAGAAATTTCTTAGTCACCATTTAATGCCATTAGTTGACTAGTTGCCCACATGTTTACGATATTAATTAAAATATTAATTAAATATTTTGGGCGGGGCAACACAATGGTTTGAGTTCAAGGTGTGAGAAAGAATAGTATCAGTAACATTGTTAACACTGTGCTACATTACAGAGAAATACAAAA
This sequence comes from Epinephelus lanceolatus, assembly GCF_041903045.1. NCBI lineage: Eukaryota > Metazoa > Chordata > Actinopteri > Perciformes > Serranidae > Epinephelus > Epinephelus lanceolatus. The sequence continues at coordinate 25,907,459 of NC_135755.1, read as the reverse complement.
CCGTACTAATAAACCTTCATTAATATAGGCCTATATTTTATCTACAAGTGCACATCACACACCGAGCGAGCCGCCTGTTAATGATGCTGTCGGCAAAGCAGTATGACTGTACTAAGTGGCTAATGGGCATGTAGCTACTGACATGTTTCAGATGATACGTCATGTTTGTAGCCGATGAATGAGGATGAGTTTACATATCACCTTGGGTTCGTCCTTCACCTTCTCAAAATGATCCCACACTTCTTGCCCGACATGTTATTAACTAGCCTGTGGAATAACCGCAGGTACCAGCCCTGTAACTTTATGTGCCACTTCCTGTGTCTGTCCTTTCAAATTAAATTCCCACATGGTCTAATCATACAGCTTAGGTTTTGAGTTATTTTGACAAGGCACAGTTCCTAATAGAGTTTCATGTTTGGTGTTTTTTTTTTTGCGACTAAGCGACCAATGAAATCTTGACTAATGACCTTTCTGGTTGACTAACATTTGTTCAATTATTTGGGGCAGCGCTATGGCTAACTGATAAACAGTTAACCATTGAAATCCCTAATTTCCTAATCCCAATTTAGCCAAAAACACATTAATTTCCTGACAACCTTATAGCCCCACCTGGCGTATGAGCCATGCCCTGGCCCTGCCTCTGCTGATCAAGGAGGAGTCACCCCTCACCTTAAAAGTGGTGACAAACTGGTGATATGATGTGGAATATGTTAATATGACACAGTGTGATGAGATGTACTAAAAAACTGAGGGGAAACACTCACCTGTTGTTGTGGGGTGCTGGCTCCCAAGCAGACATCGAAACAAAGAGAAAGATTGATGTTCCAACAAACAGCCTTCTTTAGGAAAAGACTGACTGACATTTACACTAACGAGGACAGGTGTTACAAATTAATGCAATCAACCTGAGGTCAGTTGGAGCTGGCAGGGATGAAGTGTGTTGCTCAAGTACATATCAGTACTGAGTGTTTGTGCCAAAACAAAACTAATCTTCTTGCTGAACTCTCGGCACATGCATATATGCTATGGTCCTTGTCTAGCAGATATCTTCACAGCAAAATGTTCGTGCCAGGCCACATTATTGTGCAGTGGAAAACATTTGTCTGTTTCTTAATTTCCAGCATACTGTATACTGATATTGTATATGTTCAGGGAAATAGAAACATGCAGCGATTTAAAAACTTGGTTGGTCTGTATTTTCACCCACTCTGTTTGGTGATGATTTTGTGTGCTGAATTGATGGGAAACCACAAGGAGCTGCAAGCGGGCTGAGACACTGACCACAGGCACCTCGATCCAGACTCAGTGACAGACCTTGTGGTGACATCTGCTTTTACTCAGGGAGAGCGCTTCAGCACTTAATAAAGCATGTAATCACGCTGTTGTAACTTGGGAGCAGACAAAGCAACGCAGGCGCTCAGTGAACACTTCATATACTGACTTTTCCTTTTTCAGAAATGTCTGTTTCTGCTTATCAGATTTCAGTTTATCAGCAATTTTACATTAAGACCCAAAATGAAGACAAACAGCTACTTAAAGCCTTTATGATTGATTATAGGTTTTTACCGCACAAGCAAGAAAACCATTTACAGCCAAACACTACTGTGAAGTTGTTGATCTTTTTTCCCTCCATACACCTGCGTGCAATTTTCTACATGTAAGTGGACAGGAAAAGGCAACGAGTTGTAGTTAACATTTTTAATCCCAATGTAATTTAGGAGGCTGAAAGCTGTGTGTCACTACCAACAAAAGGGGTTTTGTGGGCTTCATGACAGCAGGGTTACAGTTCTTCTTTTTGTTATCACCCAACAGGACATGCTGATGAGGCGGACAGACCACACCACATTGCTGAAATATTTTGCCATCTAAAGATAAAGCAAAAAAAAAAAAAAAAATCCCCCAAAGTCATCTCTCAGGTTTTGCAGACAAAATTTTAAGGCTGCACCAGCTTCGCAGTGCACAGGCAGGCTAAACTGAAACACACTTTGAGTGTGTTCTCTGCATCTCTTCTCATATTTCAGCTAAACTGCCTCCTCGCCAGGGCCAAGGAATGCATCAAGCGCCATAAATCAGGGGCTTGATAGGAACTTGGCGGCCGGACAGCAGTGCAGAGAGCTGTGTTATGTAGCTACAGTACAGTAAAGATGTTTTAAGGTGAACATTACCATCTTGGAGGAAGAGAAAAACGAGGGGGAGGATACTTTCATTCAGGGGAGTTTTGTCCAAATGACACAGCAATGAAAAGCCCTTCTCACCTCCTTCAGCCCTTTGCTTTTCTTTACTTGTGAATCACTATGATCACCAACAGGAGTACAGGCCTCAAACCCAAGGCTGACGCTGCCTTTAATTTTGTTTACACTATAGAGTTCGGACTCAGGAAGCCGGTCATTTATGCTGCAGAGTGCAGGTGGGTTTCCTTGAGCGCTATCTTGTGTCTCTTTCTTGTCGTGGCGAGGACGAGGGAAAGAGTTCATGTAAAGGAGGCAGCCGGCGCTGTGTGTGCCAGGTTTGTTTGTCACATCTCCGCCTGTCTGCGCCTTATGCAAATGGCCAGGGGGCTGGGAGGGACGGCTCCATGGGAAACTGCTGGTGCTAATCCAGCATGTTGAACAGGGGAGGAGAGGAGTACTTTTCAATAAAGCACCCCCACCCCTCTGTCAAGTCACACACACATGTACACACATATACACACATGAACAGCGTGTTCTCATCCTATGTGTGCTTTCGAACAAACAACACACAAAGGCGCACTCATGAGTTTGCTTCCTCTCTCTCTCTCCCTCTCTCTCTCACACACATACACACACACACTGAACACCTGTTTCTTTTCTGCGCATCCAAACAGACATGCTTTAATATGTGAACAAATCCCACGATCTTAAGACCCACTCTCAATCCGCTGGGTGTAATACCAGGGTGCTTTCAATGAGATAACAACAACCCTCAGTGTGATCGGCCTGTACTACCATGTAAAGATAGACTAATAACACGCTCCAGCCACAGTCCATGACTGAGACTATGAAATTTATGCAAATTTGTGTGGGAATACACAGAGCTGAGAGTACTATTTAGGACCAGTGCATTTTCAGACAGCCCTCTTTTATTCCCCGAGCTCTCTTCAACTGCATTTTTGCAAACAGACTCCGGCTGTTGTCTGAGATCTTGAGCGTTCCTTCACGAAGGCTGGAGTTCTTCGTTGAAAGAGACAGGCTCTCGTGAAATTTCTTGCCCAAATATATTGTAGTGAAGTACATTCTACTGTCACAATTCTTGTTAGATGAGAATTCCAGTACAACTTTTACATTTTGTCTGTTAAATACGAAGCTGTAGCTGGTGCTGTGTCTCAAATCTGATTCTTCCAAATGCACAAATTTTGACAGAGTAGTGTTGTCTCAGATCAAACATGGCAGTTGCGCACTTTCCAGAAAGGATGGTCACAGAATTTCACAGCTTTTTGTCTTCTGTTTGGTGAATTGTAACCAGGCAAAGCATAATCACTAACATTTGACTACAGCTGTCACTCACCAGAATATATGCTCGCTATATCTGCTTGTTTGTTGATCACTTGAATTCTTCTGTATTATTTATTCTATTAAAAATGAATGTGTTCTCATACCAACTCTTTCAATATTGCTGCTTTGTCTTTGGACTTCCATGTCTACATATGACGCGTTTGGTATCCTTTTGCGTCTGCTGACCTTTCGGGATGCCGTGTCAATTCATGCTTGTTACATGCATTGTGTCTTTTCAAAATACACTTCCATTTAAACAAGAAATGTACAGTTGCTGCTCATTAGATGCACACAGGCAATATCAATATAAACTTACAACATTGATAAAATACCTTATATTTATGCTTTAAAAGCATGTGGTTAGGTTTTGAAAAAAACATCACGGTTCAGCTCAACATTCATACGTGAACAGTGGGCTCCCAGGTGAAAGTCTGGGTTTTGTTGAACCCATTCACCTCCCCTCCTGCCTGCCAATGGGGACTTTCCAGCTCCTTTTATAGCGTTTTTACTGGCGGTGTTACAAACCGTGCCGTCATGTGTTGGTTTCTTACGTGGATGTCCACTGACATAGCGCTGGTATATTGCAACTTCGGCTGGTGGCTGCACCATCAATAAGTGCTGCTGCCTGGTGTGTATTATAGCACCACGAAAGGTGCCTTTGAGTGTCGGTATCTAACGCCCGGAGAGTGAGAATGGGCTGAAATGAATGTCCTTTCACAGCACATTTTAATATCTGCAAATGTCCGTGGTTGATGCTGGCTGGCTCTATCACCAGCTGACCTACCAAGTGAATTACTGATTCCCCATTTTGCGATAGTTTACAGCTTGTCAAGCATCTTACTACAAATCTAATGCTGAAATTTTCTACAGTGAAGATGACAGTTTAACATGCGTAAACCCCAAACATAATTTACACCCCTAGATAATATAGCTTACACCATAACACGTGTGATGTCAATGCCTGTGCTGCTGTTAGCTCGCTAGCAAGCTAACAATATTATTCGTGTTATCGTTTGCAGTACCAAGTTAATACAGAATTAACTCAATAAAGAAAATGTATGGCTTCTATCTGACAACAGCAAAATGGTAATGAAAAATACACATTTATTTAATGCTTTGGTGTTTACCTTGGTGGTGGTCATTTCACAAGTTTGAAATGTGTTCCTGCCCCTTCTGCTACATACATCGGCAACATGGCGACTACTGAGGGTGAGAAGTGTCCGATGTTCCAACTTCAGAGTACACCATGCAGGTAGTCATAGTTCACTGCATTTTGCCATACTTCTCAGTGTGGACGCACTTGTGCATTCCAAAAAGTAAGTATAAGTGCAGAGGTAGGCATAGAAGATTTTTAGCTTAGCTTTGCTTAGCTTAGTTTAGCATAAAGACTGGAACCAGAAGGAAACTGCTAGTTACAACTAGCTACTGCTACCCCTGTAAAAACACAACCTGTCTCTTTTACAGGTTTTTCTTTGGTTTATCATCCAAAATGTTGAACTATTTCTAAGTCCTGGATCTTTTCCCTTGTGGATTTATGTTCAAAGAGAGAAATATGAGATTAGATCCATTTCAAGAGGTTAATATTTTCTTTCCTTTTTATACTGAAATCATAAGTTCGACATCGTCGGCACCAAACACTAACAATATAAATTTTCCCTTTGTCATAAACCAATGAAAAATCCGCACAAATTCTGCCTTAATGACTTCCTGCTAGATAAAGTGCATTACACTCATACTTTGATGCCAAAAGACGAAAGGATCCGATTAATTCATTACCTTATTCCAACAGCACACAAGATGAATATTATATTCCTCCCATAAAACTTGATGATGTGACAGAGTTCTTTGTGCTGGCATTGGCTCGTGTCCAGCAGCCCAGTCCAGCCTCTGCACTCACAGGGTTGTGTGAGAGTACTCGCTGTGCTTTTCCCCCCCTCTCCATCCTCTCTTTGGTACACAGTCAGACGCACGTCGAAGAACCGCAAGGCGCCGTTACCTCTCCTGGATCCATGAGGGTAAAAGAAGGGGGGAGAAAAAAAAAAACTGGACAAACACAAAGGCAATCAACAAATCCCCTTTGCTTGAGCCCTGCGAAACATAATAGGGCCAAATCATCATCTATTTAGCTTCGTCAAATCACTGACAGCAGGCCTTGATAAAAGAGAGTGGAAAATATGTAGGGTACAAGACGTTGCCAAGACCCTCACCGACTAGAGCCCCCTATTGAAGCCAGATGTTGACTCAACTGGCCAATTTTGATAAATGGCATGATGATTACCATTATAGATCGGGTAATTTTATATCAGCGTGCCACATTGTTGGTCCTCTTTAATGATAGCCAAATGAACTCTGGTTTGTGCCCGAGGCCAGGTGGGCTTTTCTGTGATTGGTGTGCAGCATGCAGTGCCTCAACCGGCCATTAGGAGGGCGCCCCTGCAGCGGACAGGGCGTCTGGTCTTGTGGGCAGCGCTGACGGTGCCCGTTGTTGTCATCAAGTGTCCAGCTGAGCCCTGAGCCCATCACACAGGCCCGTAATGAGACTTAATTGGCACTTTAGCCCGACTTTTGCCTCCTTCAATGTCCTCAATCCCATTAGAAAGGCTTACTAGATCAGAGCTTCATGTACTTGACACACTGACCCAGATGGATGTTACCTTGTATGACCCTCCTAAGTCCCAACAGACCGCCATGGTCCAAACACTGTAGTCTGTCTCCCATTCCTCAGGGATTGGGGTATTACAGTAGATTAGCTGGAGTAATACCACGATGGAGCATGGGTATGTGGGGTCATGGGATCGCTCCAGGACATGAAAACCAATGTTTGCTTTCAGGGAAAACTGTCACAGGCACACTTCTGAGAATCAACCAAATCCAATTAGTTTAATACTTAAAGTCAAATAGTCGTCTTTCCTCTGATTTGGCACTGTCCTTATTCCACCCCTGCACTAACCTTGTTTTGCTCACTCAGTCTGGTTTTAGAGATTCAGGTGATCCTGAACAGTTGTCTTCCACTTGCATACAAATCGTCAGTTCCCTTCATCTCTTTTAGGCAATGAACGAAAATTACTGGATGGAATCTAAAAGGAAAAAAGCAAGACCCTCCCTAATGTTATTAATATTTCTTTGAACTGTTTTCTCAGCTTAGAAAAAACTAAATAAATAATACATATATGGGAAATATAACAACACTGTAAATATCCTCAGCCAGAGCATTTCCTCCCACCCATGGATTCCACTTGATAAAAATAAATATAAACCAGATGAGATGATGCCTGATGAAGGCAAATCAATTACACAATGCCTGAGCTGAATGGCCGAGCTTGTCTGAGATGTTTGTTTCAGACAGCTTCCAAAGAGCACAGCGTTAAATATAAAAACGAAAGCAACCTTTGTGATGAAACTATTTTTCTCCACGACAAATCTCACGAAGGAAGAATGAATCTGGGATGAGTGCGTACCATTAGGGCACAGTCCTTGCCGCAGCGGCTGGTGTTTGAGTTTGGCCCAAGGCCCTTGGCTGCATGTCATCCCCTCTCCCTTACTCTCCTCTGCCTTTCCTGTTTCTATCAAATAAAGTAGAAAATGACCCCCCTCAATCCCCAAAATAAATCAATAAATATGTATAAAACAACCCCTTCTTTGACCCCCTCTCCGCTGTTTTCATACAGTCCCTAAATTACACAGAACAATTCAGTGCTTTTTGTGTTTCCCCGCAATTTCCAGCCAACTGGCTTGAACACGGAAATGTGTCAGTTTACCTGTTCATCAAACACAGGCTGAATCCAATGTTAGTCCTCGAACAGGAACTCTTATATTTAGGCCTCAAATTGCAATCATTCCAAATCAAATAGAATAAAACAAACACAAGAAAGAGCCATAATGTTAAAGTCCTTTTTGTAGCATAGCTCATTTTATTGTTTAAACAGTTTTGCATAGGAAATATATCCACTTCCAGTAATTGACTGCAGTAAAAACAGCTGCTAGCAGTATAGGCTGGATATAACAGTAACAATCACAAAAAGTTGAGCCTTTATTTACACTGATTTTAATCTTGTGGCAATTTTAGCCCCTGCACCAAATGTAACCAGCTTGAAGGCATCGCCTAATGCTCGGCGTTTCTAAAATCAATAAAAGAAGGGATATCAAGGCCTTCGCTATACAGTTCACAATGGACACCTGTGGCTCCTAAACTGTCAATGAAAAGATAAAAAAACAAAAAAGGTTTCCAAAAAGTCCTCTAAAACGTACATTCAGATACATACATAGACCTTTGCACACACTTGCAGTGTAACTACGATCACTACTGGAGACTGTTTACATATTGTTTTGTTGGTGTTGTTGTTGTTGTTCTTTATATATATTTATATATATAATTCCACCATGATTCATGAAGTAGAAATGTGTGCGCAGAGGGAAGTAAAAGTGCCACAAGACCCAAAAATAAATCAGCCCTGCAGAGAAAACTGATGACTAATCTTAAGAAAAGACATTATTCCATCCTTTCACTGCTCTTAATGTAGCACTGACCCCCCCGCCCCATTCCCCCTCCCAGAAAAAAACAAAAAACAAAAGAAAAATAGAAGAATGAACATTTCCTCTTAAATTTCGAACAAGCTTGATGTGGGCATTGTGTGCTGACATAATTAAAAAATCGCAAAAGAAAAACAAAAAAACAATGAAAGTCATAAAGAGCACATTTCTAGATGGGTTCGCCACATTCTGTTCTGTGTGATGGTGTTTTTCTTGTCACATATGAAAGTAAGTCTATCACATTTTACAATTATATACAATAGACACTTGGACAGCTTGAACAGGCACTGCATTGCTATCTTTTTGTCTTCTTTTGGTGAATGTTACATCCTGTAAAAATGCTGGTTTTTCATGTTTTTATAACAACCTGATGCCAAGTGACTAGCAGCTAGCCAACGTATGGAAGGTGTGTATTGCTCATGTAGGATGAAAATGATAATCTTTTCCTCGTAGTCTGCATGTGTACGCCCTCTCAGTCCCTACAGAGTGCATGACATTCAGTTAAAAGGAAAATCACACATATTGCATGAGTGCCACAGGTCCTCCTTGCATAAAGTTGTCCTGTTTCTCGATGACCGCGGTGATCAATGACATAATACTTTCTAAAATAAGGTCGTTGTGAGTGTCAAAATCTGCCTTGAATACGGCTCTTTCCGATGGGTGGAACACTGATTAATTTCATTAAGTTTCAAGAGCTTTTCAACAGGCTACATTCACACCCTGCGTAGCAATAGAAATACATGCCCAAATACACTAGCTATGATCAGCTGGAAGGTACAGTACCCAATTCTGAAGCACCTGCAATTAATGTAATGTTTGTTTGTAGTGTGAATGAAATCTTTCCTACGACACATCAGGCATAGACAGCATGTGGAATGTGCAAAATGAGTGATGCCTAGATGTTGTTACTGATATTTAAAGAGATACTTAAGAGCGTCGTCTGCATATGGCCAAAGTCGACGGCTCAACGTTGCAGATTTTACCCTGCTTCTCACTTAAGGTCAGGTGCAATCTGGGGCCTTTTATTATCTACTGGTTAAGTGAAGTCACCTCCCAGCTGCTACAAGAAACACACTCACACCAAGATCTTGTTGGACAAGAATTCACACCCATTTGCAAAAAAAATGAGATAAATCACATCACACTCGCTATGGCCACACTAATGAAAGAACAACAATTCAAATATTCATGAAGTGTTTCCCCAAATGGAAATATCTAAGCACTAACCAAGATCAGAAATAATAATATTAATAATAAAAAAGCCTTCATTGTTGTTGTTTTTTTTAATATTTATGGATCTGTATAGAATATTTTTTGACTCCACATACAGGAATACAACCGATGAAAACACTTTAGATTCTACTAATCGGGGAAACCTGGAGAGTTCTAACTCTCCTCCAAAACAAAAACCCAAATTAAATTTATTTTTTCCTAAAATGGAACTGACTTATTTTTCCCCAGAATTGAAGATTTACAAATAAGGGCTTTAAGAGGAGAACTCTCGAGAAAGTTTACAGTGTACAAACTCCTGTCCTACGGCAGGCTTTTTTTTTTTTCAATAGAAAGACCCTCATCTTCTCTCATTGTGTAGTGTCAGAGGCACTCGATCACACACCCAGCTCACAAAGTCACACACGCGCGCATGCACACGAACACTCAAGCTGCCAAAGCAGAGTTCAACCCCACAGACTACTGCTATCGACGCAATCAGGATATTTACCTTTATGTACAGTCTCCTATTCAAATAAACACCAACAGCACAGTGACCCTGACACATTTTTATCACACGCACACAGGCAAACACACACCCACTCACAAACACACTTGGGGACAATGCACGTCAGTGGGGTCTCCAATGGCCAAAGGCTGCAAAGCACTTAGAGTTTTTCTTTTAAAAGAAAAAAAAAAAAAAAAGAATAAAACAACAACAAAAAAAAGACAGAACAGTGCACATAGAACGGGGTGACTTTTTGAATTTTTTTCTGCATAAGAAATCTGGGTGAAGACGGAGAGATTGAGCTTGACTTGAGGATTGTTTTAAAAACGTTTTCTGCTTCTTAACCCTCTGCTCGCTACTGGCAGAGAGCTCCCGGTAGTACCGCCTCCCTCCGAGGGGAACGTTTCTTTCACGATTGTAGGGAAAGAGTGCAAAAAGGTGTCAGAGCAGCATTGGAGGCGCCGCTCTCTCTGTGAGAATTCTTTTTTTTTTACATTAAAAATGGTAAGATAATGATTGATATAAATAATGCCCTGTATTACGCCTGAGAGATTTAGTTTAAGACTAGGTTTAAAACACTGTGAGGGGGAGAAGACGATTGCCTATGTGCTAGTTAAGTGCTATATTTTTCTTCTAGTCGATTCTATTTAAGCTTCTACTGGGCCACTGGACATGAAGTTAAAAAACACCATGCGTCCAATATTTACTTGAACATACTCTACTGGGCTCTCCCCTGGGGAAGTATCTCAGGAATTGACATATGTGCATATCGTATATACATTTGTACAAATCTACTACTTATAAAATACTTTCTAAAGGCTTGCTTGAGCCTGTCTGGAACTGATTTGGACAGGTCTCACTAGCATTAGTCGGTGTGTGATTGTTGCGCAGGTCACAGGCCACTTCACTGATGTGTTTAAGGCATCTACTTGGGAATTGCATTCGGTGACGTCTACAATAGTACGGCGTAGTGTTTGATACGAGCGTGCAACGGTATCCGTCGTCGGTTGCAGCTTTAAGGGATCTATGACGGAACGCAAAATGATTTCTTTCAATGATTGTCATACTCAAGTCAAGCCGTCTCTCCTGTGAAAAATGAGCTCCTTCAAGGTCACATGCTAGCACCCCAGGTGGAAAGTTGAAAGTAAGAGTCACAGTAGACCAATCAGTGACTTTGCAGCCGTAGAAAGACCAAGGGTGCATTTTTTTTTCCTCATAAGTACTTCTAGAAAAATACCACCCCTCCCCCAAAACTCCCGAATTCAAAATACACTGGAACACGTCTCACCGTCATTCGGTAGGCCTATACACTAAAGAAAGAAAGAAAGAAAAAAAAAAGACCTTGTCATACACTGCATAGAAAGCAGTCCCCACTTTGGTCAATAAAAAAGGAAAACACCCACAACAACAACAACATCATCAACAACAACAACGACAAACAACGATATCAACAAAATAAATGCATTACAATATTGTCTATCTCCAAACTAGCCTCTAATAATTGACGCATCTATAAGCACTACCTACATAGGCAAAACTTGGTATTGCATAATTTTCATAATTCTGAATTCCACCCTCCACAATAGTAATTGGAAGATGAACAAAATGAGCATTGAAAAATAAGGAAAACAAAAGATGATAGGTTATTAGAAAAACCACCAAAATACTGGGGAAAAAAAAAAAAAAAATGCTGGTTGATTACAAACTTTAAAACGGCAACTATACACAGCCTTGATATGCAATGTAACTGTGAGATAGAGTAGTACATGAAGTTAAAAATCAACAATTTCATTCAGAGTACAAAACAATTCTTATCATAAAAATGTTAATTTTTTTCTATAATGATAAATGCAGCAAAAACAAGTGTAGTGATGTCTCTATATTCAAAGGCAAGGCACGTAATGTGGACTATATGTCATCGTGCAAATTAAGAGTATTGGAGAGATTTTCCTTGTATAAATACGTCTGGACTGGAGAGGCAATGGCTGTGAACATGCCGTGCACAATTCTAGATTTCAGGGATATGCCACCACCTGGATTCATAATTTCAGTTTTCAACCTCTTCCACTGTAGAGTTAACCTTGCACAAACTGTAGCTTTACACATAAGCCAACTGTACATTTGCATGAATTGTACATTTCCATGGATTAACACTTTGCATTCCATATATATTTTTTGTAAACATAAGCTTTAGAAGCTGATGGCCAAATGCATATGCTTTTGATCTTATCTTGAACATTTAAAGAAAAAAAAATGAAATGCCATTTTTACACACTATGTGTGTGTCATTTCTTTACTTATGTTCGGTTATTTTTTTCCCCAAAAATAAATAAAAAAAGAACTCCCCATAATGATGGGAAGGGCTCAAAAGAAGTGCTGGTTTTGCTCAGCGCTGCACAGGTAGCTCAGTGCTTGCCTTCAACTGCCTTTCACGCTTGATGTTTTTCTCATGTGAGAAGACGGATATGTGACTGAAATCAATTTCAAATGTTTTCTTAAACATTTTACCCATAAAACCATTTAATATTTATCCCCCTTCCTTTAGAGTCTTAGGGCTGACAGACTGATAGCTTCCCTTCAAAAAATTCAATTGCACTTGCCTCTTTCGAGATTTTCTTATTCTCCGTCTTTTTCTTTTTTTAAATCCTTTTGTAAAGGAGTTTCAAATTCTTTAATGAGGGGTCCAATCTCAAGCCAAACATTTAGTGTTTTTTGAAAACCGCATCAAGAGTTCTCAACTCTCACCGTAAGTATTTACGTTAATTCTTGAAGTAAGTAGCAGTAAAAGAATAAACAAAGTCAACACATTTTCTGAACAAAGAGTCGTATCACAGTAAACTGAAATCAAACGGAAGAAGAAACACTCTGAATTCACAACTTTTTTTGTTCCTATGGTGTACACAGTGAATCGTTTGACGTGGGAAAGCCTCTTTTCAAGAGGTCTGATCGGAGAGCTTAGAGTCTCGGAGCCATCCACCAGGCAGAGGTTGTCGGTGCGCAGACCTCTTCACATGTGTGTGTGTGTGTTGTAAATCAGGATTTTACATCTTCCCCCAACATGGAAAAATAGTAGGAATTGCCGCTAAGAGACTAGAGTGTCATGCAGTAAAACATTAAGGCATCTATACATCACAGTATTTGAATGGATTGAAAAGTTCTGCAAACGCAACAACTGACTGGTGGCTGGTGGATGTGTGGGGCTGGGCGGGGTGAGGAGACAGCAGACCTGAAGCTTTTTCTTTTTTCTTTCCTCCAAACCCTCGTCTTCACTTCACGGCCAGTGTCCTTCATGGGGGGGACGGGAGCTGGGGGGGCATGGGAGGGGCGAGATTGGAAGTTGGGGGGACGATTGTGCAGCTCGTGCTGCTTTGCTGGTTTCATCCATGGCTGCGGACACCTGTAGTGCTGGCTGTGCACCACCAACACCCCCACCCACGCATCCACCCTGGGGGTCATCCGGCCTCTGCGTGTTCAGTTTCCTGTCTCAGCGGGGACCAGGGGCTCACCAATGATGTTTATGCTGTAGTTCTGGTGGACATTTGTTGGCAGAATCGGAGTCCCGTTCGACACTTGGAATGGAACTAAGCTCGCCCAGGTACCAGGACTGTGGAGACAGGGGAAAAAAAGACACAGAGACAGACAGAGACGGAGAGATTAGTCATATGCCATTAATTTGTTTGTGCAGCATGCAGTCAAAATCAGATTCTTTCTTTCAATTATCCTGAACACTGCTTCGCTAACAACCAGCATCACTGCTCTGCTGACAGTCATCAGGGTTCAAGGTCTTATTTTCTGTTTTGTTCAGACAGAAAGGGGTAAACAAAAAGAAAAATGGCAGCACCAGCTCATTAATCTAAGCTGAGGTGATTCCACTTGATTCCCAGTGAAGGACATCATGTGAGAGGGCCGTGACGCAGGCTTCTTCTCTGCATTCACAGCAGTATAGAAAAGGGGGAGAGTGTGATTGGAGGTGGAGGAGAGGGGGGAGTGTGGGTAAAAAGTGGTGGTGGTGGTGGTGGTGGTGGTGGTGGTGGTGGTGGGGGGGGTGTCCCTACACAAAGCTGTCCCATCCCTATTCATCTCACGCTAATGGCAAAACAACACAGTGATTGTTCCTGGGGAGCAACGGTGCTAACTGAAAACGCGAACGGGAACAAACAGCATGTTGTTCCCGTGGGGTGCTGCACTACGTAGATGTCAGATAATTAGCCCCCCACCCACCCCTTTCTACCCCACAGGCCCCAGTGTGCACTCATCTAACACCCTCCCACCTCTCACATCGCCCCCGCTAAGTCTGAGAATACCTGTGTCGCACATTTTCTACCCGATTCACCAATAACTAACTTTTTACGACGTGCTTAAGTGCTGCACGGCAGTGGATAAATCCTGAACGGATCAAGACTGACGAAGAAGAGCTGGAAAGAAGGATGACAGCGGTACAAAGAAAGTGAGGAAAAATGTGGAAAAAAGTGGAATGTTTAGGGAGAAGAGAGACGATGGATGACAAGGAGGAGAGTTGTTTTCGGGAGAAAAAAAAAAAAGGCTAAAGGCTAAAATGTGAAGATGCTGGTTCGGACGCTGACATCACCGTCTGCGATCAACCAGTCTGCATTTTATACAAATCACTCGTCACCGCTCTTTTACTGAAAACAATGCAAGTGCAAATTCAATTCACCTTGTGGCCTAAAAGAGTCGGACTCTTTAACAAAGGCTGAAAGAAAGACAGACGAGAAGAAGTATTCAAAATAAAAACAAACAAGTTTTAGATCGTGTTTTAGTGTGCAAAGAGTTAAAAACAACCTCAAGGCTAATCCTCTCTAGCAGTTTTTTTTCTCCCTGTCCGGCCCGTCCTCATGCTATCCTCTCTCTCCTGCTTTCTTCCCTCCCTCCTTCTCTCTTTCACCCTGCCAAAAATCATCGGACAGGAAAGGGGGGATTAAGTTTTTCCTACCTTGCTGAACAAAGAGCACACAGAGTGGCCAAGGGCTGCAGCTTTCCCTTTTTCCCGTTTTCGCTTTCTTTCTTTCTTTCTTTCTTTTTCTTCCTCCCTCTCCCTCCTTCCATCTTTCCGTGTTTTCTCTTTCCTTATGAGACTCCTCTCAGGTAATGGCTTACATTAGGGGGACCACACAGCTACAAAAGCGGACTCGCAGGGCCTTTGTGCGCACTAAACCAGCAGATCGGTTTTAATCTTGTTAAAATCGATGGCTGTCAGTCCGTATCTGCATCCCATAACCTAAAGCTGCGCTGGGCAGGATTTTTATGTAAAGAACTCCTCTGCTATCAGGATAAATCACAAAGTGTGTGTGGCTGTGTGTGTGTGTGTGTGTGTGTGTGTGTGTGTACCGAAGTCCTCCCATCACTGCTGACTGAGATTTGCCGAACTTTGAATACAAACTGTCCTAAAAAAGCGGCAAGTGAGCGCACCATCCAAACAAAGTCAGACTCTTCAGTGATTTAAGTTTTGCTTGTACCTTTTAAATCATTTGGTGTGATTCAGTCACGTACAGGCTAAGCTTTTTGGTGGCACATTACAGGAATTCTGGGTACTGTTGTTCCAATTTGTCTTTTGCTGCAATCTGGACTCGCCAAGATGACAAAATTTGCTTCAAAATGCCACTACTTGTATATTTTTTTGTCTCCATGCAAGCTTTATGTTCCTGCACTCCAGGCATCTTTGAACACACACAAAAAAATCTGACCTCCATTGCTGTATTTCCTTAGGTAACCTTCAAGATGGCCTCCCCTTGCCCTGTCCAAGCTTCCAAACCTCACTAATTCTACTCCCTGCAAGCACAGCCCGGGCATACAGCGTGCTTCGTTTAAGGATTAGCTCCCTAAATTAGATTATCTAATGGCATCTTAATGGATTGCTGACCCATTTCCTGCACAATGGCAACATGCAAGTCTGGCAGCATTTTAATTTGGGGGCTAGTACTGAAGAGGCATTGCACAGCGCTCAGTTTAAAGGGCAAGCGAGATAAAAGAGAAATCTGACTGATTCCATCTATATGTTTACGTGAATAATCCATCAAAGAGGGGGGTGGGGGGTAAAAAAAAGTAGAATGGAATTACCATCCCCATCTTCGTAATAAAATTAAATAAATTCAGTTGGGATCTATTTTATCTGTGCTCATTACTGTACACTCACATGGAGAAAAGAGGAGGAGTTAGGTGGTGTGTGAGTCAAGTAAGAGACCTCGAGCTGCTGTGGGGGACATTTTTTCTCTGCTACCTCCACTGGCCTATTAGGAGGCCTATTGAAGGGGGTTCTGCTGCGTGCATGTGTGTTTGCAAAGGAGTTTGTAACTTCAGCGGGCACAAAATGAGCTACACACACACACACATACACACTCACACACAGATGATCTACACTTGCATGGAAAAGGGGAAAAGGGAGACGTTAACAGGAAAAGGCTTAGCTCAGCTTGCTCGCCCTGCCATGGTGAAATGGTTCCCCCCAGAGAGGGAGAGATACAGTATGGAGGCAGAGGGTGGGGGTGAAGGATGAAGGGGGAGGGTGGACTTTCTGTAACTTTAAGTTAACGAGAGCAAACCATGACTTCGGCATAAAGTCAAACAAAGCTAAGCTTGTTAAAATGTGGAAAGTAAAACATCCTCACGTGGCTGAAAAAGCTGACCTGAAATGACTTCTTTGATTCAACACTGTTGGACTTCCATTCCTCTTAATTAGCTTCATCAGTGTTTGTGTTGTGAAATGAGAACATTTTGTTTTTATTGGGTGTGAATCAAAAAGGAGAGCTATGTTTCAAAACCCGGGTCAAATTTGAAACAAATAAAGCTCTGCAAAATCACACAAATATCTCTTAAGCATAAATACAAAGCACTATTGTGCAGAAAAATTCTGTCAGATAAAATAAACCAATCCTAAAATACAGCTCAAAAAAATCCAAAGCTCAGAGTAAAAAAAACCAAAAAACTAAAAATCTGACAAGGTAAAAACACTTAATTAATGGGAAAGGTGGCAAAAAAAAATGCAAAAGAGAAAAACAGATGAGGGAACAGAGAGATGCATCTCTATGGCCGACTACATTAACAATAACAGCCATTAGATAAATTAGATTCATATGTGAGATAATATGTGACATGTGAATTTCTAAACTGTAAGAAAACCATTTATTATATTGGTGTTACTAACTGGAGCTTGCATGTGTGTGTTCGTGTGGTGCGACAGAGAGAGACAGAGAGAGACGGCATGAAAGAATGAAAAGGTTACCTTTGCCAAGTAATCCCCAAAGTGTCGTCAGTGGCACTGGGGCCATAATGCCTGCCGTTTTGAGTCACGCTCCAGTCACACTTCCTCAGCTGTCAATTGAAACCTAGCAGTCAGATCACTGGGCCAAGACAACTTCCACTTCAGATTACAACTACAACTCAACACTGTATACACAAATGCATGCAGAAGACCCTAGGGCAGGAGCAGCAGGGATACAAGATGACTCCGAAATGAGTCCTAGCTGTTACTGACAATGTAAAAAAAAATAGTGAATGGAGTTTAATATCTGCTGGGGGGGGGGGATAACAGTAAAATCAAAGCTATGGATAAAACAGACAGAAAGAAAAAGCATGCAATCACAGTTAGTGGTGACAGCTAACCTGGAAGTAAAAAACTGAGTTAGTTAGTCACATGTGAGTGGCATCATATCCGTAGTTCATCTGTGTCATCCTTTTTAAGATGGTTAGCCAATGAAGCCATGCAATCCGCTGGATGCATGCACCCTGTCGATAATCATTGCTTCACTGTGAGTGCACTTTCAGAATCAAGAAGGAGTACGCATGCCCTCAAGCATGCAGACTTCTTTTTTCATTAGCTAACTGTTTTTATTGATTAGGGGGTCAAAATTACAATGGAGTTAAACAGCACGCTCACACACATACACACATGCACACGCACACGCTAACCCCCCTTTCCCTCCCCTCTTAAGACATGCCAGCCTTACATACAGATTACAAATTACTGCAACAAAAAAGCCACACACAAACTGTGTCTCCTTTGCATGCATTATGCGAGCGCATGTGTCGGCAATCCAGCTGAGAGCTATCTCTGCCAATACCAACCTAACCTTGCCCTGTGGTCAACACATTCATTTAGTAATGCATCGGGATAAAACTGCAGTGTTAGCACTCTGCGTGCAGTGGCAGACGTTTTCGCAGAGGCTCTTAAGAGGGATTTAATCAGATATACGCATACGCTGAATATTCAAAGCCATTTGCAGCGGTCAAGAAATGTGTTCTTTCTCCTCTGAGCACCTGGATGAACACATCAGGGAATGGTGATGGTTTCCCACTTAGGCTATACTTAAATACAGTGATGTGTTTTTGTTATGTGCCTTGATTTTTTTATATGGAGCAAATGCAAAGTAGTGGCAAGAGACAGAGAATTTAAGAGGTAAATCTCAAAAGCCCTTTCAATGATGTAATAGCCTTCCATTATAATACAATTTAATCTATTAGTTTGACTTAATCAATAGCTGCTGAATAAAACTGAATAGGAAACAATGCATCTTGTTCCATCCAGTGTTTGTATTCAGGGAAGGTTGGGAGACGAAACCCCCACACCGCTCCCGCGCTCTCCAGCCCTTGACAAAAGCTTGGAGAGAATGTGCGGGTTGGGCCAGACGCTCGGTGCCACCGCTCCTCGAGGGGCTTGCCATCTGTCCGCTGGCACCGGCACATCAGAGTGGCACGGGCAGCGGGGAAAAAGGGGAGGATGGAGCCGGGGAACGTTAGCAAACAGATGCGGGCAGATTGTGGATTAGGATCCTTCCTTAGATAATACCAAATGACATCTGATCACAGATCTTTCCCTGCGGAATGCTAGATGGTGGCATTCCCTCGAGGGGTTAACCAAGGCGAGAGATGAATGGAGGGTTTTCACACATTCGCTGCCTGGGAATCGTAGAGCAGGTGTGGGAGCGTGTGGTGGTGTTGTTTTGTTTGTGGGGTTTTTTTTTTTTCATTTTTGAAGCCTACTGTGTGTGTGTTGTGTGTGTGTTCCCAGAGACTTCTATTTTAGTAATGCCACATTTTAAAATAGGCACTGCTCTGAAAAGTAAATTGTTTTAAGCTTTCTTACCAAGTTATTAGATGACAAGGACAAGGAGGTCTCTCTATATAGGCCATATTATTAAAACAATTCCAGTGTTCCCGAAATTAAATTGCCTTTCTTCTCTCTTTTAAAAGAAATCAAAGGTAGCTCTGACAGTAGCAGAGCTAGATAGCCTCTATCCATCACACAAACAGACAAAGCCCACGCTTAAACTCTCTCGCCATATGCGTGTGACGTGTTTCCCTTTCCTACCAGGCCTTGCGAGAAACAGCTCCAACCACACTCAAAAGTGTTGGTAAGCCTCACGGATCCCACACAATAAACATCCCCATCGCCAGACGAGGACAATGACAGAGTATTTGGTGAAAGTGTTTAGTCCTGAGGGACTTGGCTCGGTGTCGGCCTGCTCGGCGAAGGCCAGATCCCAGGCCGTTAAATCACACAACAGAAAACAAAAACAACTGTGACAAGCAGAAGCATGATGAATCAATGAAAAGAGTGTTTAGAGTTCCTTAAGCTGATGTGAGCACTTATTCATCTGGATATAGCATGTAATAATAACGTTCTAGAAAGGTGTCACTGTTGTGCTTACCAATCTTTCATTCACTCTTTCCAAACTGCACATGTCCAGAGATATCTGAGCTGCTGTGTTTGTCTTTGCTCGGCCTGAAATACTTTTATTTTGTCTTGTCTTTGGATAATTACAAATAGTCAAATAAAAATAACAGTATTTTTTTATTGGATTATCATACTGTGTTTCTGAGGAGAGTATTTATATATCTGGCTGATTTACAAATCTAAAACAAAAAAAGGCCTTATAGCCTCTGGGGGCAAAGCTTTGGACGCCATTCAGTGGCTCACACAGCTCCGCTCAGACTGCTGCTGTCTTATGTAGTCACTTTGTGCCTCACTAAAAAGAAGTAGCAGGGCTACAAGAAAAAATGTGGAAGACAAACTGCGCGACATCAGCCAAGTGAATCCTCCCTCTCCTCCTCCCTCTCCTCCTGAGTGGAATAAAAGCATCCCATGACTGCTGACAAACATTCACCGCTGTATTTTTATTTTTTTTTTGCCTCGTCTGATTTTAAGAAAAAAATGGGGAGCAAGAAAGGCAGAGAGAAAAAAGAAAGACAGAAAGAGGAAACAGAGGCCAGCTTTGTCATTTTTACTAAACATAAAAAAAAAAAAAAAAAAAAAAAAAACGAGCTGAGGAGAAACCCAGCGATCATTATGTAGCCGCGTGCAGATGCATTCAATTAGTTGTGGTTGGAAAAGCCTTGGCCTGAGACCAGCGCTTTCAATAAGACGGGGTGGGGGAGAACACTCTCTCCCGTCCGACAACACCGCAACACTCCTAACCTCACAGACACACACAAACACACACACACAAACACACACACAGGGTGACCACATCTGCCCTAGGAGCGCTGCTGGGGCAACCGCGTGACGCCAACGCTAAGTATTCAGCTTGTGTACCGTAAATGAGTGTACTGATTACACGTGGTAAGTGTGTGTGTGTGTGTGTGTGTGTGTGTGTGCGCGCGCATGTGTGTGAGTGTTTTTAATGTAATGTGTGAAGGAAATAGAGCTGAGCACATTACACTCTCAAAGACACCCACATGTCCCATCCATCTTCTGAGTAGTGGCAACACAATGACAGTGAATTTCCTGACTTTCTTTAAAGAAACCTGAGGAAATCGGTGCCATTTTCTATTCTAGACTGTAGCATTTAAACTTTAACACAAAATGATACCTTCATCAATACTGAAAATATTAGAGAACATGTAGTAGTGCTGTTGAATTTAGATGCATCTGGATGGATTACTGACATGACGTGAATTCTACACTGCTTACAAAGTGTATTTTTCAAAGAATTTTGCTATAAAAAAATGGATATAATCTCAGATTCAGCTAATGGACATACTGAGGACATGAAATGGTGCAACATTTAAGGATATTTCAACAGTCCTTGAAAATAAGACTCAATCAGAACTGTTAATAATGCTAAAACTAACAGCAGTAAATAAAAAATAAAGAATAGCATTGCATTTAAAGCAAAAAGGATTTGATTATCACTAGAGCCTGCTATCTTTAGCCGTGTTGAGGCTCAGTCTGAAAAACTTGCTAATTTGTTATGCCAATAGTGAATGCTAAGCTTGACCTCAGCCTACGAGTACTCTGATCTGTTCTAGAAACGCTCTGATCTAACGAGACAGTTTAATGCTTCCAGCAAATCAAATTCAGAGTGCGACAGGCTTTTGCAGAGGGCAGGGATTTCACATCTGATGCGCGGGGAGGGAAATGGGGGACAGAAAATGAAAGAAAAGGAGGAGCAGGTGAGCTGAGTGCTGGAAGGGGGGATGATCTCACCTGTTGCTGGTGGAGGAAGGCGGGATCTCTCGGGCTCAGGCCTACAAAACGGTTAGCCGTCGGGGTGCCAGGGGCTGAGTAGCCTGGGTAACATGCCATCACAAGAATACAAATACATGCTTGCATTACAATTAGCATTTCAGGAGTGTAAACATAGATGTTGTTCTTATGCACACTAACTTTATGTCAGTTATATGTCTCTGTTAAAAAAACAACCAATAGTAAAAACGTTCAAGTGGAGTCCCACAAGGCTCAACTTTGGGCTCACTCCTATTCTTCAATAATTTTGTCAACAAGCATGGGATAATTTTTCATAAATCCTTTTTTCTACTGTTGTAATGTCTTTTTTATAATTTCGTCGTTGTATTTCATACTGTCGTTCTTGTTGAATGTCATATATAGTAAAGAGCAACTTAACACCAGCTGAAAATTTGATTACAAGTCACCTTGCTTCATTGATGTACATGTGTAGTCAAGGGTGGTGTGCAGTAGGTGATGGGTATTTTATTAGTGCTGGATAGAACCGACTCACCTTCTGTGGATGTGGTGATGGGCTTGGTGTCTGGCATGGAGAGCGAGACGGGTCTCACAGCGCCGTGGTGTGGGGAGGGAGCCAGAACTGGGGTGAAGTGACCTGGGACCTTTCCTACCACCTGACCACTGCTGTTAGGCTGCAGGCGGGGCACAGACGAAAACAAAACACGATTCAGAAGAAGTATTTTTATTTCAAATAATTTTTTATTTTGTCCAGATTTAAGGAATGTTCCTGCCAAACATTTGTTGAGTAGTTTCCTCCATCTCTGGAGTGTATCAGCTTTTGTTTTGGGTTATTTGGTAAGATGAGAGCAGTTGAGAAAATTCACATTCTGATGGTCATAAATTTACAAATATCTGCCACTCATGTTTGAAAAATAAATATACTGAAAGAGGAAAGATGAATTAAGGCAAGAAGCACAGGCAATCCAAAAGTACGAACTGCATTTGTTTTGTCTGCCACCAAAACCTAAAACTCCATCTGAGGACAAGCAAACTGTGTCCACTGACTTATGTTTACAAGCTCTTGTTCGCTTGTAAATGTGCAGTTGGGCAGATCTCAATAAAACAATACAAGCATGTAACAAACTACACTTTTCCACAACGGTTAGCACTAAACAAACTTAATGTCCTATTCTCGTTTCTGGGGAGCTGGGGTTAACTCCTCTTAACTGCTTTGTCCGCCCTCACAGACCTAAAATCAACAACAAAAGGTGACTGGACCGCTCACTCTTACACTTACTGCTCCTTCTGAAGAAAAGATTTTAGTACTTTCAGTCGCTGTGCTGTCACAGTTATTACTAAAACTCTGGGGGGCACGAGCAACAATAGATCCTCAGTCACCGACGATGGATTTCCTACATGATTTTAAACAATGATTTTAATGGCGCTCATAAATGGAATTTAGGAGGACTCGGGCATGAAAAGGGAGAGCTGCGGAGTGACCTGTTACAATGGTGTGAATGTGTGTGAGTACAGAGAGCGAGGCAGAGGGACTATATATATAGAGAAAGAAATAAAGGAAACTAGTGGGAGCTACTCTTTCAGACGGCTGGAGACTGTCTGGGGCGTTCATTTCGGGGCCGCCCCAAGTTCAAAACTCAAACAGGCCTTTTTGGAAAAGAATTGTGTCCACAGGGTTCCCTTCGATGTGAATAGAATGTTTAATTAGAGTGTAATATAATCTGCGTTAAAGCAAGCATAAAAACATTCTGGCACTCGTCCATGGGATTATAAGCGCTGTGTTATTTGCTGAGCCTCCCCTCCCCTCCCTCCCTCCTCCACCCAACTGGTCTTCTCTCTTCCCTACCGGACCCCACCGCACTAGCTCGACACCACCCCCCTCTCTCCTTTCTCCAGCACCCCAGCAGAGGGCCAGTTAATTCTGCACAAGAGCCGGGCCCCGGCAACGGCAAATATTTACAACCTTTATCATTCCCCGCGGTTTTTCTCTAGAGTAACAACCCCCCCCCCCAACCCCTCCAACCCCTCTAACCCGCTCCCTGCTCTGGAGATGGAGCCGTCTACGAGGCCTTTGTTTACAGTGAGAACAGTGGGGATATAAAACTCACATAAATATCACACGGCTCTCTCATCTATAGAGACGCCTGCTCTCTCTCCAACACACTGGCCACTGTGTGTACCCAAAATGTATAAAAACCCTGAGCTGTTTGATTTACTACAATGTCTCGATACAGTTTTGTATGTCACGTGTGACTGCAATTGCAGTGGTTGACTTTTTTATAGAGACATCGAGTTGTTTTTTTTGTTTTTTTTTGCAGGACTGCAAATATAAGGCTGAGAACACATTATAACGTTAGCCACGAGCATTATATCAAACTGAAAATATATCGTTCTCTGTCACATGAAGTGGCCCGCAAAGTTCTGTCTGGGGTTGCCTGCAAAATGAAAATGATTTTATTCACCATAAATTATTTTAATTAGTTAACTCTTTATGATAGCTACTTGTAGCTAATTGTAGGTTTCTGACCAATATTATTTCCCTCACAGACACAGCCCAGTGCTAAATTAGAGATGTGTCCATCCCGGGACAAAATACTACCACATTGTGGTCAGCTAAATGGCTAAAATGTCTAATTTGGGGTTCATAAAATGATCGTTTTTTTTTTAGATTTTCCAGAGGAAAGCACAGACAAAAAGCTGTTTTACAAACATGTGATTCTAATGACATAATGAATGACCAGGAGCAGGTTTCAGATAAAAGAAAAAACAAACAGAATGACGTTTCTCTACTTGCAAACGCACCAATGAGGCAGTAATGAAATAATGACAAATGCATGCTGTAATTTCTCTTAGGTCAGATGGGAATAGAGCCGAACAAGATAACAAAAGGAATACTCCAGGCCATGAAACTCTTGCCAAACCAGCCTCCGACTTCTGGCCTACAAACGGGCTTCTTCAAAGACAAAAAGGGGGAAAAAAAAGAGACTGACCTGGCTGCTCTGAGGGCTGGACGGGTCGTATGACGGCACGTAGCTCTTGAGGGGATCAGCTGGGTTGAGGTGGGGTGGGTAGCGGATGGTGGTGTGCGAGAAGTAGGGCGAAGGCGCCGGGGGCAAGATAGCCGAGGCCGAGAACTGCAGGGGCGAGTGTGGAGGGGGGCTCCTCGTCGATATAACTGCAAGAGAGAGAAAGAAGAGTGGAGAGGAAGATAAAGATTGAGTGTTTGTGAGACAGAGTTAAGATAAAGCGATCATCATTGATCTGAGAGGCTAAATTAAGTATCGACAGAGATTTTTCGACTGCGTTTATGAGGGGGAAAAAGTCGATTAAAGCTCCAGATTTTAAAGAGAGCTGGTGGTTAAAGTCACCGGTAACTTACCACTGTGTCCTACACCTGTTAGGCCTGGGTGATGAGGCTGAGGGAAAGTGCTGAGTCGTGGTGAGGAGTCCTGCGGGGAGGTGGGGCTGAACAGCGGCTTCTCTGGCTTCTTCATGGTGGGAGAGGACATGTCTGCTGGTGGGGAAAACACACACAAGCACACACAAGCACATGAATGCAGGCTCGAGGTCAGAACATCTGTACATGCCGTATTAATTATTCACACTCTTAAAAGTTGTAGAAGTCTTTGATCATTTCTTTGGGCGGTGGCCATACCCCCCCCGGTAACTGTACCAGTATAAGTCTATGCACATCAGATAATTAGGAATATTTACTGTAAAATAAGAAACCAAAGTGTATTAGTATGCGATTCCTTCACTCCATATTGACATTGTTTTCAACTATTCTATATACTTCAACACATTTGCTGAAAGTCAGTTATGACTTTTAGTTTTGGTGTGACTAACGATTTTCTGTGGCCCCATCTTGCCACCCCTAAAAAATCTCTGGGGGCACTACTGCTACTGCTACTACTACTAGTTGAGAGAAACGTGAAGATTTTGACCCAGCTGCTGTGTTGTGTTTAACATTTTCTCCAGCAAAATGAAATGAAATGACTTCACTGGTGCACAGAAACAAATACTGCAACTTTTTTTAAGCATAAACTCAAGGTGTGTTGCTGAAAATTAATCAAAACATTTTCCTCCAGCTCCCACTAATGCCTCCTTTTCTCACGTATGAAAGGAATTAAGTGCCAAAAAATGAATTATGGATAAAATTAAGCAGAATTTGATCTGTCTGGGATTTGTATTACCAAGATCACCCTGCCTTTACCAAATGCAGCAAACAATGGAAAATGCATTCTGCAAATTACAGACACGCAAAAGGTCAAAATCACTCCTAATCTCTGGAATCATTGCAAATCACTGGACTTCCCTAAAAAATGTGAGTCCTGTGAAAATTCGGCTTTTGTCATGTCTGCGCAGACAATTAAATCCAGTGATCTGATGCACAGTTGTAAAGCAGCCGGTCGCTCAAATGGGATTTAAGAATTTCAAGACCCTCACGTAATCTTAAATAGAACATTACACTGTAACATCTGCTCGCCTCGGCCTTACACGGTGTCTGACAAGCTACTGTAATTCCCCATGAATAATCCTGACAGCTCGGCGGAGGACGTGAAATTTGTTTAGAAAAATTTGTGCAGTTCTATAAACTAAAAAGTATGCACACAAACTCTAACAAGTTGCTCATTATTGCCACTCCACACTTTCATGAGCAATGTTCTGCTGACACGGCTGTGCGGTTTTCAATTTTCCATGGTGAGACACACTGTCTGAAGGGAACGTGATAACAAATAGATGCGAGAGGCAATGGCCTATGTCTGCTCGTGCTTCTTCTATGAACATTCATCAAGTGCTTTTCTGGTCTGTCTCAGATTCTTGGGGTGTATAACTTTCAAATCATCCATCTCTTTCCCCCTCAAAATAAGCTGTTGTTGATGCATTTCCATAGTATTAACCGCCCTATCCCTCCCACAACAGGGAAGGATCCACCCGAGAGACGGGAAGAATCACTCATCTCCAGTGAAAGAGAGCAACAAAGGTGGCTGGGATTCAGGGGGATTTCCCACTCTGAGGTTGCAAGAGGATACAGGCTTAACTGCTTTAGTTTTTGTTTCAGAGAGAGAAATACCTTGGAGAAGATTGATATCACTGCTTAATGTTTCCATGTATAAATAGGAAATATTTTCTGCGATGGAGGCATTCAGCTTTTCCTCTTCTGCTAATTAAATCCTCCGGAGAATCAACCGGACTGCCTCGGGAAATTAAACTGGACAATTAATTACCAGATATTAAACACTTTGAATAGTTTAAATAAAAAGTCCAGCCTGAATATGCACCTTCATATAAAAAAAAATCCCACAAAAAAAATCCTAATTCATGCAGTACTTTCCCAGAGAAAAATACAAGAAAGAGCAATTTCTTCCTCTACACGGAGAGGTTTTTGTCGAACGACAACCATGTGCGAGAAATGACCGCATGGCACTTGGGAGGCCTCATATGGGTTTAATATCGCCCCACTTCTCATTTATTCTCTCCTGACAGAATAATGGCTGTCTTTGGAGACTTTCCTACCCACTGCTTTCCCTTTCTCCTCGCCCCAAAGCGTCTAAGTTTACGCAGAGCAATGCTCTCAGGCCTTGTGCAAAGGGACAGGCTGCATTTTCGTGTACCCACATTGGGCTGTGGTGGAATCCCACCAGTGGTGTGTGTCTCGCGTATCATCTGGTGTTTTCCTCTCTCGGCCTGCCTACTTATTATATTGAAATAAAAAGAAGATGTCTGGGTAGAAAAACAAAAACAAGGAGGTGCACAAAGTAAAAACAAAAGGTTAAATCACTCTTGATGAGAAAAATCATTTTGTTTAACAAAACGTTTCCTCCCACCTCTGCTGGTAAAATCCAGGGGCAGTGCAGGCAGCAGAGTGTGGAGAGAAGTCAGCAGAGAGTGAGAATGATCCGGAAACACGGGACAGTGAGGCCTTAATTAAAAGGGTGACGGGCTCTGCTCTGCACCAGGAGACAACGCAATGAGACATGCGAGCTGTCCCATGAGGATCTCGCTCTCTCCCTCGCGCAGAAACAAGCATGCAGGACAGCTTGTTCCTCCGATACACGCATCTCTACTTTTTCTTTTTTTCCCGGATCCAGTAAGCCCTGTGTATGAGCTCGTTAGGTGAGCTTCCCTTCTTACCAGTCCTGTGCCTTAAAGGTGGCACATGACCGTCAAAACTCAACTGATGGGGGAATTTCTCTCAAGTTCAGCCAAGACGTATAGCCTGATTTCCTGATGAAAAGTCACCTGACACGTTTGCCCTGCGGGGCCAACAGCTCTACATGAGGTTTAAAAATAGGGATTTCTCTTTAAAAGGTGTTTCAGCTATCTGTATATGAAGAGAACGAACATTTAAACACTGGCAACTTGCATTTGTATAAGAGTAGAATTCATATTGTGAGTTTAACTGCAATGAAACTAATCAGAGTGCCGTTTTTTGTTGGATTCCAAGTCGCGGATTTCAGCTGGAACACTTTGTTCTCATAACGGACACTCTGTGTTGTGGGATCCAATGTTTCCTTTGTGCAAGCGACAGGTGTGAGGGAATACAGATTTACATTCAGACAGCGGTTCAAATGGGTTGAAACATTTATATGGCTGGCGATGCCAGAGGCTATCTCTGTCATGGTATGTATTTTAAGAGGGTTGAACAGGTTCATGTGCAGAGAAACCAGATGCAGTTCATCTGCAATGAAACGGGTGGCGGCATTGATGTACAGTAGCTTCTGACAAGGCTGAGAGTTAAAGAGAGTTCAGCTGCTGTTAAAAAACAACGTGAGGTGTTCGCTTTGATCACATCTATTTGCATGCGATGAGGGTGAAATGAGTAACGCTCTCCTGTCCCTCATTAAATTCTGTCAACGTGCTGCCGTGCAGCGCGCGACTGTGGTCGCACAAGGGCTGTTCCCTCATCTCTGAGTGTTTGTGGAACTGTATGAATGCGACAGAGGGTGTTACTGACAAAGTGCATCCGAGCCTGACAAAGCTCACACAGGTAAACAAAGGTGGGCAAATAAAAACAGGAAAATCACCTCCGTCTCTATCGTGCCAGTTTGCCCGACTGCTTGCAGGTGAGCTGGGTGACGAGTAGAAGTCAGGTCCTGTCGGGCTGGTGTCCATGTTCTCCTCCATGTTGACGGTTTTGGGCCTTTTGCTGTGGGACATGGAGAAGTTTAAGGTTTAACATAGCCAGTAATTTCTGGTATCACAACTTTCATTATTGCGAGATGGCGTCTGAACTTATTTGGGCCAGGTGTGGATGTGTGGCGAAGATTAACTTGCAACTGTGTGAAGGTTTAGTTAAAGGGACAGTTCATCCCAAAATCAAAAATCCATATTTCTCCTCTTACCTGTAGTGCAATTTATTATATTAGATTGTTTTGGTGTGAGCTGTGGTGCTCAAAGTGCCAAAAAATCCATTTTAAAAACTCAACAGCAATGTCTCTTTCTAAAAATCATGACCCAGTTATTCAACATAACCTGCAGTGTTTGTTGTGAGCAGTTTCATGTACAAACTAGTTTATTCATACCAAACTACACCCACCAGCCATATGACTGCGCTGAAGAAAGCGTGCATCTACTGCTAGCTAGTTGATGTTACAGCTCAGCCAAGGAGGATGCTATTAACATTTAAATCTCAAGCACAAGCCTTTTGTCCATGAGTAGATGCACACTGGATGGTGGGTGTCGTTTGTTGGAAAGAAAATAGTTCCTACATGAAACTGCTCAAAGCAAGGTCTGTGGATTATTTTTATTTTATTTTATTTTATTTTTTTTAAAGATATTTTTTGCCTTTAATGGACAGGACAGTTAAGTGTGAAAGGGGGAGAGAGAGAGAGGGGATGACATGCAGCAAAGGGCCACAGGCTGGACTCAAACCCGGGCCGCTGCGCCAACAGCCTTGTACATGGGGCGCCTGCTCTACCACTAAGCCACCGACGCCCCGGTCTGTGGATTATTTTGAGTAACTGGATCATAATTTCTGGAAAGAGACATTGCTGGTGAGTTTCTCAAATGTTTTTTTTTTTCGTTTTCCTTTGAGCACCACAAGCCGAGTGCATTCCATTATGTTCAAAAGAAGGCAGAAAGATATCTCCAAAACTCGGCAACTCACACCAAAGCGAGCCTGATATATAGCAACACAGGTAAGAGGGACTTTGGGAAATACACATTTTGACAGAAGATGGATACCACACTCATATCTGCATGCTAAATATAAAGCTAGTGCCAGGACATGGTTAGCTATTGTACTGACTAAACAAACAACACATAACATGATAATTATTTCTGTGTTAATAATAATAATGTACAATGTTTCTGCTATGATGTTATAATAGAAGGACATCTGTCCCCCAACTTTGTCCTAAAAGCTCTGTTGCTCTGACTTCCACTGACCTGCCGGGAGGGGAGGACAGGGAGCGGTGCAGCCCCACGCTGGAGTTCAGGTCATGATAGTAAGGTTGGCTGGGCATGTCGGCCATGGAGAAGTTTACCGCAGCACCGTGGGTGATGGGCACTGTAGAGGACACAGAGAAAACAAAAGAGAGACAGTTACGCTGTAATCACTCTGAAGACGAGAGCTCAATGTCAGCAGTGTTGCGAGATGGAGCGCTGTGTCTTTCCCCTATCCTCGCATCTAGAGACGCGCAATTAATTGCACAATAGCCTGACTGACTGTTATTGACGCTTTGTGTTTAGAGGCCCTGTGTATCAGATTAAGAGCTCCCTGTTCACAGGTTAACTGTCTGACCATCACAGGCATTTGTGCTGAGCAGTCTGATTAACAAGTCACTGCTTCCCAAAGTGGCTGTTGGTAGGAACATTTATATGAGAAAGTTTACTGTAGCTGCCTTTTCTAAGTGTGGGCAGATCTTAATTGAATTGAATTATTATTATTATTGAGTCCAGTCTTATGTGCCACTAAGACGACACTATGGAAATATATAGCAGTAAAACAACAGTGTATTTCATAGCTAAAAGCACAAAAAGGAAGCTATTTGTCGCTAAATAAAATAATTTGCAACGCATCAAAAGTTGGATGAGCTCCACATCTCAAGGAAATCTCAGTAAACCAATGTCACAATCACCAACATTTTCCTCCCCTCTCCACGCTGCAGTATAATACTCAGCAGTTTCCTCACACAGTGATTTACAGTGGGTAGTAGGTGTTGTTTTTCTCACTGCGGTCAAGGTGAGGGATATTGTTTCAAGGGAGGCCGGGCCGGTGTTTACAGAACAAAAGGAGTTCACCACCCATCCTCACTCTCTCCCTCTCCCTCTCGCCTGCCTCTCTATGTCTCTCTCTCCCCGTTCAGTGTGTGGCCCGCGAGGCAGCCTGCAGCTCGAGCGGTTGGTTGGTTTGGAGTCGATGAGAGGATGGAGTGTGTGGCGCCGTCTGTTGTGGTCTGAGGTTCACCACTGGCACGATCCCTCCGCCAGCCTCCGCCCTGGCAGCCCACTGTAGCCCTGGCAAAGGCCCCTACCCGCTGCTACCCATACCGAGCTGTCTGTGGAGGAATGCATCCGGCTCGAGGACGCTGAATACAAGACCATTGTTTTGATTTTTTTTTTTTTTTTTCATTCATGGCTGAGGATACCCCCAGCCATCTCTGTCTGTGCTGGTTTCTCTTTCTCTCTTCTTGGCTCGGCACAATATTTGTGCTGCCACTTGGCTGCCCTGCCTGTCATCTCATTTAATAATTTGAGCTTTGACTTTTAAGCTCACATGAAAAAAAAAAAAAAATGAAACAATGATGCTGCAAATCATTTGCCACACAGCACCTCTTCCAGCAGATTACCTCATCTTACTGTATACGGGGAAAATGTTCTGTCTTCACAAATTTACATTCACTCATTTGCCCGTGCATGCCCGTGTTTTCTGTTGACAAAAAATCTCGCAGTCGAGGCTCCTGTTGCATTAATGAGTGTCCTCGTCGAAAAGCTGGATTGCAAGTCAGCCTTGAACTCCGCAGCTCCCTTTGATGGACTTCAAAGAATGTCTCAACAGCCTGGAGAGTCGGGAGAGAAGCGCGATGACGGACGAGCGGCTGCTTAGATATCTTCCCAGGGAGTGACCGGCTGAGTGAGTGACAATTCCTGTGTGTCCGTCGACCTTTTTAAAATTCCAGCTCGACTTCAGTCGGGCTTTAGCGAAACCAGGCTCGGTCACATGAGAGCAAACACGCCGGCGCAGCGGCCATCTGGTCAGGGGGCAAATTAAACACTAAACAAAAACACAGCTTTTCAAAGGATTTTCAGTCTCTGAGCGTCGGAACGAGTGGGGTCTGCCTTTCAGAGCGTGATGTAGGAGACAGTTAAGACAACCTGGTCCATGCTCGCACATCAGAGACACTTTGACACAGCAAGTAAACAGAAACCAAGGTCAGCTTTAAATACTATGAGTTGTTCTCGGTCCATTGATATGTAAATGCACAAAACAGAATGACATTTTTGGACAATTTTGAATGTAGAAATTCTACATTTTAATAGTCAAAAGTTGAAGGGGATATGACTGCAGGAGGAACACGCTTTAAAAGATCATTACTCTAAGGCCACAGCTACAAAATATTTTCATTATCTTCTTTCTTCTTATCCTCTCAAATTATTTGGTGTATAAAATGTTGAAAAATTGTGAAAAAAATAATCAAAACTTCCCAGAACCAGACATCTTCCCCTAAATATTTAGAACATGAGCATTTGTCCCCCCCAATAAAAACATGTAACTAGCAGAGGACTTTTATTTTTACAGAATTAAAGATATTTATACCATAAATTGGAGCATAAAAGGGACAAATCAGTGCATACAAATTCACCAGAATGCAGTTTGATGGCCGAGGACTCCCAAACCTGTGTCATATGTCTACCCCCCAGTATTGAAACAAAACCTACGCCCTTGCTTGTTTTGTTAATTGATTATTAAAATAGTTGCCAAATAATTTTCTGCAGACTTGACTTAGTTTAAACCCCCTCTAAATCCAGTTTCAACTGACACGGACTTGAACTGCACTTCAGTGTTTCCTACAGCAGCGCTAAACAGGAATTACACAACACTCTGAGTCTAACCACAAGACCGGAATTGACTGGTATACACTGCAACGCACAGACAGCCAAGCACAGGTATGCGTCTTTTAAACACAGGTTATTGGGGGTGACTAGAGGCTTTGTGTGCCGCAGGCATGTTCCAGAGCTAAAGTACAGGAAAACGGCACCTCAGGGTGCCCTCAGTTATCAGAGGCAAGGGGACTGCTGGAAGAACAACCGTCAGCGGCTTCGCGGAGTGCAGACATGTCTATACAGATGTACACAGGCTCGTACAGACGGCAGTCAAGTGTTCTCTTATTGCAAAAACAGACTGGCCAAACTGGATTTACCACACTACAGTTGTGTGGTGGATTTCAGTAAATACACAGAGGATGGGATTCGTAGAAAAGCTTTATTCTTACACACTAAATAATCACCTAAATAAATCAGTCTTGTCTTGCATGTGAGCAAAACACAAGAACAGACTCTACGGTGTTTGCACTTTTATTACCTGACCTTTTCTCAGGACTGCATGGGCGTGTGCAGACTCTGATTGACTGACATCTCCCTGAGTCTCATATTAACTAGGTTGCACCTGTTAGGGCAGGGAAACTTATAGCCTCTACATTCTTTTAAGTACTTTGTGGACTTTGGTGTCCTGATGTGATTCCCAGCACAGCGCCGCCCCGCTTGAGCAGAGGTTGAATCAGTGATAAGTGAAAGAATACCTGAAAACACCTAAAATTATTAAAATAGGACAGTTGATGTAATGTACTTACTTCTGGACACTCGCACCAGTTCTGTAACACTGAAGACTCCTGATTTGATGAAGCTGTCTTCCAAATAGACTGTGGAGACAGGGGATACACAGAAAATGATGCAATCATTATTACTGTGATGATTATTATTTATCAAATACATTCATACTTTGAGAGTTAGTGATTTTACCTCCATGCTGCATATTTATTTGAATGCAAACAGACACACTGGGTTCAATATAGGTAGCAACAGGATGAGATTTTCACAGTACAATGACCATCTCTGAGAAGTATGTTATAATTTCAACGTGAAACCATTTTTAAAAAATAGAAGTATGTGTAAAAAGTCTGACAAGCAGTGGATGAAGAAGGGAGATACAAACACGAGTAGGTGAGATTCTCCTTCAGCTTATATATTTTTTTCTATTATCTCGATGAGCAAATGTACACAGTATGATGACCATCAATTTTCATTCCACCTTTTACCTTGAAAACGGTTGCAACTACAATCTTGTTTGGCATAAAACTGAAACGGACTATACAGTATATTCTCTCAGGCTGAAACCCATAGACAAAACCCTAATATCTTGTTTTCAGGTGCTCCACAATCTCTCTTTCCCCCTTTTTTTTTTTTTATAAATTTGTGACTTTTTTTTAATAACAATTCATACACAGTAGAGAATGCAAATATCCAGATATACAAGTACAGATCATCACACAGGGATTTAGGCACCGTCACCACACCTTGTCTTTCTGTAGTCGTCTTTATTTTGTCCTGTTTCTTTGAGACTTTATCTGCGGTTGTTGACTTGAAAAACAGTGTATCGTGGGAAGAAAAAAACCTTTAGTGTCTGTGGTTGTTTTCCAGTTAAGGGTTTAAATCAACTGCAGCAAACCATTGTGTGCTGTACGGTAAGGAGTGACAGGACAGGTGTGTGAGGAGTGACAGGCAGACTCAGACTCCTGCTGCTGTGAGTACACTGACTGAGGCCGCGCTGAGCCGCAGGCGCTGCCTATTTGATCAAATACACAAACAGAACCTAATAGCTGTTAATACTGACACTGTGACACTGAGATACAGTATCACAGCAAGACATATCCACTTCAAAGAGTCATTTACTGCAGTATTTTAATTAAAGACTATTTACTTTTTCCGCAATGTATATTCATTGTTTTGAAAGCAAAATGAGGTTGTTAAAACACAGCTATATCTTTCCTATTTTTAGAAAAGTACTTTTTGACGAAGCAAATTATAATTATAATAAATATTTTTTGCAGTGCAGCATTTGTTGTGTTCTGTATGACCTGTCCAGGACTCAGCAACACTCTTCAGAGGCTGTAAGTCAAATAAAACAGCCAGACAAGTTATTGACACCCAAATGACTCCGGCTCAGCTTTGATGCGATGCCAAGGGCACTCGAGGCCGTGCCAGAAAGATAGGCGGGCGGCTCGATTGGCACCTATAAAGCCTCATGCCTCCAGTGAGCCAACGGCTTTCGCGGGGAACTGTGCCACTGCCGAGGGCCTCCAAGGCCTGAGTCATTGGCTCGCTAGCATGTTTTCCTTGGCACCTGCGTCGGCAGAACCTGCTCTTGAGGTAGAAAACTAATTATACTTCTCGAACTATTTTCATTCCAATATCATGACGACACAGTGCAGGTCAGTCCAGGGGAACAACAGCGCTGTCAGGGAATAGTCTCTACAGCTGGCTCACTATGACACACTCAGCTACCAGCCAAACGTCCAATCTGTTGTAATGTTTTCACTCCAGATCTGTAGTGTCTCTGTCTTGTTTTGGGAAGATGACGATACAAATTTAACAATTTAATCTAATTTTATTTGTCCGCACCCCATCCAAAGTTAAAGGACAACTTCATTTTTTTTTAACCTGGACCCTATTTTTCCATGTTCTTTTTGTCTTTGTGACTAATGGGAATAAAAAGTTTTGAAATTGATCCAGTATTGAGCATGAACATGTGTGCATCATCAATTTACATCCACAAAAATTGCTTGTTTTTGCCACTGACCGACTCAGATTGTTATTCAAAGTGTCTGACAACATAATGGAAAGGATCCCTACAGAGATAGACAATCAATTACAGAGTAAGATCCTTTTTGTTTAACCAGAAACAGCCCCACAACGACTGTCACCAAACCCACCAGACCCCATTTAAATTACAGTAATTTTAGCGCGTATACAGGCAACATATTTTTAAATCTAACTGAGTGAATAAAGGGTTTATTTAGACCAAATCGGAGCTGGTGATTGCTGGAACAGTGGAAAATTGAACCAAGATGGCTTTTGTGAGTTTTAATTTGTGTGTGTGTGTCTGTTGACTCTGGAGGAAGTGTATTTTACAATGATAAAATTACTGTTAATTTAAATGGAGTCTGGTGGGTTTGGTGATTGCAATTTCAGGACTGTTTTGGTTAAACAAAAAGGGGGATATTTTACATAATGCTGGCAAACACTTAGAATAATAATCTAAGCCTGTCAGTGGCAAAACACGCACTTTTAATCGACATTAATTGGCGGTGCACAAATGCCACAAGTTATTACACTGCTGCCTGTTTTGCGGCGGCCCCTGCAACACTCTTACTCAACACTGGACCAGTTTCAAAACTTGCTGTTCCCATTAGCCACTTAGACACAAAAACATGAGACAATAGGGTCCAAGTAGAAAAACACCCAAAGCCCAAAGTTAGTTAGTTTAGTTCACTTGAAAACAACACTTGACATCGGATCACATGGGACAAAAGACATTTCACGGTATGCATCTGAGGCAGTCCAGGACAGTAAAAGCTTTGCTATTTGGACTGCAAGTCACTGAGTTCACAGCAGATCAACACTATTTAAATAAACTAGGTAAGTTATGGTGTACATAGGCCGCTGTACAGAGGGTGAGCTGCAGAGGAACAATAGAGCGATGACAGGAGGGAGGAGGGAGGATGACTGGTACTGTACATACCTGGAAGAGGGTTCTTGCCTGGCTCATTGTTACTGGGACTTCCTGACTGCTGCGAGTCTGCAAACACACACAGAGATAAGGGGAGGGGGCTTAGTTTAGCAGTAGGACAACAACATGTTATCTCACTGAAACACAGTCTTCTTCTTAGCATTGATTACTTCAAGCAAAGATAACCTGAGTGAAAGCGTTGTATCCTCTAACTTACAGTAAAAAAAAAAAAAGAAATCAGGACTTTTACTTAATTTCTTTGGCTCTCTTATTTACAGTTTGTCTCACACCTTTGGTCTACCACAAACTCACTGAGGTCACTTAAGATGAAGAAATAACCTCTGTCAGGACACTCAACAAGACAAAGTGCATTTCGAGACTGAGGACTTCCTGGGTGCTTTAATGTTCTCCCTTATCTACCAGTCAAGAAGAGCATGCCCACTGTACATTAAACAAGACAGTTCTGTTTGAACAGCATTATCATTAATGGGAAGGCAAACCGACGAAAAAAGCTCTCTGTCTGACACTGGATAGCCTAAAAGTTTTTACCGGCGGACCTCTGGGTAATTTTTCAAAGGGGCTGAGGGAGTGTTGGCGAGGGGGGGGGGGGTACAGAATGTGTTCGGTCCTGCTGTGCAAGGTACGAGCACAGAACAAAACGTGGAGAGAGAACAGGAGGGGCGGGGAATTACAAGGAAACATGAGTGGAATTCTTTCCACCGGCTACGGTGCGCAGGCTTTGGTGTGAGACGGCACGGACTGACGTCTTTTACCTCGAAGCCTCAATGGGAGGGGAATCTATCATTCCTCAGCAGTTCCTGCTCTGGTTGATCACTGACAGCCATGTGGGCCTTTTTCCTTCTGTGTCACGTAACGGCAAAAGTTGTGAACACTGTAAAAATCATAGTGAGATTCTGTGCACACAGTTAGGTGCATGTTGGAAAGGAAACTCAACAGCAAGGCCTAAACTGCTGCCGTGCCAAACAGTGAACGAAAGTGTCTGAGTGCTCCCCCATAATGATCCAAACTGGCCGAAGCCCACACATGCCCCGAGACGGAGAGGGCCGAATGAGAACCAGCAGTGAGATTATCATCTACGTCTTTAATGCGAGAGAGCCGAGACAAGAAGCCAGAGACAGTGAACTCAGATACCCTCGCCTTGCAACAACACCCCTTTTCCTGCCGCAGCTCTCATGAGCTGCGTTACAGAGAGGCAAACGGAGAGAAGGAAAGAGACGGGGGTGGAAGAGAAAGAAGGAAAAAAAGTTGAAAGATTTATCCCTTACTTGTTCTCTCTCTGTGTCTCTCTCCCTCTCTCTCTTGTTCCCCCACTCCTAAATTTGACTATTAAACAGCACTGCAAAAACAGAATGTTCTTGGCCGAAGCTCAACAATGACAAAGTAGGGAGGGAACAGGACCATACGTTAAGGAGAAAAAAATCCCCTCATTCCAGTACGCTTGGCCCTAAAAACGTACGAAATACGTACAAGTTATGGTCTCACAATACATCTCTGCTCTGCTTCCTGAGCACGAAAAAACATAAGCGTGACTTATGCTTTCTCATCTTGCAGTCCTACATTTTTTAAGGGATCTGTGTTAAATATCTTATGTGCACAGGTAGAACAGTTTAATACTTCAGTCAGGGCTGCAACTAGTGATTATTTTCATTGTTGATTGTTTCTGCCTGTTTCTGAGTTTACAAATTGCAGAAAGTAATAAAATATGCCCATCAAACTTCCCCAGAGCCCACGGTGACATCGTCAAAGTGCTTGTTTGTCTGAGCAACAGTCCAAAAAATTATATAAAACAGAGAAAAGCTGCAAATCTTCAAATGTGAGAAGCTGGAACAACAAAATGATTAGCATTAGTCTTCAAGTAAATCCCGTCATCAAATAATCATGTGTTTAAGATTAAGTGTCAGTTCATCATGTCACTGCTTTAATCTATATTATACTGCAAGTAGTTCACTCTTGAACATGAACATGGTCCCAGAGAAGCTTCCTTTGCACCAATAAGCAGCGAGTCCCTTAACTTGCCCCCTACACACACACACATTCACATACACACAGTGTGTAAAGCAGCTTTTGTGGGCTAGCGGAGGTTTGTGTGAATTTGGCACAGCACATGTCCATAAAGTGATTGCAGGGAGCTCAGTGGCCTTGTCTCCCTGTCTTCTCCCAGGCCCCCCCATGCCACTTTCAGAGTCATCCATCAGTCTAGTTACGACTGCCAAGTCTACGCTCGCACCCTGAGAACTGCTGAGAGGGAAAGAAACGGGCCAGGGGAGAGAAAAGAGCATCGGAGAGCGGAGAGGAGGTAAATGCTGCAAAGGTGCCGAGGGGAGAGAAGGAGCTCGGAGGTGGAGGCGGAGGTGGGTGAGGTGCACCGGTTCGTTTGGATCGGATCAGAGTTTTGTGTTTTAGGTTTTTTTTAATCCCGCTTCTTCGAAGGCTGAACAGGCAACCATGACAAAAAGAGCAGATGGTGGTGGCAATTAGAGATCCCAGGCAGCATCTTCCAGCATGAGGCCCCACTGTAGCACCAGGAGAGACCACCTGGATGACTCAAGGTGGGATGCAAGCATATGGCGCATCTGCCAGGCCTGCACCGGAGCTGGAAACACCTCCCCTATTGCATTACATTTTACCTTTGACCCGGGAAGGGCAGTTTCATGCTCCTTCATCTTCTTTCAGGGTGATGACATTGTTTGGAACGGTGCTTGCACATTTGTCAGGCTGCAAGTGTGCTGATTATATCTACTGAGCACTTAATTTTATATCTAATCACCTTTATCGCTCAACAGGTATTTAAAATAAAGCCTCAATTTTAGATCAAAGGAAGACAATTCTGGATTTAAGTGCAGATAAAATGCCTGTGAATTTAATATTAAAAAAATGCAGTTCAGAAAGTGTCTGAAACAAAGTAAAGAAGTGGGATATCTGGGGCCGGAGGCCTGGTATCTGTATCTCAAAGGTGTCCTGTGCAGAATCCTAGCCAATCCGATAGTCTTCAAATAAACACTAGTGTAACCTGTAAATAAACAGCTGCGGTCGAGGAGGCTGGGCTTTGCCCTGGGAGCTTGGCAGGCCTCGATCACAGGGCCAGACACCACATACACGCCCTCACACACACATACACACACACACACACACAAACACACACGGCCCTTTTCCAAAAACAACATTTCTTGGCACCCTCCGTCCCTGCCACTTGTTTAAATAAACAAACCGGTTCATGAAGGAAGTGAAAAAAACAGTACCATGTATGAATCAGATTATCTGCTGTTACTCAGCAAAGAAAAGCAAGGGGGGGGGAAAAGCGGCAGAGAGGGCTTGTGGGTATTTTGGATGTGTCCGTGAGTTCTTACACCTTCTTGTCCGGTGGGATACTTATCATACCACTGTAACGATTAGGGCAATTAGGGGTAATGGCAACAGAAATCTGGCTCTGCAAGAAAGTTTCTCAGTGCTTGTGAGGTTTCTCCACGCCCAAGTGTGTTACTCGCCTGGATTTTATAATCACTAAAACACTCGCACACACTCTCTCCTAACCCACCCTCTCATTTTTTGGCATTGTACCCATTCTGTTCCCACTAAATTGCGGAACACACATGCACATACACACACGGTGTGGATTAAATTAGCCACATAGTTTGGGAAACTTTCTTTCTTTTTCTTTTTTTTGACAGTGGCGGTGCACGCTCCTAGCCCGCAAACACTTGCAGACACGTACGGATACCCTCCACAAAAAAACTGTGCGCACGCGCGACACGCACACCCTGCAGATGCATACCGCTGTCGACATTTCAGGAGGAGAAGCCTGTCTGGCAGCCATTTTATGCCGAGCGGGGTTCTGTGCACATGTATAGCACTCTGGCTGCCAGAGGCATGGGTCCCGAGCCAAGACGCATTTCAGCAGCCCGGGGAGGCGAGAGGAGGGGAGGGGAGGGGGGGAGAGGAGGTTGTGTGGAGGAGAGGTGGAGAGGGGTGGACTCCCGGAGAAGTAGGGAAACAGAAAGAGGGAGAGGGGCAGAAAATATCGACCTAATTATGGAGCAGCTCCGATGCGTAATGTTTCGACAATACAGCTGCTTCTGAGTAAATATTTGATGTGGCCGAGCAGACTTTCTGCTCAGTGTCCTCCTGCTTTTCTTTCCCCTTCCTGCTACAGGAGACCAGCGCGTCCTTCCTTGGAAATGCACAGACGAAATATGTGTGTTTGTGTGTGGAGCGAGAGGTCATGCAAGTTTTGACAGTGTGCATAAATGACTGTACATGTGCTGGTATGGAATGTGTGTGTGTCTGTGTGTGTGCACTTTGTCCCGTGTCCTCCTCTGCTCCTGGTTTCTATCATTCACAGCTTCGTTGATGACCTCACACTACTCGGGCTGGCTTCCAACAGCCGGCAGAACCTGCTCTCTTCTCCAAATCTCTTTCTTTCTTCCCCTCACTATCTGTCTATCGCTGTCCCTGTGTCTGCAACAGTATCCCTCCTCCATTGTATCTTTTCATACCCGCCTCTGTGTATATCTACTATTCAGTGTGTATCTGCGACAATATCGTCTTATCCGGTGATAAGTGCGCGCTATATCTGTTTTCAAAATTTCTTGACTTTTTTCCCTCATCCCTCCTGTTTTTTTTAACACTTATCTCTTTCTTCCTTTCAATGTCTCCATCTGTGTTGGCGCTCTCCCCCCTTTGCCGCCTTTTTTTTTTTTTTGTAATGCCCCCTCTCTCTCTCTCACTCTATCTCTTTGTCCCTCTATCTCTCTCTTCTCTCCCTCCCTCGCGCTTTGTTGTCTAAACAAAGTGGCCTTTATCGGGATGAGCCGCAACCCAAACAAGCCAAACAAAAGATATGGGCGAGGAAATCTGCCCGCAGAAGAGGGAGGATCTTATCGTGCCAGCCATTGTGTGCCAGCCTGCCAACTGGCGATGCCCCCCTCCCGCCGCTGACCCCTCCCCGCACACACACACACACAAACACACACACACACACACACACACACACACAGATACACACACACAAACCGAATTCTGGCATCTCAGCCCCCCGCCCGTCATCCGGACTCATGCATGGCGTTCTGCAAAGGGCTGGCACCTGACCTGGCCGAAAGGAAAGTGATATTGACGCCGAGGGTGAAGCGGAGACAAACGCTGCTGCCAAATGGGACGCCATCTTGGGGTGGCGTTGTCTCACGAGGAAGCTGAGCTTTAACTAAGCTGTGAAACAAAAAATGAAATGCGGAGCAACTTTGTGGTTTCATCACTTTATCTGTATTGAGTGGGGCTGGGTGTATAACTTCAACACTTTTTCAGCACCAAGTTTGATAAAATGCCTCTCCTGTGACCTCTTCTGTGCATTATTGTGTGACTCATTATCAGTGATACCTCTGCATGGACAGAAATGTATAGTATTGTATTCCCTTTGACAAACTATGACTATGTTCCCCCGATGGTGCCTATACACTGTGTGACACTGTAATGATTATCTCATAATTGGAACAAGGCGAGTATTTCTTATTGGCTTAAAGGAGCACCTGGTAATCCGGATAGCTACCCTATCGGATGACTGCCACTGACGGGGAATGCAGGTACAGTAGGATGAGTTACACACACACGCGCACACACACACACACACACACTGAGACGAAAGCAACAGAGAGGCAGATAGAAAGTGAGAGGGGCAAAGTTGAAACGTCTGTGAGAACAATGACATTTTGCCTTCTTTTCTCCAAGCCAGACACCACAGACTTGTTCAATAGAGCAGGAGGGGACACACACACACACACACACACAGACATACACACACACACACACTCAGTGGGACTGTCAGGGTTTTGAGACTTATGGAATCAAGTGGGATCCCAGCCCAGACAAGAACAATGAGAAGCCATACAGTGTATGTGTGTGTGGTTGACTGTGTGTGACCTAGCTCACTTGTATCTCTCTGTGTGCATCTCTCGATGTGAGCGTTGCCACCTCGACGTGTATGCGCGCGCGGATGATCAGTGTGTGTTTGTTTCTAATCGGTGCATACTAATGCCGGTTAAGAGCGGGCCCTCTTTCTCTCCGCCGAGTCTCTGTGCCTTCTCCTCAGTAAACTCTCACGGCAGTGAAAAGAGGAGAGCATTTTAACTGAGCCGGGAGGACAACAGGCTCCTCATTGAGGTCACCAAACAGTGTGGACGGGGAGGGAGCGCATTCAGTGGCGAGTGGGCCTTGAACAAGGAACTGAATGGCCTGACGGATCATTAGCCACACCGGCCCGGGAGAGGAGAAGGAAGAACCTGGCAAGCACAAAGGGATACACAGCTCACAAAACCAAGGATGCAGATGAGGGTTAACCCATCTAAATTCAACTTCCCCACCTTTTAATTTGTGAAATAAAGTTTACCCACCTCTACATATACTGTGCGTACAAATCAAAAGCAGCTCCAAATGCTTGCTCTATGGATTACATGTGCGCACACACATTTAACTCACAGGCTGACATACATGCATGCACAAACAGGGGCACACACCCAGCGTCCCGCGGCGAGCTGATCTGTGCTGTACATGTGCGATGCAGTCAGTGGCCGAGCTGCAGACAAACTACACAACACAACGCGACACAGTGGCTCATCTGTCCCATGAAAAATGAGCAGGCTGGCCTCCAGTCAGCACACTGCGCCCCACTTAATGTTTCCACCTCCTCCCACTCTCTCGCTGTTTGTCCTTTACTCACAATGTGGCCTTTCCTTTCACGTTTTCTATTTTATTCTTTTTTTCTCTTTTCCTCTTTCTGCATCTCTTTTTAATCTTTCTATTCCTGTCACTTTCCTCTCACCATGCTGTCCAAAGTTTTTATCTCCTTCACGGCATCTAGCACCATCAATTGCAGATATGTCCATGTCTGATTAGCGAAGTTCTTTGTGCTTAAACAATTAATCAATAAGTAAGTAGACCGATGGAAAGAGAATACCTTACAATTTTAATCATCTTTTTCACGTATTTCATTTATCATACAAAATTCAAAGTGTTTGCTGGTTTCAACCTCTCGGGTGTAAGGATTTGCAACTTCTTCCAATTTTTGTTATCGTAAATTGAATATCTTTGGATTTGTGACTGTTGTTAAGTCAAAACAAGCAACTTGAAGTCTTCAATTTGGGCTCTGGCAAATTGTCATCGATATTTTTGACTATTTTCTGGCATTTTATAGACGCAACAAATAATTGATTAATGAAAAAATGATCAATAGAATAGCTGATAATGAAAATAATTCTTAGATGAAGCCTAAAATAGTTTACACTTGATTTTCTGAAAGTGTGGTCTCATCATTCACACGTTTAATCAGCGTCAAGTCTAGTCCTGTGAGAAAAAAGAACGTTGCATCTGCGTTGAAACAATGGGCCCATCAATGGCCAACCTCGGCATCTTTTTGGTATGCACCAAACAAACAATTAGCTTTGTTGAGGCGTAATTGACTGGCAGGACCGGGTGGCATTTACATTCGCCCGCTGTTGCCACCCTGCCATTTGATGGGCCGGGGTAAAAAAGAATAAGTCCATACGAGGGTGGAAGGTTGGCCACATCTCTCTGGTTCGAAGACACCGCTTTTTTTTCCACGGTGGCAAACTTCCAAGCAGGAGGTTTTTTTTTTTTAATGCACGGCTGTGAAGGGAAGGGAGGGTGGAGTGAGGACGAGACTATAGATTTAATTATGCATGCGTGTTTTCTCATTCATTGTAGTGGTGGGAAGGGGAGAGGGAGAGGGTAAGAGGTGGGAGGGTTGGGGGGGGACAGACCAATGACATTCCGTCGTTGTAGTCCTCCTCCTACACACACACACACAAACACACACACAAGGAGCAGTCTGGGAGCGAGCCGCTATAGGCTAATGAGGTGACACTCACCGTCTGGAGACTAGCCAAAACAGTCCATTAACTCCTAGCCAGTAGTTAAGAGGAGAAGAAGGAGAAAGGTGGTGGTGGGGAGGGTGGAGAGGAGAAAAGGGGGAGGCAGATGGGGGGTGGGGGGGGGGGGTGGCGAGTGGGTGAGGTGGGCGGCTAGCCGATGGGTTGGTGGGCGGAGCATGTGAGGGGGGAGAAAAAAAAAGAAGAGAGTCTGAAGTCTTTCAGGATGTGAGGGTGGGGGGTATTTCTGCAGTTTTGTAGTTGTGAATGAATCAGCGGGGTGGCTGGTAGAGAAGGGGCGGGGGGGGGCTATGCACGAGCGTTCACCGTCGGCGATTATGCTCTGTGGAGGCAGCTCTTGAGGAAAAGTAAGACCTGTGTGTGTATGTGTGTGTGTGTGTGTGTGTGTGTGTGTGATGGAGTAGAGGTGGTGGGGTGGGCGGTGGATGCCGCGAGAGAGAGAGGACAAGGGAGATAGATCCAAAACCCCCCAGTCAGGCAGACAGACCTTTGACAGAGGAGCTCTGTGATTCGCCTCTTTCATCTTCAGAACCCCCCCATCCAGTCGGATAATTATGAGACAAATGCACTGGACCCCTGCTGCTTGAGTGGCAATGGGCATGGGAGGCCAGAAACACAGAGAGAGGGTTCAAACCTGCACGTCTCGACTGGTCGGGGGGGGGGGGGGTTGCGGACGGAGGGAATGAGAGATGGTGGGGGTGTTTAGGGGTCTGGGAAATTCCCCACTCTCCCAAGAGAGACAAGTTGGCCCACAGATCATAGTTCAGGGACAGGCTGGTTGTGATACTAGCGAGGCTTAACTGGTT
Organism: Epinephelus lanceolatus; assembly: GCF_041903045.1. Lineage (NCBI taxonomy): Eukaryota > Metazoa > Chordata > Actinopteri > Perciformes > Serranidae > Epinephelus > Epinephelus lanceolatus. Next base: position 25,862,810 of record NC_135755.1, on the reverse strand, counting down.
TTAGCCGCCGACTTCCTTTCAACTTCTCACACACACACACACACACACACACACACACACACATTCAAACACTGCATTGTTTGTTTTTCAAATGTACCTTTCTGAAAAAGATCTGAAATATGCTCCCTGATTTCTGACTTGCAGCTGGCGGAGTATGAACCAGTTCGCAACGTGTTGTTTTATTAATATATTTGATGGTGCTCTGGTCTGCACTGATAAGGGAGCACAGTTAAGAACTGCAATGGTACCTACAACTTTATCTTGCACCAACCACACTTATACCCTGACAGCCTTAACCCTGAAGCAAACATGCATGCAAAATGTTTTGTATTTGACTACATATTTCAATTAAAATCAGTTTGCAAATCTGTAAAACTACTTTGAGTGATTTATGTGAAAATAATTCAAAAGATTGTGTAAATTAAGTAAGGAAAAGAACAAGCAAGAAAATAATCTCTTGTTTCATGTCAATAGTTTTCAGTTTTCACAGCTCCAGATAAAAACTACTTGCCTTTTCTTTGCATTAGACTCAAAGTCACTCCACTTTGACTCAGGCCTGTGTAATGTTGTGTGTCTGTACGGCCTCAGCCAGTGATGTGTCACTGATTGTCAGCGCTTACGACGGCGTCAGGCCTCAGCCAAGAGGAGTTCCCACTGGCGAGAGCAGCAGGCTGAGCCAGGGCGACTGGGTGCTCCCTCACAGGGCAAATGGCTCTCCTCCAGCTGGGCGAGAGGCCACTGAGGATCCCTGCCACCCATTGCCACTGTTTGCACTCCCTGGGCTCTGCCAAGCGAGCAGTGGTAAAGCGCACACAAACACACACGCGGCGCACACACCTTAAACTGGGGACGTGGAAGGAATTATCTGATCATAGAATGCCACCACATCTAAGACCAGATCTTGGCCCAAAACAGACAAAGAAAACAAAGCGTGCACTCATTCAGACGATTTTGCTGGCACTGCTCCCCTGGAACGGGACATAGGGTGGAGAAGGGGGGAGAATCAACCACAGAGTTTAATGTGTCATTACAAGCATAAAAACAGACTACTGACATTGCCAACAGATGTCGAGCCAGTTTATTTTTGCCATTACAACTCCAGTAGGGAATGAAGCGGCAGGTGCAAATGAACACAGTCTTGTAGTTTTCTTCTTTACTATGCAGGCTACTGTGCTGTTGCATCATCATTTCTCCTGATCTTTTATTCAGGGATGCATCATGGAGATAGGGCCGGTTATCAAACCTCAGTCCTCTTTTGGTACTAACCAAAATCAGTCTGTAGCAGAGTACAGACACCTATCAAGTGCCAAAAGCTACCTCAGGTATTGCAATGGCTGCCTTATCAAAGATTTTACAACTGCAACAACTGATCATGTTTTCATCTATTTAGGGTTTACCTGTCATAAAATTATTATTTCAGACTCCTCCTCTCCCTCCACATCATTCCCCTCACCTGACCCTTCCCGCCCACTTCCTCACCCATTCCTGCCCAGTTACACTTAACACTTGTCAGAGTGTCTAGTGTTTTGCCGCCTAGCTTCTTGCATTATCTCATTCCTGTTTTGCTTGAATTATCTACATTTGATCCTGCTTGCCTGATTCCCAGACCTGGCCTCTTCTGCCTACCCCTCATCGGATTTGTTTGCCCCTACCTTTGACCTCTGCCTGTCACTACATTGTCTCGTACTCCTTTTCTACGAAATTAGCTCTCGTTCTTGAACTAGTTGGGGTCAGGATTATCGGAAACTTGCTCTTATCTCTGGAACCAGCTCGCATTTCCACCAGTTTTGAGCAAAACCATTGTAATCAAGGATACATCATCAGCAGAGGGCGATGCACAATGGAAGTAAAAGATGGCAGCAAGATGGCGGATTGCAGTGATTACCTGTGAGCTTGTATCAAAAATCCCAAACTTTTGAAGATACAAAGACGTGGCAGACTATTAGATGGAAGACTCCATCTTCTCTTTCCAACCAGTAGAATATTACACTCTAACTGATGTCATCACTTTAGGTCAAGAAAACATGCTATTTTTTGGTTCAAGCTGGGAACCAATTTTTTGGGTTTCAAACCAATTTATTTTTGGTCAAAAGCTGTGAATGGTTTAAAACAGGGTGTGAGAACAGAAGAGGAACTTGTTCCATGTTGGTGGAAAAGGGGTTCTCACTTGCCAGTTTCCTCTGAAACATGTCAGGCACTACCTCTGTAGCACATGGATAAGGACGATACCTTCTGGCAAGGTGTAGACTAATCTTCAAGAGCTTTAGCTGTAATGATGCACACACCTTTCTGATCTTACTCCCAATAGTGCAGTAATGACAGAAAGATGTTTTAACTCTTTAGGGTGTATGTTGTTCTAATGCAGCAGGCTGATAGAGGAGCTTGTTGGTGGTTTAAATGCCGGCTGCCTGCCGCATGGCCAGTAAAACCCCTCCTTTCCTGTTAATGAGCCTGGAGACGGAGGCCCCCAGTCAGAGCTGGCCTGAATCAAAGCATCTGTGGGGATCCAGGCTGGGGGGCAAGAGGGTTTGTCGAGGGAGTGGGGTTTGGGTGTCTCCACTGGCACAAGACCAGGGAGCGAAGTTTTAGGGCAAGAGGGAAATTATGGGAGTAATTTCACAGAAACCACGGCTCTTATAAAGAAACGTGTTGGTGGTTCTCGTGGAATCACCAGGTAAATGTACATTTGGTGAGCCATAGATGCAGAGTGGTTTAAAAAAAAACTGCATCATAAAACAGGTTCTCACATAACTCAAGAGGGAGTGACAGCGGCTGTGCCCGCCACAAGGTCAGAGCGTTGGCAGCCATCCAGAGACAGAGGAGCTCCTCTGCTCCTCATGGACCCTCCAACTGTCTGGAGATATCCAGCTAACAGCAGTTAAGGTGCAAACCATCTTTGCTCTTTGTGGTAGCAGGTCCCAGATGCACAATTCAAACACAAACACCCAGAGACTCAATACAGTCAACAGCCTGTCACTTACCACAACAAAGCACCATATAATCATGACAAAACATCTCCATCTTACAGGAGATCAAAATGCAAATCTAATCTCTCAGGTTTAACAGAGTATTCCCTTTGCCACACCACAAGCGTATGATTTATAAATCATACTTAAGTGCATGCTAAGCGAGTATTCACAGCCAGAAAGAGAGTGAGTGAGAGAGAACTCTATTCCACATTCCTGGCAAAAAAACAGAGAGCAAATCTGTTCTGTGCTACTAAGGCCTGCTGGGGCAGCCCCCTCTGCCACTGCAGCAATAACAACATGTGGTTTGGCTGCACAGCGCCAGTTTACAGTGGGAAGAGGAGAGGCGCTAAATTAATTTCAGATTTTGTTGTTTGAGAGTCATAAACAATGTTGCAGCAAAGCATGGCATCCAGAGAGGCGGCCGCAGTGTTTGGTCACATGGTTAGAACACATTACATCAGTAGCGTCTCAGGGTTTTGGGGGGATATATCATTGTGAACTGCGAGTATTGAGATATTACAAATCAGATTTACATAGCAAACTGTGGTCATATTGAGCACACTGTATGAAACAAAAGTGCATAGCAGGCGTGCACGCATGCTGTGTCCTCCGGCATGGCAAGCCTGGTCCTCCCTCGCTATTTAGGGTGAGAATGTAAAGGGCCTTTGTTTCCAAATTATTTCTGGGTTGTTGCCAAAATGCGAGGATGATACGCAGAACAAAGACACATGTCATCAGGCCTCACCTGGCAGGTTTCTGTTTATTTGCAGGTACCTTGAATATTGTGGTTTTGTGAATACATTCATGCTCTGATAAAGTTAAGAGGGGAAGGCTTTCCGTTAAAGCGAGCTTAAGTCTGCCTGTCCTCGCTGCACTGCTTCAGCCTTTCCCACGAGGCTCCAGAACCATAATCTCTTGAAATATTTGCACAGATGACGGCAGCGCTCGGCTGTTTTGACATGGAGCGGCATGAACGAGATCTAGCAGTCACTTTTTCCATCACTTTTCAGTTCAGGAAAGGGAATTCCCCTTTTGCCGCTTTCCCCCTGTAACCCGCCCGCCCGCACGCCTCCCACCAATAACCATCCCAGCACTCCTTCCTCCACTTCCTCCAGCCTGCTAGGATTTGTCCACTCAGGGCCACACCACAGGGGCCTTTACACCCGCCTCACAGCCAGCTCCCACAGTCCTTGCTTTCCACTCACCCAAGCATGTTGTTTTCACTTTATCTGAGATGCCAAAAGTTCATTCAGTGAGATCAGGGGTGGGTGGGTGGGAAGGGCAAAGCGGGTGGGGGTAAATGCTGCAGGATGATGAGGAGAGAGGTAGTTCCTCTTCTGTGCTGAATATTTCTGGCAGAGTCGTCTTAGAGCTGCCAGCAACAAACTATATAATAAGTGGCCCCTGTTTGCATTTGACTGTGACTTGATTCCATCTTTCATCACGACTGTTCACCCCCACCGACGCTAAATCATGCTTCAGGCGGCACAAAAATATACAGTACACAGTCACACACACAGATTTTCTATTTTACCTCTCCTAAACTCTCAGTGGTGCCGCCTAGGAAGTGAAATGTTAACAGAAATATTATGCTGTTGTCATATGCATTGCCTCAAGGTGTTTTTTCATTGTCTACCCCCTCCTTTAAAATGGTTTTTCATTGTACTGTACTGTTCTTCCCTCCTACTGGTGACTCCTTTTGACAACCAACCAAAACAAAAAACTCAGAATGCTACAGCTGCATTCTAATTTAGTAACAAGCTTACACCATACCCTTAATCTATATTTTCTGCAAAAAAAAAAAACACTAACACAAATTCAATACATTATATTTCTAACACAATAGCTGCACTGAATCATAGCCACAGTGTTGCATCATGGGAACTGGAAGGAATATCAAAGGGCCACCACTGGAGCAGACTCTATAATCCCCCTCCTGGCAAGCATCTGCATATATACATCTCTCCTTGCTTACGTTTTTTTTTTCTCTTGTCCTGAGGGCCTGCTTGAATGTGCATGTAAAAAAAACACTATCTCTTTGCCGACACTGACGGCACAACAAGACTTGTTGCAATCGCGGCTCTCGTAAGGTTGGCAGCCCTGCAGAAGCACTTCCCATTTGCGGTGCGGGGCTCGGTCCAAGCCACTTGAACTTGGCAGGGCTTACCTGGAACAGCCTACCCGTAGGACTGCCACAGACTCTACCCCTCAGCCAAAGCAGGAGGCCTGACTGTGAGCTACAGCTGATGTCAGCCACACCTCCAAGGACTGCCTACAAGTGACTTCCAGGTATTTATCGAGGAAGAAGGAAGTGAAAACACAACTTTAGTTGGTTAGACTGCTTTTTTTCCTGTAAATATTTTCAGTTATGACATAAATGTCAAGTGTAAGCACTTATGTGGAACCCTTAAATATGATTTGCAGTGCAATATTTCCTATAAACCTGTTAGAAACTGATTGGAAAAAACTTGACCAAATGTTACAAAGTAAGTACAAACAGCACAGACGCTACAGCGCCTTTAACAAAGGACAGAATTGTGCATACAAGGTGACTTTTTTTATCATTTGAGAGAGAATTACACAGATCGTATGACACCATATGGAATTCTTTTTACACATAATGTATTTCCTTTGCAGGCGCTGTGAAAGGCGAGGCCTACAGGGAGTCCTCTTTAGGAGGAGGGGAGGGAAAAAAAAAAGCTGTATGTATGGTGAGGGGGGTGGAGGGTCGAGGGGTTTAGTGGGGCGGTCCAAGCACGCTCAGCGAAAATATGCCTCATGCACTCGTTGAACTTGGGGCCTGCGCGGGCTTCTCTCAAGGTTACAGGAGAGGCCTGTGCGGAGAGGAGCAGGAGAAAGAAACCATGCAGCAGTCCACACGCAACAAGGTTTACACAAGTTTTCTTGCTGCTTTCACTTTGAAAAATTCCTTATTTTCTTGTTTCCCACAAATGCTTAAACATGTGTAATAATTAAAAACTTGTGGCAAAACATTTTATAGGTCTTGTTAATAGTATCCCCGAGCACACATTCAGTCTCCGACTGTCACTGAGTCTTACGGCGAGTTTGCTCAGATAACAGAAGCAGCAAGCGATCGCCTTTGACACCAAGTTTCCTTCCCTCCTCGGAGCCTGCCGGGACCCGGGCCATGTATCCGCTGCCGCACCCCTGAGCCCTCGACCACACAAAGGTAGGAAGCGGCCGCCGGAGCAGGGCGCATTGTGACGAGGCCACTAAATCACCTCTCGTTTTATCCACCGCTATTTACGCACGTTTCGCCAGAGGAAACCATAAAGACAACAAGGCCTAGTAAATACATCTGAGGAGGCTTGCTGGAGAGAAGGGAAGACAGGCTATTAGCTAATTGAATGATATGGATAGTTAGGATATGCAAAGCTTTTGATATGATGCAGATAAAGCTGAAGGAAATTCACATTCAAACCTGCACAGTGCAAGCTAATGTAATCTAGTATAATACCTTTTACAGTTGTTACTGTTGTGTTAGTGAGGTGCAGATTCATCCATAGAACTTCTGAGGTCGTAGGCTGTAGTAATTTATCAGGGTTGGGGGACAAAACAAAACACAACATCCACTCACATCACACACTATATATCAAAAAAATAAAATATCTCTGACACTGTCTCGCAAAAGTTCAACCACAGTGCTTCACAGCTCAATCTCATAAGATTACAGGTCTGATTATAATGTGTCCACCCCTTTATGATATAGATACGATAATTTTAAAACCATAAATCACTGCACTGCACAGTAATTACATATGTGATGGTATACAGCATTTAGGACTGTAAAAACAACATGTCAGGAAGGAATGTAAGCATGGTGCTCGTGCCGGAACAACTTGCGTTTGACTTCACCCTGACAGAAAGGGGTCAAAGGGCAGTAGGTAGTAAACACTCAGCTGAAGGAATTGGTCACTTTGCCTTTCCTCAAGAATTAGCAGGCCATTAGCACCTCGTAAAAGGGCCACTTCTCTGCTTTACAACAGATTAGGCCCGCTTTCATACAAACAGTCCAAGCAAAGAGATTCAATGCTATCACAAGGAGTATGGAGAACAGGGTTCCAGCGTATGTAAGAGGAAAAAAGCCACAGAGGAATTATGTCGACATAGCCCACTTCAATGCACAGATATCACTTTGATATAAGCCTATGAAACAGAACCAAAAACATTTCTTCACAGTCAATCCCAGCCAATTTTCCCCCAAAACAAATTAGCATAAGATGAAGTGGGTCATTCTCATGTCTTGATTAAAGTAGGCCTCAGCTTTGCCCAAGTGGCCAAGCGGCAGACTGCAAGTTCAAGCTTTGCGCGCCGAAGGCCTTATCGGGCCTCTTTCGTAAACAAGAGGAGGAGGGGGAAAAAAAAATAGCCCCGTGGAACATAATAAAGGGAGCATCAAAGCAGCTATAGAAGAGAATCAGTCGCAGTATTAGGAGCCACTTGGGGTTGTCAACGTGATAGCTTAGATGTCACTGGAGAACATCTTCATGGACGTAAAGCGGGCAAACAAATTAAGAGGGATGAGCTCGCACTTGGTGGATTAGTTTTAGATTTATGGAGGCAACTTGGTGCCAGTGTGGAGCAGAGAGAAAACAAGTCCGTCAAAGCTGTAAAGACGTCCACACAGTTACAGTGACTAATAATAAACGACTGAAGTTAAAGCATGCAGTGCTATGTATGACTTATTGTAAAGTTATTTGACTGTGGAGCTGTTCCAACAAAGAGGATCTGAGGTACATTACAAACCGGCTCGACTCGACAGAGCACTTCACTCTAATGAAGATTATAACCTCATTTCCCTTAGTTAACCTTGGCAACTGTGGTACAGTCTGTTCTGTAAACTCAACTGTAAGGGTGTGTGTGTGTGTGTGTTGTGTGTCCTGGTAGCAGGTTATGTATACTGAGCAGTAGCCCTGCGGCAAGCACTCGCTCTCATCAGCACTTCATAAAACAAGGGTGTGGTGCAGGTGCCATGCGAGGAGCGTGGAGGAACCTATAGATTAGACTCCAACTGTAAAGGCCACGGAGTGCGTTTATGTCAGCGAGGAACGACAAGATGGTAACGATCCTCAAAACAATTCAGCGCCTTGATGGTTTCAGCAGATGATTTTCATCCCTGGCTGCAGGGACTTATACAGCACCAGGTCCAAGACACTCAGCAGCCCAAATGTGAGATGATGGGAAATGCACATGCGAGGGGTATTTTTAGGCCAGTGCAATTTCTCCGTGACACATTTACTGCGAAGGACCTCAAGAGTGATAACATGCACAAACCGCAGTGTGCCGAGGAGAGTGACAGCAATACTTGGGAGCCACAGGAGAGACGGGCCAATTAATGCCAAGAAGTCCTCTGAGTGCAGCCCTCTGTATAATCCCACAACCCACTTTATGGGGAACGCTCCCCTCTTTCGCTGATGTGTGGATCATTAATCACATTTCGTATCAAACGCCTATCCCTCGCCACAAATATTCATTCCCCAAACTCAGAGCTATGTATGTCAAATACTCCTCTTCACCAGAGCAAGCTGCTCAAACTTTCCACAATCAATTATAAAGAGAGAGGGGAGCTGGTTAAAGTGTATAAAATGTGTATTTCTGAAAAAACATCCAAATAGTTTTAAGCTGAAGTACCTCCAAACCAGTATTTCTGTGCCACCACGTGAACAGACTGAAAATACACGTATGAAAGGAGCTTGTCATTAAAAGAAGAAAGAAAAAAAAAACATGATGGTTTTAACTTCAATTTAACCAATGCTACTTAAAGCCGAGCTCTCAAAATTCTCGCTCAGCACGCAGAACTGGCACTTGAGACATGAAAGGGCAGCTGCGACGTTTGGTTTACATTATATCTTAGTGGTTTCCACATTGTGGCCAGGGGATAAGCATCGGGAGAGGTTTATCTCTGTCACAGTGCTCTATGGAATATGTAAACACTATGTGTAATCAGTGCTGCAGTGAAATGGAGTGCAGGGGGGGCGTGTGGGAAAGTGAAGTGCTTTAGGAATAAGCCGCCATCTTACTTCTTGAGCTCAAGGAAAGATAAGACATAGGAGGCAAAGCTGCAGAACCTCTAAGCCTATATGTTGGTTTTTACAGTATACAGGGTGTTTTTTTTTCAGTTGAAGGAGGAAACAACTGTGAGTGAATCCACACACGCAACAAAATCTGCAAGGTTTATGCAGCCAGTATTGTTACTAACTTGGGTGCTAACTTTCCCTCTGCTGAAGACCTTCACTCTCATCTGTCCTCATCTCCTCCGTCTCTTGGCTTAACTCTGTCAGCGTGTCTTTGTCCTCCGTCATCCACCCTGTGAGGCAGCGCCGCTCCTTTTTTGTGGAGGACGCCGGGTATTCGTTTTAGACGGAGAGCCTCTCTCCCGTCTAGAGCCCAAGTTTTAATATGGTGTCCAATCAAAAGTGATTAAGCATCGCAGAGCACAAACAATGCTGGCCCTTAAATCTCTGTGAACCCTCTTTCACTGGAGCGAATGAAAGAGCACTCTGTCTGCGGCGGCAGATGACAGACGTGCGCTTGAAGATAAGTCTTCTCCATGAGCCCTTATCCTACCAACACCCGCTGTCCGACTAAATAAAGAAAGAAAGAAATAGATTACAAAACGCCAAATACAAACAGAGTGGGATCCCACCTTGAAGGCATCAATGGGGAAGTGAAGGGTGTATTTTTGCAAGTAAATGTTCCCTTTTACAACAAAGTGCCTTGACATGATACCTAAAACCGGTGGCACCAGACAGGCCGAGCTGAGTGAGTGAGCCCCCATGGATAACTCAGCTGAAAGGAATTAGAAGACAAACGCAGACTCAAACACATATGAGCATACAAAGGCTGCAAACAAAAGCCTGTTAACGTACAGTACGAACATGAACTTCCAACAAGCAACAATAAACAACTAATACAAAGAAGCAGCTGCCAAGTACAGTATCTTTCACATGAGGAAGAATTACTTCAAAAAACAGTAAACTGGGCGAAATTTCCCGCAAAATCATCGCTCCTTGCACATAAATTACCAACAATCACAATGCATGATGTGTGCAGCATGTAACACAATACCCTGAACTAATGCATTAGATGCATGTGGTTCCTGCGAGGCATACGGCAGAATGGAGATTTAAGGAAAGCTGGATACCGGGGGCAGCTAACCAACGCCAAGGGGATACTGTTCTTACTGTGCCTTTTTAAAATGCCAAGGGCAAGAGTAGTGTTGCAGCTTACAATGACACCGTGGTTGGATGAATGTTTCATCATTAATATAATATGAACATGAGACAGTGTTGCCTAAATACAAGTTTTCAGCACATGTAATGCAATCTTACATCTGGTCAGCTTCCATTTGTAATTGGACTGACTGGAGGAAAATATTGGCTGCATACAGTCAGATCGAGGTTTAGCAGAAAATGCTTTGAGGAAAAAAAATACCTCAAATTAGATGTTTGTTCTTTATACAATATAACTGTATTAATATTGCTTCCAAATTATCAAAATATTACAGAAATTAAACAACAGTATTAGCAGGGGTCTATTAGCCCATATGACAGATCCAATAACCACATACACATGCAGACACACACAAACTTGAAACAGAAAGAAGCATATAAACATCATCACTGGGAGGTCATAAGAGGGAGGAGCTGGCGCTATGACAACAAGACATCAGCCGTCTGCAGCCTGCTGCCGTCAACAAGTCAGCATGAGCACTACCATCTGACTGGGCTTTCCTTACACTGCCCCCATACACTCAGCCAAAACTAGCTATTGCTGCTGCTGTTACTGGCTCCTGCTTTCAATTTCACTAGAGTGGGCCAAGTAATGGCTTCAGCATTTTGTGGTCTGCTGACACATATGGTCCGTGTAGCGATCTGGTCCTGCCCCCCCCCCCCACACTTCCCTATCGTTTTGGGACGTGCAAGGGAGATGTAGGCAGAGGGAGACAGACACAGCCCCAGGGGACGGCCACAGTTATGGCTGGGCGTTTATGGGTCTTGTTATGACTGCCATGAGAACTGGGCTCAGTCGGGCCACCACTGCAATCAGTGTGTTGCCACAGAGTGTGGAATCAAATAGTGCTTGTACATTCGTTCAGGCTTTTTAAGAAATTAAATGTGGAAAGGTGCTGTGCTAAACCTCTTGTTATCTTCAAAATGGCCCCCAGTTGCACAAGTGTTGCACTTGAATCTGACCAGATATCTATGTAGTACATTTTATTCCAGCTGCTTTTTTCTATCCACTGGTCGGGTGTAGGGTGAACAAGCTTAAGTACCTTTTGCAAGGATACTCTAAGGGTAGAGGGCTGGCCTTCCATTAACCCCTCAGTGGATGGAGTGTGAAAAATTGTCCAGATACACAACGAGCGACTAGGGCTGGGTATTGGTACATGATTCCTTTAAGGTATTACCCAATATCAGGCAGTATTAAGACGACGTAGTATCTGCATTTGATCCTTTTTACACCAGATAAGCAAACTTTCTGTTGCTGCCGTGTCCTGAGCGGCTCTCCTCCCTGCAAGTCTGCCCGGCAGTAGCAGCTAAAATCTGACACGGACCCATTAAACAGTCCCAACAAACTCATATACCGACTCCGAAACAGGCCAACTCCTTCGTTAAACCTGTTAGGCAACGTTAGCCATGTGATGCTAACAGTTATCCCTGTATCGCAGAGCTCACACTCCATCCCATACAGTCTGCTGTTTAGATGGGCACAGTGTATTGACAGAGTTGGCAGTTCAGCGTGCCAAGATGCCACCAACATGTTCAAAAGTATGGCTGTGCTACACGCCACTCCATTCATATTACAGGTACTGAGTGAAGTATCACTGTAAGGGTACGGGTATTGTCATTTTTTAAGCCACGTCCAGTTTGGTAAAAAAAATAGCGTTTACAGTAAAAACTAAACTTTTTCAACTTGTCATATGAATGACCACATTAACCTTCTCTTTATCACTTACATCACCACAAATACCATTGCTGGTAATCTGGCTACCACTACTGCTGCTGCTCCTATCTGGCTTCACGACCTAGATTAAAGGTTATTTGCTCAAGTCACAGAGGCAGCTCCTTCGGCTCGCCCTTGTTGGGTTTCCTTATCTGGGTTTGTCTGGACAAATCTTGGACACAAAGCGCCCATTTTGTGCTCCTCTCTGGAGATCCTGTTACAACGTTCCAGACACGACGCGGTCCACCAGCGGTGCCTCTGGGAGCATGGCGTTTTGGTGGGGCGGCGCGATTAGGTGCTTCCTCAACTTCAAGCATATGATACATGTGCACTCCTCTTACGTCTCCGAGGGCGCTTTTGTGCTGTGATGGGGTAAAATGATCGGAGAGGGGGGGGCAAATGATGTCATACTGCGAGAATTCAGATATAGCAGCCTCCCATCCCCGTTACCAACCAAAGAAAATATACGAGTGGATCAAACAGCGCCTCAGGATTCCCAAAAGTCAGTGCGCTGATTGCTATTATAATTGCATTATCCCTCAAGCACCTTCTGCCTGTTACTACTTGAGATATGACAGATAATTCTCATTGATTCACAACATGTTGCAAAATAATCCTGAATCAAAACATGAAATAAGTGATTTTTGGATTTAACGAAACAGTAAAACTTTTGGATACTGAGAAAAATAATAAGTTGTTACTTGTTCATGGTATTGATGGTAGTAACTACACCGATCCACCCAACAACACACATGCACGGTGAGTGTGTAGATACAGATGTCATGCCACAAGGTTGATCTAGTGGCCTTATTCCTCCTGTGCTCTAGAAGGACAAAGTACAACTAAGAGAGCGAGTGAGAGAGGCTGAGAGGAGGGAAAATGAGAGAGAAAAGAGTAGTGTTCGCTGACCTCATTCTGACAACAAGCCCGGGAAGAGCCTTTCCCTGGAACCGTTTCGCAATAGCACTGTTGTTTATACAGGTGGCGGGTGAGTCGAGCAAGATATGCAGAGAGCATGCATTTTGCAACACCTCATTATGAATACTAAACACATGCAGCATGTCAAATCACACAGACGCACACACACATACACAAGCGCTTCATCCCTCGTCCAGAGTGTAGCTTGAGTTTCGCTTTAGTTGTGACATTTGCACGGAATGCGTCATTTCATAGGCCGGGGCCAAATTCACCCTGTCTGTTTGAATTTCAAAGTCGAGTTCCTTTACGCGATCCAAGAGCTGTCAAACACTACTATCCTCGGGTAACGTCCAGTGAGTGCTCGCCTCCTGGAACGGAGGCCTCTGGTTGGCTCGTGTGTTTGGCTGCGGGGCCGTCTCCTGCAACAACATCCACTTGGCCAGAGTTCAACCCACGTGGAAGGCTACAATAGCCCAAAGGTGGCTGCCCAGACCATTGTTTATGCAACAGAGCACTACTGCCAGGTTAAAGGGAAAAGAGCAAGACAGTGGATAAATATGCAGAGCTCCTGCCTGTAACCGAGTTATGCTTTCTGTTAATCTGCCCTGTACAAATACAGCTTAAGAAGAAATTCTATTATTAAATTGCAGATTTTTTTACTCATGCGTGCAAGATTTTTTAAAGATTGTTTTTAGCATCCTAAAAAAAGCAGCAAATTAAAATACCCTTAATTCCGCTTCTTTGCACATTTTAAGTATTCTCAGTAAACGCAGATGATTACAGTTTAATTGAACATGTTGCTATGTAAGAATAATGCCGTTAATTAATATTATATTGGAGGTAATGACCTATGCTTTTAGATTGTGTTTGTTTCTAAAAGAAGTGGCGCAATGTTGCGGTGATACAAAATGGAAATCTGGCACGTTAACCAAAGCCATTTAACTTTAATGAAATCTTACCCAAACTTAATAGATTTTTTACGCTGTTATTTCTTTAACAATTGAAGCCTGAATACAAACCCATGCATAAGTTAATGTAGCGCCTATCTTATTTTCCCACTAACCAGCGAGGTGAACCAAATCCATTACATCTTAGAGAGAGGTGGAGGAAGAAAAAAAAGATCCACACACCAGCTGTTTGGTAAACATACCAAAGTAATTGTTCCAAATACCTTACTTTAACACAGATTAAATGCAATTAGAGGCTGTTTATCTAACCACAACAAGTCTCTCTGCCAAAAGAAAAACCTCTGTCATTGTTTCTAGCTCTTCTGCTCAGAGGCATTACAGCTGGGAATAGGAGGACTTGTTTCAAACGTAGCTTCCTTATGTACAGGAAGGAACTTTTATACACAAACAAAGCGTATGCTCACTGCATAGGGAGGCTATAAGGATGGAAAAAAACAGTTGCTTGGCTAAGGCAAAGGTCTTCTGAGGTGAATATGAGGAATTTAGGTCAGTGCAGCCGAGACATTTAACCAGCTCAAGCCGCTACAGCCTGGGTGGAAATAGCATGGGAGGCCAGGGAGAGGGAAATCAGTGCGTCACAGCTCCCGGCCCGTTTCCAGGCTCCCCCCCGATGCAAACAAGAGCCATAACTTCCCTAATGATCCCAGATCATGTACGCCTCGGACATATCCCGCCAATAGGGAGCACTTCCTCTTCACCTTCGACCTCAGAGTGGGTGTGCCTACCTTTGACTCTGTATGAAGTTCAGAACATGTAGGCTCGGCGCTAGTGCGGTGGGCTGAATAGTTGGCAAAAAAAACTCATCTATGAGGTTTTTAATGTCCCATTGTGAAACTTTAATCCAAGTATGTACAAAATCTTACCGCAACACTCCTAAAATCTGGGAAAATCCTATTCTAAGACCTGACAAATCTCTTAATATCTTCAATATTTGCCAAATCTTGATAATCTGACACTCTTCTTGCTTTCATTTCGGTCTCCCTGTCACACACAATTGCGCCGTGATTCAGGAGTCCGACACCACACACACTCACACACGCACACACACATTGTAAACAGTCTTTATTGAGACGTGAGTGCTTGTATAAACATAGCCGAGCCCTATTGAGGGTCCGGGGCTGGGTCGAACAATAAGAGGGGGAAAGTTGCTGGACGTTCCTCACAGACGGTGTGTACAAAATCCAATTATCAGAGCCACGGCATTAACATTCCAGCAGTCTGGCAGGTGACGGCTCCGTCTTTTCAGCCCCCCCCCCCCCACTCCACTCCTCCCCCCTACACCACCAGCATGGGATAGAGTCGCCCGGCAGCACCTCCACAATACACACACACACATGCAGCCCTCTTCAGCTCCCCCCTTCTAAGATCCCCCAAGTATTGAGACATATATAGAGGGAAGAAGGCAAAGAGTGGGGAGGCAGTTGGGGGGAGTAGTGGAGGGGTCCACCAGCGACACTAGTCTTTTCTTCAGGAGATCAGCGCGACCGGCCTAGCAGGCAGTATCAGTCAATGGGGCATTCTTCTCCTCTCTGTCTCTGGGTGAGAATATGTTGATCGCTGATAACGTTGCTTTGATTGCCATAATAGGGAAACCACTTTTTGTTTTGAGCGTTTTGCCTCCAAACAGTGTGCGCTTTGTCAGCCCTGGGTGATGTTCGTGGCATACAAGATGCTGATTAAAAAAAGGTTTAACGGTAAAACAAAAACATTGTTGTTGTTCTTGGCTACAGGGAGAGTTGATAATGGATTAAAATAAAGTCTGCGGGCCCCTCAGCGACAAAACCAACGCAGCTAACCCCAAGTTTAACCCTGCATTCACTGAAAAAACTTACAACACTAACAATTTAGACTTAATTCTCTGTCTTATTTAATTATACCCTCTAACTCCTGTAATTAGCCTCTTTACCCTTCTTTCAGCATTAAACCCTCTGGTATCATGAAGCAGGCCTTCATGCATCATTAACAGTTGTTCTTCACTTTACATACAGTACATGTGGTGTACGTGATAGGGTGCATGTGATATGCAACGCCTCTGCCTGGTGTCCTGCTCTGTACCCTTGTCAGGTCCTATATATAAACGTACATCTGGCCCCCATTCTGCTCTTTCCATCATGTCATCTCACAGAGAGGGCTGTAAGAGATACACACAGTACAGAACATTATGGTACAGCAGGGCTGGAACAAATTATTATTTTCATTATGGATTGATTATTTTTGACTTATTGTGGGATTTTTTTAGTCCACAAAATAAAAAAAGGAAAAAAATGTCCACTGTAAATTCCCAGAGCCCATGAGGATGACTTAAAATTGCTTGTTTTGACCCCAAAAAAAAAGGCAAAAACCCAAACAGAGCTAAACAATATAGTGATATTATCTCAATATCATGATAGGAGACTAGATACCATCTTAGCTTTTGGATAATGTGATCTAAATGTTGTCTTTTCCTGGTTTTAAGGGCTGCATTACAGTAGAGTGATGTAATTTCCTGAACTTGCCTGACCGTTCTATTATTTGCCTTTACATACTTAGTCATTATATTCACATTAGTGATGATTAAAAATCATCATCATCACCAATAGTCACCCCTAAACTATCATTGCAATATCAATACAAAGGTACTTGGTTAAAAATATTGTGATAAATATATATCTATCTATAAACATTTGGAAAACTCTCGACAATTTATCGGCTACTGAAACTAAACTGAACTTTCTTGTCGATCAACTGGAGGATTCATCAGCTAATCTCATCAGCGCTATAGTACAGTACAGTACATGATCCCTGCAGATTCCTTAAGCCCTGTCACCAAACACCCCGAGCAGGGATTAAGTTAAGAGTTCAAAGTGTGTGAGTGTGTGTGTGTGTGTGTGTGTGTGTGTGTGTGTGTGTGTGTGTGTGAGCATATATAGGTTAGTTTGAGAGAGAAATGGTCGGGAATGCCAACAATTATCATGAGCATTTGTGAAAGTTTTGATGTTTCATGTTAATTGTAATCAAAGAATAAAAGTACATTTTTTGCTACCTTTTTTTTAACAGAGCGTTTTAAGAAGCGCCTCTTGACAGTTTTGTGCTTTCACTCCAATTTTGGTTTCACCTGCTCTCTTTTCATGGCTAATAGTAACAAAGAACTTTACTTTGCCCCCCAACAAAACTCCTTTTTGCCTCTATCCGCCCCCCCTCTCTGTGTTTCACTGTCCTCTGCGGTGAGATGTTAGTCAAGTGTCTTGTGGCTTTCTCCACCCTCACCAGAAGGCCTGCGCGCGGTTAATTATTCTTGGATGGCGGATGAAAAAAGTGAGTTCTTTCTTCTTCTTCTTTTTTTTTTTTTCATTAGCTCAGCAGCGGTTTCCCATTCATAACAGTTGGCACTGGTTTCGCGCTGCCTGCCAGAGATCACACCCCAACCATTTTCATTTTCCTTCATCCATTTGTTTCATTCATGTCATAGATTTGGCAGGGGCCTGCATCGTTTTCCTGATGGCCGTCGACCCTTCAACACCCTTCTTTTGAGTCTCAAACTCCCGTTTGTGGCTTTGTTTTTGCAGCAGAGGGAGGGAAATGTGGAAACAACAATTCACACTGGTTTGCATCCAAGTGAATTTGTCCTGAAAATTACAGTATTTCAGTTTTGGAATTATTATTCGTAATCTAAAACTTAAATGAAGATGCTTTAGCGAGGCCATGTAAAGCACTGCTGACATGTTCTTGGATGAGGAGAACGACTTCACACATCGAAACTTTTTTTGGGAAAGTGGATGAATATTTGTGTATGCGAGTAGCAGTGTTGGGAAAAATCCAAAGTTAAAAAGAACCATTAAGTAAGTGTGGGCTAACATCCCCCCGCCTTCGTAGTATATTATCCTATAAGACTGCGGAGGTAGTGAATGCACTGTGTAAAGCACTCTCCCCCCCACACTTTAAGTGCATTACACAGTGCATTCAGCTATCTGAGGCCCAAAGAAACAGCAGTTTATCATCATACAACTACTGGAAATATGCCCACTGACAGGAAAGCTATATCACACACACATACACACACATTACTCCCACCCACCAGTTCAGCAAGCACTTTGCTAAATCTATCAAGTGCAGCTGCGTGCATGTGTTTTAATACACGTGAGTTCATATGTGCATGTGAGCATCCGAGTCCAAACCCTCTGAGGGCTGCAACCCAATCCCAGAGAACACCAAAGTGTCAAATAAAACCCAGGCTATTTAGCGTCGGGAACCATGCATTCCCAACATGGAAACAAACAAGATGGCTACCGTGTCTCCAACCCAAGCATGCCTTGCGGTTGTTCACCGGCTCCCATCTGAATGGAGTTACAGGCTGGCTAACAGGAGTGCAGAGGAGAAGAGTCTCCTGGGGCAGTTGGCTCGGCAAGCGGGACCAGAGGATGGCTGCACCGTGGATTAGGGCCCCACAGTGGTCCATTGTTAATTGGGCGCCATGTGTGAAAGCTACAGAGAGATTAGTTTGTACAGCTGCTGCCATTTGTCATAACTGCCCTTAACAAGACACACATGGCAACCCAAGTTACAGCCAGAGGTTCTACAGAAAAAGGGGAGAAAAATGTCTGGTGTGCGTCTAATAGTTTGTGAAACAGACCTGCATAAGCAGATGAAGATGTTCCTGGGAAACACCGAGCAGACTCAGCTGGGATCCCATAAGAGTTGATGAGTTAGACCATTACTCATTTAGCCATCTGTAGGTCAACTAGGGTCATTATCATAACTGCTCAAAAAGCTATGTTAAGCCAGTAGGAATCCCAGACCGCAGGTTGCAAACAATTCTGTGAAAACAATCAGCGATTACATCACAGCCCTCAAATTAGGCAGGTCTGTGTTTTATTAGACAGGCAACAGAGATAACATGAGGGCTAGTGTCTGTTAGAGCCTGGTGACCTCTTGTTAGCCAAATTTCCTTGCTAATGCAGGCTACACAGTGAGGTTTAAGAGTGGGATGGTGGAGTAGAGTTATTTTTTGGTAAGAATCCACAGTGTAATTGTGGGTTGTAGGTCTGCGCACATGTTGGAGGCCTAATTACAATCTTGACTTAGTAAATCCGGAACAAGCTTTTAAAGCACCCTCACTTTCAGTTTCAGCCGGCAGATGCTGGAGCACTGTTGTTATTGAGGAGTTGTGGTCCACTGAATCTAAATGCAGTCTTTCAAGCTGAAGTGCAGGTGAGCAATAATATGTTCATAGTTTTCTGCATGTATACGGGCATGTGAGTGTGAACATGTGTCCCCATGCGTGCGTTTTTTGTGTCTGCATATAAAATTTTGGAAGGCTTTTCTGAAAGTCCATGCAGAAACTACCAGCTGGAGCCTTGTTCCAGTGGAGAGAGCGAGACAATTTTGGAGTCAGATCATATAAGCTTTTAGAAGGCTCCATGGTAACAAGCCCTGTTGTTCCCTAGTAAAAATAACGGGCTTCATTAACCATCTTGTTAGTGCTGCAGCGGGCTTTAATCACAGGGTCCAGACAGCACTGGACTAGCTTTTTCCTAACACAAATAGTTGCACAGTGGCAATTTCATTATTACTAAACCCTTAGACTCAGTGTTTAAGGTTTAAGTTTTAGGTGATTTCATTTGACCACGCTTCTGTACAACAAGTCAGAATACCAGAGTGCTGAAGAAATGAATCCTAAAACCTGGACATGAGTTAGCATTTTAGCAGTCCTGGTTCCCTCATCTCAAAGTCAGTGGGTTTTTTGAATGGGTTTTGGGTTAGGTGCCTGAAATAACATCCCTGGTCATAGGGATACTTTGTTGATTTTCAACCAGCTTTGTATCAAAACAGTGCGGGTAGTGTGAGTAAATGAACTGTGGTAAACTTCCCTCCATCTAACCAGTGCCTGGATATCCCTCCCTCAGGCTGTACTTCCGCATTTTCGTAATGCCAGCCACCGCAGACACAAAGAGTATAGAAGCAGGTTGAGAGACAGACCCGCACCTAAATCTCCCTCTCTCTCTCAATCTCTCAAACTCGGATTGAAATCCAATTAAATGGTAAAACTAGGGAGTGCTGAACATATATAAATCGAGATTATGTTACTGTATTGCCGATTTAATAATATAATAATAGTATATTTAATAATATAATTTTTTCAGAAACATATTTTAGTGCCCTGTTTAGCTGTAATAGCGAGAGTTATGAACAGGAAGTTCACACTGTTTCCTGCACAGGCCAATAAAACTGAGATCAAACGGTAAAACTAGGCAGCGTTGATCAAATATACACCAAGATTCTGTTACCACATTGCCTATTTCACATTTTAGCTTAACAATTAACTGCTATACAAGATCGACTGTTGTCAGCCGGCTGCCTTTGTGTCAAACCCACAAGTTTTCTTGGTCATTTCTTGGTCTGGTCGCAATGCATTTTGGTAGTTGTAGGTTTTCTACCTCTTGAGCAAAAGCAAATGCCGCAGTCCTTTTTTCTGTTTTCTCTGGTCACGTAGAACTGATTTCAAAAGTATTTATGTCTTTCTACTGCATTGACAGCACAGCTTTATGAAAAGACCCTATTTCTAGCAGTGAAATACTTCTTTAATACAAGCTTAAAAGACTTCCATGTTTTGTTCTACAACATAAGTAAGTAAATATCCCACTCGTAAATACTGTAGGCTTTACGTGTCTTAAAAAACACAGCTGCTAATAAGTGGCAAAATTAGACTACAGAGCGTCATCATGGCGAATACAGCTTAACAGCCTTGTTGTGGTGATGATGTTAAAGTCATGCCACCGTGGTGTGATTCTTTTATAGCTTAATGTTAGATTTTAATTTCTGGCGATTGCATTTATGCTTCAAAAATCACAGAAGTGGTGTTCATTTGTAAAGATTACCTAGCTGAACAAAAGGTGTAAATATCATAAACTTTTCTGCGATAATCCGAAACCCAATGGGAAAACCCCACTGGCTTATTGTGGAGAAAACCTGGGTGATAACTTCCATGCCTACAAAATCATCCCTGCAGCACTCTATAACCAGCAGCAGCAATCAAAGGTTAGCCACTGTCAGAAATACTAGTTGCTAACAACTAATTACAAGGTATTTTTGCACATACAATCACCGTAGCAACAAGTCTATAGATAGACTTTGGACAGTACTGTGTGTATGTCTGATTTAAGAAGACAGAGTGTGACATAACTGATGTGAGGGTTAGTGAGGTTCCTCCAACTTTCCAAGTTAGAAATCCAACTTCACTTTGTATTATTGTTGAAATTTTCCGACCGGAAACTTGCCAAATTGCCAAATTCCCAGTGCAAGTGAAACACAACATAAGTTGCTCACATATTTATGTGGAAATCTCTAAAGAAACGTGTGGGAAAGGTGTATTTCTTTCCCTTTCATTCACTGTTTGTTGTTTTAATGACTTGATGTAAAGAGGCACTATGTAAACCAGCTCTGTCTGTCACAATGGAGGAAGTAACTCTGTAGAAAATCTGTAACACCTGCTGGTTAGGTGATCCTGAGATATGAGATTTTCATGTTGTTCCTGCCAACAAGGTGTCCATATTTCCTCTCCTCCTGTCATCCCTCTATATGGCTCGCTTTAATCACATACAGCCCCACTGCTCAAACATGCTGCCTGTCATAAAAGACTGCATGTTTATGTAAGTGCTAAAAATGTAAATGACTTATTTTCCCACTCTCCTTGCCTTCTCTGCCTGTTCTATAACTTTTCTTACTGTATGGGTCGATAAAAACAAACAACCATACTGGGGGTTGTATTGTTTATTACATTAACTATATGGCTCTTCTGTTGATCAAGAGTTAGTTTCTAAAATTGGGAGCTTTTTTGAGAAGTGAACCTGACATATGTGAGGGAGGAGTGGAAGCTCTTTTGGCTCGCTTTGACAACTCAATGGGGCGCTGATGAATCCGTCCCAAGCAGGCCATTCCCAAGCCCCAGACACCATATCCCCTCTTTGACCTGCTGCACTGACATTAGAAAGAAATCCTCTGGGGGATTCGCCCCACCACCCCAAACAGCAACACGCCCACCCAAAAGTACATTTTGCCCAGCACTGCTATGGCGGGCCTTTCTTTTTCTGTCCCGCTCAGGTCTTGTCGAGCCGTCACAGTGATGGGCTGTACTGTACCGCCAGACAAAAGAAGAGACAACCATCACTCTGGGCCGCTGATCGGCCCTGTCTGGACTGAAAAGACTTTGATGGGGCAAAGCAGGGTGGGGGGAGCTGCACAGAGAAGTTAGTGTCTCCTGGGCAACCACTCTGATTGTCTGCCCCTGCCCAAAGTTCCCCATCACACCCCACCTACTACCCCTTCCCATTTTTTCTTCCCTTCATTGGTTGTTCACAAGGCTCCTTCCTGGGTGAAGGGGACTGGCTTTTGCATGAAAGTCTCAGTCTGGTACTTGAGGGTTCTTTTCTCCTGGTTGACTTCAAAAAACGGGAGGTCAACAAACATCTTCACAGGAATCCTCCTCTCTGAGCCTTCTCAGCCATCTTTCCACTACAGACTCTGCTGTCTAGCATGCCCACTTCAGCAGATGGGACAACAGCAAGTTTTTGCTAGTGCGATGGTAAAAAAGAGAGCAACTGGATGGAGAAACTCAGGCAACAGGGAGGGCCTGCTTTGTAAGGCAGGACAGTGAGGTACAGTGTAGTGCCTGGGATAGGGGGTGAATGTACCCATTTGTCTTCATTTGGGAGGACCGGCAGACAGGGTGGGGGTGGGGAATCTATCCGGGAGGAGTGGGAGGTGCCGGTCCTCCAGTCAAGTGGCCTCGGGGGGATTTGAAATGCATTTGGGGTCCTCCACGAAAGCCTGGGAAAGTGTGGAGAAGCTGAGATCTTAACCATAGACTAATGACACAAACTGCAGTCCTTAACCAAGTGCAGCCACAAACACAAAATTAAGTCTCCTGCTGAAATAC
Source organism: Epinephelus lanceolatus (assembly GCF_041903045.1). Classification (NCBI taxonomy): domain Eukaryota; kingdom Metazoa; phylum Chordata; class Actinopteri; order Perciformes; family Serranidae; genus Epinephelus; species Epinephelus lanceolatus. The sequence goes on along the minus strand of NC_135755.1, from coordinate 25,840,077 downwards.
ACAAGAAAAGCCTTTTCAGCACAATGCCCGTGCCTTAGAATGCCAAAGAAAGGCCTTGTCCCATTTTTTTTGACAGATGCAACAGCGTAAACTGTGACACAAGCAAATTAAACACACTGTAGCACAGCAAAGGAGGGGAGTTGTAAATTTAGTTGAGAAAGAAGGCATCCACATTTCTCAGTGGCCTCTGCTCCGAGTTGCCTTGTTTCCATGGAGATTTATGTACACATGGCACACAAAAGAGGGCCAAGGAGGTAACACGGCCTGTTTAAGCCTTGAGGTATTTGCTTGAGCAAAACCCCGCTGCTAATAACACAAGCTTCATACTGAGCCAGGCAACCTGGCTGCACTGCACCCAGGTTCATGTTTGAGAAAGAGCAGGAGGGGGAAAGAGGCAGAGGGGAGTCAGATGGGGATCACAAACGACCAAAGATCTGGGCGAGGGAGTGAAGCCATTAAGAGAGAAAGAAAGTGAGCGAGAGGGAAAGAAAGGAAGAAAGAAGCAAGCAAGAAAGAAAGACTGCAAAACATAAATAGCTCCCGGGTTAAGAGAAAAAGGATCGGGAGGACATTTAGTGGGAAGCGGAAATCAATAAGGCAAGCGGTGAAGCTGGGAGGGAGTTCTAAGTGGATTAGATTGAGAGAATGTGTTCGATAGGTTATGGCTCTGACAGAGAGGTAGCCAGACACCGCAGGCTCTATTGCATACTAATAAGGAAGCCAGAATGGAAGCTGAGCACAGGGTTGTGCAGTTCAATCTGAAGAGTTTTTCTATATGGCTCTGGAGTCATCGGTTAAGGTTTTTCCCAGGAGTTGTATTTTACGGTCTTGCTGATTTTGTTCTGAATGTTCACTGTTAAAATTCATGTCCCAGAATAAAATTCCACTCAACTTCCAAAAGAACCAGTCCTGAGACTTCTTCCAGTTCCATTTCACCAGGAAAACTTAAAATTAAACACAGCTGAATAACCTGACTTTACCCAAAGAAAGGAAGACAAACAGTAGTGTCCTTAACGCTGTCTGCTTACAACAACTTTTGTTTCACACTTCTGGCAGGAACCCAGCCACCCTCTCTCTGGCCAAGAGCCTGGGCCTGGGACAGCTGTCATGGTCGGAGTCTTGGGCTTGAAGGAGAGCCAGGGAGTGAGAAAAGAAAAGAGACTGGGACAGAGAAGGAGTGAGAGAGTCATTTGGCCGGGCAGTGTGCCGCAGGGGTGATTCCTGATGGCAGAGGAGGATAAGGGGATGAGGGGAGGGAGGGATGGATGTTGTGCTTAGTCACAGACCTCCACTGTGACCCAGAAGGTCAGGCCTCCGCACTGGCCGCCTGACCAAAGCCTCTGAGGCAGCCGGGCGGAAAACAAGATGCAAGCAGCTACCCCATGCAGTGTGCTGGAGAGGCAATGGCCAGTCTTGGAGATGGGGAACAGCCAGACTACCAGCCTGAGGGATTGGGGAGAGGGGGTGAGGAGGTGTGGGGAGTCAGTGGTACCTACTCCCCCTCACTTAGGCCAGTGAACCAAGAGACCACCAGCCAGACCAGAAGCAGTGGCGGGGGAGTGGAGACAAACAGTTGCCAAGAGGCCACCGGTGATCTCGCGACCGCCGCGGTTTGACCCCGATTGAGGAGGTCAACAAGGGGGGCTTAGGGAGCAGCTCCCCTCGCCTCCTCCCCTGACCACCACCAACCCCCCCTGGGCAAAAAGTCTTCCTCCTCCACGTGCCCTGGGCCCACAACAGCGCGTTTTCACTGATCTGTTTTGCTCAATTAAACTTCAGAGGACACCCTGCCACATCTCTTTGAAAAGGTCATGACCCCGGGGGCAGAGGTTAAGTCTGCCGCTCGTAAAACAAGGTCTCCATTAACATGGCAGCATGTATTCAGAGGTAATCCATCCATTTCCACAAACTATCATGACCGTGTGAAAAAAAAGTTACGTTACTGCATGTGTGTGTGTGTGGGGGGGGGGGGGAGTCAAGGTAATGATGTTTTATGGCCGTGTTAACTTTCAGCACCAGAGTAATGGGAAAACTGCTTGACCTTGACTTCTTTAGTCTCCCATTGGACTACCTCAGCAAATCCTCTTCTGTCTGCTTAGAGGGCGATGACAACTTTTAAAATACTCTTCGCAATAATTTCTAATATCGACTATCATCCCTACTTTATTCCTCTTGAGTACAGCTTGCTGAATTCATTTATAATTAATTCAGACATCATTTCTACAAGATTTTCCAAGATTCCTCCAAATTCCTGAATTGGTTTGCTTGTTTATCTTTATCACATATTTTTCAAATCATTTTATTTCCATATTTAAGTAATTGCAGACATGTGTACTACGAAAAAGACATTTAAAAATGCAGAGCTGAGAGCCTTCAGAGGCTATTTAACTACATTCCTGTATTTGTTGCGGAAATAGTGATGCGCAGCTTAACAAAGCCAAATACAAACGAGGCCTACAGTATCCTAACGTGTCCTAACATGACCATTATCTGCATGCCTTGTTACAACTATTCCATCAAGCTGTCAAACTGGATATGCAAAATATGAATCCAGGTGGGGAGAGGCGATGATTCAAAGAAGAAGAAAAAAAAAGGCACTTGTTTTATCAGATAACGATAAAACAGTGCATTGGAGTACAACAGCAGTGTATGTGTGTGTGTGTGTGTGTGTGTGTGTGTGTGTGTGTGTGTGTGTGCATGTGTGTGTGTGTGTGTGTGTGTGTGAGTGTGTGTGTGTGTGAGAAGCCAGGGCCCTGTATTGAACACGGCCTGCCAGTTGGCACAATGGATGCCACAACCCCCACTCCCAGCCCCCCAGCCTACTTCCCAGCGGGCATTCATCTGGGCATGCACATGGGTGCTACAGCCCTGCCTGGCTAAACGCGTCTGTGCCCCAGAACAAGGGGGCTGAGTGCCCTCTCTAAATTCACCCAGCACACTCGCTGCCAACCCGTCGACCTTTCTCAGGCAGCAACCCACCAGAATCAAAAACAAATACACTCTGAGCTTATTGATTTTTGCCACAAATAAAAAATAACTGGAAAAAACACTGTTGTGGAAATAACGGCAGCATATTTTTTTGTTATCCAATCACACAACACAGCAGAAGCGAGCCGCTGCCAGGTAGCAGGACAGAGAGAACAATATTAAAAGCACAGTCCGGACCCATTTTTTTTTCCTCTAGCAGTTCGCACAAATACCAGATTCTGTTTCAGACACAGCCGTTTGCTAGTTTCTTTGTGTTTGATTGTATGTTTGTTTGTTTCGTGCAGTTGCAGCAGAACAAAGGCGAGCGGCTTCCATTCTGCCACTGTCAAAAAACTTTCCAACATGCCCACTGCATTGCGGATGCCAACCAACGAATCAAAGGCATGCTGCAAGCAGACAAAGAGGGTTTGATGCCAACCTCCAAACCTCTAACAACCATTACTGGTGATTTGCCTGCCTCCCTGGCACAGTGCAAAACAAAATGGCGCCGCACCACACGCTACCACAATATGGCTGCATTGTCTGGAGATGGGCACTGCTTGGTAACTTGAAGAAAAGGGAAAAGGCGCTTTCGCTTGCAAAAACGAAAAAGGAAAAAAAAAAAAAAAAAAAAGCATGGCCGTCTCTGTGATCCCGCTAAAAGAATGCTATTTTGTATTTGCCAAAGTTTCAACCTTCAGAAATTTTGAGGACAACGGTAAATAACCGCTCTGATCCGCAATGCGATGCTGAATCAACGTCAATTTATTCTCTGGCGAAAGAGAACATTATGTTCACCGCTTATTTCAAACACTCAAATGAAGCTTCTTGCCAATAATTTTGCTTTCCCTCTGTAGCGGACACATTTTCCTGAAATAAAAGCTGATGAAATACCATCCATAATGTACAATGCAGGCACTACTTTATTGTTTAAACATATGAAAACAGCACTAAAGAGCCGTTCTCAACTTGGTACCGAACAGTTAAAAATGCAGCAGATGCAAACTAGAGAAGCGGCGGCATCCTACAAAAGACACAAAAGAGGGTCTGATGCCAACCCCGGTGCCAGTGGCAACCATTATTGTCTCTGTGCTGTGCCTTCTGCTTTCCCTGGCACTTATCAAACACAAAATGGCGCTCAGGGTTTGATGATAATGAGCTAGCTATACCACCATTTCTCCCTCAATAGCAAAGTATTGGTGGTTATTCGGTGGTGCTGCAGTAGATTTAATACAAGGGAATTTCAACAGGGAATACTATAGGGGGGATTCCTATGGGGTCGACAGATAAAGGGAGGAAGTTCACTGTGAGGGACATGAATGACTGAAATGTAAGTATGTGCTTTAAAAACCTTATTTTTCGCTCATTTTTAAAGAGTTTTAAATCCTGCAACAACTAGAAATTATGGAGCTGGTGTCCAAAAAAGAATAAAAATAACACTGATTAGAAAATCTATTTAAGCAATATTTTCTGTTGAACTTGTACATCATTTGTCCTTAATTATTTTCTCCACTTCTCCTTTAACATTTTGTAAAATATTAGATCTAACTGTGCAAAAAATGACTATTTGTTTCTTCCAATTACAGTTTGGAAGGGGCTACTCTCAAAAATTATGTCTTTTTGCAAATGTTTCATATTTAAAAATGTGCCACAGTCTTTGAGTTGTGTATCAATGTGAAAAAATAAATAAGAATAATTCAGTTCTGAAAAATAAAATGCTTTTAACACATCCATTCAAAAAAAAACAAAAATTGTGCATGTCTAAACCTATTACAATACCTGGCACCCCCCCCTCCCCCCAACCTCTTACTTAAAATGCACGATCCAGTGTTCATATCAAGCACATCGCTGTGTCCGCAAAAGGCTTGCATAGAAAACAAACCAGCTTTTGGGGAATTTAGAAAAGGCAGATTTCAGCACAGACACGTTCACACACACGATTTAGAACAGACACGGTGTCTTATATTTACTGAGATGCATTGCAAATATTAAAAGGGCCTACTCACGTTTGCTCTTATGTTCGATGCTAAGCTGTAAAGTGACTTAAAAGCAGCATTACATTTATTAATATGATAATTACCTTTTTAAATTTTTATTTAAAACAAAACAGCTTTAATGTGATTTCTGACTGGAAACAGAAAAGTTTTAAAATTACATAATTTTACATTATATAATAGAGACTACGGGGACGAAGGAAGGGTTTTTTTTAATACAGAAAGGACAGTTTAAAAAAAATAAATAAATAAATAAAAAAATGCTGTTAATACACACCACAACTGTAACAGCAGGAGCTTTAAAAGAATATTGTGTTACAGATTCATAAACTCAGTACTGGAAATATGAATTCATTTTAATTTAACCAGTCTATACAGCAACTTTCCACATTCTTCACTACTTCATATCCACATAAACAGAATAGGTGTATAGAGTGTGTGTGCAATTTTACAAGCCTATGTGTGTGTGTGTGTGTGTGTGTGTGTGTGTGTGTGTGTGTCCACATGATAGAAACTGACTAATAACTGAACATGAGTGGGAGCTGCTGCTGGAGTACAGCAGAGCAAAGACACATTTAAAACATGTTCTACATTTAATATTGATTACAGTTTGTTACTCTGTTTAGTTATGACTCATACTCGAGCCATATAAAAATGTACAGTATGCTGCACATATACAGCACTGGCTATCAAGTTGCTCATGTTTATTTGTCTGGCGAATGTCGTGGTGATTTCAGCCAGTCTGAGCGAGACTGCCAAAAAGTAACACATGTGACCCCTGACCTTGCCAAGCCATCATTCACACATGCGCGTTAGCTCACACACGCAGTGAAACAAACACACACAGTATGAGCTTGAACCTACCTTGGTCCTGGACATAGTATGCTAGAAACAAGTCCAGCTCCTTGACCGATACTGTTATGTGGTGTGGCTGGACACAAAGTGCTGGGTTGGTGCAATGTGGAGACTTGACGAGGCGTTCGCCGTCTGTACTTTCCAGAGGGATGCCTTTGAAGAGGATGACCATCACCAGGTCCAGACGCCAAACTTTGTCGGCCTGCCGCAAACAGTCGATCCGGCGGATCTTGCCCTTCTGGTCCGGGTTGGATAGCACACAGCACGGGTGCTTCTTGCCCGTCACGCTGAGGACGAAGTCCTCCCGGTACTCCTGCCGAATGTCCTTACGCAGCTTGGCCAGCAGCCTGGATGCCCATTTCTGCTTAACCTCGGGCTTCTCGCTCAGAAGCTCGTCCTTCACCGCGCGCTCCTCGTCCTTGGACATCCGCTTCTCGTGCTTCTTGAAGTACTTGCGTTTTCTGGCCTGGAGGTTGAACCACGTGTAGGCGATGGCACGGACGTGAGGAAGAAGTGCCTCAATGAAGGGATGAAATTCATCCTGGAGCATCCAAGGGACACAGCGAGGAGAGAGAAGAACAAGAATGTAATCAGAAACTCATGTCATTAAACATTGAGAGGAAATATGGGTTTAGTCAGCTACTAATCTCAGGCAGAAGGGAAGTCAGACCACAAACAAACAATTCCTCATAATCAATCACATAATATCTTATTGGCAGTTACAACAGTGTTGAGGCGAGAAGTTTCCCTTCACATAACAATGCCGGTTTTACCATGCTAGATGGATCTAGGCGTACAGCAGGTATGACAAGGACATTCCACTGTTTATATCAACTGCCAGCACTACAATAGCACCGAGCCTGGTGACTGAATGCACTCTCCGCTCTCATTTCCCGAGCATGCTCTGAGCGGGACTCCTGTGCTACTGCTACAGGGAGCATGCGCCCCTCACAGTTGTATTTCTCTTATCAAACTATCTGCATTCCAACGTGAACTTATCCTACGTTCACGAAGGATGGAGGATAAGATGGAGGGCCAAGTGGGGCGCAGTCACAAAATAGGAAGGAGAATCCCCTTTTCTCCTGGCACATGCAAACAGCTTCGTATACGGGCTTGCACGCTCAAAATGCATTAAAAACACAAGCAGAGGAGAAAGGCAACGTATCAAACACAGCAATTGTGTGAGAGGTATTTGCAAAGGTTGAATTAGGACTCCTTTATAAGTAGATGCCAAAGCGTTGAGGTTAACACGTGGAATGACACTTGCCCAGCTTCATTCCAAAAACCTGAGTCAGTGATATTAAAATCATGGCCTACTCTTAAGATTTCCATCTCTCTTTAAATTTAAAAATATTCTGTTGAAACATATTCTTCCAAAATATGATCACAGACTCAGATTATTATTAGTAAAAGTATTTTTAAAACTAAATTTACTTTTTCAAATGTATTCAGTCTAAGTTTTCTGTATATGCTGCATTAGTACACTTTAAACCACATTCATTTTAATTCTAAAATTGAACAATTGCAGCAGATATGAGCCAAAAAAGAAAACTTTTCAATCATTTGACAGAATTTCTCTTGATCCCTACAATTAAAAAAATGCTAAATACCAACATCTCTACAGCAATTCCCTGGCCTACAGACTTCTACATCACTCACACTCCAGTAAGTCTAAAACAAATTATAATAATCTCTTAATGCTTGTTTTCTGCAGGTGAAGGAATGTACAGGACAGCGTGGATGATTTAGGAGTCATCCGAAATTACAGCAGCTGCGAGTGACAAGTGGAAGTATTAACTTATCTGTGTTTTAGGTCATTAAAATGTCAAATTTAATAAGTATAAGCGGCCCCTTTTGAGCAGGCGTTTGAAGAGTTAAACCGCATATTGTTCTTTTTGTAGGCAGCCAGGCAGGCAAGACTATAGGAAACCACAGAAATCCACTCCCTATCTGCGCTCTGCCGCTGGTGCTCCTCTGAGAAGCCACATTTCTGGTCTGCGCTTTCGGGCCAATAAAACTCTGCTCCAGTACAGTAATGTCAAATTATACTCATTTATTATACAGTGTGAATAAACATTTAATTCTCCACAGATTGAGTTTTGAAATGTATTTTATTTACTGTGGACATTACATCTGTGTATAGTCTTTTAGAGAGGTAAAAAATAAATGAAATAAATTGAGAACTCCTTTAAATGTCATCCTCTCACTATAATGTCGCCAATTAAACTGACAAAAGTAAGCAGTAAATGCTAGTAAATGTGCTCGGAAGCAACTGTTTCTGAAATCCTTTTCGCTCCTGGTTTCCTGTTCAAAAACACTTTATATATTCCGTTATTATTTTTTTTGTCAACCAGGCTAAAGCCAAATGCTGTAAAGATAAATGACTTGGCCAGGGCCTGTGCAGTGCACTTCAGCTGGGGCCATAAAAGCACAATCCTCTTAAGTACAAACTAAACCACATCTCAGTCAATCACTTACTTATGCCAAGTAAAATATAAACAGTAAAACTGAGTCAGCCAAAAACAGTCAGCTACTCTGTCCAACCGCTGAATCAACCTTATCACGCGTTTGATCTTCCTGCAGTGAAAGTGGCTTTATCTTCTTCCAACTTCACTTCCCTAAAGTATAGGGGTTTTGCTCTAAATAAAAATATACACGTGGAAAAAAATACAAACACAGCTCAAGCAAGGATGGGAGGTGTGTGTGTGTGTGTGTGTGTCTGTGGGGGGGGGGGGGGGGGGGGGGTTACAGGAGGACGCAAATAACCTAATTAACCCTGAGAGAAAATGAACATACCTGCAGCAATTACACAGGACGATTAAAAATGACAGTCTTGGAATGCTATCATAAAAATCATCTTTACGCACAACTTTACGCACACAAAGAGCGCATGGAGACTGACACTTCCAGGACTTTTTTAAGTGCCTACAGGACTATTGAATGATTTTTCGATAGGGCTTTCGCTAGAATATAACATCTCTTATGTAAAAGTCGCCATAATTGTGGCACAAACACGTGCAGTTTGATTTAAGAGCGTAAATTCTGGTTACTTCTATCGCTGTATTTTCACACACAAGGCACAACTTCATTGCTTGTTATGAATTATGAAAGTATTTCCCAAAGCAGAGCTGAAATCCTTACGCATGCACACAACTTCAATCCCCTGGCCACCCTCTGTTAACAATCCTATCACAGATATGCAAATCATAGCAATTAAATGTGAATAAAAAAGACACAAATACCTGAGTTAGACAAATCGGAGAATACATGACGAGACGGCTACACGAAAAGTGAATGTACTTGGACTGATTCCTCTGATCACTTTATCGCGCCATTCTTGGACCGATGTGCACCATGCAAGACTGTGGAGCAGCTATCCGCGTAAAACAACGAGATTATCCTAGAACATCCATGGATTTTTTTTGCGATCCAAAAAAAAGATTGTCGTCTCCGCAGAAAGAAAAAAAGGGTGCAGGTATTTATGCAGATTTTTTTTGTTGTAAAGTTGACATGCACGGTAAGCACTTGCAGATTGTACTCGTAGAGCCGGTGCTGGGTACTCCTCTGTACTACACGGGCTCTGTGCGCGTCTCGTTGCTGTGATATCTCGTTCATAAAAGCATTGTGGGAAGCTTCAGATGGCGCCGAGTGTGTGATGTTCACCCCTTGCTTTCACCAAACTTGATATGACATCGACCGGTGCACCTTCGGTCCTGCGCGATCCCAGCAAATCAGACCCAACTTTTTTCTTTTTTTTTCACCCACGTAATTATACAGTCACACTCCTCCTCCTCCTCCTCCTCCTCCAAACACACAACCTCTATCCTCCATCCAGCACCTTCTTCTCCTCCTAGGCTATCTGAAAACACAACTTACAATGCATTTGCCCCCTCACTCCTGTACATTTTTTTTTTTTTTTTTTGCTTTGGTTGCTTCAGGGGACTTTGGACACCACAGCCTCGGTCACACAGAAACGGAAAAGGAGACATTTCCCCTCCTTTACCCACGAGCTCCGTGTCAACAACACACTCTTTTCTCCACTTCAGTGTGTCTGGTTCAGGAAAAACAAAGTTTGGGGCTTTTTAGTTTGTCCGTCACATTGTGGCAAAGAAACAGACAGCTTATTAGCCTTAAAATGTTCTGGAAAAGTCCCTTAAATATACCATGATAACATTAACAGTTACACTAATATAAAAGATAAGGTAAAATTACTAAAATATATTTATAAATTGCCTTTGAAAGACCCCAAACTAAATATATTAATTCATAAAATGTGTTGTTGACAGCAGTATTAGCTTGTAATGCTAAATAAAGGTACCTAGCTTACATTTTTTACGTCACAATTAGCTTATAAAGGGATTTTTGCATACAAATATTTTTAAAAATGGCTTTAAATAGTGGGCTGAATATTTTTACCTGAATATATTTTAATAAACAGTCATGACTAAGCTGTGTGTGTGGTTACAGTGTGGCTTTAATGTTGAAAGCACTGGAAGTTACTTTGTTGCTGTAAAGTGTGTGTGTATGTGTGTGTGTCGTACAGAGCTGTCAACGGTCCACATAGAGTTCATTTGCCAAATTAAGGGGAATGGGATGTTAACATAGGCTGCCCGTGCCAAGTTTAGTACAATTTTGGCCCGATCGTGCCAGTGTTGTGGTCCGTGTTAAGTTAACCCACTTCTCCACATTTCTCTACCGTCGCGAGGACAGGACAGTGTTATAAAAAAACGCTATCACAAATGGTATCATCACAACATTTGAAAGCAATAATAATCCATGTTCACGTACCATTGCACTGTACTGCATGGATTAATATGGAATCCTGGAGCCTGGTTGAAAACACACAAGCCGGTAGCTTCACATTTCTCACGTTCAACTTTGTGCTTTGGAGGCTTTTTCTCTTGCGGTGCTCGTTAAAAAAAAAAAAAAGTCAACACCGGAAGACAATTCTTTGCAGATAGCGGTGAAGAGAAGTTGGGAGCACCTCGCGTTTTTTTCTCTTTTTTTTCTTGTCTTCCTTCCTTTTCAAGCCTTACTTTTTTGGATCGGTTTTTGGGGTTGTTCAGTGAAGTTGAACGTGATCCAGAAGAGGCTGAGTTTGTCGGCACTGGGCTGGTCTCCGCCTTCACTTTCACTGTCTGCCTCACTGCCGCCCTCCGGCTCTCAGCAGCAACCAACAAGTCGGATATAATGGGAACAGGACGACTTCCGGTTTGACTTTTCAAAATAAAACTCATATCTACAGGAAACTGAGCAATATCTCTTTTAGTTTATATTTTTATGCGAAACATGAATACAATACCAGTTTGTACCAGTTTTTGTGTAATCAATAGAGACATTTATTCAAACATATTTTTTATGGCACTTTATAAAAGCATGCCACTGTCCAATGCAAACCATGTATATAGAAAACCAATTGTTTTAGCTTCATGACAGCCTTTTGTATAGGTTTTAGAGGAAAGGGGGTGCCCATTACAAAGTCTGAACCCACAAAAAAGCCTTAAGTTTATGTCAAAACCTAAAAATAACATAAGCAAAAATGTTGATACCCAGTGGTTTCCAGTCAATAACCAGTGGTTTCCAGTCAAGGTAGTATGGAAGCGTATTGCTGCCACACCAGGAAAAAAAATAATGGGTCAGTATTACGTTATAATGTGAAAAGTTTACTGTTCTAACAAGAAGTTTTTCACATTTTAACAATATATTTTCACATTATTACAACATATTTTCACGTTAAAACGTGACACCTTAAATTGTAAAAACCTGAAAAGTTTGACATTATAGCATGAAACTTTTCACGTTTTTACAACTTAAGTTATCACGTTTTAACGTGAAAATATGTTGTAATAATGTGAAAATATATTGTTATGTGAAAAACTTCTTGTTCCTACAATATATGTTATAACGTGAAACTTTTCACGTTTCTACATTATACGTTATAATGTGAAACTTTTCACATTCCTACAATATACGTTATAACGTGAAATTTTTCACATTTTTGCAATATAAATTATCATGCTATAACATGAAACTTTTCATGTTTTTACAATATAAATTATCATGTTATAACATGAAACTATATTGTTATAACATGAAAATATATTGTTATAGTGTGAAAAACTTCTTGTTAGAACAATAAACTTTTCACGTTATAACGTAATATTGCTTTGTTATTTTTTTCCTGATGTGGCAGCAATATGCTTCCATAAGGTAGCGATAGATAGGTAGATAGATAGATAGATAGATAGATAGATAGATAGATAGATAGATAGATAGATCGATCGATCGATCGTACTTTATTGATCCCAAACTGGAAAATTCTTGTGTTACATCAGCAAATTATCAAACAGTATGTGGACAGTAATATACATGTAAATATGAGGAGACAAAAACAGATCAAAATAAAATATATGAGTTTATGGTAATATAAAATTAATACAAAAATAAGTAGTAGGCTACTAAAATTAACAGGAATGAAATCAAAAAAGAATAGCAAGTACACAACACAGTGAGAACTGAGGTAGAGGTTGTAAAAAAATGAGCAGAATAGCTAACAAGTGCACAATTAGTTATGACCAGCAGTGCAAACAAAAAGGCAGTAATCATAATATGTAGTGGGGCGCACCATAATCCCCCACTCCCACCCACAAAAAATATTTAACTAAAGCCAAACCGCAAATGAATAAATAAATAAATAAATTTGTATATAATGAAATGTATATATATATATATATATATATATATATATATAAATAAAAAATGAGTTGCTGTGACAAGCAACGTTGCACCGCCATCCAAAATAATCATTAGCAAATGTAACAATAATCATAAATAAACTTAATAAATTGTCTTATTACTCCTGCTGGTTCTAATATTGTGGTGTACTGCCATTCATTTTGTCCACGTGGTGCCCTATCGAGAGACCACCCTTGGCAGATTTGGTCCCTGGTCCCCCTCAGCAGTGTTGACTCTGTCTACGGCCATGGTTCCAGTGGATAGCATAACTTAATTGTTTTGTAATGTTATACAAGGTTATAATAGCTTTAAGGGTAGTAGCTTAATTAAAGGCACAATAACCCTCTGTTATACCAAAACACATACATTTTTTAACCACAAGACGAGTCAAATTCTACCTCTTATTTTGAAAGTACAAACTTCCCATTTCCATGGTATCATCTACCTGTTTCTTTAGAGCTTGACACAGCTCAGTTTTGTATTAGTGTTTGCATTCTCGCCTCTCATTGGCCAGAAGCAGTGGCCCCGGGACTCTTTACCCTGGGCCCCTCACTTCCGCTCCTCTGACGTGCTGTTTTGGGGCTTGACAGAGCCGCTGCTGGGCAGTCGGCCTGAATAGCGATGTGGTCAGTGACTGATGGTGGAAATCACAACAGTGCAGTAATTACTGCTCTACAACGTGCAGTGATGGAAATGAGATTATGATTATTATGATGATAATGATGATGATGGTAATTATTATTATTAGGCTATTATTGTCATTATTCTGTAGTTATGAGAGATATCATCCACACGTCTAGCAGTATTAATATACATTTTACAAGTTAGCTCAGACTTACACATGTGTGAGTGATGAAGGCATTTTTTTTAAGGAATTACTGTGAATTATTGTGATTTTGAAATACCATGATCTGTTTACTATCCCTTTATTATGTTACATTTACACCTACACTTAACCATCATAAAATAAAATAGTAATTGCCTCAATCAATAAAAAATCAACAACAAAAAAGGCACTAAAGTTGGTCCTATTATAGTGATAAAATTGTAATATAACAGCATTCTAATTAAGTAATAAGAAGAATAATGGTAGTGTACTAGTAGGCTAACAGCAGCAGTTAGTAGTGCTGTATAGTCGTAATGGAATATGTTGCCAGTGCACTTGACTGATCTAAAAAGGATAACCTTCACACTATTACACTACACCAGCATAATCACAGTGAAAAATATGATTATGTGACTTGAATGTGGAGTCTGACAATAGATTTTACTGCTCTCTGATCCCTGTTATCATGACATTAACACAGCATTCACACCACCTAAAAGTGTCAGAGCTGTTTAGTATCCTCATCACACACACACACACACACACACACACACACACACACACCCTTAGTGATTAGTTGTGATTCACGTCCAAAAAATAATTATGCTAAGAGCATTCAGTTGCAGAGGAAATGGCTATAAATTGCTGATCAATGATCGTTTCAAGGCTAAGTTAGGTAAGATATTGTTGGTGCTTCAATGGCAGCCTTGAAGCAAAGCTATTTGCCGGGCTGAGGCAGAATACATCTCGTCCTTCTGACTATTATGTCTTTAAAAACACTCCTCCAGAGCCCTGCTGAAAGGAAATTTCAAGCACACTCAAAATATTTGGGAATGCATTGCTATACCTACACATTATCTAGTTTTTTTTTCCCAAGTGTGTTTTACTTTGAAATTCAGTGCATTTGAATTTTAATTTGTTAATGGCTGAGACAGCAAGAGAGGATAGATCATTATCACATGTCCTGACACCATACTCTCTCTGCCTCCATTTACCCAGCGTTATATCATGCCAGGCTGCTGGTGCACATGGCACATGAGCCTTCACTAATACATCCCTCGGAATGTGGACCTACCGCCCTCATGTGGCTACAGACATAACTGCTAGCTACTGGTTTGGGTCCCACTGGAGAATTAAACCAGGTCCTGTGTAGCTCTAATATTAAAATGTAGAGACATTTCGGGGATATTGTGTATCATATGTTTATATGAAAATTTCCTTTCATTACTATTGCGATCATTATGACTATTAATTGTTACTCATGTCAGCATGTGTTTGCCTGTTTTATGTATTGTGGAGATGTGTGTGGGTGTGTGTATGTATTGTATTTGTGTAATGGTACTTGTTTGGGGGAATCAGTCAACATGCTAATGGCAATTCTAAAACTGTGGCCTTAAAAAAAATAGGTGACACTATAGCATTTTAAAGCACAGGCATACAGAAGAGACACAAAATGTAGTCTCTATTTCTCTATTTAAAGCATATTTCTGAGCCAAATTTGAAAATATTAAAACCCTTGTGTTAACAAAATGCTAATATCATGTTGAGTACAAATATTCATAGCAGGAAAAGCAGGTGTTAATAACATTAGACAAATAATGGTGTTTTGTTCAAGTGTCCCAGTAAGCCCAGTAAGTGGCGGATGTTCCTATAGGTGACACAAGTGGTCGCCTACAGGTGTAGTAGGGGTACCACCTCTCGTACTGAGTGTGTGTGGAGCACATACCTTATTCTTTTATTATTTATTCATTGCTGTTTGTTAGCTAAGTTGTTTACTTGTGTTGATTTCTCATTATTTGTTGTTCTTGTTTGTAATAAGCAAGGGAATGGGAGGGGGAGGCTTGCCTAGGGCGTCGAATGTGCTCGTGCTGGTACTGAGCATGCACGATACCAGTGCCTTTTTACACGGTCAGGAGGTGATGTACCAGTGCTGTTACTGAAGGGACCACCTGTGTCCTCTTTTTATTATATTCATACGCATTTAATGTAACAAACCAATTCCAAAGTAAAGGCTGCTGCTGCTGATACTACTGCTTTATTACCTGAGTGATCTTCCCACAGCCAAAGATGATGTGAATATAGATGCCTTTGTCCATTAGACTGGTAAGAGTAACACTGTAGGTGCTTATCTGTGCGATTATGCAATTCCCCACCAATTGTACCATCGAGGGCCTTTCATAACAGCTGTGGGCAACTTAGCATGACAAGACAGCAGGTCAGCTGGTCTCTGATAAATCCTTCAATAGTTTAATCTTTAATGTGAACTTTTAATTAATTTCTGACCGTGATGTACTTGACATCATGTTCTGCTTCTGGTTGCTGAAATTGCTCTTAAAATCCCCCCTGAGTTAACTTAAAAAGGCACTGAGGTTTCTACTTTATTGCTGCTTTAAGCCTGAGTTAAGAGCAAAATGTGTTAACATGTTGCAGTGAGCGAAGAGAGAATATCACTAAAATAAAATCTGAGTTAACAGCAGCAGCATGGCCTGAGCAGAAAGGGTCAATTCTCTGCGCTCATGCGAGGCAGACAAACAAACCTCAACTTAAACTCTGGTGACGGAGCACAATAAAAGCTCGCCTGTAGTTGGACAAGTAAATAAATATTCAGAAAGAAATGTCAGCCTGTGTTGCCTCTTCAGCATGGGAAAGGCGCGGGTTGGAGAAAGGGCTCTTTGTCTGACGCTATCAAATTAACACTGCAGAGGGTGCACAGAGAGGTGCACTTGAGGAAGGCTCGTTCACTGAAGGGAAGCTCAGTAGTTCCTTTAGTTATTCATCTCAACAGAAAAAAAGCTCGTTTTTTTTTATCACTCCTCGCCTTAAAAATCCTCGATTCCTTGCAGTATATGTGGGTTTGTACGCTGATCAAAGTTTCAGCTACTAATTAAAAACCCTATCTTCCACATCTATAGATTGTTAACAGCTGACATGGCAGAAAATGCCCTTAAAATTAAATATACCTACTGAGGACAGGAATAGGGGGATATCTGTTTAAGCGGAGGTATTAACAGGGAAAGAATTAGATTAGAAGATAGAAATGAGATTTTTCACGACTCCATTGAAGGTGTAAATGTTTTATAAAGGTTCAGTATCAGCTTTAAGATGGTGGAAATGTTGGATGACTGGAGATCAATCCCATATCTTCTGGGATTGTCCAATATTGCAGGGATTGTCGACATAAAAGATATATAAAATATTAAAGAGTAGCTTGAGAAAAAATATAAAATTTGAGATCCATGTGTTGTTTTTACTTGGAGAACCACCCCAAAATGTAACAGGCAAAGACCAAAGATATAGCCTACTATGTATATTTCCACAGATTGCTAGAAAAATTATGTCTGAAAGCACTTTCGATGACAAACTCAAAAATAATTTTTCTACAAAGATGGACTCCATTTATGTTGTGCTTGTCTGTCTAAATTCTATAATGTAGAACAGGTGTACTTTGAAAATTATGAAAGAAGTAGAAGAAGAAGTCAAGGACTGTTTAACAGTGTCTTATATTTCATGTTACTGATGTTGAAATTTAAATAAAGTTAAAAATCTCATCCTCAAGGCCAGTACTTAAAACTTTTTTTAAATTCAGAAATTAATGTTTGCACCAGGGATGCTCTTGAAAATATTTCTTAAATAAAAGCTGAAAGAAGGCACTTAGCACATGACAAACTAATTAGAGAATGTGACAATACGAGTAAAGTGCTGCAGTCAAAAGCTTTCATATTTAATACCCTCCTTCACAATATCCCTCACTACTCCAAATGTAGTCAATCTTGACCCGGGCACAGACACAAACAGCTCCCAAAAGTAGTACACAATTACGGTGCCAAATTTCAAGAGGGTAAAAAAAGCAGAATGTGATATTTGTGTGTTGCAGTTTGAGTTTAAGCATGGATACATATTTTCCAAAATGTGAAATAACAGCCTTCTTAAAGGAAATTGAAGAGGGAAAAAGTCAAGACAAAGGAGCTCCACTCACCATCCACCACGTCCTCGCTGACATGTCATAACAAAGCTGCCATTTAATGGACCTCTCTGTGAGTTTCCCAGCCATTGCTGTGCTCCCGGCTGTCATCGGACGCAGCCCCGGTGGAAGATAAGACACCTAATCAAAGGGGCATCAGTAGAGGCATGCTGTGCCACATGTAGGCCAGTCCCTGACAACGTTGCATCATGGGGGAAGAAGGGAAAAAAAAAAAAACAGCAACAACTTGACCAGTGACTTGAACCTGACTGTTGTAATTACAAGAGCCGTGACCCTGCAACCCTCACCATCCCCCTCCTACATCAACCTCCTCCCCTTCTCTCCCCCCCTCCACCAGTGCTCCACTACAGAGCCAGGGCAGCTTGATGTCGCTGTGTGGCACTGAGCTAAAGGTCATTAAATTTTTTTGTTAAAGGGTTTCTCTAATGTCACTGAAAATGATTGTTCTCATTCATACCTATGAAGCAGTCATGAAGATCGAGTAGTCATCAAAAGACCTGGTGCATTCAAGGGTTCACTGAAGCCAACTGTATTTTGATCCATGAATTAAGACATTTGGCGCGTCCATGTAAATGTTATCTGAATGCCAGCTGAAAAGACCTTTTCTCTCCTGCCACATTCCAATCCTCCTCACTGAGGCCGCTCGGTGGCAGCTGGATTTCCCCACAGGGATGGTGGGTGGACTTAGCAACAGTAACATTAGCTACAACAAATAAATGGAGTGGAAAAAACAGGGCTAAAGCTAATGGAAGTGAAGAATTTCGTTGACTACATTGTAGTTTTGGCACAAACACTCAAGTCAGAAGGTATTTAAAAGGACAGTTCACCACAAAATCAGCAATACATGTTTTTCCTCTTACCTGTAGTGATTTTTATCAGTGTAGATTGTTTTGGTGTGAGTTGCCGAATGTTGGAGATATCGGCCGTTGAGATGTCTGGCTTGTCTCCAATATAATGGAACTAGATGGCACTCGGCTTGTGGTGCTTTCCAAACTACACCTGCTAACCGTATCACCACGCAGAAGGAATTGTGCATCTACTGCTATCCCAGCTAGCACCACTAAGCTAGCTAACATTATAGCTCAGCCATGTTGTCTTGAGCGTGAGCCTCTCGTCCATGAGTAGATGCACTCTTCCTTCTGTGTGGTGATATGGTTGGTGGGTGTAGTTCGGCAGACAGAAAATAGTTCCAACATTAAGCTGCTCACAACAAGAGATGTGGATTATCTTGAGTAACCACGTCATGATTTCTGGAAAGAGACATTGCTGTTGAGTTTTTCAAATGTATTTTTTTTTTTGGCGCTTTGAGCACCACAAGCCCAGTGCCATCTAGTTCCATTATACTGAAGGAAGGCAGACATCCCTACAGCCAGTATCTCCAATACTCTGCAACTCACACCAAAACATTTTTGATTCATTAATAGCACTACAGGTAAGAGGAAAAATACGTATTTCTGATTTTGGGTTGAACAGTCCCTTTCACACTGTTTCTTTTAGCACATCCGGTTCAATCTCACAGAATACAATTGACGAATAACTGAAATATCAAAGAAATGAAGTAGGATGTAAACACTATAATTAGACACCTACAGTATACAACATGCTGTATGTTTTCCTTACAGCTGATTGCACTGTATGGCTGCTTTTAATAAGTGACTGTTTACAGCTGACCTTCTCAGCGCACCTGACTTTAATAAAGCACTAATTAGGAGCCTAATTAGGAGCTGGCCAATTTAATTGGTTCGTAAACGCAGCGAACAATCACTCAGCAGACATCATGGAAGGCGTGTCAGCTCATGGTAGAGAAATTTTGAGGAAGTCTTTATTATCATTTTCAGCATCTTGTGAGACTTTTGAACAGTTTACTCTTGCAAAATAGTATCGTCCAAAATGTAATGAACACCAGAATTTACTTTCTCCTACCACCCAACCACCCACAAGCCTCGTCCTCAACCTCTGGCTATTAAACATGAAAAAGTAAAGAAAAAATCTGTAACAAAAACAACCCACACATGAGAAAAAGAAACCCAATAAAGGGAAAAAAGGGCAACCCACAGTGTTCAATATAAATATCAAGAAACAAAATGAGGCACAAGAGCATGTGTATACATACAATAAGCAGTGAATACAATGAATATGAATATCTAAAAAAGCACCATAAACACTGTTAAGGTTTTCAAGCTGAAAGTAACACAGGATTTTAATGTGGCAAAATTAAAGACATTTACATCTTAAGTCACAAACTGGTGCGTAAAATTCACCAGAATGTGGAAATTAAATGTTTGAAGATCAAAATATACTGGCAGAGAATCCCCAAACCCCCTGTGTTATGTGTCCCCCTGACTGTTGAAACAAAACCTAAAACTTTAATGTTATTCCTGCTTGTGTAACTAATTTTCTCCAGGTTCAAAAATCTCATCAGATCTCTCATCCACTGAATAAACAAGGGAGGATTCTGCTGTTTCCAGGCACCTAGCCAGTAGTGTTGAAAAGGCAATAGCATTACTTACTTTAGGAGGTACTGAAGAGCTCCCAGTATATGTTTCAGTATATGTTGTTAGATTTTATCCTTTAATTAACAAATTATTCAGCATTTCAAAAATAACTGCTTTTATATGTAAAAAGGGGTTATTTTAAAAAGACATTTTAACCATAATGCTGTGATTCAGGAAACATCAGGCCCACTTTAACAGCTCTTAAAACATACTTAACATTGTTTTATCACCATGATACTTAATGACTTTTTTAAGTTTATGAGAATTGCTTAGAAACATGATTTTTGAACTGCTGTTTCATAAGTCTATACAGAAAACGATACACCAAAGCTGTAACACATTGTTAAATGTAATGTATTTATATATATTCTCTATATCAGCAATTGGTGTTGACAGAAGTTTTCATATAGCAGTACCCCTACTACATCCCAGTAAGTTTGAATTTCTCTCAATAGAGTTTTTAGCTTTGTTTAAAAGCGGTCTAACAGGGAGTTCCTCCTCTGGGGTTTAACTGACCCCAGAGCTGACCTAAAGATGTGCCCCTCATTCTTTTGGAGAAAGCAAAATGTTCAGGGCCGAGCTCACACGAGAGAGCGCTGCGTGCACCTTATTGATTTTGAGGGTAAAATCGATACATTTCATCGTCTTGATTGGATTAACTGTTTCAAGTTCAACTTTTAATTGGATTTCTACTTTCTACAATGAGAGCTTATTTGAAAATCAATAGGCCAATCAATACCTCGAATACGTTCAGGAAGTTCAGCTGCGGAGCTGAAAATGGAGAAATGTAGCAAACGCCTGCCACTGGCAACTCACCCACATGACTCGCTGAGGTCTGAAAAATCTAATTGTGCCTTTATGAACAGTGGAGAAGAATACAATAATACATTTTACTATGTCAAAGTGGAATTAGAGAGTCAGGCCAGTGAGAAATTCTTATTTTAAAGATTTAAAAAGCTGATTGGATTGTTTTATGCACCATTTTATGGATACAGAAACCCCGTAACCACTACGACTTGTTGCTTGTCAATTATGTGGGACCTTTACTGAAACACTAGATCAAAAAAAGACCTGATGTTGAGGATGAACCTAATCACAAGTCATATACAGTGGGATATAAGGCCCATATGGATTTAGATCTAAAACTGATCACGCAACCCATAATTTGTGATCCGATCATAAATTCTATCTTCCATCTCCGAGACTTAATCCTTGTCTCGGCTTGGCAAAATGGCTGCATATCACGCCAAGCCACTAACTCCAATCCTAGACAGGTAAACAGCCTTGTATGTGAGAGATAACTGTTCCAAGCACAGTTTGTGTTTATCAAGCATGAGGCTAATTATTTCTTTTGTTCAGCCAGATGTCATAGACTGTAAAAGTAGCAGGTGGTCACTTATTTAATTAGTCCAGTTGACCAACCATTACTAGAGATTAAGAGCACATTTAACCCAGGCTGCTGCAGACTGCTATTATCTAGACAGGACTCCTTAAATTTTACTATCCCAAAGCCCAGACTCACTAATTAAATTTCACCCCAGGCTCATTAAAACATACTGGCGCGTTTGTGCTAATGTATTTTACTACAAAAACTGGCTCGGATATTGGTTCTAACAACACCCGAAGTAGAATTTATTCCAGGACCATATGTTGTATGTTTTATTTATTTATTTGTACTAAATTATGAATCTTCTGCAGATAGAAAATACTGTAAAGTGCCTTTATCAAGATCAGGCGTCAGCCATATAAGACATTATAACATTATGTAATTGTGGACTGCTATGATTTGTAGTATTTAACACTGGGAGTAATTTAGGGATGCTCAAAGTTTGGCCTGGGGATCATGAGCTGAAGAAAAGAGGCATATTTTGATATTACTAATATGTTGTATGTTAATATAAAGACAAACTGTATGAATTTAGATATTAGCATTTAACCATATTGGTTTATCAACATGCCTGAGAGGGTTTTTGATTGGTCATGACCAAGCTGCTTGGGGTTGCTGAGGGCAATGAAATGTGTGTGCGTGTGCCAATGGGCGTGTGTTCGGTGTATGTTTAAAACATGCAACCATTTTAGACAACACATAGATTATGTTCACGGATCATGCACACATTACACACGCCTCACTGAGACTTAAGAACAGTTCGGGACAATGAGCATTTGGTCAGAGACGACTGTACTGCTGCCTGGGCTCATATTGTGACCTTGTGACACACAGACATATTGTACTGAGTGTACTGAATTAAAGTACTGGGTGTGTTAAAAGGTCACCAGGATAAGTCTTGTCATGTCTGACTGTGGGCCTCTGTGTCATCACATTACACATTTTACAGCCCATTACGTCACTTAATAGACAAAGGGAAGCAATTTGTCTGCAGTCTTTGAATACACTCAATCTACTTATGTTTAGACGTTGATCTTTAAAAGTAATGTCCTTTGCCAGATCTAGCTTTCAATACCTAAAAGTGCCTCTTTACTCATTTGGACAGACAGTGGATATGAAGCCCTGAAACTGACAAAATGTAGTAATCATGTAAAAAGGCTTCTTTGATGAAAAACAGAGACATTCACTTTAAGATGAGGATAATGCTATGAATATGCCAGTTGTCTGTTAACTGAGTAGCATTAGTTAGCTAACACTGTTAATATTAGCTGTCCGGCTAAAATGCTTTAGCTACTGTTACAAGAGTTTAAACAATGGCACTACAGCAGTTTGCAGTGCAGTACATGAATGGTTAACAATACCTGAACGGACTAGTTTTATGATGAAAATAAGTTTCAGCAAGGCAGCTAGCTGAAAAGGAAGTTGCTCAAAGTTTACAGTTACGCTAGCTAACATTAGCCACACAGCCTCTCAACTGCATGATATCTTTTTAATTGGTAACTAGTTGGACGAAGGTATAAAGCTACAAGTATATAGTTTGCTTATGTTTACACTACATTTGTATTATTTAACAAACGGTATTATTTAATATTGTATTCTGTTATTTTTTGCTTGCCTGGTAACCTATGTTTTGTCATTTTTGGTGTGCCATAGAAAACAAGATAAAAGGTCTACTTAGCCTTCCAAGCTAGTATAAATGTTCTTTCTGAAAATACTGATATCATCCATCCATCCATCCTTTTTCATTTGCTAAACTGGTGCCAGGTCTCGGGGGCAGCAGGCTGAGCAAAGTACTCCAGACAGTCCCTCTATCCAGCAACGATTTCCTGCTCCTCCTGGGGGATCCAGAAGCATTCCTAGGCCAGATGAGATATATTATCCCTCCAGCATGTCTGCCCCGGGGCCTCCTACCAGTTGGACATGCCTGGAAAACCTTTAACGGGAAGCACCTAGGAGGCATACAAATCATACGAACAACCACCTTGGTCTGCCACTCAACAGGTACTGTACCTGACCTCCACGCGATACTGAAAAAGCATGTTAGCCAAGACAGTCCAACAATGTCCAGAGCCTTCAGTAAATCAGGGTGAATCTCATCCACACCTGGTGCCTTGCCACCAAGGAGGTTTTTGACTTGCCAGGGGTATGGACGAGAGTTCCCCTATGTGCTCAGATTCCATGGAGGATGTGATGGCCGGGTTCAGGAGTTCCTTAAAGTGTTTCCACCTCTCTAAGATATCCCCAGTCCAGTTCTCTGCTGAATGCAGCCTGAGACATGCCCTGCTGTCCTTTCCTGAGGTGTATTATGGTTTGCCAGAACTTTCTTGAGGCCAACTGAGTCTTTATCCATAGCCTCCCATCACTCCTCCCACACCTGGGTTTTTGCTTTGGTGACCGCCACAGCTGCAGCTCTTCTGGCCAACTGGTGCCTGTTGGCTGCTTCAGAAGACCCCTGGGCCAAACAAGCCCGAAAGACTTCTTTCTCAGCCTGACAGCCTCCTTCGTGACAGGCATTGACAACCTTCTGACTAAAACTTTTATCAACATGGCACACTCAGATTCCATGTCCCTGACGAAAATTCATCCAGAGGTGGGAGCTGAAGACCTTGCAGACACTGACATCATGTGGCATACTAATTTCCCGTTTTTTAATGATAGTAAAATAAAATCTTCAGCTGCAGCAAAAAACTTAGTTGCTAAACAGCAAGTTGAAAAAGGAGAAATCAGAATCAGAAAAACAAGAATCAGCTCAAACTTATCCAGAATCTAATTTATTAGAATATGAATACCTATATATATTTTATATAACCACAATACAGTTCTCTAACATTTTTATAGGCTTTCTAGACATAAAGAAATGGATAACATATTTATGGTGTATAATTTAATTCACAAAACGTAACTGCTCCAGTGTTTGAGGTCTGAATAAAAATAATGATAAAAAAAAGCTTGAAAACAAATTCCAAAAACAGCAAATGAACAATGTGAACAAAACTGCACAGATCCAAGCTGAGAGCCCTGGGGGACACCAGATGACTGCTGTGAGGTGCTCACACCTCAGACTCCTGCAGCTCTTGTTGTTAAATCAAACTATCTGTAGCCTGTCTGTTGTTGTTTCTGACAACATGAGGTGTTGAGGCTGACATATTGTTCATTGAAGATTTACAGGAAAACTATACACAGCAGCTACAGTAGTATTAATCCTCTCTACAGTTACTGAAGTATTGACACATTTAAATCAGGTAATCACTGGTAAATGAGTAACAAGTGAAACTCATCCTTCCAGTTTACTTACTTCACAATACATACCAGATTTTCACTACTGTTGTAACAACTTGGATGGCTTTACTGATACACAATGCTTATTGCTTTCAAAAATTACTTGTAAAAGAAAGTGAATATAATCTATCAGTGCCCCCGTATTTAATGTCAGTCACACAAATCTGCCCACCAATGATCTCACCACCAAACAAACCAAAACATAAAAACAATAATAATTCACACAAACATCCAAGAACCTGAATCTGAGTTATAAAAACCACTGAGCAAAGTTCAATCAACACACACTCATGCAGATGCAACCGATCTGATTTAAGATATGAATAAAACAGATACACATTAAACACAATAACTCTAAGTGGAGACTTTCAAGAGTACCACTGATGCAGTTGATGCAGTGTGCTCGTGTGAAAATCAGTGCATAATATTGAACCGCTACCTTCAGAAATTTGGTGAAACATGCATTTACTGAATGCTTTCTGACTATTGCAACATTTCCCCAGGTCTTTGGTTTCTATGGAGACCAACATATTGATGATGTACCGTGAGAGTAAAAAGAAGACCTAGAAAGGCACTTAAACTACTTCAATATTGTTATATTTCCCACACACGGCAAGCTTTGTTTACATACAGGTTTAGCTATGGGATTGCCAAGTATTATAGACAATGACAACCACGCTATGCCAGTATTATTATGCACTGAATCATTTCCTCCTTAAGTATCCCCTTAAAGAATTCGATAAAATCTCTAAACAGTACCATAGCAATACAGCAAAACCACTATAAATAAATCAGAGTTGTGTCAACCTTTAACTAGCTGTACTGTCACGACATAGCTAATCTGCTAGTTCTTATATTACTGATAAAGATACGCATTTATAAAGCCACTATATCAGACACATTTAAGACCTAACTATGACAGATACAGCACTAAAATGCTAAATATAAATCACAAATTATATTTTCAAGAATAATAAAATTAAAGTCGTGTTCCAAAGTGATTTGTGCCGATGCATTGTAAGTGCTATGGTTGACAGAGCAGACTTATGCTAAACAGACTGATTTAAAGGAACAGTTCTGTATTTTGGGGATTACAGGAATAAGCTTTCTTGGCTAGAGTTAGATGAAAAGATCGATATCACTTTCTGGCAAGTGAGCATCGTTTCTCTCATCTTACTGTTGACACGAAACAGTGGCGACCCCAGAAATTTTTCATAGCTGTGTTCACTTAAAATCTTGTGGTGGCACACCAAAATAAAGAGGGTGGATCACGGGGAGTACCACCAGTTGGTCCATGGGCTTCACCTCAATGATAGCCATTTCCAGGCATATTTTAGGATGACTCGGGGGCAGTTTGACAACCCGAT
Organism: Epinephelus lanceolatus; assembly: GCF_041903045.1. Lineage (NCBI taxonomy): Eukaryota > Metazoa > Chordata > Actinopteri > Perciformes > Serranidae > Epinephelus > Epinephelus lanceolatus. The sequence goes on along the minus strand of NC_135755.1, from coordinate 25,814,190 downwards.
GTCTAACATTGGGTCGTATAGCTTTGGGTGTCCAGCAACTGCTACCACCAGTTTATCCTCCATTGTTTACCAACTGTAAACTTGTTGTCGTGACCACCACAAAAGGCCCGCCTCTCAACCCATCCTATTAGACTATGGGAAAAAAAGATGACGAAAAAAGAGATGACGCGGGGTGCTTTTCTGCTCTGAGCTGAAGTTCAGAGCGCTGTGGCAAAAACGCTAGGTGTCTTGAATGCAGAAACCGCAAGCAAAAGGTTCCATTCTCATTAAAAACAATTACAAAAAGCCACCTCCAGCTACTAAAATGCTTTCTGTGTGATTGGGGCCCTAATGTGTTATGTTTGGACACATGTTAAGCGATTCATTGTTCTTCAAAATGGCTGGTTTTCCTTTTCCTCAATAAGACATATACAACTTTAATTTGAAGGAGTACATTGATTGTAAGGAACAGGACATTTACTGGGAACGAACCTCAAGTTAAGGGGAGATTAGCAGGTACCCATAAAACCCATTTTCATTCAGATATCTTCAGGTGACAGTTCGAGGGACCCCTTTGAAAAAGGCCATGCCATTTGTTCCTTCACCAAAATTTAGCCTACCTTTGGAGCATTTTTTTAGCCTTTTTCCTGACAAGCTATGCCCACATGCCCAGTACCAATGGGTGCTTTGGGTTGGCTGGTTTCACAAGATACTTCTTCTTGAGCACACCACAGTATCTGAGAGACAGTAATATCACTGGGGGGGCAGCAACTGTATTAGGGAGGCCATGGTCCACCCCTTGGGGGCGCCACTGGCGAGAAAGCCAAACACTGTATTTCCCATAATGATTTAAGTTATCTTTGAGAATAGTATGTGACACTCAAACGTCTTCAATAGGAACTTCACAACAGTTCATGATCAGGTCATACTAAACTTGCTGCTGAATTTTTCTTATACTCAGAGAAACAACTTGAATGTACAGCAGGTTTGATTACAACATATACAGCCTTAGATTGATAATACAAACTTGTTTCTGATTTTTGATTTTTACCACAGCATGGTGAAGTGTTAACTGTCTTCTTTCTATTACACATCGTCATACCCTGCTGGTCATGTGTCATAAAAGTATCACATATCAGTATTCAAGTTGTGAACTTTGTTCTGTGGCCATGCTTCATAAAACATCACTTCATAGATAAAACGTTCATAGAACAATGGAGTAAAACATTCATGAATCATCAAATGCTCACCATTTAAAGGAATGCAGTTGACACCAGATCCCTTCACTATTCATAAGAATACTCCAAACTGGAGGATCACCGACCAGAAAACATAAAAACATAAACACTGCTCATGCATGACAAAAAAAGACATATGTAAAAGAAACAAGGCACAAACTTTATACAAAAAATGCCTTTCTGATAGACACACTGGTTCTGCCTGGAGCTGATTAAAGGTCAGTAGTGAAGGCTCTTTGTTAATGTAACCTGAGAGGGGTCCCTTTCGCCGTTTTCAGGTGAAGACTTCCATCCTTCCAGTTCAATTAGCCATTAAAAGTGGTTTCCAAATGCTGAAAGTAGCAGTCACAGTGAGTAAAAAAGCAACATTTTCCCATCACTCCCTTAGGTGTTTCTTGACCCTGTTTACTGCCAGTCTGGGCCTTGTAGAGAAAGGCAAAAAAAAAAAAAAAAAAAAAAAAAGCTTAGAGTATCCACAAACCAAGACTGCTGCCCAGCTCCCATAGCACAAAAGAGGACGGTGAAGGCGAGCAGATGGATTCTTAAGTGTGTATACAGTGTTTCATCATGGCAGCCCCTACCATCTGTGCAGGCAGGAGGTACTGTAGTGTCACCAGCCTACACGTGGGTGCGGAAGTGGTGGCTGGCTTGGATCGGCTGCCTGCTTCGGAGCGGGATGAGCCACAGGAGTTTCCAGCGAGTGCCGCAAACTTCAGCTAGCGCCCACTGCCATGCTTTCTTTGAGCCGTATCTAAAAAGAAGAAAAAGACTTCCATGTTTAAACTAAGTGAGAGTGATACCACCTTCATGTCTCTATTCAAGCTGAAGCTAGAGCTAGCAGCCGGTTAGCTTAGCTTAGCATAAAGACTGTAAACAGGGGAGACAGCTAGCCTTACTTTGTCCAGAGGTTAAAGCTCACAAATTTACACATTACATTCTCCTTTGGAGTCTCTCTTGAACCTCTTTCACACAAACATGGCGAACCTGAACTTATCTAGACATTACCCGGAGAAGATGTATGTGACACAAATGTCCGAATCAGTTGGATTAGACATTAAACAGACTTAATCCTGCCACCTCCCTAGTCCAAAATTCATGTAATGTCTGATTGAGCCCATGTGTGAATGAAGCAGGTGATCGTCTGGAGAATTCACAGCGAGCGAACAGGTATGTTGATGACCTTTCTATCCTTCTATCAAACAAACAACAGAGGATGAGGGCCGACGCCAAAATCAACATACAAATTCAAGGAACGGCTAGAGGCTCTGTTGTTTATGACCACAATACAAGCTGGCTATGCTGGCGTGATGTAATCCGCGTCGTGTCTTGCCTCCTGCATGCTCTACCTAGCCGCCACCTGTCGCCTAAACCAAACGGAGCATTTGCAAGAACGCTTCTGACACGGACAGTCTCCTGTTGTGTGCTACATGTGTGAAATCCAAACTCCGAACGATGTCAGGACCTTATTCTCAAAACGCTGTCAGAGTTCAAATGAGAAAACCATTGTGGTTTCCTGACAACCTCAAGATCTCATGATGATGACAAAACTCCAGGAAGTCACTGGGCCCAGCTAGGAAGTAACTCAGCACATAACCCCACCTAAAAACCACATGTTGTTGCTTATGAACTTTTCAGTGGATTTAACAAAAAAGATATGGAATTTTAGGTGGGCTTTGTAACCTTTTGTTTTCCCACGTTTCCAGTCCTTATGCTAAGCTAGGCTAAGTGGCTGCTGACTCTCAGCATCGTTAAGTTTATTTCCAAAAATGTTGCGCTATTTCCTCAACGTGATCTTAACTTAGAGCACAAATCAGATAATCACATTTCCATAATCCACATTTCAATAATGCCAGACTAGGACAGACAGAGTTAAACAGACTCACATTTCATTTGAGAACTGAGCCATTTTCTCAATGGTGGTAGTATCCTGGAAGGGGGAGGAAAGGAGAGGACAATACAAAGTTATTGGATCATTTACCAAAATAAGCTCCATCATAATGATTTGTGACCTCGGCTAAAGTGTCACATGATCAGCCATTAGCGGCATTAATCAGCTTCTCTACACTGTAGGTTATCTAGAGTTTCTGTAGACACGTCCATCTGTGGTACGCTTTTCTCTACCTAACAGCTTGCTGTATGCCACCTCATTATGGAGGCTAAGTACAGACATTTCTAACATTACAGCTCTGCCAAAATGCTTGATGAAAGCTTGTAGATTACTCTGGCTCGTAATAAAATGATGAGTGGAAGGCAACACATACACCAATTGCTTTGTGTACTTTGTGGTGCAGGAAATCAAATCCCCTGAAGATCAAATTTCAAAGAAACCTTTCTATCAGACTGTTTTGATTTTGATTTAAGCCTACACCTCTGTGAGCTTATATTTAAGTCTACTGTTTAGCCTGCTGTTATCTTTATGTGCTTGATGAAAGTGTGTCTTGGTGTCTATGTTTCTGTGTATTTATATGGATGAATCTAGGGTTATGGGACAGGCATTGTATTGCATTGCCATTAACTTGAAAAAATGTACTTTCAATGGTGTCAGAGGGACTTTGAATGTGCATCAATCTCTGTTGTATGCTCAAATAGTGGAGGGTATCTTGAGAAGTGATTCTGTGGAGAGACATCCGACACAGATGTGGACTACCATGTAATTACAGGCTGTATTTAAGCACTGTGTCACTTTATGATTGCTCAGTATGTCTAGAGAAAGGTCCTTGTAATTGAAGTGTCGCTACTTTTTTAAGAAAAAATAAAAGGTGATAAGTGTGATGAGTGTAAGAGAATCCACTTTCTTCTTTGTATCAAAATGATGTCACCAACTATCTAGCAGCAAAATGTTGTCACTGACAGGATGTACAAACACTTGCATGCCCCCGCAGCCTGACCCCAGACTTTCTCTCTTCTCTTTTCCATTGATCCCTCCATTGCTGACATTGATTGTTTTATTTTTGTGTACTGCGTGATTTGTTTGTGGCTTTGTGTGCTGCTCCGTCGTTTGCTCGATTGTTCTTCAACAGAACTTGCCTCTAATAAGACAAACAAGCACCATCATGCTTATTTTTCAGATCTTACAAAGTGACACTAAACAGTCACATTAGCTTGGAAATTTTGCTGCAGTCTCTTAACGGAAGACATAATTGCATTAGCGTTATTACAGCAGTAAATGTCATTTGAAACAATATAATGAGTCTTTAATGAGTACTCACGGAAAGGATGCCTGTCATCTGAGTGTAAAACAAGCTACTCATGCCACCAAACATGACCAAACCCATGAGCGCCGAGACCCGCAGCAGAGCCAGTTCATGGCGTGTTGTAAACTTCTCCTGGCAGGAAAAAAAAAACAACAGAAAACCCTCTTGTTTTATAACCTCAAAGCTTTGTATTGGTGAAATATTACCTTTTATATTTGTGTTTGTGTTATAGCTGATACAAGTATTTAGCACAGTCACATAGCACAGTGAATACAGCTAGAGTTCAAACCGCTGCACGTGCATGCCTGAAATGCAGTCTGAAAGCTCTTAAACATGTTTCTGTTACTGAGTATATCATTTATATCCCTGTAGCATGTACCTGGTCTAGTCCTGTCAGTGGCTGGAAGTAATAGTACTGGCAGAAATCCAGCACCAGGGTGAACAAACTGAGGACCTGAGTGTAGAAACAGAGCTGCAGAAAGAGCCAGTGGTTGTCTTCTCCCACACAGTTATTGATCCTGGAGGGAAATACACAGGATTTAAGATATTACCTTATATCTTTTTTGTCAATATTCATGGTAAAAGAAGTTTTCCAAGAATTATATTTGCAGCAAAACCTGGAAAGCTTGATATACAATTAATAAGATTTGTAAGGTAGGTATACAATCATGGTAACTACAAACAAAATTGAAAAAATACATAAAATGCAGCTCAACATTTTCTGACATACTGGGCAAATGTGTGTGGCTCTGAAAAATGTCTAGGACCTTGTACTACGATTATTATACAGCTATACAAACTGTTCCACTGCCATTTAATACATGCATCACATCGGCAGTGTTTAAGTCTGCTGTCTTTCTATTTATTTCTACTTAATAACACTGTTTTCAATAGGTGTCTGATATGCAAGTTGTGTGTATCCTTACCAAGGGCAGTGGTGGTCCATTCTGCGTACACAATGGCCACAACGACTGCAGTGGTGCGACCTTTTGGGCCTCATTAAGTTGCACTTATTGCACAACTCCCAGTGCTCTCGCTCTGTGACATAAAAACACAATGACTCGTTGATTGGTTGTTACTGATAGTGTTGGCAATGGCAGCAGACATAGTGACACAGTAATAATATATTCAGACCTAGACGTATTTACTGATTTTAATTTCACATGGACATTAGCTGCAATAAATCAGCTCCACTTATGTAATAAGAGAAACACAATTGGTAGAGAATGAAAATGTTGCATTGACTATGTTCAGTTATTTACAGGTATAAAGATTTATGGATAAACAGTTGAACGAGCACATACCAGAGTGAGGTATGTGGGGGTCCACAGGAAGACGGCCAGGATCTGCTGTGGAGGCTCTGAATAGGGCCGCTATGCAGAGCGCTGATGCTATGTAATAACCTGTGGGGAACATGCAAAGTTTGCATGTGATCTTCTGTATATAGCCTTTTTTCAGTGTTCCCTCCCCAAAAGATGAGAAGTGTTATTTGGGAACCAGGATACTCACAAACAACAATGGCCCACGGGATGTGTCCCTCATTGTAATGTGGATGTAGAACCAGTTTCGGGATAAAGAAAGAGTTGTAGAGCCAGATCCCAAACACCATGCTGATACACAGCCAGCCCATGGGGTCCACCACACAGTGCAGTCGAAGCTTCATGGCTGCTGGGGGAGACCTACAGTATACACCATCACGCCGACAGATGCAAATCATCTCCAAGCAAGAGACATAAGCTGGCTCTCTCACACACACACAGTGAAAAAGCCTGACATACATGTTTTACTGTGATTCCTATCTTAGGCTGTGATACCATCACCCACCATGTTTGCATCACATAGCTGTGACTCTTTGCCAAAAACACAGTTACATGGCAGTTATTATGTAGAGATGACTGATGAACATCAACATAATATGACTGAGAAGCCATGTACTGGGAAGGGCAGAATAAACCTCAACACAGGCCTACTACTGTGCTATAAAGCAGGTGTACATAAACAAGCCCAGCCTTAAATTACAACGCTAACACACATTTTCTATATTAGCATCACCTGCTGAGCTAACCCAGCCTAAATAAGCACAAGCACCCACATAAACCTCCTGCTCTGCGTTTAAACCTTTGTTATTACAAAGCCTCGCCTGCTCCATCACTCATACTCCTGATACCACTGACAGCCGCGATGGGCTTGGCTCTATAGCCTCACTGTTAGCTAGCACCAGCGGGCTAACGTTATTTAATTCACCCCCGTGTTAATATACAATTTATATAATTCAACATGTTTAGCGCCAGTAATGGTTTCCTAGGTGAAAATGAAAAGATACATACTTTTTTGTTGCTGTCCTATTCAGCGCACGTACCAGTGAAACTAGCTACTTCCTCATCCGAGCCTCTGTGGGCTGGACAGGAGCTACCTCCTCGATACCTGCAGTACATAAAAAGCACTTCCGGTTGACCTGGGTTTACAAAATAAAAGTGATGCTAATGATGCATGCACACATATGTAATAAGAAGAAAAAGCTCTCTGTATTATGCACATTTTATTTTTAGTTGATTTGAAATTTTCTTTATATAAAGAAACTACCAAAAACAAACACTATAAAGGATTAGTTAGTTCACAGAAAATAAATGAGCACCAAGTATGATCATTGATAACTGATTAATCTTTCAAGCAATCACTTTTGAAGCAAATGTGTCCACAATTCACTGCTTTTGGCTTCTCAAAAAAATAAGATATAGCCTATATAGATTTTTGGAATATTTATTACTTTAGTACAGCCCTACTGTAGTCTATGTGCATTACAATTAAGCATCCTGCTACAAAACTATGTAACATGCTCTCTGTTTTAGTTATGTTTCTCCATCTAATATTATTTTTCATTACACTTACTTTCTTATTTACCTCTGTGAGTTTCCTTATGTTGCCTTTTGTGGTGTACTGGCTGCTACAGTAACATAATTTCCCCCTCGGACAATTGAGTTTTGATGAAAAACAACAACAATGATTAATAAAGTATAAGATAAGATAAGCTATGACTTTATTCATCCTGAGGGAAGTTGCTGTGCAGCAGTGTCAGTATAAAGTTAGAGGAGTGCAGATACAAAGCGTGCAATATGCAAGGACTAAAATAACAAAGCAGAAAAGCAAGCAAGTAGAAAATACAATATATAGCAAATATGCACCAGATATAAACTAGATAACAGTAAGGTGCAAAATATAACAAAAGTATCTAACAGTAAGGGACAAATTGGTGTAACCAGTATATACAATATGTATAATGACACAGACAGGTTACTGGTATGATTGATTGATAGATATGATTGCTTATAAATATCTTTGTATAGTGTCAGATCTGAGTGCAGAGGAGCAAATATTTATGATTATGTCCATGACATTTACTGATTGATAAAATATTCTATCTATCTATCTATCTATCTATCTATCTTGCTACTGGTGATTGCTCCAGATATCCACATTCTTCAGAGAAGAAAGTGAACTCCTTCGGTGGGAGCTGACTAATGCTTGGATTCTGATTTGACTGCACACCCCTTCTGGCTTTTATTTGAACAACATCCATGTTTCCTTTTCTACCTCGGTACACTACGGCAGCTTGATGCAGCGCTTGAGGACAGGTGGGCGGTGGACTCGTTTGGAGCGCAGTGCACCAGCGGCCAACGGGGAAAACAGTCTGCTGCCGCCCTCTGGTGAAACATGATTACTACATGTAGAGGCGGCTTGCTTCGTTGACTTCTTTGATTTTTAAATTGTATTATCAAATTTAATTTGTAGGGTTTAATGCTTAATATGTATCACAACGTATTACATTATCATTATTATTTTTTATTTTATTTTAATAAAATTAAACGGACGGTTAGCTCACTGACGTAACATGGAAGTGACGCGATTCAGCTTCCGCTAGCTTTAGCGGCCGGTGTTTGTTGACAGCAACGCCGCTTAGCTCAGCACCACTGTGATAGTTTAATTGTGCTGTCGGGCAAAATGGCATCGTCTAACTCATACAAACTAAGATGCTCCATCCCGGGTCACGAAATGGACGTCAGGGGACTCACAAGTGCTGTTTTTCCAGAGGGAGCTTTTGTGTCGGTGTCCAGAGACCGAACCGGAAGAGTCTGGGTTCCAAACTCAAGGTAGCTAGCATTAGCAATGTACATTGTTTGGTGGAATTTATATCAGTTTTAGAAGTAAATCTGTTGTCAGGAAAGGTGCCACGACCCATAAAAGTAACAAGTTAAGTCAAATCTCAGCAAATTTACTCAATAGCATTAACGTCGGTAACGTATGTAACGTTGGCTAAGTTAGCTTCTATGCCGTTTGCTAACGTTCACTCAAATTAGCTTTGTCATTCATTCAACTGTAATCGCCAATACACACAGCGCGGATAGTCGAGCACTTTCTAGAGTCCGACAGATTTAGATTGGTATTTTGTCTTTTGTCTGTTAGTGAATTTCCTGACTTTTCTTATAATTATCAGCCACACACTTGTCAACCACTTGTTCCCACACAACTAACCCCGTCCACTACACGTCTTTGCTCTCTCACCCCTTCTCTTGACAGCCCAGACAAAGGCTTCACAGAGATGCACAGCATGTCTGGACACTCCAATTTCGTATCTTGTGTATGCATCATCGCACCCAGTGAAACATATCCCCGAGGACTTATCGCCACAGGGGGAAATGATAACAACATATGCGTTTTCACAATGGACCAATCTAAGCCCCTATTCACACTCACGGGCCACAAAAACACAGGTGAGTTTTGCCTCACTGTACACTTCCTGGATAATTACATTTCAATAAGCATCTAATTTGCTCTGCTACAATTTCCCATTATGTCAAGCACCTCAGCTGTGTATGTGGTCCCAGCATTTTAACGTTTAATCTCTACAGTTTGCACCCTGTCTTCTGGGAAGTTTGGGACACTTTTGAGCGGCTCCTGGGACACCACAGCCAAAGTCTGGCTCAATGAGAAGTGCATGATGACCTTGCAGGTACGCTGACATTTGTGGGATGTTACTCTGAACGTCTCTTTGGGTTTTCCTGAAAAGGCAAATTTGTCAGATACTGTATTTTCATCTGATTTCATCTATGCAACTATAACAAGCAAAAATATCTAAGGTTGTTGCGACAGAGGAAAATCTGTGCTTGTTAATTTTGCTACAGGGACACTCTGCAGCAGTGTGGGCAGTGGTCATCTTACCAGAACAAGGCCTTATGCTGTCTGGATCAGCAGATAAGACCATAAAGCTTTGGAAAGCTGGACGCTGTGAGAAGACATTTACAGGTGAGAGTTTGCAGGTAGTTGACATCAGTAAACAAATAGTTTTTGTCTGTTTTTTAATTAGATCTATACAAATAAAAGTGTAACTGTGGCTGTTCATAAGTAGAATTGTTGGCTAAGGGTTTAAATGAGTGCCCCAGCTAAAGTGTTTCAAATTTGCCTTTGTTTGAATATGGTTGTTGTAAGCTTTTTTTTTTTTTACCTTCAATACTTTTTAAATGATTTTAGCCATTAAAACCTGTGGAATAGGATGAAATTGAATAAATGGATGACATTGTCAGATCAAAATTTTCAAATAGTTAATGGTATAATTATTTTGGATAATGATGTTCATCTATTCCACTATGATAATTAAAAACACTTGCCTGGGGGTCCATTATATTTAAAATTCCTAATTACAACTCAACCTGTTTTCTTCCATTTTAGGTCATGAGGACTGTGTAAGGGGACTAGCAGTGATCAGCAACACTGAGTTCTTCTCTTGCAGCAATGATACTAGTATCAGAAGGTGGCTAGTGACAGGCGAATGCGTACAGGTCTATTACAGCCACACAAACTACATCTACAGCATAGCTGTCTTCCCTAATAGCCAAGGTTTGTTCATTTATATTGATATTTAAATGTCTATGAAAGAGCACACTGGTAGACTTGTAATGTGTGCGTAACGATCTGCTGCTGCCTAGTCATTTATTGAACCAGCATCCATTTGTTTTCCTGCCGTAAGATGGTAGCTGGCTCACACTGACCTTAGACTGATGCTTTTCCTTTTAGATTTCATAAGCACAGGGGAGGACAGGACTTTGAGGATATGGAGGCAGGGAGAGTGCTCTCAGACCATCCGTCTGCCTGCTCAGTCTGTGTGGTGCTGCTGTATTCTACCCAATGGTGACATAGTCATTGGGGCCAGGTAAGAACTGCCTGTGTCATGCTAATGTGTGGTCATTCCATAATCTTTTCCTTGATCATGCCACACCTCAAATATTTAGATGCCTTTTTCTGCTACTGTTTCGTGCTCTCATTGCTGACATCACTCCTGCTTTCACCGAACATGATGGAGATTTTCAGTAAGTAGTTTGTGACTAACCCGGATGCTGCTCCTCTGCCCACAGTGATGGCATTATCCGTGTGTTTACGGAAGCTGAGGACCGCATAGCAAGTGCAGAGGACTTGCAGGCTTTTGAGGATGAACTATCCAAAGCCACTATTGACCCCAAGACAGGCGACCTTGGAGACATCAAAATGGAGGACCTGCCTGGAAGGGAACACCTTAATGAGCCTGGTCAGAAAATAGACTGACATTTATTTTATCACACACATGTAATCCCTAAATCTGGCGGTTTTGCTTCAAACCAAGATCGCACAGTTCACCCTGATAATTTTCTTTTGCTGATTTCCTCCAGGGAATCGTGATGGACAGACACGTCTGATAAAAGATGGACAAAAGGTGGAGGCATATCAGTGGAGTGTCAATGATGGCCGCTGGATGAAAATTGGAGACGTGGTCGGAGGCTCCAACCAACAGACCTCCAAGAGCGTGATGTATGAAGGAAAGGTAAGGCTGTTCGCTTACTGACAAGGCAAACTATGCATAATTGCATGAGAGCAGTCAGGAATGACTCCTGATCTCCCCTCAGGAATATGACTACGTCTTCACCATCGACGTGAATGAGGGAGGGCCATCCATGAAGCTGCCTTACAACGTCTCAGACGACCCCTGGCTGACAGCGCACAACTTTTTGGAGAAGAATGACCTCAACCCCATGTTCCTCGACCAGGTTGCCAATTTTATAATAGAGAACACTAAAGGACACGAGGTGGGACCGGCTCAGCCTGCTGCTGGTGACCCATTCACTGGTGAGGCCAAAAGAGATACTTGTTATTCTACTTTTAGAAACAGTCAGTGTCTTGTGCTAACATACTGTATATTTCAAATAATTTCATCATGGTATTTCAACATTGTTAGACTGAATCTATATTTCGCTAAAGGTGTTTTGTCTGTTCATCTGACAGGAGGCGCTCGATATATCCCCGGGGCTTCTGATGACCGGCCAGGCTTTGGAGCTGATCCCTTCACAGGTACAATTATTTACTCAGTTGTTTTTTCACAACCTGAACGTCACTAGAAATGTTCCTTTCACAGCTGTTTTTTCTCCCCACAGGCTCCGGTCGCTACATCCCTGGGTCGGGTCCAAACCCAAGCGCTCCTGGAGGTGTGGCAGATCCCTTCACAGGTGAGACACTTGCTGAAGTAACCTCTGAATTTTGACAACCCAGTATAACTGTTCAGTGGTAGACCCATGCACACATTTCTCCTGGTTTTAATCCTTAAATGCTGAGTGTTTCACTCACTGGATCTCTTCCCTACTCTGCAGGAGGAGGTGCGTACTCCTCAGCAGCCCTCAGACAGACAGCAACCAACATCTACTTCCCCAAGACTGATGGTGTGACCTTTGAGCAAGCCAATTCCTCACAGATCATCGGTGAGTTTCAAGTAGGAGTTTGATGATGTGGCTCTGGTCTGCATTTGTTAGTTGTCAATGACAGACATTTCTAAGAATGTAATGAATGTATTTTGGGCTGTTTGAACTGTCCTTAGGCCCTGATTATGTCACACTAGAGACTTGTGTATTTATGTATTTATCTCTGTGCTCTTCTCATTGATTTGAAGTGTGTTGGGCTCAGTTTGAAGAAGGTCATTCAGCTTGAATTAAAATCTTATGACCGTTTGGAGGATGGTTTGGTCACTGTCAATAAAATCTGACCAGACCACATCACCGCAGTCCTAATGAAGCATAATAACTTTTTTTTAGCATTAAACTCTTATTAAATGATGCTTTTATGACACATACTTAGTCATGAATATTTCACTTTCGTTAAGGCCTCAGATTTTATACCAAATTTAAGGGGTTTTAAGCGTGACATCATTAAGATATTGTACCAAAATGCCTTTTCCCCTGGTTCATTAAAGCTTCCTTACTGTGTCAGGTCAATGATTTGTTCTTTCCTCACCAGCCAAGATCAAGGAGCTGAATGGAGGTGCCCCTTCAGAGCACAAGCTGTCTGAAGAAATTCTGGAAAGCCTTGAGAGGCTGCTGAGCTCTGTGTCTGAGCCTAACTCCCCCGCATCTCCCCCAACTATCCAAGAGATCAACCTGCTGTGGAAGGCCGCTCACTGGCCTGAAGGTACAGTAACAATGTTTTTTGGGGTTGACTTTATGGTTTCTGGCAAGATGATTATTATTTAAGTTTTTTCAGTTTATTACTGCTCATTAACCAAACTCTCATTTTCTTCCCACTGGACTTTAGACATTGTGTTTCCTGTCCTGGACATTATGAGGCTGGCAGTGCGCCACCCACAGGTTAATGAGAGCCTCTGTGGAGAGGCCGAGGGAGTCCAGCTGTGCAACCACCTGCTGAGCCTGATGAGGCCTGAGGGGCGTCCTGCCAACCAGATGCTGGCGCTACGGACTCTGTGCAACTGCTTTAGTGGCAGACACGGTCGAGCCCTCCTCATGGCCCAGCGTGAAACGGTGCTATCACGCGCTGCCGACCTGGCCACCGTGTGCAATAAGAACATCCACATTGCCCTGGCCACTCTGGTGCTTAACTACGCTGGCTGCCTGCACAGTCAACCCGATCTCGAGGCCAAGGCCCAGTGCCTGTCCGTGGCCAGTAGAGCTCTGGAGACGGTACAAGACAAGGAGGCTGTGTTTAGGCTGCTGGTGGCCTTGGGAACCACTGTGGCCTCAGACCAGACAGCCCAGGACCTGGCTCGCTCCCTGGGGGTCAACTCTCAGATTTCCAAGTACTCATCAGTGTCTGATCCATCGAAGGTGGCCGAGTGTTGCCAGCTGGTTTTAAAAGAACTACAATGATGTGAATGATTAGAGAAAAAAAAGCACTCGTTTCTTACTATCACTCTGTTCTGCTTAATCGGTTGTGGTGGAGACTTGAATACTTGTATGTTCTGCAATAAAAAAGAACAAATTAAATCTCTGCTGATGCTTAGCCTGTGTTTTTATTACTGCACCACCTTTTCAAAGCCACTTGACTAACTTGTTGGGTAAATATAGGAAGAATGCATCTAATAACAGCTTCTAATGTCTATGAAATATCAATAGTGTATATGTCTCGCTTTTAAACATGCCTTATTTTATTTCCTACTGCCATGTTACACATTAACTTGGGGTAATAATGCTCAATAAACTATTATTACAGTGCACCTGAAATGCAAAATGTGGCTGGGGGGAAAACAACTGTAGTGAAAGACGTAGATATTGTGATTACTGAATGTCCTGACAGTCAAGATGGCTACTTACGAGGAGTTAATAAGTCCACTGCTAAGCTGTAGAATTAGGTGAAAGAGCTTTATTTACAATTCAAATTGTCTAAGCTTGGTAACGGTGGTCTTCTTGTGTCTGAATATATATCCTATAATGCTTTCCACTTGTTAATGGGATACTAGAGAACCAGTTTGCCTTATCCAGCGTTTAATAAAAGAGTCACCATTGTATCTACTACACGATACTAGATATATCTTGCTTATTTGACATGACTTATACAAAAATAAAACACAACAAATGGAGCTAGTTATAGTTAAAGTTGAAATAGGTTGGAAATGCGTTCCTTTCGCATTCGCCCACCGGAAGTATTTGTTTATAACTTCCGGGTTGTTGTTGGAAAAATTGGCGGTTTGTTGTTTGGGTGTTGCGTTTTCCTAAAACCGACTAAAGTTTGTTGAATTTAGTACAAATGTGATATTAAACGCAGTATATCTGGACTTACTCGTATAATACTTGTAACTTAAGTGCTTATTTGTAGTGTTTGTTAATTTGCTAACAGTTTGTTAAATGTATGTTGACAAACTCAAAACACCTTCGAAAGCTAGCATAAGTTAGCCTACAGTGAGCTTTGTAGCTAGCGGCTAAAGCTAGCTAGCTAGGCTGGCTCTTTGACCAGTCGCCACCGGACGCTCTCACACTGCTCAGTCCATCTCGGAATAATGGCGAACCTAGCATTGCTGCAGAAAAAGAATGGGAAGTATCTGTGGTTTGCTCTTCTTGGGCTGGGACTTCAACCAGACACTGCAGTGTCGTCAATCGCCGGCAAAAGCAACATTAATGCGAAACACATCAACCTGGGACCGTGAGTGTGCTTTTACTGTGGATAACATTAACAGATTAATACCGTGTGATGTTAGCTAACAAAGCTGTTCAAAGTTCTGTCCTATTGAGAGTCGATTACGACTTCTATTATGTGGCTGCTTTCACTTGGTTATATTGAAGTTGTCATTCACAGTACACTTGACGTTTAGGTTTATTCTAACTCGTATAAATGTTGTATGGCCAATAGGAATATGTTCGACAAGCCAAACAAAGATGCCTTCTACATAGTGATTAATTTCCTGCTGGAGAAACTCAACCCGTCACGATTTAATGAGGCATACAGGTAAAGTTATGTATAAACAACTATTGCAATTTATATATAAAGTGCCTAGGATTCAGTGTCAAGCAACTGAATATGTATTTTGTTTAGGCACTGCTGGCCTGTTTTGAACCACAAAGCAGATGCTGAGTTCCGTAAAGTTACCTGCGCATGGCTGCGAGAAGTAATGGTAAGAATCTGAATATTTACCTGTAATGTTTATCTTCTTCATCTGTCCAGATAGTGGATACATTACAGATTACATACCCCATTTGTTTCCTCACAAATGGGGAATCGTGCCTGTCCATCCTCTCGACCTTTGTTGCTTCATTCCTTCTGGCATTCCTTTTCTCCTCACTCTCATCTTTTCTTTACATACTCACCATAAAGGTCAGTGTACACACTTAGTACAACATTAAAAAAAATACATAAATCCACAAATAAAAACAGTCGTCTACTGAAGGTAAACAATAAACTTCACGTCTCACTTCCTCCCTCATGTTGTCTCTGGGTTTTCTAGTCGAATTTTGCATTAAGTTGAAATTTTTCAACTTTATGTACATGATTCTTTTTTTTAATCACTGACCAAATGTTCAAACTTCAAAAAGGAGCCATTAAATTATGTAATAAACTGACATAACAGAACTTTTTTTCAAATATGACAATCATTTGTTTTTAAACTGTGTAGGATGAAACTGCAAATGCAGGCTCCAAAGTGGTAGCATCCTTGTTCCTCTCACCCGGAGGCCCCAAGTTTATCAGCTTGATGCTTCATTTGGCCAATCACGTCATGGTGCAAGAAATGAAGACATTCAAGACAGGTAAGTCTCGTTAGAAAATCTTTTATTGTTTCACATTGTTTAATTTAACGCTCCATGGAGTTGGCACTAAAAGACTCAAATAATCTTCAATGTTGTCATTGTCAGATGACAGCTGGGTTCCTGAGGCTGCAGCGATGCCCGCTTCCTCCCTGGACATGGCAGTGAAGAGACTCAACCTGATCAATACCAGGTTTTTGAACGCTGGAGTGGAGCAGGACCGTTTTCTTCACGAGTATCAGAGACGAGCGCAGTAAGTCCCTGGTAGTCCATCTTGACACCCTGGACAGGGCTGGATGTTATTTCATTTGCATCAGTAGACTGATGTTTTCTACCTCACCACTACAGTAAACCCAATGAAGCCCAATCTCTGTGACTTGCGCAACTCTGTCATTAACAGAAGTTATGTATGTGATGTAATGTGTTGCGTATACAACACATAATAAAATATAATCAATATCAGTGGTAAATGAAATACAAAATTGTTTGAAATTCAATAGAAAAAGTCATTTTTGTGATCATAAGTTTTAATTTACTGTTCTTTTCAAAATTCTGAATTAGCAACAGTGTTGAAAATATAGTTTTGTGCATTGCCTACATCTATTCATTGTAATATTTTGTTCACCCTGTAACATAAGAGGAGCAGTAAATGGTAGTAGTCAATTTAGGATGATACTTAATTTGTCCAAGAGGGAAGATGTTTTCATCATTACTTTTTTTTTTGTAGTCACTTGAGAGGCCGTTGACACGTTGCCAGCTATTTTCATAAACGGACATTTCACCGTCTCCGCTTTCAAGAAGATCTTCGTTTACACTTACCCGTGTATATATACACAAGAGCATGCCAAACCTGTAGGTGGCAGTGTAACGAGAAGCTCAAGCCTTCCATGTATCCATTGTCACCATAGCAACATAGGTCGCACTTTTTACACAGGCGCAAGTTCCGGCGCATACTGTGACGTGGGCTGCCTATAACTCCGTTTATCTGCGTTTATCTCAGTTTACATGCAAACGCGCAACCAGAGTTTTCCAAAATCTCCACTCTGGCCGGAGTTTTTAGAAAGACTCGTTTTCAGAGGAGAAATCTCCATTTGCGTGTAAACGAAGGGCACAAACGAAGGAAGATGTCTCCATTTATCAAAATCACCGTGTACGTGTAAACGGCCTCTGAGACTACTTAACATAAACTGTATTTATTAAGTTGTGTTCCACTGGCCGTTTATTTCAGGCCCCACCTGTTTCTTGTTAACTAATTGGTAAAGCTATTGTGACAGAGGCCAGTTGGCAGCTGCTGAAGGTGTTTGCAATCTGTTTCCTTGTTCTAGGCAATTTGACTTGTCATACCAGGAAAAGCACAGGTGAAACAAATGTTGCTAACAATGGCCCTGTTCCATGAGGTGTCCCAGTAAGCCAAGCCATGGAGCCAGCTCACCCACAGTATCAATTGCACCTGTGCTTTTCCTGCTATCACATGCCAAATGTCTGCTGTGAAAAAGGCCTTTTGAGACTGTGTGCACAGACAGTTACATTATGATTGTAGAAGTTTGGAAGAGTTTATTTTATGGTATTTTGTTTTGCCAATTTAACTTGTTTTCTACTGTTACTATTGGTCTTTTCTTTTTCTTTAAGCTGTTTGCCTTTGTTTTCTCTTTTGAAGGCTTCTGGTGAAGTCTATGAGGGACATCAGAGCAGAGGGTGCCAAGTATGATGAGCTACTCAAGTATGTGTGCCTTTTTTTTTTTTTTCCTTAGTACTTCTAACTTCAATGTTGTTAGTCCAGTTTGTTTAATCTGTCTGTCTATTTTCAGGCATCACAGCAGTGATTCCACACAGGAAGGAGCTTCTCTAGCTGAGAAGACCAAAAGGGTATGTTATGTTATGTTTGTAAAACTGCATACAGAATATTAGGCATGGTTTGAACTCCCCATGCGTTAAGACATTACAACAGTGCTGAAGCTTTCCCGTGTAGGGAAATACTAAAATTAAGATGAGTTTCTGAATGATTTGTATTAAGAAGTGTTTAGCTCACATAGGTTTTTGGCTTTCTTAAGGTGCGCGCCCTGTGGTCAGACATTGATGAAATGCTGTCAGCTATCAAAGAGGAGCAACATGCAGTGGAAAGTGTTTTGAAGGGGGATGTAGATCAATACATCCTGGATGGGACGGATCGAGTCCTCAAAATTCCTCGCAGTCTGCTGGAGAGAATTGAACAACTTCCTCATCAGGTGAGAGTGTAGATAATACAGACGTTAATTCTTATACATAGCACATAAGATTCTTATTCACATTTTCTGTCTAAGCACTGATACAGCATGTGAATTTACCTTATTAACTTTGGTTTGTGTGCATGTTTTCCAGCTGAGCTCAGGACATGTGTATGAGGCAGGTCAGCTGAACCTCCTGTGTGTGTTTGAGCTGATGAACCATGCGCTGCAGCTCCTGAGGGAGGAGCGCTTACGGGTCTCTGACGCCCCCAAGCCTCAGCTCAATCCTGAGCACCTGCAGGAGAAATGTCAGCAGATGGCTCGTGCGCTGCAGAACCTCCACCTCATCAGGTATCATTTACCCACACGGGCATGATAGGATGCACTTTCTTTCTTTTTTTGTAATTAAAGGATTTGAATTTTGGATTTTCTCAAATGTGCAGCTTAATGTTTCTTTCTGAGGTCTATCTGTGTAAACCCCCAACTATTTTTAGTGTGGAAACTGCACTGGTTAATGGAGCATTCTGTAATCATTGGAAAGAATTGCCTCTTTAGTATTTGCTTGCCAGCTGAATGTCAGATGACCTTGACTACGAGTGTATCAACGTCGTCATCTTGTTTTCTCCCCTTAGACAGAGGATGTCCAAAGAAGAAATTCCTGAGCTCAGGAGTACCATAAAACAGTTGGAGGCTGCCTGGGACAGGAAGTGGATGGATACCTTGAAAGACACACCCCTTGTCTCTTTTCTAAATGAAGATCCGGTGAGTGGTCCTTGGAATTTTTGAACTTTGCTCACTACAGTCACAATATAGTCAGTGTACTTTCCATTTTGTGTGTGCTTGAGAGGGGGAGAGAAAGTGACAGAGCAAGGGGGGAATAGAAGTTAGAAAGTGACTTATTGCACACAGTGTTTCTGCAAGTTATTAGCTTGAAGACTTGGAATGCCTTGTCATGTTTTGACTTGCTATTTTTTTAAGTAAGAGAGCCCCTGGTGAAAGATCTTGTGACTGGGTGTTGCCAGTCACTAATGTAGTGTGAAAACCACAACGGCTTCATGGCTCCAGATTAATAGACAACAAGTTTAGTGTACAGCAATCTGACAAACAGGAACAAGAGAGGATAATTTGTCACGTTACCGTCTGCTGCTATGTGTTCTTAAATTTAATATTTAATTTGCTCTCTTTAGGCCCTTGGCTTCCTCTCACCGATGGCTCCGCTGTCTTTTGAACCAGCAGCTGACACTAGTTACAGAAGCAGTGTCTTCTCACAGTACCCTGCAACTCTTCTTGGTGAGCAGAATCTGATCACATGCATATCAGGCCATGTATTCATTTGGGTGTATCGCAACATTGCAGTTCTTGTTTCTAATCGTGCTTCTGTCAATTTTCCAGAGGAGAAGCCTGCAGAGAGTAAACCACAGGAAGGTGTTCCCCCTAGTTCTCAGCTGAAGAGGTAATGTAATCCATGTTTGAACAGCTCATAAGGGAAATGTAAGCTTATATCGACATTTCTCATGTTCGTTTATTATTCGAAGTGCGTTTGTATTGGTTTCTGATGGGAGGCAGATACCTGGGCAGTCCTGAGCAATGATCTGTCCGTCACAAGTCCTCCCTACAGCATCCATGCTCTCTGATGACCGTGGCGAATTGAGAGAAATCGCCACGGACAGATACGGAGCAGACACTTGTTAGTTCTTTACGAACCAACCTCATGGTCTTGTCTACATTATAAGCTACTGAAATAAGAGCCTGACTTTAAAGTTCTTTTTTTTTTTTTAAAGCATTAAGATGCTTTCTGTGTTGCGTTCACTGTAACTGAGCTCACACTGTGTGTAAACTGTTTTTGAATAACAAATCAAGCTTTTTGTCTTTGAAACAGCTCTTGCCCTGCAGCAGCTGAGCGGGCTGAAAGTCCTGTTGTCACCACTCACGTGCCATCAAAGGCAAATACCTCTCTCGACTGGTTATTCGACACACCATCCCCTCCTCCTCTAAGGGCTCCATCAGAACCACCACCTCAGGCTAGTATTATATTTCAGTCAAACTCCTGTTTATTGGATTAACTACACCTTTGACTTTGTGTGCACCAGTTCTTCTGAGAAACTGTACTTAACAAAGCTGTGCTTGATGTTTAGGCCAGTGTTAGGAAGACAGCCCTTGTTCATCAGAAGGTGGCTCCCACGAAAACCAAGACTCAGATATTGGACATGGAATGTGATAACCTTGCTGATCAGGTACAGTGATGACTTTCAAAACTAGGCTGCAATCTAGGAGCTTAGAATCTTGAATACTGTCTTTGTCTGGTCATTTAATAGTTTAGCTGCCCTTCCAGTACTTATTTAAGCTGTATTTCTATCTCTAAGCCTTGGTTGAGGTGTTACGTGACCACAGAAGATGAAAAAATTGGGTTGGTGTGTGTTAGTTTGCAGATGCTGTAACAACCAGTCCCCCAGAAGGCAGGGTCAAAGGTCTGGACTTGGATAGCCTTCTGGGTACTCTTCAAGGAGATCCCTTCTCTACCAGAAAGCAGCTGCCACGTACACCTGAGAGCTTGAGTAAGTGATGAGCTGCTGCATGTGCCCTCAGCCTTACGTTATGGTGAATTGAGACCAAAGAATGTGGCCTCATAAAACCAGCCAAGTCTAAAACTGAAATATATTTCTTTCTTGTTTTTGCCCCTTTAAGTTCTGGATGTGAAGAACTCCTGGCGTAAGGCAGTTGAGGAAGACAGAGCCGAGAAAATCGGCCGGTTAGCCAAGTTCAGCGACAGCATAACAGAGCGGCTCACCCCCCTCAGCGAGCATGTTGTGTTGCTGAGTCCTGATGCTCCCTCCCACAGTCAGTCCTACAGTATCACCCCTCATGTCACAAGCCTCAGCAGCCCCCCTGTCAGCCAGCAGGGAGTCTCACTCAAATCCTCTCTGTTGTTGGACACCTTCAGCATCAGTGGCACGGGCAGCAGTGCCGTCCAGTTCAGCCTCGACCACGAAACACTCCCCGAAATGTCGAGCTGCGACAGTCTACTGAGCCTCGATGACGAAGCGGTGGATATGAAGAGTGAGGACGATGATGAGCTTCTAATCCCCTCCCTGAAAATGGAGGCGACGCGATCGCCACTGAGCGCACATCATCATCTGGGTCAGAAGCAGCAGGCGTGTGATGATGGCTCCTTCATGGAAAGCAGGAAGAGGACACCTGAGTGTCTTCTGATGGATCACAGAGTATCTGGCTTGGACAATGACTGGTTACTGGAGCCTGCAAAGCCAGTGGAGGCCACAGACAAGGTCTTTTCACTGGACTTAGACAGACTAGAGACACCTTCACCCCCCAAAAAGCAGGAATACAGCCTTCCAAAACTGATTACATTCTCCCCGATTGATGACATGAAGTGTTAACTTCACTCATACAGAAACCACTTTTCAGCCTCAACTGTCTTAAACTGTCTGCCTTGATTTTTAAATAGATGTGTAACAAACATTTGTACATAGCTGTAAAATAACCTACGTCTGTCTCACTAAATTACTTTCCTGTGCTTAAGTTTATGGCTTTTAATTTAAAATAAGACATGAACTGCTTTAATAAAATTGTAAAGTGTCTCATTTCCTTTTTGCTTGTGAACATAATTAATAACTTCAGCGTTTTGCCTGTGCAGCACAACATGGAGCTTAAATGGATCTGTAAATCCATTAAAATGTTGGGCAACAGAAGCATTTGAGTCCACTGTATTCATTTAAAAAGCTAGTCTGCCTCTTACTTGTAACATTTTCATTACACTTACCATAATTTTGAACCACACAGTGTCTAACAGGATTTAAAATATCTGCAGGAATGTGAACACAAATATGGAAGGAGCCAGGCAAGGTTGGAAGTTGTAGATTTTCCTAAATGTTGGATTAAACAATTGGAAACAAAATTGTTGTGCCTACAAGCTACTGTTTACATCCAAAAAATGTACACTTGCATGCTATGCAGTCATCTTTACAGTGTAATTGTGTGTCTCATACACTGGGCCTGGGGCTTCAAGTGTTTTTCGAGAGCAGCAAAAATATGAAGGTTTCCTCGTGCACCTGTTGCTTTTTTATATATATATATAGAGAGAGAGAGAGAGAGAGAGAGGTGTAACTTCTCTCAGTTTAAGATGGGGGGCGTCAGAAGCTGAGCAAAGAAAAGTGAGTCAAGGCAACAGTGACGATTCAGAGAAGGCGGAAGTTAAATATCACCTTCACAATAAAACGCAAAATTTGCCACTAGGGGAATTTAACTGTAAAATTGATAAAGAAACTTTTTTTCCATTCAGTATATTATGGGTGTTTCAAATGCCACACCCTACCAAAAAAAAGTTTAGAAAGGCAGCATATTTGGAAACAACTAGGCTATATAGAAAAAGGATAATGGAATTTAATAAATATCATTCAAACATATACACTGCAATATTTTGGCCAAATATAGGATTTGTATATTGTAAAAACAGGCTATATATTAGGGGTGGGAATCACAAGTGACCCCGTGATACAATATTTTAGTCACAATACAATACTGTTGCAATTTTAAATGTGTTGCCATACGCTGAGTATTGCAATAGAATATATTGTGATAAATTGTGATTTATTACCTTTTTTTTCAACTGCAAATTATGTCCCCAAAGGAAATCTTTGTCAACTTTTTTTTAACCTAATCAAATAAAGTTTTCAGTCTGTTCATTTCACTTCAGTCATTTCTATTGTAGCAAGATGTATCTAATGGACTGAGAAAGCATTTGATTTTATAATTTTAGTAAGCTACCAAACGTTTCATTTGTATTTGTAATGTAATATGTAACTAATTTAGTTGGCCAGTTTTTGTTTAGATATGGCAATAATTACTTAAAAATAAGTAATAAAAACCAAACTTTTCATCCCAGGCTACTATTACTTTACTACTACTACTACTACTACTAACAATAATAATAATAATAAAAATAATAATAATAAATTTATTGACAATTTCCTTATAGCGTTTAATAAAGAAATAACTTTATTGGTATTTAGGAGTTTTACTTTGAAGAGACACACCGGAAGTAGCCGGTCTTACGTGAGCTACCTTGTTGGCGCTGCCCGCGGCCAGGCGGCGTCAGCCTCTGTCAGTTGCAGCAGGGACTGAAGCCTCTCCTCTTCTCTGGGCGGTTCCAGTCTGCGAGAGACGTTTAGGAAGAAAGCCCACTAACAAAACTATCAGCGCAGACACAAACATGGCGCCTGCCTCCGCCGACAACTTCAGATGAAAGTGTGGCGAAGCAGCAAAGTTTCACAGGAGTACCTCGAAGTGGCTTTTTTCGCGCGCGCCGTCCTGTTTTTACCTGTTTCGGTTTGCACACGAAGAAATACGGAATATAACAAGCGGGTAAAAACAGCAAGTTGCCTACATGTCAACATTGTCTCTCGCTGCAGTGTAAACAGCTGGTAAGTGCTCGTATTTTTCAACATGGAGATAGCTGAGACTCAGCAGAGTTTGTTGTAGGGGTTAGACATAGTAGTTTAAGTATTTAAAGGTAGCTTTAGTTGTGTTTGAGTAACGTGAAAAGACATTTTCCTGGTGTTGTGCTGCTGCGGTCAGCCTCTACGCTTTTCCCCGTATGTTCTCCAACCGCGGAAAGACACACAGCCACGTATCACTGCACAGGCAGATTACAGGAGGAAATTCACATTGTTATATCCGCGCTGGTGTGTATTTCCTGCATGAAAGTTGACCTAATTATGGGTCGGATGCAACAGTTGGGAATATAACACCCCCCTCCTCTTCCTCTCTCCTCCCGGGCCCTCCTTGACGCCAGATAATCAGACTGAGCTCTCCTGGAGCCTGTCTAACCTTGCAGGTGTCTGCTCTCAGCCACGCTGGACTACCTGCTTGAAATCAAAGACATATTTACAAAACAGAAGGAGAGTTTTGCAGCTTAATTTACTCAGACAAGAAACTGCTAACCTGACTTCCTTTTGGACATGTGCTTTGCTTCCATCCAGGGACTTTCTCTCTGAATATGCAATGTCTGCATTTGCCTGACCCTAAACCTAGGACAGAGTTGTGTAAGATATCTCTGCTGGTTTTTTGATGATGTGTGTTAGGTGAGCACAAATGCCATTGAATGCATCGCCAAGGTGCTCACATATCTATGCCTCAGCACTTGACCGTGTGCCAGCCAGCAGCAGTCTAACCCCTAAGGGCAGCAGAGTACTCCTAGCTCCAGCTTCCCATCACCGTTTTGGGTGATTCATGGCATGCATGTGATGTTCCTGTTATGACAGCCGTGGCACAAGTCCCAGCAGAGAATGGCACTTCCTCTTGCATTGTACTGACTGCATTCATATTTTGACGTAGATGTTTTGCCACCTGAGATAGCAGCAGGAATGTCAGATGATAAAAGAATAATCAAAGCTTGTGGAGGAAGTAGATTGTGGAGTTGCATCAGCAGTTGAGCCGTTGACACGTGGAAACGCAGCAGAAAAATCTCTCCTTGACCTTGGCTTGGCCTGACAGCGGCTGGAAAATGGGAGTGGAGTGAATGTTGCCTCCTACTTACTGCTACAGGCAGCAGGTATAAAGTAGGTCACGGCTTCACTGTGGCTTTGTGTACATTGAACTTGCACTTTGTCACCACCGCCGGTGTCCAAAGGTTTTGTCAGGTGACCAAGGAGAGGAAGTAGATTGGCTAAAGGAGCGGCAACAGGCTGTTGAAGGACTCTGTGGTTGCCTTGGCAAAAGTCAAATTGGTTTTTGACGAGTGTGAGAAAAGCCAGAAGTTCATTCTGTGGGACAGCGAGAGAAGTGTTTCCCCAAGAGCATCAAATGTGACTGTGTCTGAAATATCTGCTATGATTCATCAGTGCAGATCTCTCTTTAGTGAACTAACATCTCAACTGCTTTTATCTTTTATACTTCAAACAGCAATACAGCTGCTTACACTTCAGCCAGCACTTCAGCTGGCATCGCCTTTCAGTTTATATGCTTGAACTGGCACTAATTTCTGTCAGGACTTCCACTTCAACTGACACATACAGGTCAATTTATCACCTACATTTTGACTGATATTTCACCTCCTTTCAGGACGTCATGTTCCAACGAGTCATCACTCTGTATTCACTTTAACTAATACTTCAACTTTACTCATCACCTAAACTTAAATTGACTTGTGATGTTCCTAATGGCTAAATTCTTTGACTTTTAAACTAAACTTGGACTAGTCCACTCGTCTAATAGTAAGTCAACACTCAGAAATCAGTGAAAATTGAGCACAGTTTCATCTTTAAGGTCAAACACCGTCTGAAAAAATATTGCGTATTGTAAGAGCCATGTAAATTGTTTATCACATTTTTCAATAACCAAATGCTCCTGAGATCTGTGGCACTTTGCACTGTGCATTGTGAATATTGCAAATAATCCTACAACACATGACGACAACTCGCTAAATAAAACTGAGCAAACATTATTTATTAATAAGCTAATAATAAAATTAATAAGCTTTTATTTACTCTATATAATACATAAAATTTCACCCCCTAATGTCTATTTTATATTGCTGTGAAAACATCAACAAATTTCTCCTTCTAACAATTATTTTTATTCAAGTTTCTCGGCAAAATCTACATTTTACAAGATTACATGAAACACATCATGTTAACGTTATAATTTACCTTCGCCTAATAGTCATTTTTACTGAATAGAGCTTGAACACATCATAATACAAGTCATTGCAGTGTCCCTGAGCTGTTTTGTTGTGGTCACCGACTGCTTAAAGCTGACGCTAACTAGCTCTCCTCCTGCTGATTTAAACACAGATTCATAATGTAGCATTATCAGGGAAACAATAGGGTGCGTCCTCTGACACTATGATAGGGAGTTTACTGTGTTGTCCGTCCTGAGGGCGCCCCAGTGAAGATCTTTGTTTGTCCTAAACACATTTTCTATTGTCCCCGGGAGGACACAGGACTTCAGCTGCTAGCCATCTCGTCACACATCAGATCACAGAGCCAGTTTGCCAAACAGTCATTGTATTCTTTGTGTTCCTGTTCATTAATTAAAGTTTGTAGCCATTAGTCTCAAGCACTGCTCTTTAGCTTGCACAAAATTTATGTGACACAAGAGAAAAGCATCGACCACTGCCATCAGTGAGCGTCACCTTATTTGCCTAAAGGTTGATGTCAGTCAGTAAGGCGAATATCAGCAGATACCAATGTTCAGCTGATACATCACTGCATCCCTAACAAGTTCAATTGATTAGCATTTCTGCTGCCAGCTAGCAAGGTTAGCAACGTTAAATCAACCAGTCCACTAACCCACACATCCCACACTTGAATTGACACTACCTACAGTGTTAGGTTTTGGTTGACACTTTAAACCCTCATTCCCTCAACTTCCTTTGTTCATACACTTCAACTGCTTTCAGTGCTTACACTTTAGCTGACATTGTCTTTCAGTTTAAACACTTCCTGGAACGGACACTTACTGGTCAATTCATTGCCTACACTTTGACTAACATTGCAACTCTGACATTGTCTGACATTGTCTTTCAGTTTAAACACTTCCTGGAACTGACACTTACTGGTCAATTCATTGCCTACACTTTGACTAACATTGCAACTCCTTTCAGAGGTTGACGTTGTGTTTCAGCAGACACTTCAACTACATCTTCTTCAGCACTTCATCTATTTCAGATGTTTAAAGTGTGAATTGTCACACACAGAAAATGTAGTCTTTTCTTTTTAGGAATTAATAACTCATGCAAAGGAAATCTTCCTCCATAAGGGGTCTGCGGTCATCATCAGCAACACCATAGCATCCCCAAAGATGGTAGAGATTCATTGTCTGGCTCAAGGACACTTCAGTAACCCCAGTCTTCTTTCTCACCGTTGCTATTGCTGTTACCAATATTACTAATTGGTGTTTCTACTTCATTAGCCAGAAATACCTGCTGTTTTTATACCAAGACTACTGACAATGCAAGTTCTTGGGCTTGCTGAGCAAATACTTACCTGAAACACTTCATTGCATTTTGCTAAGCTGCCTGTTTGCATGTCTTAAGACATATTAACTCCAGATAGTTGTTTCTAGCCAAAGAGCAACAACAGGTAAGTTGTAAGCCAGCCAGAAACCCTCTCAGGTAACCTGTTTCCTTCCTCTGACCCTTGTACTTTGGTGTGACGTGCCAGTTTGTGTTATTGTCGTTTTCTTTCAGTAGGCCTGGGTCTGAGCTGGTCTCGGCCCAGCTAGTTAGTAAGGGCAATGAGTTTGCCCTCTCTCCCTTCTTCTTAGAGTGGAAAGAATGCTCTCTGTCCGCTGGCCTGTCACGCTCCAGGAGGGAGGCAGTCTTGTGACGTTTCTGCTGAGCCTAGCCTCGTTGCTCTCAGCTGCCTCTCATCGCCTAAACCTACCCAGGTTGTTTTTAAGTCCACAAAGTCATATTTACAGCAAACTATACATCATTTGACTAGATTTGAAAGTCTTGCCACTGTCCTTGTCTAACCTTCTGGTCATGTTGAGCATAGCCACTCGCTGCCATTGGCTGTGTAGGCAACAGTTGTTTATGACACACTTCAGCAAAGTGTGTCACTTTATCCTGGAAGCACACCTGCCTCTCCAGTCACATGCTCAGGTGTTTGTAGAGTGTAACTACAGTCCTCCAGTGAGCCAGGAAGAAAAAGTGGAAATTTTCAGCTTCAGTTATTCGTCACCGGTTGCTACTGGCTGCTTTGATGTTGTCTTCATAAAACATTAAACGAGAATCCAGGGCTGTTGGATTGCTGTTGCACTGACAAAGATTTACAGAGATATGATACTGAAAGGGGAACAGATGGTTTGTACGTGCCTCCAGTGATAGGCTTTAGTGGATGTCCGTTACAGTGCTGAAGCTGTTTGTTTGTCAGTGAAGGACAGTTTTGATGACTATGTGTCAAATAAAAACTCCAAACCTTTACTAGTTACAGCTTTTACAATGTGAAAAACAACCATTACAGATTGACTGCTTTGTGTTGTTTTTTTTTGACTGGCACAGTTACAAGGCAGTTTGAAGTCATTTTCTAGCTTCAGTAAATTGGCATTTGTCATTATTTTCAAAGTTCTTATAGATTTACTAGATTGTCCTGTTGAGTGCTGCAGGGGGGCTGGAGCCTGTCCCAGCTGACATTGGGCAACAGGCAGGGTACAACTATGAGAGATCGCCAAACTATCACAGGGCTGACACATAGAGACACACTCACATTCACACCTACAGCCAATTTAGAGTCTCTAATTAATGTAACCGGCATGTCTTTGGAGTGTGGGAGGAAGCAGGAGAACCTGGAGAAAACCTGTGCTGACATGGGGAGAACATGCAAAATCCATACAGAAGGGCCCCGGCTGGCTGGTGGTTCAACCTGGAACCTCCTTGCTGTGTGGCGACAGTGCCAGTGTGCTGCCCCTATTTAATTATTTTTATTGAAAATGCATTTATAAATTGATTTTAAAAAAACGCTGTGGCTTTAGCACATCAGTACGTTATTTTAATGCCAACATGTTTTGTTTAGTCAAGTTACATTTTGCAGTTCTAAGGGATGGGGAAAAAATGACATAGCATAAATATTGCGGCATTTTGCGTGGCAATATTGTGTTGATACACGAATGCTAAGTAGCAGCAGTTTTATCATATAAATTATTAATATTGCAAATACAGATTAAACTTTTGGAAGCCTTCCAGAATAATACAGTTGTTTTTTATTTCACTAGATACATTTTGCTGCATTAAAAATGATTGACGTGAGATGAACAGGCTGAAAACTTTATCTCCTCTATCTTTTTCCTTTGGGGACACAATTTGCTTATTGGGATAACATTGTATCATGGGTAGGGTTGGGTAGCGTTCAAATTTTATAACCAAAATATGCCAAATCCTGTCCCAACGGTACTATCGTGTATTACTCCTTCTCTTTACCAATCACACATGGAGCCACGTCTCCTGTCTGTCTGCTTACTTGTGTGTATATATTTGTGTGTGTCTGCTCGTCTCTTACGCTCTCTGCTTAGGCACAACTTACAAATACGTGGAATAACAAACACCAGTGATGCTAGGCCAAACTATCATCGCTGCAGGAATAGTTTCGACATGCTTGGGAGCCGGCAGCTCTGCAGAGCTTTGTTGTCTCCACTGCAAAGCCGCCTTAAAGCCAGGAAGCTGGCCACAGAGCTCCACAGGTGGCCTCCCAGCTTCAGTGTGCTTCGCAGTGCTTCTGCATCCTGTCTGAAGCAGCTCCTGGGTACCAAAATTTGGCACCAGTTGATTCAACCTGAATCAGTACTTGTACCAATGCAATTCAATGGGTTCCCTTGAAAGTACCAGGCTACCCAACCCTAATTGTGGTGCCTCTTTGGTGATTCTCACCCCTAACAGATATCAGGACAGTATTTTAGTATGACTACAGACACATTATGCACATATAGAGCTTAGAAAAATCAAGCAAAACTACCTCTTCCCAAAGGAACACAATGAAATAGCCTGTAGAAGAAAACAACAAACATTATCTGTTATCTGTGAGATTTGGCAGTCATATACCTTTTCTGAGAAGCAGTGACGGCTGTTGACAGCTGTCTTCTGTCCGTAAATGAAATTGGATTTTTTTGTATTGCCTCTGTATAAAAACGACAGCTGCCAGGGTTAAACAAACATTAGCGACGAACAGAGTTCACCGCTGGTCTTTTGCTTTGTGCAGGCCGGTCAGAGCTAGAGTAGGTTGTTAGCATATGGATATGATAATGCCATGCTATCACTCAGGCTTATCTGGAGCCAAAAAGCAGATAGACTGTGAATACTCTGCCTCTCACACTCTAAACAGCAAATATTGAACAGTTAAATACATTCCCTGCCTTTATCAAGTGCACTTGTCTGCATTTTGACGTATTTTCTGCATCGTAAACTGAGGGCTGATGCGGCTCGTTCCACCCAGCACGACTGTTAGTCTCATCACAACACGATGTTGAGATTAATTAGCAGGGTGAGGGTTTTTACAGGCCGCCGCTCAACAGCCAACTTTGCACACAACACTGTAGCTTTGCACCATATGAATTCATTCAGACAGCAGCTCAGCTGGCTTCAATTTGAGCTCATCTCCCCTACAAACCCACACTCCACCTCAGGGAAATGCACAGAGCATCTCTTTCTTTTCCTGCGGCTGTTGCCTTGTAAATTGGAGGTTTCGTCACCTCATTGGCACCTTATATTCGGCCTGGCCTTCACCACCTACAGCACACTGTGATGACAGGTGGCAGGGAGGGCCACTTTGCTCCTCAGATCCTCCAAAGCCCAGAGCTACAAAGTGGCACTTGAGGCAGACTGTGGTGCTGCAGAACCTGACACACGGTGGCTCAGCGGCTGCCTCTGGAGCTGAAAGGGTAATGTGTTGAAACCTATTACAGCCGAAATAGAATTTTCCTTTGCAGATTTTTGCCTTTGACCGTTTGTTGTGTCATATCTGAGCTTTCAGAGATTTTTTTAGTGCACCTCAGCAGCCCTGTTGCATGCTGATGAATAAGTAGCACTTGCACAGAAGCTCACATACATGTTCACTTGTCACAATAGAGGGGTTGGTGTGAAGGATCAGCCTGTCCTGCGATTTATAACCTAGGATCGGTCCTCTCCGTAGTATAATTTCTGCATCTGTACACACATTTAGAACACTCCTATTTTTGTTCTCATTTATAGTGTCCAAGGTTCGGTACATGACAGTTGCGTGTGTCATGCCCAGCTGCTGTTTTAGTCAAGCTGTGAGTGGATGTGCGTGGCGGGGCTCCTGCCGAAATAACCGCGATAGACACAGCGCTGTCTGTTGTCCAGCATTACACAAACGCTCATAGACTTGTGCATGCACACACACGCAGGCAGGCTCTTTCACCCCTGGGGAACAAGCCTCCAGGCTCTTTTGTGTGAAAGGGATGAGATCATTGTGGGGCTAGACCATGGGGGGATGGAGTAAGGGGTTCCACTTTCTACTTAAATAGAGAAATCTCTGTTTCTGTGCCTGTATCGTCATCTTTCTGTTCCTCTTTGAATTTGGAAATGAAGGGGCTGGCCAGGTGAATGCTGTTAAGAGCAGATGAGTGCTAAAAGTGAACAAACATCAGGTTTGGCGCACGCACACACGAGGAGTATGACCTCCCTAGTTTTATTTATGGAAGTCAAAGAGTTTTCCTCCTGCCCTCAGGGGTTGTTGGGCTGCATATCCAACCTTTGGCATTTTTGCAGGCAAGTTACAACCAGTACCACTGTTAAGAAACAAGACTTTCCAGTGCAGGGAAATTAGGGGCCTCCAGGAATGATCCACTCAGGATATTAGAACTAAGTGTGATGACAGATTTAATTTTGGTCCTCAGTTGGTTCCTTCATTTATTTATGACAAACACAACCTTTTCGAGCAAGATTTACCTCAGATGATAAGTGTTACTTAAGATCCACCCTACGCTCCTCCACAGCTCCACCCTCCTATCCAAATATAGTCACTTCTGGCTCCAAAAGCCAAAGATGGCCATGGCCAAATTGCTGAACTTGAGACTTCAAAACGGCAGTCCACAAACCAATGGGTGACATCACAGTAGCTACGTCCATTATTTATACAGTCTGTGATTCTGATTCAGTGCTTTGGTGCATGTAAATGCACATTTGAATCACTTAATTTAGCATCCATGTAAATCAATCAGAATGATTTCAATCCAGTTGAAGAAATTTTGTCCATGTAACCACAGCTCATCAAGGCTTGAATGGAAAAAAACTGTTCTGCATTGTGGGATTATAACGGTTTGAACCGTTGGCTGTTATTGCTTGGCTGTCACTCTGTTTATTCACAAGCATATGGCACCCACTGTAGTCATGCCGTATGCTGTTATTTTCAGAGTAATATTCAGAAAGGCTGTGATTTGCCATGTCATTTTCTGTAAACATGTTGTGGAATGTTTCACTGGAAATAGGAAGTCAGACTGATTCCAAGAGTGTTAATGCGGTTTCCTTCGTGCTTTGCATTTGACTGAGTTATGTTTCTTACAAGAGAGTGTGTGAAATTGGAAGCAAAGTTCCAAGGGTTAAAAGGTAGACCTAGGTTCAGTATTTTTTTAACCTTGACCCTATTTTTCCATGTTTTTGTGTTTAAGTAACAAATGGGGACAACAGTTTTTGAAATTGGTCCAGTACTGAGCGAGACAGCTGCAGATGGCAGCAGCGAAACAGGCTGCAGTGTAATCATTCAGGGCACGTTTCATCACTTCATGTCGACTATAAGTGCTTGTTTTTGCCACTGACAGGCTCAGATTATTATTTAAATGGCATGACAAATTATGGAAAGGATCCTTGCAGAGATGGACCTTTTTGTTAAAGGGTAAGATCCTTTTTGGTCAATTGGAAACAGCCCTGAAATTGCTATCACCAATCTCACCAAACTCCATTGAAATAAACAATAGTTTGATTATTGTAAAACACACTTAATTCAAAGTTGACAGAAACAAAACATAACTTACAAATACTGCCTTGGTTTGTCTTTCCACTGTTCCAAGTAACAGCACTCTTTTTTTTTTTTTAAATCAACCCTTAATTCACCCAGTTAGATGTGGAAAGTATGCTGGTTTTATCCACACTAAAATTACTGTTTGTGTAAATGGAGTCTGGTGGAATTGGTGATGGCAATTTCAGGGCTGTTTCTGGTTAAACAAAAAGGATCTTTAACAAAAGGTCTGTATCTGTAGGGATCCTTCCCATAGGTTGTCAGACACTTAAAACAATCTGAGCCTGTCAGGGGAAAAACAAGCATTTTTATTGGACGTAAATTGACGGTAAAAACAGTAAAATCCTCCGTTAGCATTATAAAAACATATCTTATAGATCATGTGTTGTACTAAAAAGATGATATAAAAATATTAATAGTGCTGCTCATTAGAGCTTGAGCTAATTCTAGTGGTGAATTAACAGTGTAAACATCATCTAAACTGTGCATTGTACATTGACATTGAAAATGTGCTGGAGACTCATTCCACACTGAGGCCTGCGCTTTAAGAATTCATAGCCACAGGGCAGTCACAAACCAGTTTCACAGTAACCATTCAGAACACATGTCCTCTAAAGCTCCATAGTATTTCCCTTGTGGATCGTAGTGACCCTACTCCCTGAGTGCGACCCAGACAAAGAGCATGACACTCGATCATCGGGGCTCAGGAGTAACAGAGGAACAGGTTTTCACATGGTAAGGGAGGGGCAGAGCACAACCTTTAGAGGCAGGGGCTCAAGTTACAACACACGACTTAATACACTGGAAATTTAACGCACCAGTTCGTCTGCCAGTTTGACTCAGTCATTTTACCATTTGACCCGAGAAGCTGCGCCATTAATGCCTTGAGGTTTAAAAGTTTTCCTCAATATATTTGCTCCACCTCCACCAACAAGAAGGACGGAAAATCCTACATATTATGTTCGCTTCTGTTTACAATAGCATTAAAGCTTTTAGTCTAATCCACTGTCAACACCATTGCCGTTTATGGCCACTACCATGTTTCATTTGCACGCCAGACATAAAAGTGCACAATAAAACAAGCCGTCTCTGACATTTTTGGTCTAAAACAGAGGCAGCGGACTTTATTTCTGCCATCCTTTGATGCTGACAGCAGACTGCAGAGAACATGTCAGCTACATTAAATGTACCCTTGAAAGACTTGGAGATCAATTTCCTCTGCTAGAGTAACACTAGTCGCAGCTCAGGGTCGCGCAGCCTGGCATTGTTTGGGCTCGGTTGTCATGGCAGCTTCAGTGTTTGTCTATCATGGGCTGTCACAAAGGGATATTTGTATGGTTGTGGCGGGGTGTGTGGTGGAGGCAGAGGGGACTGTCACAAATGGTTCCAGCCTTAGGAGTGTGTCTGTGGTTGTGTGCCCACGTAACATCAGTGGCTAGTCGGCCATGCAGGGAAACATGATTACTCATGTCAGAGTTAAGTGACAGCTGGTCTGACTTAGTTCCCCCCTGTAGTGTATGGAAGTGATATAGCATGACAGATTAACTTGTAATCGTAAACTGTCCACAATAATGAGCAGCGTCATATCACTAACATCCAGCCCATTTTTCTAGATAACAGGAAATATGTGTCAACATTTGAATTATTTTTATTGGTTGTTGGAAAGTCCCTGAAATATCAATATATCATCATATTGCTAGGGAATTAAAACTATCCAGTAAACCCTCCATGTGATGCAGTGTCCCGCAGAATCCGAACCATCCCAATACTGACAGAACTGAAGAGAGATAAATGCACATTTAAATAAGTATGTTACTGTCTACGAGAGAAGCTGCAGATTTTGCTCAGTGGTTGGGGTTTTATACGAAAGCAGGTGCAGTTGTGTCACTTTACGTGGTTCACAGGTAGTTTCTGGGTCACGTAGAATTTCAGATAATTTTGCTTTTTTCAAAGACTGAATAATTGCATAAAAACAATCCCAGTTAATATAATGAAAAATTCAGTATAGTGTTTAATGTCATCTGTAAATGTTGATCCATCAGCATGCCGATCATTCATACGACAACGTTCAAAGCCCAATCAAGACCAAACAGATCTGCTGCTTGCCCAGGATAGTGTTTGTTTTTCTCTTTGCTTTATTCCCTGCTGTGACACTTTCTGGCGATCTGTGCCGATGCTTTTGGGAAGCTGTATGACTCACAGCCTTGATGTTTTTATACCAACATTACCATTTCAGAGCAGATGAATAGTAGAAGCCAATGTTTTTGACAGAGGTTAAAGTCTGCATGTTACTCAGCAGAACAGATGCTTGCAGAACAGAGATGTTAAATTAAGAAATTACCAAAATTGCTCTTTTTGTGAAGTGAGAAAGTGAGATTCACAGTAGGTCGTTTCCTACTGACCTGTGATCTGCTAATACAGGAGCATGAACCTCATGGTGTGTTCACACTGAACATCAAGTGAATTTTTGCCTCTTTATTTGCACGTGTACAGCTTCTAGAGAGTTTTTTGGAGTATTTTGCAATTGGCAAATGTTTGTAGTAAAGTACAACCCATAGCTGGAATCAAGTGGACACAGTAAACACAGAGACTCCAGACACAGCGTGAACTGACGTGGCAACTAGGGCTGCCTCCGACTAAGAATTTTCCTATTCATCCAATAGTCAACATTTAAGGCCATTAGTTGACTAGTCGCCTGCATGTTTACAATATCAATTTAATTGTTAAATTACATTTTTTGGGCGGGGCACCACAATGGTTTTAGTTCAAGGTGTGAGAAAGAATAGTATCAGTAACATTGTTAACACTGTGCTACATTACAGAGAAATACAAAACCGTACTAATGAACCTTCATTAATATAGGCCTATATTATATCTACAAGTGCACGTCACACAGAGCGAGCCGCCTGTTAATGATGCTGTCGGCAAAGCAGTAATGATTGTGATGAATGGCTAATGGGCATGTAGCTACTTACATGCTTCAGATGATGCATCATGTTTGGAGTCGACGAATGATACGCAAATGTTTGCCTGCAGAGTTTTCATATCACCTTGGGTTCGTCCTTCACCTTCTCAAAATTGTCCTACACTTTGGATTTCCTGCCCAACATGTTATTAACTAGCCTGTGTAATAACCGCAGGTACCAGCCCTGTAAATTAACGTGACTCCTGTCTGACTGCTGAGCATGGCCACTTCCTGTGTCTGTCCTTTCAAATTAAATTCCCAGCACCAAGACACCTGTCCCTTGCCTACAGTCAAGTATAATGGTGGCAGCATCATGGTTTGGGGCTGCATGAGTGCTGCCACCACTATACTTGACTGTAGGCAAGGGACAGTTGTCTTGGTGCTCTTCACCAAGGTGCCACACATGCTGAAAGAGCACCAAGACAACTGTCCCTTGCCTACAGTCAAGTATAGTGAATTCCATGAATTCCAAGCAGAGCATGATCGCCCCTCTTCAGAAACTGAGCTGCAATGCAGTTTTCCAACATGATAATGACCCAAAACACACCTAGAAGATGAGAACTGCCTTGCTGAGGAAGCTGAAGGTGAAGGTGATGGACTGGCCAAGTATGTATCCAGCCCTAAACTCACCTGTGCACCTGTGGGGAATCCTCAATCTTAAGGTGGAGGAGTGCAAGGTGTCTTCACATCCATCTGCTCCATGATGTCATCATGGAGGAGTGGGAGAGGATTCCTGAAGCAACCTGTGAGCTCTGGTGAATTCCATGCCCAAAAGGGTTAAGGCAGTGCTAGATAATAATGGTTGGCACACAAAATAGTGACACTTTAGGCACAATTTGGACATGTTCACTGTGGGGTGTACTCACTTATGTTGCCAGTTATTTAGATGTTGATGACTGTGTTTTGAGTAATTTTCAGAGGAAGGTAAATCTATACTACTATACAAGCTGTACACTGACTACTTTAAGTTATATCGAAGTGTCATTTCTATAGTGTTGTCCCATGAAAATATATAATGAAATATTTGCAAAAATGGGAGGGGTGTACTCACTTATGTGAGATACTGTACATATTTTCAGAATTTACCATCTAAACCTATGGCTTCCCTTCATTTTCTCCAAGCCCTCTCCTTTTTTGTTCTGTCTCTGTACTGGTGTTGAGTCATAGAGCTTCAGCTACCCATATATAGCAACAATAAGGTTGTGCTTCATTTCTTCTTCTCGGAAAGGTCAGGAGAATCTCAACCAGATCTTACCGCTGATGAGCCATTACGATGCAGGGTCATGCGAATTTCTTGCTCAAGTATAAAAATCTTTATACAAAACTCTCAAATGTTGTAATTTCGCGTCATTTGCTTTACCTGGTGCAAATATTACATCGGTTTGAATCGTTGCATTGACTTTTTATATAAATGGCCATAAAAATTGCTGGTTTCACATTCTGTGTCAACACACCATTAGAATTAGCCCTTTAACCTGAAGAGCCATTTAATACAGAGCACCTGAGTATAGCTGTACAGACAGTAAAAGTAATTTTAAGAACTATATGTAAAGCTAGAGACTAGCTGGTAAGTGAACATAGTGAATAGCATTAAGCAGCTTAAGAGCCAAATATCTCCATCAGAAGTTGGTGGAAATCAAAAACGGAGTTAAGAGGAGAGTGAATATTGGTCTTCCTTTCGTCAGATGGGAAAAGACCCAACTTAAAGTGGATGCTTACATGGCATGTGTACTGGATGTGTAAACAGGACACTATTCACTAACCAGTTTGCCTTATCAACTTGAAAGGTGATAAGATGTTAATGTTTGAGTTGTTTTGCCCCAACAAGGCCAAAAAAGCTAATGTATATACTGTACAATTTTTAGCTTAAATGCTATTAGGTCAGCTTATGTATAGTCTGAGTGGGTGGAAGTTCGCTGCATAGATCAGCCTCTCATTGGGCGGAACGAGCCACCCGCTGAAGTCTCGCCCTACCACCTCCGGTTGTGTAGCAGTTTTCAACCGTTTTCAACACGTCCTTTACTAACTTTTGCGGTGTTTGATCTTGTGGGGATGTAGCCATTTTTCTGCTATGGTTCGCATCCTGTAGGCGATATTTTTGTTGGCGCGTTACACCAAAACCTGTTTCCCCCCGCCAATATTTTTTGCGCACCATTGCTGTGGCACTGCCCAGAACGATTGTGATTGGTTGAAAGCAATATAACAGCCAGGGGTGTTTTTTTTTTCCAATCTTAAAGTGAGAGTCGGCCCAGCCAGACCTTTCTTTTCTTGAGAAAGGTCTGGTGAGCGAGACTAGCTTATGTATGACTTAAATATTTGGATCAGAGAATGAAATCCACAGTATTGCTTGAGAAAATATTATTAGTGGAGGTGTCAGAATCATAAAGAGGTGTAATGCACTCCCTGATCCCCAGTAGAAGCTGAAACTCTCTGTTGGTTAGATGTCATACTTTCTGTGTGGTTTGTGGGCTTCTCTATTTGCAGTAATGTAGTAAGTGTTGGACTATATTCCGTGCACAGACATCTGCACTTTACAACCATCTTTCAAATCTCATAAAGACCCAGACACATGAATGCAATGAATCATTTATTGATTTCATTAAGGGTCTGCCGTATTCATACTATAGTGATTAAACAGGTGCGTTCAGTTTTGTTTTAGCTACACTTGTTAGTTCACCCACACATGAAGACCATCAGAATATAGTTACTGGCCAGCCTTTAGTGAGAACACATAAAACAGTGTGGTTCATTATAAAGCAAATATAGTCTGAAAACAGCATTTTGCTTTTAAACAGGGCTTTGACAGATGAGATGTAACCATGGATACAGTGCAGTAAATCTCTAGCAATAAATCATGTAATGGTTTTGTGTCTCTGGATTGCTGGTGTGCATCATCGTAAACTAAAAGCTGGATCTAGCCTGCCTTTTAAAAGATTGGGACAAACATTTTTTATTGTATTGAGGAGAAAAGCACATCTGGAATCATTTGGGTTTTTTATGAATTTTAGCTACAAGAACAAAAACGCTTCAGTGACATTCCTCAGACTGAGTAAATGTCCCACTTTGGAAGCACAATACTGACATGAAGTGAATTTAATGGCTAGCAAAACACAATGCTGATCCGGTCTGATAAATCTCTTCCTTGTTTTACCTGTGACGCCCAGTGCATCTGAGCTTTTACCATTCTGCGTTACTTCAACAGCTGACTGTCTTGAAAGATTTGTGGAAGTGAGCCTGGATCCATCCTATCTCCATTGATGCACTTTTATTGCTGTTTTTGTTTA
Organism: Epinephelus lanceolatus; assembly: GCF_041903045.1. Classification (NCBI taxonomy): domain Eukaryota; kingdom Metazoa; phylum Chordata; class Actinopteri; order Perciformes; family Serranidae; genus Epinephelus; species Epinephelus lanceolatus. The sequence continues at coordinate 25,775,300 of NC_135755.1, read as the reverse complement.
TGGAAAGTCATTCAGTCTCTGCTTGGATATGATATAAAACTGTATTGTTTCTGCTGCTCGGGGTGTTCATACAGTTACGCTCTTTGCTCTTTGATTTCCCGACATTGTTTTTAAAAAGGAAAGGGGGAAACAAGGGCCCGTATTCTGGGCAGATATCCAGCTACAAGTCTTCAAAGCTACCTGGTCTGTGAGGCACTTGAAACAAATGAATTTTGGCATGTTCACATGGGCAAAACGCCAAGTTTCGAACTCAAAAGCAGCGCTGCATTCGTCATTCAATCAGATAAGGGTTTAAATACTGGTCAAAAGAATGAAACATTAATTAAGCAGGTTTTTACACACATCACGGCATTGTTGTGCGTGTTGTGCTGTCGATGGAAATCTAAATGGCAGGCTCAAAGTCTAGAAAAGATTTTTGTTTTGTGTGGAAAACGTGTGTAATGTGTGTGAGCTGTTTGCTGTCTTGCTGTGGCTGAATAATTTGCTCCCAGGCAGGTCAGTCTGCCTCCTGCCATTCCTTCCACAGCACAGGCCAACGGATGTCCTGCACTTTAGTACAGCCAGTAGACGTGAGCATGCACTCGGGTCTCCAGCCTACACTGCTAGAAACAGCTTCACACATGTAGTCCTTAGATTCTATCGTCCTGTTCTTGCAGTTCCTCTTGGTTGCCTTTCAAAATACCTGCACTGTGGCTTCACCATTATATCGATAAACCATATCATATTATCTGGTGGCAACTCAAGTCCACAATAGAAATTTTAAAAAAGCTATTATGGACAGTAATAATCTGCGTCATGAAGTCCAGGGTTGTCTGTGTTTGCTGTTGCCGTACAAAGAGGCTTCTTTTCCACTCCTGCCACAGCTGACTCACCACTGGAAAAATTGAACTTCCTGTGCATGTCCCTAACAGCCCTTTGAAGATGACGTGGACGTGTTTGCTTTAAGTTTCTCTTTCTCATTAGACAACCAGCTGCTCTCTGTTGGTTTTGGCCAGGCTTGATAAGTCAGGTGCTTTTCGTTGGCACAGGAAGATGATTTCTTTCCACCATGATATAAAGAGTATAATGGATGAGCAGCATTTTTTAAATATACTGTTATTGGGTCTCGGTTCACTTGTTAGTGAACCCTGGTGCGGTTTGCTTACAGTTGGAATGCAAATGGACTATCCAGCAAACCAAAGAGAGGAAGTGACGCAGTGCGTTTTGGGTAGAAAAAAACATGCTTGATAGCCCACTGCCTCGCCTGCTGCTCATACTGGGCATAATATGGTAGATAATTGTCAGGGGCAAGATTTAAGAAGAACAGGTATCACATAGGGGTATAATGCAAAGTAAAAACATCAATATATATAATTATCTTTAAGATATGCCTTTATTTTAATTCATGGCACCTCTGTGTCACGTTTTTGTCCAAGCACACATCCTTCATAAACATTCAAACAGTGCTAGTGGCCTTGTGCCAGGCAGACAGTGATAAGCAGCCAAGAGAAAGATAATGAGGATATTTATTGATATCGTCCCTTTTTGATTGCGGGCCCTTGAATTAAAGTGAATCAAAATAAAACGTAGACTTAATGGTATCAGCAAATGTCTTGAGGTTGTCCAAAGAATCAATATATCGTATCGTGATGAAACTTTTGATTTACACCTTTATATTACGATACAAACACAATACTTTGTTTGTGAAGGCAGTTGGTTCACAGTCATGCACACATCTTTTATGCATTCATTCATTCATTTAAACTTTCATTTAAGACTCGGGAAATGAAGGAGACCCTCATTTTCAGTGACGCCGAGCATGAACAAAAACATTGAAAACAATCAGTAAGCACACAAAGGTGCAGTTAAAACAGAAATTAAATCATATAAAACAACAAACAACAATAGCAGTAAACGATTGCTAAAGTAGAAATGCAGGGTGATGAACATGCTAAGGTGTAGGTGTATAGTTAAAAGCATTAACATTCAATTAAAACAAGATCAGTGTCTAAGTTTAAGGTCTTATGCAGATTATTCCATGTGTAATGTGCACTGTAAGAGAGTGACATTCTTCCTAATTCAGTTCCGATTAAGGGAGCGTGAAGGAACAACCAAATCTGTGAACGAGTACTTAGTCCTAATAAACATGTCCACCAATGCCTCCCCATGCTTGTGTTGACAGATTTAACCAAAATGACAAAGACTAAAACTAAAGAGATTTCCTGTATATTTCAGTCTAGTTTTTATTTTTATTTCAGTTAAATACGTTTATTTTCACACTCAGTTTTAGCTTTAGTTAACTGTTAAGACTGTGCTTTGTATCCTCACTGCATTCGTTATTTTATGAAGAAGAGATGTGTCTGAAAATACAACATGGCTGCTTGGCATTTTAACCAATATCTGAGTCAGTGACTGCTTAATCTGGTGTCATGACTCAAACAATAATTAGAAAACAGAAGCGCAAGCTGTAATTTAAAAATAACTTCCATACATGACACACATATTTTTACATTTCTAAACTTTACATACTAGTTTTATACTTTGTATTGTAGCATAAGGGACATATTTTTTTATTTTCTTTTTACACACTTAACATATTCAGCACATTATACAAGTTTATATTTTTAATATTTTAGATACTGTTTTTATATTTTTACATACATCATACTCTATACTTCTTATTTCTACTTATATAATTCTCTACGCTTTACAGCAGAGCAACTGTAATGTATCACAATGTTATTTTCAATTTAAAAATGACAAAAAGCACATTTTTGCACTTTTTTTTTTTTGGCACTCGCGCTAAATTTTGAACAATATTTCAAGTGTTTTGCAGACTTTAGTGTCTCCTTGATTTATGCTCTCGGTGGCATTTCTGAGCATTCCTCCGGGCCCGGCTGCTCTCCCTTGGCTCTGTGTAGCTGCTGGAGCTTTAACTCTCTCAACATAACTGGAGCAGTGCGGTGATATACAATGACAAGAGTGTTTGTGAATGTCAACAGATCCAGTCCCTTCCTTGTGTTTCCCCAGTTTGTTTGCTTGGTTGTGGCGCAGCAGCCTTAAAGGATCCTTTTATTGCCTTTGCCACAGTATTACTTAACATTCTGTGTGTGCTTGCATGTTTAATCCGTCCCACTGTCCCACAGTGACATGTAACAGCTTTCACCAACATGCAGTGCTCTCCTTAGCTGGAGCCTGAATACAGTATGTGTAGCAAGTGTTGAGCAACAGACTGTGCTTTGCAGGAGGTTTAACCACAGCTGAGAATAGAATATTTCTACAAATGTGGTGCGTGGGGGGGTTATTGTCTATTAGGCAAACAAATGTACTCTGAGCTATATAAATGTCCTTCTAAATTAATCTCATATGTCTATTTTCTCCCTTCCAGGTACGCCCAGCCATGATCGAGGACAAGGGTCACCGTGTGACCGACTACTTTGTGGTGGCTGGGCTGACAGACAAGTCCACGCCCCTGGAGCAGGACCTGTCAGAGACCAAGTCCAGCGGGCCCAAAGCGCCCATCACCGACCTGGCCGTCATTAACAGGTCAGCAGGAGAAACAGTGCCCGAGGGCTTCACTTGTATCGACACCACATACAGTGGCCAGCCAGCCAACCTTAATCATGGCAGCCTCAAGAGCCCTGAGCTGTTTCTGTGCTACAAGAGGGGTCGAGGGAAGTCTCCGCTCATCGACATCGGGTGAGTCAGCAGTTTGTTTATGTCACGGTTTGTAATCTGGAGCGCTTGCATGCCTGTAACAGCAAGAGACTCATTATAAGTGGCTTCACTTCTGAGTTGCTGAAGCTACTGTAGGTTCCACTGAACTAATACACCAAAATAATGTGATTGGTAGTCGAATCACTCCTGGATGTATACAGTCAGTTGGACCCAAACTAGCCTGGGTGCTCTGCACATGCTCCACAGTTTCCACCCCAGGCTTTGACCCAGAAGTCGAATAGCATTAAATGTGTAACAGAGGAAGAGAAGAAAAAGATATGTTGTCTACCATGGTACCAGTTTGCTGCTTGCTAACCGCAAGCTAAGTTGCTTGTCGGTTGTTCGGTCTGTGACATAATAGGTCAAGAGAAAGCTGAAAGGGGGCATATCGCCACTTATCGTAGCAGAGTCGGACATACTTCATCAATAATCGACTCACCTCAAAGACAGGAGTCCAATTAAGTTGCCTAGTCCAGCTGTAACCATAGCTTGACTTAACTGTGCATGTAAATATACTGACTGGTATGATTAAAGATCTGCAAAATGTCCTGCAGCAGGGCTAATCACTAGCCAACGTGTCATGCAAAAATATTTTTAAAACTTGTATCATTGGTGTTTTTCAAGAGGCCTTTTCCATTGGAGGAATTTTGACATGTCATTGGAGGAAAATCACAGGTGTGAATAATAGATTTAATGATCGCTGAATTCAATTTAGCTGCTTCAGTTTCAGGATTCTGGTATTGTGCGTGCTGGCTCACTGTCACAGCTTACTGGGACACTTGAATAGAACAGAGCCATGGTTAATGTTATTAGCAATACATGTGCTTTTCCTACGGAGAAGCTGCTGTTATAAAGACCTTGCCTGCAGTGCATCACTCCTCCTACCATTTGTAAGGCTTATAGTACTACATGTATCATACGCCCTGTTCACACAGGACTAGTATAACCTGGGGACCTCATGTGATTTGTCATAATTGTGGAGGTTGTCTGTGATCTTAATCCCATGCGCATCTGTCATGTCTGTAATTTGTCAAGTAAAAATTCCACCATAAATCACCTGCCATATTTCACCAAACACTGAGGTCATGTGATAATATTAGTCCCCTCCAAATCGGCATCTCAGTGATTTGGGGTCCTATTTTAGACTTCTCCTGGTTTCTGCCTCTTCCTTGTAAAGTCTTATGGAGGCCTCAATTGATGATTATAAATAAAGGTTTGACAGTATATGGGTGCAGGAGGCTCATCTTGCTACACAGGATGGAGACCTGTTTGCAGAAAGAGAAAGCTTGAATGTGTGGCAGAGTTGGTTCTGTTTGTTTGACCCACATTAAGAGAAAAAGAAAGGTAAACACTGTACATCATCGCTAATGCTGCTGTGTTTCTTGGTCGTGTACAGTGGAGTTACACCTGACTGTGTGCATCTTATCTGAGGAATGAATTCAAGTTCAATACAGACTTCATTTATCCTGTGCAAATGCACCACACCAACCCAGATGTGAGGAGGTAATTTCTAAGTCAGAAGGTCACCTGGTAATACCAGCTGTGCCAGGAGGGCTCTAGTGAAAAGTGTGTCTTGTATTTTGTATTTGTCAGGTTGAATTTAACTTTGATGGCATGATGACACATGTTGTCAGAGGTGGAGGGAAGTGGCTTGCTGACTACTTCCATCACTCCCTTCCTCTCAGCCACACCTCTTCACTCCTGTCCATTGATGCAATTTTCCCGCTCCCCTCTATTATCTTCTAAGAGGGAACTCCGTTATGATTCACCTCATCAAATCCAGTAAGCCTAAAGCCACAACTGCTCTTACTTATTCACAGAGGAGCCAAAAACGTTACCTACATTTCATCACCGGTGCTTTGTGTCGGTTAACTATGCTTTATAAAGGACAATGACGCAACTGCCTGAGGCATTTCAGCTCTCCACACACCTTAGTCTTTGTCTAAAGCCTTTTTGTGTGTCCCACTAACAAACTGGAGTTTCCAGTTACAAGAGACTCGGCGCTGCTCTCTGAAAGATTCCCCTGCAAAGTCAGACTTCCAATTAAAGCTGATGTTGCTGTATAAAGATCACAACTGGTGTCCACCTGTTGTCTCGTGAATTTGGCTCATTCCACATTATTAATGTGATTCCCTTCAGATAAATGTAGCTGTAATCTACAGAACCACATAAAACCCTCATGAAACCCTGCAGCCGTCACTGCACTGAGCATAAACAGAAGATCGTATGTCAAGTCAGGTTTCCTTAAAGTGGTTGCGCAACCCTGCTTAGCATGCTAACGGACATATGGGGTGGATAAAATAGAAGCAATGTTACATTCAAGGATTCACAGTCACTGTCGAGCTGCTTTATGGTTTGTTTGATTTTTTCTTTGCTTGACGCACCAAATCAGTCATGCAGCTTAATGAGACTGAATAACAGATTTCACAAGCTTCTTTTCTGTGCTGCTGCAAACAGGGATGATATGAAGAGACTCCCAGTGTAAAATTAATGATTGGTTGCTTGTGTGGTTTAATAAGAATACCATAAGTAAATGCATTATGGCATTGGCTCACTTCCTGATGTTTCTGTTTCAGTTGAGCTGACACACAGAGGGTCAGTATATATTTTTGGCCGTGTCATAACATCTTCCCATCAGCTGATTTCTGTCCCACCTGCTATCCACTGAAAGAATAAATGAAAAACTAGCAACCTGTAAATCATTGATTCTTCTTTCTGCCACCTCTGTTGTCAGTGAAGCCAGCATTCCCAGCCCGGGGCTCCACGGCGTCACGACTCACTGTGCCCATTAGGACTCTGTTTTTGTTGCCTAAATGAGAATTCGCTGGCAGCTGTCCTCCTGGCCTCTTTAGGTTTGTCCTGCATTCTTTTCAGAATAAATGGAGTGTTGCAGGACTGTTATATCTGTGATGGCTGCCCACATAGCCTGCACAAGATTAAAAAATGTGTTTTGGGGTCTGTCTTAGTTAAAAGAGGGCAGCAATCACTGCGTTTGGCCTCCCACATGGCATTGTCCAGATGGAAAGGGAGGACACGGAGCATGCTGCCATGGAAGCCCTGCAGTCATGCAAAAAAAAAAAAAAAAAGAAAATCCAACACAGTAGGACACTGATTGCTTTCCTGACTGCAACTTTTAGCTGTGTGATACTCCTCGGTGGGAGTGATAAGAAAACTGAGACTGGGGATGCACAAAACATTTTGGCAGTAATCCATATTGTTTTATTACATTCAGAGTGCCCGTTGGATATGAGCATCGCAATATGAAAGTTTCCCTTACTGTCTGGGATTTGAATGAGTCAGCCGGTAAATATGTCTGAATCACATCGCCCATTGAAGGCGGGCTTCTCACTGAGGCCTTAAAGAGAAACCAGAGCTTTAAGAAGAAAGTCAGTGGTGCTGACCACACACTGATCCTCTCTGTAGAACAGAAGAACCAGAGATTATCCTCACCATAGAGCCACACTTTCAGCCTCTTACTCATTGTCTCTAAATCTTTCCTAAATCAGTTTGAATGTGGACTGATGTGTTTATACTGCAGCATTGCAGTGCACGCTTTTTGCCAGATTTTTACACCAGTGTTGTAAATTTAAATGGATAAAACTGTTTTTGAGAAATTTAAGAAGTTTCCTTCCAGATATTTCCAGTGAAAGCAAATGGAAAGTCTGTGAAAGGGAGAGCTTGAGTTTGTCTTTTCTGTGAGCATAATGTTTTCTGTGAACTTCAAAGACTTAAAGCTGCATTAATCAATAGCTTTATGAGTGATTAGAAAAGAGTAGAGGAACAGAATTGCGTTTTAGTCAACTACATCACGCCCTACAGCTTGTTCAGAAAGTTTTTGTTACTACTAGGGATGTTCCTGGCGACTTATTTCCCCGTTGACGAATTGAACATTTTAATTGCTAGTCGACTAGTCTAAAAAAGGGAAAACACTCAGAAAACAGTCAAAATTTAGCACAATTTATCGTTAAGTATTTGAAACATTGTCCCCAAAAAATATTGTGTGCATTAAATGCCCTTTGAATCCTTTAATCACGATCTTCAACAACCATGTCGGATTTTAAATGCCGCTGAAGTATGAGACACTTTGTGCCGTGCAGTATAAACGTGAACATGACGGCAACTCAGTCAAAAGTTAACCACTAAAATAACATCTAAAATAAATAAATTGCCTCTGAAACGTGGGGCTCATTGAACCTTGCAGATTATTCGACAAAAATGAAAAAAAAAACCCATCTAAATTATAATTAAACTTCAGCTGAAATGAGAGGCATTTTGCACCGTGCAGTATGAACGGCCTACATGCTATCTTGTTTTCATTTTCTAGATCAAAGTACTGCCAAACCGTGCTGGTTTAGCGAGAGGACGTCTCTCCAATGTCCCACTGTGCTGTTTTAAAACTCCAGTGTACACGAGCATTACCGCGGGGAAGGGTCTGCTGTCTGACTGCTCTGTAGCACCCACTAGTGGCGGGCGGCCACATGACAGTTAAGCGGCCTTGTACATGAATAAAACACAAATAGGTTTGACCGACTAATATTTTCTGGTGCCGACTAGCAAGGGGGCGGAAGTTTAATCTTTTAGACGACTTATCACACGCATCCCTAGTTATCACAGAGAGAAAGTTGAGAACCAACAAAAGAATTACAGGTACCTGTACTGGTATCGATTGGTACGTCCTTGTGATGAAGCCACTAGATTTATCCCATTAGCTCAACAGAGCACTTTAGCATCTTACAGAGCCTGTTTGGACCTGGTGTTAACATGCGTTTCAGTGATCCGAACACAAGTGGCAGCCGAGACACATCCCTGTTCACACCGGTACCGGTACCTATGCGTCTCCAGCTGACCGCTTGAGTTCAGATTTCATTACTGCCCAACGCACATTTATTACATCCACTCCTCTGCTAGCTGCTCTGTAGCATGCTTGCTAGTCATGTTAGCGGTCGAGATATAGCTGTCAGCAGAATTCATCAAGTTTCCTTCCATAAGCCAAAGCAAGGTGTCTAACTTGACATAAAATGTGTAAGTTAAGGAGCTTTTACTACACTGTCACCAAAACAACCACCACATCCTTCACCAATTATTAGAGTCCTTGCATCAGGATTATTTAGTTTACACTACAAAACGTGTGGTCAAATGCGTCCTAGTTTACCTCAGCAAGTGGTTCAAGTGATCGGATCACAGTGCATCTTGGTGGTCGTCTAGAGTTGTATTTAGCGCTGTCCACTTGTGATCAGATCACCAAAGATGTATGTTCATACCAGGTTTAAACAGGCTGTTAGGTTATAGTTTTTGTGCAACTTTACTGTTTTGGTTGACTCTCACCATCCTCATCACTGTTGTTTCCAGCCGTTCTCAGCTAAAAGATATTGACAAATGCGCTGTATACTTCCTGCACAGCAACAATCCACACACAGACAAAGTTAGATAGTGACGATAGTGTAGATACGATATGGCGATAGCATGGCAACTAAAGAGTTGGATATGTCCTCATTTTCCCTCTTACACTCTATGAAAAACATCAACAACTTCAACGCATTTAAAAGTAAAATTGGGGTTTTATCAATGTCTCTACTGTGTTGAATTTGTCACTGTTCCAAGTATTCTGTTGTCTGCATACTGTCATAAAGCATGACTTGGTTCAGGGCTGATGGAAAAATAAACTAGACAGATGGCAGTAAGAAAGCATCTTTTCCTTTATCGATGTGATGTTTTCCCTGCAAGATCCACCCTGGTAATTCTGCTTTCAGAGGATACTCTGAAAGCCTTTGCTTTAGACTGTTTACCTCATTATTCATGTTGTGGTTGACACCTTTGCCATTTGGGGAAACCACACCAGCAGGAAACATCCACTATTTGTTGTGTTGGTTGTTGTTTTTCTTGAGCACCTCACAGAAATTCCCAGATGATTCCTGGATTATTTTACAGTCTTCTGTCTTTCTTGCTGTCTGTTTCAAACTCCTAATTTGCTGTTAGCTTCAAACTTGAATGCCCTTTTGTTTTGCAGCATTAACTAAACTGTTGCATCATTAGAATGTGAGTTATGTGTCTTTTGGCAGTCGGGCTTGTTTAAGAAATGAAAGCCATGCCTGACAGCAGAGCTGAATCCAGGATAGCACTCTTTCAGAGCTACCTAATTGTCTGTGAGAGCTTTGTAGTATGTATGAGTCATTGTAATACCAGCATTTACTGAAGGATTACATCTTTATTTTTCTCTGCTGCAGACTTTTGTGCATAATCTCATCTTCATTTGTGATGGAGGCACAATATGCGCCTCATCATTTTCCAAGTGTTGAGCTAACATTTTTACCCACTGTCTGTTGTGTCTATCAGGGTGCTTTACGAGGGCAAGGAGCGTCTGATCCACGGCTGCGAGGTCATCCAGGCCACACCATACGGCCGCTGCGCCAACGTTAACAACAGCTCTGCCAACTCGCAGCGCATCTTCATCACCTTGCGCAGAGCACCGCCCGTCCAGCCTCAGAACTCCCTGGCAGTGACAGACATCTGCGTCATTATCACCAGCAAAGGCGAGACGCCACCACATACCTTCTGCAAGGTGGATAAGAACCTCAACTGTGGCATGGTAAGTCTGATTTTTAGATTCCTGAACTAGTACTCATGCATCATCATTTGAAATTCAGATGTGTAATGTATGTTTTTAATCTTTCAGTGGGGATCCAATGTGTTCTTGTGTTACAAGAAGTCAGTATCTGCGTCTAACTCCATCAGTTACAAAGCTGGTGAGTAAAAGTTAGTTATTTTTCTGAGGGCTCACCATGTTAGAAATTGACAGCAATGAGGTCTGCAGTTACCTTGATTTTATATTGCACGTTAGACAATAGAGTATTTATGAAGTTTTCTCTTAAATTTGTGAAAAAGAAAAAATGTATATAGTCCGCTTCCATACGCAGTAACAGTTGGAGTTAACAGTGTTTTGCAATAATAATAAATAGTCTTTCTGTTAAATGATGTGATGTATTGGTATGAAAATGCAGTGTACGGGGTGTCTGCAGGTCCTTAAAAAGTCTTCAAATGTCTTAAATTTTATAAATATTAGGCCTTAAAAGTCATAAAAACTGTATAAAATTTGAATTTCTGAGGTCTTAATTGACTCAAACATTTTATCTAATTTATTTTTTTTGTGAAAATGAGTCAAGCTCTTCTGCATGAAAGTCCATATTTCAGATGTTACAAATCTTTAAATCTACCACTGAACCTAAAACTGTCTTTCTACCTTAGACTTGCACTTACCTGTTGGCGAAATGTAGATTAATCTAACTCATTCTAATAAACATATTTCTACATAATACCTGCCTCTGCATGGGATTGCATACACATATATATTACAGTCAAAAATCGGTCTTAAATTTGGTTAAACATTAGCTCAAAAATGTCTTACACAGCTTTAAATTTGAGTGTAGACCCTGGTGTAATTAAAAATGGTGCAGATTTGTATGCTGTCGCAATCAGCCTCTGTTATGTTTTTGTTACAAAGTTCAAGCGAGCAGCACCTTCAGTGTGTATCTGATCTCCCCGTAGATAGCCAGTGCTTATTACAGCCGGCATTTCTCAACGCTTCTGTGACATTTTCACTGACTGAACACTCCTTGAACAGCTTGGCCTTTGATACAATTCACCAGCACGCGTTTAATCAGTGTTTATGTGAGTGTGTGTACAAACACACCCATGCAGACGCACACGCTGGCTTTATCTTTTTGGCTGGCCTTTTTCCTGTGAGGCAGCTGTTTATTCATCTCTGATGACGGCACTTCCTGCCACGCCCATTATTTTTGTGTCTGCAGGCTTGTTTGTGTACGCGCATGTTCAGTTAAGAATGTGTGTGTCTTGTCAGAACGACATCTCAACAAACAACGCTGAGGAGCAGAACAGTTATTTCCTGCAAGTGAAACTCTTCAAATGAGCCTCTTTTGTTGAATTCTTGCAGAGAAATAAAGCCAGAATTGTAGCCTGTCTGAAAGTTTCAGTCACTATATAAACTTTTGGATTTGGATGTATTTTGTTCATTAGGGTTCAGTTCGGTTTAGAACTAGAAGTTGCAATCCCTGATGCACATACTTGAGACTACAGGTGGGAGTGATAGTGCTGTCTGGGCATCCGAGTGGGAGCCAAAGGGTTTGATGGATAGAAAAGTAAGACGGAGCAAAGGAAAGGCAGAGCCAAGGAGAGACATCCATACACGCTACATCTCCCTACTCCCTACCTAACTTTAATTGAGGTGGAGTTTTAACTAGTCAGTTGTTGTTGCACATACTTGCGATTGTGGGTTAGAGTTAGGGCCATGCTTGGGGAGGGCTGTTGGGGGTTTTAGGGAGGGTAAATGCTTCATTGGGGTCATCAGGTGGGTACCCTCCTTCACAGGTGTTTCGATGATAGGCCCACAACACCTTGACCGCATCATAGTAGCACTTGAGTATATAATTATTATGTGTCTTTACCTTTGTTCTCCAGGTCTCATCTTTCGTTACCCAGAAGAGGACTACGAGTCTTTTCCTCTGTCAGAATCTGTCCCTCTGTTCTGTTTGCCCATGGGTGCCAAGATTGAATGTTGGGCACCGAACACACGAGATCCTCTGCCTGTCTTCTCTACATTCGTCTTAACCATCTCCTCTGGTGAAAAGGTGAGACAGAACATTGATACCTGATTTAATGTACTCTTTGAAAAGAGGTAAAACTGGCTATTAAGGCAAAAAGTTTGAAAATGTAACCAAAGGACTTTATCCATCTCTGGTTCCAGGTGTATGGATCAGCCATCCAGTTCTACGAGCCACATCCAGTGGATCAGTTGAGCGAGAAGCAGAAGATCCAGCTGGGCTTGCTCACCACTGTGGAGAAGAAGATGATCCCCAACCGGCCTGTAAACACCAATAAGTGCATCTGCCTGCTGTCCCGCTGGCCCTTCTTTGAGTCCTTCCGCAAGTTCCTGATGTTCCTCTACAAGCTCTCCGTCTCAGGCCCACACCCACTGCCTATTGAAAAGTAAGAATCTGCTGCACTGTTTAATGATTTGTTGAGCGGGAATTAAATAGATACTTCACCCCCCAAATCACAGTTTGCATATTTCACCTCGTGTTATGTTGAATTTGTGAAATGAAGTTTGTTTTTCTCACATGCTTCTGGTGAACGAAGAATCCAATAACAACTCGTGCAGTATAATCCAAGTCCTATTTATCCAGTTATATGCTCAGTACCCAAACAGACAGCCCCTCCGACGGGGAACTGCACTGAAAGTAAACCTGATACTTTCTTCAAAGCCAGACTCCACTGACAAATCCTGTAATTTTACCTCTCTGAACACTGGAGCTGCTGGTCTACCACTACCTCTATTAGTGAGTTTGTCTGTGTTACTGTTTGACTTTGTTGAATCTGAACTAACCCTTTAAAACACCGAAGTCACACAGTAACACAAACTAGCTGATCGAGGCAGCGGCAGACCAGCAGCTCCAGTGTCCAGCGAGATAGAATTACTGTTTTTGTCAGTGGAGTCTGGCTCTAAAGGGAGCAGGAGTAATTGTCATTTCAAGTATTGAACATTTGACTGGATAAATGGCACTTGCATGAGTTGTGTGAGAGTTTGTAAATGGATGCTTTGACATAGTTTTCCTGTTGTTAGATGTGGACCCCTATGACTTAAATTGATGTAGAAATTTCTCTGTTTTTGGATTCTTCATTTGCCTGAGTGCCTGGGTGAGAAATCGATATATAAATTGTGACGTTTGGATAAAGTATTCCTTTGACGCGGCACACCGTTCACATCTCAAAGCTTACATTTTGTTAGTTGAATGTAGTTGCTGCATATGTATCAAAATTACGTGAAGACGATGAAGACAATGACTGCATTTTGGATTTTTCTCCCAACAGGCACATCTCGCACTTCATGCACAATGTGTCATTTCCTTCCCCTCAGAGGCCGAGAATATTGGTCCAGGTGACATATTTTTTTAAATAATCTCTTTACACTAGTAGTTGTCAATCTCAGTATGCTTTAATATGTGTATAACTTTAAATGAACTTTATAAAATGTTTCCTTTCAGCTCTCAGCACATGACACCTTGATCCTCTCCCAGCCTGTGTGTACACCTTTACCCCTCAGGTACAACTAGCTTTGCTTCACTTAATCATTTCACAATAGATAATATCTTGTGTTAGTTTGTCAAACACAGGGCGGCACTTTCAGCTCATTCTTTATACTTTGAGAATTTTATTCCATTTCAAACTGAGTGGAGCTGTCCTTCCTGACGTATTCTCTGCTTTGTCTGAAAGAAAAACAGCTGAGCAGTGTCTTATCCCAGAAAAAGGAAAACAAACTCAGTCATGTTTAAATAGCTAAAAACAGCATCAGGCATCATTATTTTTGACACTTTTTCCACCACTACACTGCATCATTTTGTTGATAAGTTTGTAGTTAATATAAACATTTCTTTGTGCGTCTGCATGCTGCCTAATGTTTCCTTGAAAACCCACAAAAATGGAGATTGTCAGGCTTTTGTTAAAGCTAACAAATCACTAATTGGTATTGAACTTAACGTGACTCACTGCTGCTGCTGCCTTTGTGTTCGTTATTTGCGAAGCTTAGACACAATCTCAGAAACCCTACATGAAATAGGAAATTAATTTTGCCCTCTAAATGGTTGTATTGGGTTCTGAAAATGTCTGACAGCTTGACAGCATATGTAAACTGCATTAGTAAATAGAAAGAGTGGAACAAGTAGACTCTTAGCAGCACTGACAAAATGAAATTTAATAGCCATATTTTTTTAGCAACATTAGAAAGTACTTCACATCCACATATAAGCTTAAAACAGTGAGTATGAGAAGTTTTCTCTCTTACGTAACTCACGTCCGTCTCTAGTTACAAACCCAGTTATAAACCCCTTTTCACACTCACTCCATCCCCTGAGTTCCTTTCTGTTTTGCTTGCCGTTGTCTGCCCGAGCTCATCAACTCATTCATCATCTCCTGTGTTGCTCTCCCTCCCTGTCAGCGGGGCAGACTACGGCACTCTGCTGATGAATCTGGGCTCAGAGAACTGTGCCACGCTGCTGCACTTTGTCCTGCTGGAGAGCAAGATCCTGCTGCACTCACTGCGGCCTGCTGTGCTCACCGGAGTGGCCGAGGCTGTGGTGGCTGTGAGTATGGAAGTCATATTCAGACACAGTGTTTATTACTGCAACATTGGCTGTTTAATCTGCTGAAATCTTCAGTTTAGAAGATAAGATTGAAATATTAAAACAGCCGTTCCATGAAATACTTAATGGTTAAAATGAATTAACATTACAGCCATCGTTATCACCCATTCTCTGCCTTTTGGATAGCCAGACCTTCACTGTACTGACCATATTATGAATGTATGTACAGATGTTTTGCCCTGAGAATTCAGTGAATACCACTGGGTGTCTCTTCTATGCACCATCTAAAAAAGTGGTGCTAGCTTTCAAAGTGTCTCTCCACAAGTAGTACTCAAGAAAATACTACTTTATAATCCTTTTTATGCATAATTATCCTTTCATCATTCTTGTTGGGATGAAGCAGCTCTGTAGGGAGGAAAATATAACCAAATCATCTGCACACACAAAAGCATTGATCATGAGATGATCAGAAACACAGCCTGGTTCACAAGCATTCAACTGCACATCCATATATAAGTTGAATAAGAGTTTAGATAATGCGTCTAACTCTTCGAGGTGGGGGAAAATATCGATAGAGCATAGTATCGCAATTTTTTTGTGTGGCAATATCGTATCCTCACAGTATTGATTTTTTTATTACATAAATTATTAATATTACAAATACAAATTAAACCTCTTGTAGCTTAGTAGAATGATAAAATCAATTGCTATTTCAGTCCAGTAGATAAATTATGCTGCTGCAAAAAATAAAATGGCTGAAGTGAGATAAACGGACTGAAAGCTTTATCTTGTTAGATGAAACAGATGTAACATTATTTACAATTGAAAAAAGGTAGTAAATTGCAATATATTGCATTATATTTTATCGCAGTACTCAGCATATGGCAACATATTTTAAATTGCAATAATATTGTATCATGGATCCTCTGGTGACTCCATTACTGACATTAAAAGGATCAGTCCCATCTCTACCTCCTCTAATCTCCATACTAAATCACGAAAAGTTATATTTATGTAATGAGCACTTTTCATGATTGATTTGATCACATGCCTTTAAAGCACTCCAGAAAGCACATAAATATGGTAGAAGTGTGTAGGACTGTCATTATCATAGCTATTAATGTCACTTGCCTACTTATATTTGATGACGGTAAGAAACTCTGGGAGAATGCTGTGAAGTACAAACACATTAAAACAAGCAGCGAGAAAAGGAACAGGTTTTTTGACAAACGTGTTTTAGATGTTCAACAGTAGTGTGATTAACTCTCCATGCATAATGTCATCTAGGTTTCTCATGTTTATTCAGACATTTCATCAGAAATCAGGATTCCCTCAGTGAAGTGAACTTATCATTAACAAGAGTGAACTGTTTCACTGTGCAGACAGTTAGACAAGTCATAATAATGCCAAAATAATGCCAAATGCCAAATTTCTGTCACTAGCAGTAACATTTTCCTCAGAAAATATACAAAGATAAAGCACCAAACCACTGTTAGGAACCTCATATCCTAGGATGGGCTCAAGCTCTTTACATACCATTTACCGAAATGCAGTTATTTTCTGACATTTCCAAAAAACATGAGAGTGGTCTGCATCAAAATACCTCTATTTCTATCCTCTATATGTGACAAATTACACTACATCGTACTTAATGTTCCAAAAATATTGCCTCTCCTCCAGTGGTTTGACTTATATTTCACTGAGCTTGATTGTTGATTCTGCAGCTCCATGAACATAATTGAACTTTGCCAACCATTTCTCCGAAATACACAGGATGTCACAATCATCAGAAATCCACCAAGTGCATTTGAAGTTTTGCAATAAATCAGTTACAATAAAGTAAAGAAGCGTATCATATTATATGCCCTTAAATGTGTCCTAGTTGCCCAGATTTAATTCAGGAGTTTGATGCTGACATAATACACAAGTAAAGAGTTAGGGGCAAAAAACTGGGCTCGCCAACGTCAGCTTTCATACATTTTTACTCAATAGCCTTTTAAAAACGTACTGGCATGTTTTAGCATAATGGTACTTTGATTATTTGTACCTCCAGGGCGTGTAATGTAAACCCTTAATTATCCTCAGGCTGGTTGTAGTAATTGTGCTTTCCTCTCTTGTCTCTGCTCAGATGATCTTCCCCTTCCAGTGGCAGTGTCCCTACATCCCCCTGTGCCCACTCTCCCTAGCAGGCGTCCTCAACGCTCCATTGCCTTTCATAGTGGGCGTGGACTCCCGCTACTTCGACCTTTACGACCCCCCGCCTGATGTTGTCTGTGTGGATCTGGACACCAACACTATCTACCTGTACGCTGCGCTTTGATACTGAGCCCATGTGGCTGCCTGCTTTGTAGTCTGTATTTACAGCATGCAGCACATTTGTTAGACCATGAGCACGTGGCAGATTATTTTATTTCAGCTCTCCTGTTACTTCCAGCTCACTGCCTTTGTGGTATTGTTATGTGTCGCAGGTCTGACGAAAAGAGACACAGCAACTGGAAGAACCTCCCAAAGAAGCCCTGCAAGAGTCTCGTCAACTCCCTGAGCAACTTGCACCACCAGCTGGCCACAGGTACAAACTGCACCTCACCTCCTCTTAGAGCAAAAACCTTACTACAATTATTTATTTCTGGAGAAAATTTCTGGTCTGACATTGCTATAAACATGAGCTTGCGGATGTGTCTGTTTCCAAGGCTACAACAATGCTGCAAACTATGAAGTGAAAAATGACCATAGAGCTGACTCTTTATCACAGCCTGAAAAATACTTTGGCTGTTGCAATAGATTTCATCATCTTGTCGGCCCATGTTACTCTGTCCACCCCCTGTGGTTATATATGGAGACCCACAACTGATTAAATGTAGTGAAAGACTCAGACAAGTCAAAAATATAACTGAATATAGGAATCATATTGTTAGTCAAATAATTACAATTAAGTGTAACAATAATGATAATACACGTTTGTAGTTTGCAAAGTACTTTGCTTTTATTTACTGAGCCCTTTTTATAATGAGCGTTTCAAAATTCTTCACACTGCTGCAAAATAAAACAAGTCATAAAATCAACAGGAAGAAAGAAGGAATGACCTGATTTCCTCAGGCAGATCATTCTAGGTGCCTCGGGGCCCCTCACTGTAAACGCTTGGTCTTGGAACAAATAGAAGACCTCGGCCCGAGGATCTCAAAGCATGTACTTGTGTGTACGGTTCTGTAAGAGGTCAGAGATACAGCTGGAAAAGAGACCATAAAGAGCCTTCAAAGTAATCAGATAAATCTTAAACATACTGGGAGCCAGTGTACAGAGGCTTTAACTGGAGTCTCTTGGTTCTGGTTAAAAGCCTGGCAGCGTATTCTGTACAGACTGCTGTCGATTAATAGATTTTTGATTCAAGCCAGAAAGAGGGCTGTTGCAGTAATCCAGGCACATAAATATAAAGTATAAAGCTCTATATTTATATACTCAATTTTAATCATGGTGTTACCAATGTATTCAGTCGTGTTTCTGACATGTATGATAACCTTTTACTACATTTTGTCAGTTTTGGGCTTCCATACTTAGTTCCATATGTAGTTTATTAATGTGCATTGTTGTTACTGACGTTTGTTGTGTGTTTTAGTTTCAGTCCGTCAAACAGCGCAGGAAAACTCGTTAGTAAACTCGGCAGTGGACATGACCCCCATCGAAGCAGACTTCACCTGGCACAAGAAGAAGACGGCCCTGGAGATGGAAATCCAGGAGGCCTTCCTTCGCTTCATGGCCTCCATCCTGAAGGGCTACCGCTCCTACCTCAAACCCATCACCCAGGCGCCTTCCGAAAAGGCCACGGCTGCAGACTCCCTCTACGACCTGCAAGGTAAACAAGCGATTCACAGCTCGTTTTTCAGAAATCAACATGTAGGATATGATTTTGTTTATGCGCAGTCTAACACTATGTAACCTGGATGTGTTGAGCTTTTTGGCTTCGTAACTCGTGCATAATTTATGACCTTCATTTAGCTTCACCTAACGTTTAATGTTATTGGCATTTCTATTTCAAGGAGCATCTCAACTATCACTCAGCCTAAGTGTTGTTACAAATCAATCACTTTTCTCATCGGCTATAATAAGACTCCACTAATGTTCGCTGCTGGGAAATTGGTTCTCATCTCCATTTAGCTTCACTGTTAGAGATCAATTTTAGATACAGTTAGAGTGATGGGAAAGGCACATTTTAACACTTCTGTCTTCACTGCCACACATTTGTTTTTGAAGAGGGATAGAAATACAATGACACCTGATTTGACTGTGGAAATCTGGATTTCAGTTGAACGTAAAAAGTGACACCACCGTCTCTTCTTTTTTTTTTCCTTCAGGGTTCCTCAAAAGCAGAGACAGAGCCCACCAGAAGTTCTACTCCCAGCTCACCAAGACCCAGATATTCATCCGCTTCATTGAGGAGTGCACCTTCGTCAGTGACAAGGACACCGGCTTGGCCTTCTTTGACGACTGCGTGGAGAAGGTGATTACCAGCCCAGCGTCATGCCAGTCTCGGATATCTACTGTACTTGCCACACACTGGTTTTATGGTGTTTTTCCTCTTCCACCGGAGGTTTCCTTCCATGAGCGAGGCTTTGTGTTGTGTTTTATTGGCAAAATAACATTCATCCACTGGGAGAGTAAGGAAGCCAAAATTTCCTCTGATTCATTCTGGTCCCTTTCCCTTTCCTCTTCTTGCAGCTTTTTCCCTCTGATAAAATCACCGACAAGGGCACCAAGGTAACGCAGGGCTTACACTGTAATCAGATTTCCTCGCGCCTTGTTTTTTTATGTTTGTGACTAACTTTAAGAAGGTAAATAAATTAACCTTTTTCTCCTTATGATAAATGTTTCCACCAAGGGGCATGGACGTTTCCTGCTTTTCTTTTATCCTTGAATCCTAACCACAATCAAATAAGCATGTGCCTAATTGGAAAAGCATCATAGATTGTATTATGCTTGTAGTTTACTTTCTGCCATCAGACAGGAAATGACCCGCATAGTGCTTTTTGTACAACTCAAGTCATGTTGTCACTAGCGCTAAGGTTCTGGATCCTCACTTCAGGTCGAAGGAGAGTCATCTGAGGACACGAGACTGTTAGAGCTGGACGAGTCCCAGAAGAGCGAGCACACTGTCTTTGTCATGCCTCCTGAACCTCCAGTTGATGATGGAACTGAACCTGCCCCCAAATACACGTGTGTATTTTTTCTGCAGTATCGTAAAACTCTGTTAGACAGAAAAACATGGATAACAAAACAAAGTCTTAGTGCTCATGTGACCTTGTAACACTCTTATCCCTCCTTCTCCAGCTACAAAGGTTTCCCCAGGCTGCGTATGGAGCTATTTGACCGTCCTCGGGAGTTACGACCAGCAATCAGCAGCAGAGCAGCAGGGGCCAGTCTGTCCAGCAGCCCCGCACTACTGGCTAAGAGGACAAAGCAGGTGTGTACATACTTAAACAGTCACAATACCCACCCTGTGAGGACTGGATGATGCAACCTTACCCTGTGTCAAAAATAATCTTCCCACACTCTTTATCCTCCCTCCTCATCAGCTCTCAAACCATTCATGCTTTAAATGTCTGTCCGATCCAACAGGAGATCAAGCTAGCATACAAGATGGCCAAGCGTTTCTACTCCAACCCTGCGCTGTGGGCACGCTGTCTGTTCAGCCACTGCTACAGCCTGTGGTTCATCTGCCTGCCGGCAGCCGTGAGACTGTCCAAGTCTAAAAGCCGTGCCATGCATCAGGCGTACAACGTACTCCTGAAGATGAGGACCACTGAGGTGGAGGTGCTGGATGAGGTACGTTATGACTCTATATATATATTTATATATTTTTACTTAGAGCTTTCATATTTTTTTCATGTCTCTTGGTGAGGTGCTCTTATTTTGCCTCCACGCCGGCAAACCCATCCTTGTGAACACGACAACTCAAGAATGCCTCAAGGGAATTTCTTCAAATTTGGCACAAGCGTTCACTTTGACTCACCAATGAACTGATTAGTCATAGGTGGAAGGTCAAGGTCACTGTGACCTTGTCTGTCTCATTCTTGTGAATGTGATATCTCAAGAACAACCTTAGGGAATCTTTTATATTTGACACAAATGTTCACTTGGACTCGAACTGATTACATTTTGGTGGTCAAAGGTCAACATCACTGTGACCTTGTCCGTCTATTTTTTGTGAATGCAATATCTCAAGAACACAATGAGGAAATTTGTTTAAATTTGGCACAAATGTTCACTTGGACTCAGCAATGAACTGACTGGATTTCGGTGCTCAAAGGTCAGTGTGATCTTGCATCTGTTTCATTGTTGTGACTTTGATATTTCAAGAACACCCTAAGGGAATTTCTTTAAATTTGGCACAGACGTCCACTTGGACTAAAGAATGTACTGATAAGACTTTTGCTGTCAAAGGTCAAGGTCAGTGTGACCTCACAAAATATGTTTTTGGCCATAACTCAAGAATTCATAGGCTGATTTTGACAAAACTTCACACAAATGTATAATAGGATAAAATAATGTGTTCAAAGGTCAAGGTCAAAGGTCAGCTTCACCGTGACATCATAATGTTACACTTTTCTGGCCATATTCAACATTGTATCTCAGGAACAGAGGAGGAAATATTTGGTCAGATGCTAAATTGGTGACACTAACCTTGGGTGTCCACCTTGACACTTTGCTGATTGTATAGATCTCGGGGGTCAATGGATGTGAAGCATCCATGTTTTCACAGACATGGATGTAAACTGTAAGAGAAACTTGCCTGGTTCATGGAGGCGTACAACCGCAGGGCGATAATTCTTGTGATTATTTGTGCCTTTTTTTCATGTTTTTTATCTCACTGTCTTTCAGGTGTGTTATAGAGTTGTGATGCAGCTGTGTGGTGTGTGGGGTCTTCCTGTCATGGCTGTACGAGTCCTGGTTGAGATGAAGAAAGCTGGAGTACACCCGAACGCCATCACATATGGATACTACAACAAGGTCACATATAGCCTTTTACATTGCAAAATCATTTCTCCACTGTAGCTCAAAGGACAGAAAGCACTTTGTAGCTTTGATGTAGCTACTTTCAAGACAAGCTGCTGTCAGCTTGTAACATTTCTTTATATAGCCATCTGCTGCAGGCACTTTACTGCAAATGTTTACATTACGAACCTACACTGCTACTTGTAGCTACATGCTAAGGTCAAGAAAACATGTAATCGTGGTAGATGATGGTATTTTATCTCAGATTTTGGATCATATTCCTACTGTCACGTTTTCAGCTATGAAGATTGTGGTTTAGAAGCTTTTTATCGGGGAATGCCGAGGACCCGGAAAGGCTGACCAATCAGAGCAGAGTGGGCTTTTTTGGGAGGGGGCTTAAAGAGGCAGCCACTAAAACGGAGTGTTTCAGAATGAGGCTGAATACAGGTGTTCTGGTGCGACAGTATGAGGAAACTTAAGTGGTTTTTTTTTTAACATTAAAGCATGTGAACATGTTGTCATAGAAACCCAGAAAAGAAGTATGAACCTGATAATGAGCATAATGGGTCCCATTTAAGGCACAACAGCAACCATTTGAGAAGTTTTTGTCTCATTCTTCGTTCTGTCTCCGTGTGCAGGCCGTCTTAGAGAGCCCATGGCCGAGCAGGAACCGCAGTGGCCTCTTTATGTGGACAAAGCTTCGTAATGTGCTTCGTGGAGTGGCCCAGTTCAAGCACGCTCTACACCAAACCTCATCCGAGAAGGGACCCACACTTAGTACCACAGGTGGGAATGGAAAAACTACGTGATAAGGCTGCGTAACAGGAGACACTTTTGTCAAACTGAGCTGCTTTCTATCATTATGTTTCGTTGTTTCTCACCCACTTTTTGTCTTTATGTGTACTGTCTTTAGCTGCATCACCAGTCAGCGATGCTGACCGTTTAAGTCATGGAAGTGCCGACAGCTCAAGTGAGGTCAACGGTGAGGAGCACAACCTGTTTGCCCACAGCCACGGCATGGAAGACACAGCAGACAACCACTGTAGCACAGGTACCTAAAGTTAAGAGGTTTGGATGTATAAGGCCCTGTGTCCACATAGCGCCTTTTTCTGAGCGCCAGAAGAAGGCCAGCGTCTTTTTTCAATTGTTCCCAATGAGGGGAGCGCGTCTGCGGCCACCTAGGAAAAAGGCGCTGCGCCCAGCGTCTTTTTTCCGGCCGCTCCTCCTTTTTTGTGCGGCCGCTCCGAGCGTTTTGAGTTGAAAATCTCTGAACTTTTCAGAAGGGCGCTGGTGTCGTCACCGGCGCTTTTTCCAGGCAACCAATCATATCGTGGAACTCGTCACCCTGGTAACCAGAAAAAATGGAGGAGAAGCTGGTGCTGGCCGTGTCCGTCTATCCGGAGTTGTATGACATGTCACACAGACATTACCCTAACAGAGACTATATACAGTACAGGCCAAAAGTTTGGACACACCTTCTCATTCAATGTGTTTTCTTTATTTTCATGACTATTTACATTGTAGATTCTCACTGAAGGCATCAAAACTATGAATGAACACATGTGGAGTTATGTACTTAACAAAAAAAAGGTGAAATAACTGAAAACATGTTTTATATTCTAGT
The DNA here is from genome assembly GCF_041903045.1 of Epinephelus lanceolatus. Taxonomy (NCBI): domain Eukaryota; kingdom Metazoa; phylum Chordata; class Actinopteri; order Perciformes; family Serranidae; genus Epinephelus; species Epinephelus lanceolatus. The sequence continues at coordinate 25,751,843 of NC_135755.1, read as the reverse complement.
TTCTTCAAAATAGCCACCCTTTGCTCTGATTACTGCTTTGCACACTCTTGGCATTCTCTCCATGAGCTTCAAGAGGTAGTCACCTGAAATGGTTTCCACTTCACAGGTGTGCCTTATCAGGGTTAATTAGTGGAATTTCTTGCTTTATCAATGGGGTTGGGACCATCAGTTGTGTTGTGCAGAAGTCAGGTTAATACACAGCCGACAGCCCTATTGGACAACTGTTAAAATTCATATTATGGCAAGAACCAATCAGCTAACTAAAGAAAAACGAGTGGCCGTCATTACTTTAAGAAATGAAGGTCAGTCAGTCCGGAAAATTGCAAAAACTTTAAATGTGTCCCCAAGTGGAGTCGCAAAAACCATCAAGCGCTACAACGAAACTGGCACACATGAGGACCGACCCAGGACAGGAAGACCAAGAGTCACCTCTGCTTCTGAGGATAAGTTCATCCGAGTCACCAGCCTCAGAAATCGCAAGTTAACAGCAGCTCAGATCAGAGACCAGATGAATGCCACACAGAGTTCTAGCAGCAGACCCATCTCTAGAACAACTGTTAAGAGGAGACTGCGCCAATCAGGCCTTCATGGTCAAATAGCTGCTAGGAAACCACTGCTAAGGAGAGGCAACAAGCAGAAGAGATTTGTTTGGGCCAAGAAACACAAGGAATGGACATTAGACCAGTGGAAATCTGTGCTTTGGTCTGATGAGTCCAAATTTGAGATCTTTGGTTCCAACCGCCGTGTCTTTGTGAGACGCAGAAAAGGTGAACGGATGGATTCCACATGCCTGGTTCCCACTGTGAAGCATGGAGGAGGAGGTGTGATGGTGTGGGGGTGTTTTGCTGGTGACACTGTTGGGGATTTATTCAAAATTGAAGGCACACTAAACCAGCATGGCTACCACAGCATCCTGCAGCGACATGCCATCCCATCCGGTTTGCGTTTAGTTGGACGATCATTTATTTTTCAACAGGACAATGACCCCAAACACACCTCCAGGCTGTGTAAGGGCTATTTGACCAAGAAGGAGAGTGATGGAGTGCTGCGGCAGATGACCTGGCCTCCACAGTCACCGGACCTGAACCCAATCGAGATGGTTTGGGGTGAGCTGGACCGCAGAGTGAAGACAAAGGGGCCAACAAGTGCTAAACACCTCTGGGAACTCCTTCAAGACTGTTGGAAAACCATTTCAGGTGACTACCTCTTGAAGCTCATGGAGAGAATGCCAAGAGTGTGCAAAGCAGTAATCAGAGCAAAGGGTGGCTATTTTGAAGAAACTAGAATATAAAACATGTTTTCAGTTATTTCACCTTTTTTTGTTAAGTACATAACTCCACATGTGTTCATTCATAGTTTTGATGCCTTCAGTGAGAATCTACAATGTAAATAGTCATGAAAATAAAGAAAACGCATTGAATGAGAAGGTGTGTCCAAACTTTTGGCCTGTACTGTATATATATATATATATATATATATATATATATATAATAGTAGCTTAGTTAAATTAATTATTTTTCCAGCAATAGGCCTATATAAATTGAGAGATTTTACAGCAACACACATGTAATCAATTCTAACCCATACAGTGGTGGCAAAGTTACTAAGTACATTAAAAAAAAATCCTACTAATAAAACATGATGATGACTTCACCAGCTGTAGCATTAAAAGATTAACACAGTATATGTATCATACGGAAGACGAGAACGGCTGTGTATTTTTTTTGTGTATGTGCACTGTTATCTCGTGATAACGACTTATTATTTCGTTATATCGCTGGGGCGATTATTTCCTCATTCATTGCCTCAGGGAGGGACAGCCCTGCAGCTGCTCTCTCCCTGCCGGCTGAGGGACTGTTTGCGCTTTTATGCACGGGTTGGTGGTGAAGTGGCGCACATGACTCGTGCTACTGACGGACGGATGGACAGACAACCACGTATCTAAAACAGGTAATACATCTGGCTACATCTTTCCCACATCAAAGATCCGTGATCACTTACACCGGTGTGCGTAAAAGCGCACACAATTCCGTGTCCTCTCACCGCAGATGCTGTGATTTGATGGCCCAGTACTCATTGCAGCCCACTCTTATAAGACCTAATAATAATAATAATAATAATAATAATAATAATAAGCTACTGTGGACCCATATGCCATGCCTTTTAATTAAATTACCAGAGGAGTTCGCTGAAAAGCAGGTAATGTCAGCCTGAATTACTCGCGTGCGTCCCCGGTGAAAATCGGCGTACCCGGCGACTAACCTAAAATAGGCCTGGAACCGGTCTCCATCTAACCGCAGCTCTTGGACGAGGTGATGGTATTCACCGTATTGATGCCTCCAACGGTTAGTGTCATGCACCCACATCCTCCTTGCTCTACATGTACGTCTGTCAGATTGAGCAGTGACAGCAGGGACATCACTATTAAGCTCATCCAAACATAATATGAGTGCAAGCATCTTCCGGTTGGTGTTCATCGTGAAAGAAATGTCAAACTATAGATAAAAAACAAAGAGGCGATGCTGCAAAACTGCGCGGCTACAGGAATTGTCAAGATATTGCTGTCATAGAAACGAAAACCCTCGTGAGCGTTTTTTGGGGGGGGCGGTCATCCCAGCCAGAAAAAGGCGCTATGTGGACACAGGCCCTAAGGCTTTAAAACCTGAAGGTCAGAAATGACATTTGACCAGTGACTGAGATCTGGAGTTGCTGCGACACCACTGGCCACAACTTCACAGCAGTTACAGCGTTGTTTGTGTGATTTTTGTGATCCACAGGAAGGCAGTCTGATCAAGGCTACGGCTCTAAAGATGAGCTACACCAGGAGCTGGTGGAGCCTTCACACACAGCTGTCCTTGCCGCTGAAGAGAGAAACAATTCCAAAGCACAGCATAATGGTAAGAAATGCACTTCAATTCTACACGATGCATGTAGCAGACAGTCACATCCAGTTCTAGTTTTGCATTTGAAGGTTGTTTGTGCACCAGAAAAGCCCTTTTCCTCTTTGTGCGTTGATGTTGTTCTGTTGACGATGTACTCATATAACCAGGAAGTGACATTGCTGGCTCGGTGGACAGTGCTGTAGCAGTAGCAGAGCCCCCCAGTCCTGTTGATGTGTCCTCACCGGTCCCCAGTATTGTGAAGCTGTCCACAGGGAGCTTTGATGGAGGCAGGGAAACAGGTGAGGCAAAAGATCAAGTCTTTAAGATTAAAAAAATAAATAATTTTAAATGGTTTAAGAGTGCAATCACAAATTAGCGTAGCAATTTGTTCTCTGCTATGACTTCTCAGTCTTCTTAGTCAAATTAAAACAGACAACTTTCATTTTATCTGTACACATTCTGCAGGTACAGGGAAGCTGTTCAGGAGACACAGCAAGAATGATAGCGTGTCTTTTCCTGATGATACGGCCGAGCTGCCATCAGGGGATGTAGCTCACCAGTCTCAGCAGCAGCGGCAGAAATGCTTTGCCGAACGCAGCTGTAGCTTCAGCGCTGAAACCCGTGCTGGGATGCTCCTAGAGCAAGGCGTGGACCACATGGCCAGTCAGATGGGTGCCGACGCCCGTATCCTGACCGCAGCGCTCTGTTCGGGCCAAAGTCCACCCCCTAATAGTGTGTCCAAAGCACTTTTCAAAGACCTGGAAGAAGAGAATGAAGATGATCAGGACTTGACACTGGTAAAGCTGCAAGAGGAAGAGGGGCCAGGAGCATCAGAAGAAGGGAAGGGAGATGGTGAAGAGGTGGAGGGGACGGAGATAAAAACAGAGAAACGACAGAGGAAGCAAACTGAAACAAACGAGGAGGACTCTAGTTTGCGAGGGCCGACCCTGGAGAGGGAGGACGTGGAGGTGGGCGCTGACCCGCTTTCCCTCCTTGTGACCGAGCGTGAAGAGTCGGCCTCTGTCACCAGCCAGGAGCCGCCGCGCTCCATGCCTGCTGTGGTGTCCCGCAACCTGGCCGAGGAGATCGAAATGTACATGAGCCTGCGAAGCCCCCTGGGTGTGAAGTCCTCCAGCATGGAGCTCCAGCAGGCCCAGGGAGACACTGTCGACACCCCACAGCCCAAACAGTCAATGGAGCGCAGGTCCAGCCTCCCCGTGCCTCCCGTCAAAACTCCAACGGGCTCCCCAGGTGATACACCCAAACGCAGCCCCAACGCTGTTACTCGCTCCAAGACTTTCGCAGCAAAGACAAAGACTCCTGGCAGCACTGCGGGAAGCCCGGGTCCAAGATCATCCTCACTGACAGCGCTGGTCAAGTCCTCCCAGGGAGGGTCATTGGGCTCAGTCATCAACTCCATTTCAGGCATCAAGATGGACACCCTCTTGTCGGGACCTAAGATTGACGTGCTTAAATCTGGCATGAAACAGGCGGCAAATGTGGCCAGCAAAGTGTGGGGAGCAGTCGCTTCAGCTTACTCTTACTCAGATGACGAGGTGAGTCATTAAAGGATGAATTTCATTATTTTATTAGCTTTATTAGCTGATAAATTCTGACCAGAGCTGATGATTTGAAGCAGTCCTCTAAATCCCACCTATCTTTACCCTGCAGGATGAAGCTCAGGGTGGTGGCGGCGGCTTCCCGTCCCATCTGGATGAAAACATGCTGGCTGCACATGACATAGACGAGAGCCCTGAGAGAGGAGCAATACCGGGGTTGGTGGCCAACGGTCTCAACCAGAGCTGCACCAGCCTGGGCAGCAGCAGCGGCAGCAGTGACACGGGCCGAGGGACCCAGCAGATACGTAAGCACTCATTCTGTCGTGCAAATATACACTTCAGTGTAAGTGGAAAAAGAGCCTAATGAGGTTAGTTGGCCTGTGAGATTAGATTTTCCAGAGTTTATTTTTGTCTCTCTGTGCAGATCCAACTCCAGGACGAGCAGGCAGGGGTCCAGACTCTGAGCAAGGCTCCTCACATCACGCTTCTTCCACAAGCATTTACCAGAACTGTGCACTGGAGGTCAGACATACTGTACACACACCTTTGCTGCTGCTGCGCTTCCACCGCCAACACGTACACTGATATAACTCCTAACTGGTTGGACCTATTTCCCTGCTGACAGGTTCTGATGTCCAGCTGCTCCCAGTGCCGCTCGTGTGAAGCCCTGGTGTACGACGAGGAGATAATGGCAGGCTGGACAGCCGACGACTCCAACCTGAATACCAACTGTCCTTTCTGTCGCACAGCCTTTCTCCCCTTACTGCATGTGGAGTTTCATGACTTGCGCACAATGACTGGGTAAGAATCAGCTGTCGTAGAATGAAATCTACAATGTATCGTCACTTTTAGCAAACGCAAATTGACAATTGTGTGATTTTCTCTCAGGTTCTACGTGAATCCCAGTGCTTCACAAGACAGTCTCCACAGCACCAGTGCCCAGCCCACAGCCAGCGGCTCAGCTGACATAAAGACACCAGACCTTATCGCTTTCCCTGAAGAAGAACCAAGGGAGACTCCAGATAATCTGCCTGGATCACATAGGAGGTATATACCCAACAGCTTCCTGTGAAACACCTGAAGTCTTAATGTAAAATCAGTTTAACATCAGATGTGAAAAGTCATGACCAGGATGATGTGTTGCAGACATATCAACCCAAGAAGCTAAAGTGACTTGTAGCACAACATTTCCTTGAATCCTCTTTGCCTTTCGTGTTCCTAGTCTGATCCCAGAGCCAGTGCAGTCGGACCCCCTGGGTCTCCTGGAGCACCAGGCAGCGGGGAAGCAGCAGAAGTGCAGTGGGACGTCACTGACGCGCAGCAACAGTGTCGGTGGCCCTTTGCAGAGCCTGGACTACTCCCAGAGACCCGGGCACGGCGTCTCCACCACGAGCTTGCCCTGCAGCCTGCAAGAGGTGTCGGTCAGTGCTCCTTACTGTCACAGCACTTACCCCATTGGCTTAAATATTACAGAAACCACTGTATCTGCAGTGTTGTGAAAGTAATCAGTGTGTGTGTTTGTCAGGATGGCATGGGGACAAAACGGCCGAACCCCAAGCCTGTGTCCGTGCCGTACCTCAGCCCGTTGGTGCTGCGCAAGGAGCTGGAGACCCTGCTGGAGAACGAGGGAGATCAGGTAAAGCACTCACATACACATATGCTTAACAACACGTCTGCCTCACAGCGACTCAGCTATTCTGTCATGTCCCAACAGGTGATCTACACCCACAAGTTCCTCAACCAGCACCCCATCATCTTCTGGAACCTGGTTTGGTATTTCCGCCGTCTGGACCTGCCCAGTCATTTACCTGGTCTCATCCTTACCTCTGAACACTGCAACAAAGGAGTCCAGGTTAGAGACTTCACATGCCATTTATCGTTACTGTTTTGTTAAGGCTTTTCTTCACTCAGCAAACTCTTTCTGTCCCAAACAAGCTGCTTAAGAATATTAAGATGTCTTTCCTTTGTGGACTGTTTGACAGGAATATTAATAATGGTTTTATCTTTGCAGCTGCCCCTGACGTCACTGTCCCAGGACAGCAAGCAGGTATACGTCCAGCTCCTGTGGGACAACATCAACCTGCACCAGGAACATGGAGAGCCCCTCTACCTGCTCTGGAGGACCTTGTGTGAGTGTGCACAGACACACATTAGGCCGCAGTATTCATATACTGTATTAGACATTACTGTTGTGGTTGACATCCCTAAACACCATAAGAAAACATGCGATTTTTATTTTTAAGGCATAGTGTTTTTTATTGTAGAAACCACTTGTACCACTAGGGGGAGACAAAGACAACTATTTGCAATGCCATACATAAAGGAAGCATGCAGATTTATTGATGACAAACTGAGCTAAATATAAATGTCTCATGTGGCAAGAACATGACATCATGTAGTTATTTAACCTCTTTGGATACAATGTCACTGTTGGCCAGAAGACTTGAGGCTCTTTACTAAAAAGGATAGAGTAACAGTCTCTCTGATGGTGCGTGTGTTTTCCAGTGGAGAAAAAGGGAACATTGGCGCCGACAGACCACCAGGAGATTCGTACCCTCCTCAACACAATTGTTCGCAACATCCAGACCAACGACGTCTACGGGCCCATCAACCTGTTGATCCGAGAGATCAAACGGCGTCCGGAGGGTGTCAAACGGCAGAGGTCAGACTTTTGTCCTCCTTCTCAGAGATTCGTCTGATTCAGCTCTTCTTGAAGCTCTCGTTACTTTTTTATTTTTCTGCAAAGCTTTAGACATTTAAATTCTTGTAATGTTAATGTGGACACATCTGATGTCTCATTTCTGTGTCCTGTATTTCTCTCAGGAGTATCTATAGAGAAATATTGTTCCTCTCACTGGTGGCCTTGGGGAGGGAGAACATCGACGTAGGTGAGTAAATCAGCATATCATCAGTGAAACTGCACATTTTTTAGTTTATTAAAAGTGACACTGTCTTCAAAAAGTAAAGAATGCTAAATTTCACTCAAAATCAGTATTACTTTTGCTCTTTTCTGACTTTGCGAATCTTCCCCCCTTTACTGTACACCTGCAGAGGCCTTCGACAGGGAGTACCGCCTGGCGTACGACGAACTGAGCCCCGAGCAGCTCAAGTCTTTGCTCCGCTTCGATCGACCGCCCAGCGCCAGTGTCCAGTGGTGCCTTAAATGCTTCGGCAGCCCCATCATCTGACCACAAACGCCTGCGGCAAAGATGAAAGAACCCGACTGGTCAAGTGCGACAGGTGGCAGGAGGGAAGGATAGGCGGCGAGACAGGGTGTGAGCAAAAAATTATTCTGTATTCAAACACCACCAATCGCCCAAACATGGTACTTCTTCTTCTTCCCTTTCTCTTGGAAGATGCCCCATCATCTTTTTTTTCTTTTCTGTTTTTTTTACCACCTTATGATGCTTTTCATCGGCTTTTCCAAGCAGCTACTTACAGGTGGGACTGTTTCTGTAAATGGCTCGGAAAAGCTGCAGTGAATCCTTTGGGACTAGTTGAGGTGTGTTTCTTTAAAGATGGTGTATAAAATGATTAATCACTGTACAGAATGTATTGACTGCTCTTATGGTGTAGACATATCTGTGTGTCCGTGTGTGTGACAGTTCCTTGTCTCATAGCCTTTTGCCTGCTCTGCTAAAATCTGCGCTAACTCTCCCAACATTAGATCAGTCCGACTTATTTGAGAGCGTGTACAGATCCAGACTGTTCCTTTGTGCACTTTCTAAAAAAACACAAGTCCACCTGTCTTTTGTACATATTGTTTACTTCGGGGGGAAATCTGAAACCAGGGTTGCCTATTTTTCTGGCGGCAACACATCTCCATGACTGTTTATGTGATCCAAGTCTTAATGAATGTTCAGGTTTGTTTCTTTGTAAATGTACATGGATGTGTAAATACGCAATGGAAGCACACACGTGAATGGGAGAGGACTGAGGACAATCACTAATTATCAATCACTAGAATTAATTCTGCAACATTCCAGGTGCCCTGCAATCAAAACAGGTCTTAAAGAAGCGACACTCGACAACCAGACGAGTGGGAGGTGAGCTTATAAAACAAATGCATCAATGGGAAGTGAAAAGGCATGCCGCACTACTGATCCCCACACTTTAAAACGAAGACACATGTTCTGTCGCAGGGAAAGGCGGCTCTGTGCCTCAGCGACGGAGCAGTTGGTCCAACTTGTGTTTTTAATATCTGCGTTTTTTTAACAGTAACATACTTTACTTGTTCAGCTAATATGCCTTATTCTAATGGTAAATTACAACTGTAACTCACATGTGCTGGGGCTGCTCCTTACTCTAGCTTAGAACGAACCAGTAAGGTTGTTTGTTTTTTAATTGGGTATTTGCAGACAAGATTGCTTTTATGGTTTACACAGAGTAGCAATTAGAGCTTTATACTGCAAAGGGCTTCTTCAGTACTGCTGACACTGTGTTAAGAAAGACAGTTTCACAACATGACATTCCACTAAATGCTCCGACTAAAGCAAAGTGCTGTTGGGATGAACTGTTGGGAAATGGGCGTAGGTGGTCCGATTGTAGCCTTGGGAGAGCGACTTGTACAGAAGCGATAATATTGTGAAATATTCAATTTGCACTGCAGAGATTTAAAAAAAAAAAAAGAACCCTGACCTTTATCAAGGAAGATGAGATGAGACCACCTCTAAACAGTAGTTTTTCCTCCAAAACAAGATGAAATTCTCAATTATTTATTTTTGTATCATTGACATATGGATTGCAGACGGTGTAACTTTAGCATTTGTATGACTAACAATCCCCACTTTGCCTTTTAGTTTGTTTCAAGGGATCCCACCCTGTACTGACTTTGTAAATTTGACCTCCTTATGGCAGAGGATGTACAGAAGAGACTGTTCTTTAACAATAGATTAAGTGATCTCTTACCGTCCTGTGGAAAGGAATTGAATGTCTACACTTAAGTGCGCTGCAATAAATGAGTTTGTGAACTGATTGAAAACAAAATGTGTCCATTTTTTGCGTCTTTGCCGATGAGAATTTGTTTTAGTGTCACATGTGAGAAACTGCAGAGATGCATGTTATTTTGCTTTTAGTTTGTCCCTCATGCTGTGAAGCTTTGATGTCTCCTGTCATCCTTTGTGATTTTCTGGTCAGCATCAAATTTCCTCCCTCCTCATGCTCTCATCATTTCCACTGAATCCTCCAAACTCTTCCTTTACATTACGGAGTCCTCCTCCATCTCCTTCATCTTGTCCTCCGCAGGTCTGACAGTCAAGTGTCATCGGCTCCTTTTACTTCAGACTCATATTTTCCACTTACATTTTCTCTGAGGCCAGCTTTTGTCTTCTGTCTGTGTGAGTGCATGTAAGACAACAATGGAAGCAGCAACATGAAAACACAGCAGGGCACTTTTCTGTGATGGCTGCAGCTCGTGACACTCAGATGCCAACATTTGCCTTCTTTTGTGGTCTCCATTGTTTAATGTTGCATATAAGAGGCTGCTGCTGTCGATTAAATAGTGAGGTTGTCTTGTCATGCTGCAATATCTTGAATCCAAAATACAAAGCCTAGTGTACATATCGCTCAGAAAGCATGGTCCAATCCAAACAGTGGATACTTTAGAAAGCAAGTTAATCACATTTATACTCATCAGCACAGATGAATGTATTTCAGCCATCTGGGAAGTTGTCATACCCAACAAAAAACTCCAAACGCTTGAGAAAAAATAAGCTGTAGAATGGAAGGTTATTGGGTAGGAATCTTCACTTTTTTTTTTTTTTTTAAATTTCAGTTTTCATTTTTAATGAGAAATGATTTACTTTTTCTATCTTTCAAAGTTACATAATTTGGATTTCATAAACAGTGTGCGAATGGCTTCAACTTTCACTGAATTCACAACAACAAAAAATCCAGAAACAATATGTAGTATTCAGAAAGCACAGTCCCATCCCACCAGTGGAAACATAAAAAGTGAGATATTGTCACATTTACACTCTCTGGAACAGTTTAACCTTCTGACCTGTTGTCCTCATTCGTGGACACTTTTTGTGCCATCTAGTGGCAGTAAGAGCACAATACACTAATCCATATAAAAACAAGATGGCAGCCATCTCTGCCATGTCAGTCTGCAGCCGATCCCGACATAAAGGTAGACAAAACCTGATCACATTTTACGGTTGAAACTTGTTTATTTATGATTAATAATGTTTGTAGTTTGATACGGCAACAAATTTGACCAATTAGGACACTAAATTAGGAAGTACTTGCATGGCGACTTTAGGACTTTATTTTTGTTTCATTTGAGGACATTGAGACTTTACCATCGTCTGGAACAAGGGTCACTATTTTTTGTGATTTTACCAGACATTTATTTTCCTTAAATAACTGAAAAATATTTAAGACAATTTGTTTTTCCTAAATAATGGACAGTCCACCTTCAGGGAAAATACTGGTTTTACACTGCTTTTGAAGCAGGCATTTTGAGGGATATCCTTCCGCCACGCAACGCAGCTCTCACAGAACCACATGACTCGTTTCCGGTAGGCGCATGAATATCTCAATTAAACGTTGCGCGCTCACAGGTGTGTGTCTGTCGGCAACCGGAGCTTCACCACACACAGGCCGAACCTTAGGACAACAAGATGCCGCTGAGACGGACGAAAAACTCAGGAAACAACCTTTTGAAAGAGAAGCTGAGCCGAGAGATGCGACAGAGTAGACTGACTCTCTTTATCCAGCAGTTTGAGAAAGAAGGTCTGGAGGCGACTGAAGGGTCAAATGTCAGGTTCTCCACATCCTCTTATCATCTCCATTTTGGTTCTCACGTCATAATGTGTTTCCTTACAGCACAGGAGCGTATGAACGAGTTAGAAGCCAAAATGGAGAACATGTTGGCAACAGTGGACAAAGTCTTCAAAGTGGAGGTGATGAAGATGCCTCCTTCGCTTCAAAAAACGCTCATAGGGGATTTAATATGCGGTGAGACGTTTTAATTCATAAGATAATAGCTGGTCCAAGAGCATTGAGATTCATGTCTTGTTTATTTTCATCAACCTTTCTGCTCTGTCAGAGGAAATCTCAGCAAGTGATGTGTCAATTGCCATGAAGGTGAGTTGGGCTCCCTGTTTGCCCTCTACAGCTGCTATTAACAAAACAAACAAATATATAACAGATATAATTATCACCTTTTTACAGAATGAGTCCCTCGAGATGCCGCAGCCCCTCAGGAGGGTACACAGTAAAAGAGGTGACATTACTTTCTTTATTTCAACCATAAAAAGCAGTGTCATTCGTGCATGAAACGTCACTGTTTAAGATTAAACTATTATTCTGTTTTAACTTTCATTTTCTGTGCTTTTAATTTTCAAGTTAAATCAACCGATTCCTCACCAGGTCAGTCCAGCCCAGCCCAGAGGCCCTCATCCAAGACCTCTAAGGTCAGTAATGTGCCAGACAATGTTTGTACACAAATAAATAGCTTGTAGAATTGTAAACACTAATGTGTGGTCTTTTACTGAGCAAGTGGAGTCGAAGTCACTTGTCTAAACAATGTTTTTTTTCTATATTTTTAGGGAGGAAAGGGGACAAAAAGGACCAGAACATTAGTTGGCAGTAACAGCACTGGAAATCTCACGTAAGATTGGAGGTTAAAGGACAGTTCACCCCAAAATCAGAAGTACATATTTTTCCTCTTACCTGGAGTGCTGTTGATCAGTCTAGTTTGTTTTGGTGTGAGCGCCACAAGCTGAGTGCCATCTGGTTCCATTATATTTAAAAGAAGGCAGACATCTTTACAGCTGATATTTCCAACACTCTGCAACTCACAGCAAAACAATCTACACTGATGAATAGGACTACAAGTAAGTGGAAAAATATTTTTGATTTTTCGGGTGAACTGTCCCTTTAAGGTGTTGTCGTATTCACATGTGGTGAACGATTATAGAGGCCTTGACATTGCTCTTATTTTCCTACAGCGGCTCCTCTGTCAGTGTCAAAAGAACTCAAAGCCGCGTGACCAAGACCAACGAGCAGACCAGATCGACCAAACCTAAACTCAGGTTTGTTACGGAGATGCATCTGGGTTCCCACAGTCAGGGAAGACCTGGAATAGTCATGGAATTTGTGAAAACCATTGAATGTTTTTGAAAAGTCATGAAATTTTGCTGCGTGTAATGAAATGAATTGTTAGAGTACTCTTCCATGGATAACATGCCACATAATGTGACAAAAATAACAAGCAATTAAAGAACAGAAATGTTGCTGTTTAGTTTTTTTTATATAATAATCAATATTTGGCATAAAGTATATTATACATTTCTCTTCATGTTATATGGTGAAAATTGACATCAAATTTATTATTGGTCCTTAAAGTCATGAAAAGGTTTCGAACTTTTGTCCATGAAAATGTGTGGGAACCCTGATTCATTCATTCATGTTCTGTAACTGCTTATCCTCTTGAGGGTCGCGAGGGTGCTGGAGTCTATCCCAGCTGACATTGGGCGAGAGGCAGGGTACACCCTGGACAGGTCACCAGACTATCACAGGGCTGACACATAGAGACAGACAACCATTCACACTCACATTCACACCTACGGACAATTTAGAGTCACCAGTTAACCTGCATGTGTTTGGACTGTGGGAGGAAGCCAGAGTACCCTGACAGTTTCTTTTAAATAGTTCTAGTAATGTGCTTGATGAAATTGATTTGTGAATCTTGTGCTGTCCCAGGTCTGTTGTCTCTGCTGGTGATCTGCACTGTTCAATGATAGGCTCTGCTGCACACATCACTGTCACCACAGCACTGGGACAGGTAAGTTGTTTTTAATCTTTGTCACCTGGAACAAGCTCGTTCATTGGCGACGCTGTTTCATTATTTCATTTAAGTCAAGAAATTGTCCAAGCCTTGTAAGACTAGCATTTAAATAACGCACTGAAACCCTTCAAACCCAAGAAGACAGTTTCCCCACTGCCGCAGTTTAAGTTTTGCAGAATATACATGTTTTCTGTATTGCTAATGTTCAGGTGTTTAAATAGACCTGGATCCTTATCAGATGCGACACACTTACATGTATGTGTCCTACCTGTGGTTCTCTTCCCTCCCAGACTGTCTGCTTCTCTGAAGAGACCAAGGATGAAATAAACTTGGACGTGCTGGATGATGTGGCATGGTGTCAAATTCAGAAGCTCACGGTAGTGACAAAGTTTCAATTTAAATGCTACTTATGAGTGTTAGCCTCATTTTCATAACAAGGGACTTGACAAGCCATTTAAAATATACTGTTAAACACTTGAAATGTACCACTGATTTTGGATTTTCAGAGTTTGATGGATTATCTGTCGAGACGAAGTCGCTGCCTGCAATGAATTGCCTGGATTTTTCTCACCTTGGATTTGAATACATTTTAAACTTGTCATATTATGAAATGTATTTATAGAAGTATGGTTTAATATCAGATGTGCTTATAAGATCAGCAGGTGTGCTTTGGTTGTCCTGAAGAGTTTTAAAAATATAATAAAGCTTATTTGTATTATCCTACATGATTGTCAGTGTAATTTGGTTAATTATATAGTGACAAATACCCATCACAAGTTTCAAAATGTATTAAATTTGCATAGTTTGACCTGAAAATTATTATATTTTTCCACGTACAACTTAAGTGTAGTATCAGTGTAGCATTATATGTGAAAGATTTATATTAGACTCAATTTAATTTTTTTGTGAAGGGGAAAAAGACTCAGGAAATGCAATTATGAATTCCAGTAAAGTTTATGTAGAAAGCACAGGATTATGTTTTGCCAGACTGGCTAGCAAATACAAATTTCAGCAAGAATTACAAATTAAAAAAGTATAAAACAGCATTGTTTTTGACATGGAACTATAGTGCAGTTTAATCTATAGAGGAGTCAAATCTTTGCCTACAAAGCAGAATACATCAGTTAAAACTCAGAACATAAAGCTGTGATGGATCACTATTGCTGCTGGGAATGTAGTGACTCCATTTCGACTTCCATGGGCTCCTCATGATGTAAGTGGGCGGAGGAAGACCTGGAGGACGTAGCTTGCGTGCTGCTGGCACCAGAAATTGCTGCATGACTTGGCTCTGGGGCAATCCGGGGGTAGAAAGGACCGACCAGCCAGTTGAGTGGCGTGTTATTGACCAGATAATCCATGACGTGGTCGAGAGAATCCTTCATCTTGCCCAGCTGGACTCTGCTGCTGGTCAGCACACTGTCTGGCAGCTCTCCCAGTGCGTTAGCCTTGCTGAAACTGGTGTAGATCTGTGTGGCGGAGTGGCCCAGGGAGAGCACCTCCTGCTGGATGTGGCTGGGGAGACCCTGCAGGCTAGAGACGAGGACCAGACAGGTGGTCTGGAGCTGCTGGGTGAGGGAACGTGCCAGGGTCAAGGTGCGAGACTCAATCACCTGAGAGGAGGGGATGAACAGATATGAATAACTTGACACAGTTTCGATTCAAAGTGCTTTCATCTTTCCTTAACATGCTGTTATCTTTTTAGATATTTGTGTTGTCCACTTTCTTACCTCTGCCTCGTGGCCATTCTCCTGGTGTGAACCATTGGACCTCCACGCCATCAGAGAGTTCAGCTTGTTGTTTACCATCCTGTTTGCCCCGTCAATATTCTTTCTGCCATATTCAATCTGGAGAAACAAACATTTTAAATGCCCAGTCTGTCCATAAGATGTAAAAAAAAAACATGTATTTTTAAAAGCCACTTTAGGGCAGAATGCTAAATGTGTTACTAGGATGCAGCTCTTGATGTTTGTTCCCATTTTATGTTAAAGGAATACTTCACTCACAAAATAACCACTTGTAAATCAGTCATGCTGTGTTACCTTTAATCAGAGAGTCTTATTTATCCGGTCGTACACTCAGTACTTCCCAAACACATGCATTTTCAGTTCAGTCTTACATAAAGTTTGAGAGAAAGAGCATGTGATTGGGATGTACTGAGCATATGACTGAATAAATGAGACTCGGATTATACAGCATGAGTTGTGTAAGTTTGTAAATGGATGCTTTGATTTAGCTTTTTCTGTGAAACCTCGTCCCCAATCAGTAAATAAATATGTTCAGTTTGACTAATTCAAGGAAACACGGCTTGACTTATTGATGTACAAATGGTTGTTTGTGAGAGACATATTCCTTTAAGGTCAAGAGTCATTGTAAAGCTTGTCTACAGTTCTAATATTATCACTGAATACGACTCACCACGTCAACAGTGGCATTCAGCTCAGAAATGAACTCCATGCTCCGCTGCTTGCCGTCTCGGATTCTGGCCACGGCCCTGGTGTATGCCCGCTTGCGGAGCTTGGTGGAGAGGGAGCCCAGGCGGACGTAGTAGCTCGGCTCCTTGTTGTCGAAGCCTTTCACAGTTTTTGCCTCCAGCTCTGTCACAGGGAAGGAAACATGAAATGTCACATTAAGATGGGGACACATAAGTAACTGCTAAGTGATTCATTTAGTGCGAGAATGGAAAAGTCTGCTACAAATTGCTGTAGAGTTCTGCAAGTTAAAGTAGCTGGAGGGTTTAAATCCATGGCAAATGCAGTGTTTCACTTGTCAATCCCTTAAAACGGATTCATTTAAACTAATAGTGTACAGGATTATTTTATTTATTTCTGCACACAACGAATCACTCTAAACAAAGACTCCTTTAATAATGTTTTCCTGGAAACCGGACCAGATCCATCACTAACAACATGCTCCAGCTGCCTGTTAATCACTGACCCTTGATACAGCTTGTTACAGAAAAACAAGCCTAATCTCGTCAGCCTTTATTTGTGTATTCTGAACAGCAGGCAAAAATAAAAATGTCAAACAACCAATAACGAAGATAAATTGTGGGTTGAGCTTTAGACCACACCAGGAAAATGAAGTCGTAATAAAATGGGATTCTGTGTAACACAAGTTGAAGGTGGTTTTTGGCCCCACTCACCCAGCTCGTCCTCTGTCAGAGGCAGATACTGCTCCACCAGACTCTCAGAGGTGCTGAGGGCCGTGTCCACTCCGCTGCTGACCAGCCGGGCCACTCTGCTCTCCAGCACAGTGCTGACGCTCCCGCTGACAACCGCCCTGGTCTTGTCCATCCCATCCTGCACTGCACCCCGAGTCTTTTCCACGACGCTGGTCAGAGTGTCTGAGACTGTGCCCTTTGCACCGGACACTTTGCCTGTCACGACATCCTTAGCAGTGGTTACCACATCCTTGGCACTGGAGACAATCTGGGCAGGGACAGAACCATGAGCAAATAAAATTACAGCAAAGTACAAGTGTAAAGAACAGCAGTTGAGAAAGACAGGACAAAGGTCATGACTGAGTCCTCAGGAAATTAATGACATTGTGCAATTTAGCTTGATTCTAACTGCTCTGACCTTTGACACAATTGAAGTGTGCCAGCTGTTGCTCAATAATCCAGAACATACCTGCTCAGACGGCTGGTGGAGAATCGGCAGTGTCTTCTCAATCTTGTCCAGACCTTTACAGGCCAGGTCATTGGCGATGGCAACTGTAGGCAACAAAAAAATGAGTAAATATAACAAGGCAAGCTGAAACAAAGATGTCAATAAATACATTTGCTAAGAAAATACTAGGGGGAAAAAAGTTTCTTTAAATCCTGTGGCTCAAATCAGGGTGATTATGAGTAAACAGACAAACTGGGTGAAAGATCAAGATGAGTAAGAGCCAGCAGCATGACCTGAACTTCCTGTTTCAAGCTCTGCGTGACTCAGCTGGTCAGCACATAATTACAGTTTCAGTATTGACAGACTATAAACTTATGAAGCCACGCCTTATCTAGAATCCACTAGAGGGTTCTTACTCTGAGGCTCCAGCTTGTCAATGATGGGTGACGCAGTGGTAAGGGCCACGGAGGTGATGGTGCGGACCCCCTGCTCTGCCACCTCGCACACAGTCCTGATGTAAGGGTGGGTGTCCTTGGTGTTGGTGTACACGCTGGACACCAAGCCATAGGTGGAGCTCACCAAAGGAAGGCTGGTCACCCTCTCCACCACATTCTGTATAGACAAAGTGAATAAATGGCTTACAGTACTCAAATTCACAGTTTAATTTAGCTATTGATGTTACTAACTAAAGAAATAACAGTAATATTAGAGAAAACTGGACAGTTTCCAAACTTTTAAAATGTAATATTGCATATACTTTGATTATTACATTAAAAAGTAACGTTTTTCTTATTCCAGAGTGTGTAAAATTACTTTCTAGTGTCATTTCTTGTCTTTCAAAAGGATACAAGCAGCTTTTTCTTCAACACTTACCAACAAATAGTTAAATAAGCTAAATAACCTTTAGTTAGAGTGCTCAGTCTTTGAAGCAAACTCACCTGATTTGAGATAACTGCAGCTGCTGCCATGTCTGCTGAAACAAAACCTATAGAGAGATAAGACACAACATGTAACGTCTCTTTTCACAAGAACAAAATAAACATGACTTTCCCCTCCATAAACCCACACCAGCATATAATTAGAGGTCTATTACTTCCGTATTACAGTAGTCTTTTCTTGTCGCATATTAACAAGTCCCGTGAATGTGTCACAGAGACAGCTGTGACGCAGTTTACAGAGTAACTTTAAAGAGTTAAAGTAAAGACTCACCGATAGTTGATAATGTGTCCAAACTTTCAATGAGTTGACTGCTAACAC
The DNA here is from genome assembly GCF_041903045.1 of Epinephelus lanceolatus. Classification (NCBI taxonomy): domain Eukaryota; kingdom Metazoa; phylum Chordata; class Actinopteri; order Perciformes; family Serranidae; genus Epinephelus; species Epinephelus lanceolatus. The sequence continues at coordinate 25,733,743 of NC_135755.1, read as the reverse complement.
TGAGGCGACAGCAGCTGTATTTATGTTCAGTAATTATCGCGAGATGTAGCGCGGCACTGTGACGTCAGCGACAGTGCTGTTTCTGGGGCAAAGGTAAAAGGGGCAAAAGTTGAGCCGGGGAATTCCTCTCAGACCAGCCGTCACGTCACGTCACCCATAACAGCACACTGATTTCTTAATATGTCGTAAGCCAGGGGTATTTTAGGTCGAATGACGATTATAATGTATATTATTTAATGTCTATTCAAACGGGCTATTAGCACTGTGTATGGAAAACATGAACTCCTACATTACATAATATAACCAGGATATTTTACTTTACCAGCTTTGTTCACTCTATTGAAGGTATTTTAGGGACTGTTCATTACTTATCAGAGGAGGGGAGGGGGTCAGACTTGTTTTTTTTTTAAATTTAATTTAATTTAATTTAATTTTGTTATATTTTATTCTATTTTATTGAATTTTATTTAATTTAATTTTATTTATTTTGGCCCTCTCCAAAACTACAAATATTTTCCTTGAGCCTTCCAGAGTGACTGGCAGAAATGCATGACCCTCCCTCCACCATAAATTAGCTATTAGATTTTAACAACTTACCATTTGATGTTTGAAAGTTAAAGGTTAAAGACACAGTCCTGGAGTTAAAAAAAAAACAAAAAAACTCGGTTTTCCACTCTTGCTTTTAGTTTGTGCAAATGATTTATTTTTGGCCAAATTTTAAATGAGACAAGTAGAATAAAGTGATTTTAACAAACAATAGTTAGCTGCGTCCTTGATCTTCGGTTTTCCGGGGGACCGTTCGAGCAAGTTCGGCTTCTCTGCTGCTAACGCTGCTGCCGGGATACAGCTGAGGAGACTGCTAATGCTATGTACTGGGACACTGCTAATGCTGCTTGCTGTGCTGCTGTAGCTCAGTCGTAACTTTAACTGATGCTGAGACTCTACTGACTACGTGACTGGTAGATGGCGGTGGGTGGCGCAACAGGCCAAAACACAAATTCAAAACATAAACATGATTTGCGGACCGTAAATTTTTTTTTTTAGATGCAAATATTCTGGCTGTACTATTGTTGTCGGTGAGATCAGTATGTTATATGAACATTATTCCTTAGTCTCTGTGACATATTAGGAGGATTTTATGACTATTTGCTTTATATTTCTTACATAAAGCTCCTTTAAGATTGGATTTGGTTATGTTTTTATTTTATTTTATTTTATTTTATTTTATTTCATTTTATTGACGGAAGCATTTGTCGCACATGATGTGTACAGGGACCATCATATATGAAAAGCCAATGATAATTTCTTTTTCAAATTTTCTGGCTATGATAAATAACATGCCTTTGGCTGTAAAGTAAATACAAAATACAACCATTTAAAGTTGTATATCCCTCTTACTGAAATGTAAAATAAAAAATAGAAATAAATGTAAAAAGAAATAAATGTCAACATAAAAGAATAAATGAGGAAATACATAAATATGAAAATAAATGAATACAGAAAATAAGTAATTTGTCAAATAAATAAATAAATTGTATTTATTTATTTTTATATTTCTGTGCATATTTATTTATTTTCAGATTAACCTGCAAATTTATTTGATAATTGGGCATTTTATTTCTACATTTCTTTCTTTATGATTTCATTTATTTATTTATTGAGCCATTTATTTATTTTTGATTTGAGCAGTTTCAGTCCTTCATACCTACAGTATAAGGGAAAATAAAAAACATAAGTCCCTCCCCATTGCTTAAAAAAATATTTGACATTCCTCCCCCTTGCACCACCCATTCCCCTTTAGCAAGTAACAAACAGTCCCTCATTGTAATAATTCAGGATAGAATCTGTAAAGTAGGAATATTTTTCTGTAAAACTTTTAGTACCATCACTTTGTTGTATGTATTTGATCTTAATAATTTAGGCGAAAAAAATAAATAAAAATAACAGTGCTTCTCTGCAAAACTTTTAATGAAAATTTCTGTAGATTTATTGTTTTTGCACGTTATTTTAGTTAGGATATGTTATCTTAATTTTCCGGGTTTTGTTTGGCAGGCACTGCTACCAGTCATTTGACCATTCCTCCACTTTACTGGAGGTATTTTATTGTAATAATTCAGGAAAAATCTGTAGAAGAACAGTGTTTTTCTGTTAAACTTTTAGTGCCATCACTTTATAAAAGGTGTCTGATTGTAATAATGTAGGAAAAGGCTGTAAAACAACAGTATTTCTCCACAAAACTTTCAATTTAAATTTCTGTTAAATCATAAATGATTTTTTTATTCATTCAACATAGCCTTACTAAATGCAAGGTGACCCCAGGCAAACATTATCTGAGGGCCCCTACTTGACCTGCTTTCCTACACTCTCTGTTCATCAGTGTACATGAGCACAACGCATTTTTTATTCTATTTCCACGAAGAGAGCTAAAGACCAAGTAATGCAACCTTTAAACACTGTCTTAATTATTTCAGATGTTGTGCTTTAGTGGCATGTGTTCCTGAACTAATCTGCAATTAATCAAATCATCATAGATGACTAACACACAGTGAAGCTGAGGCTTTAGGGAGCCCCTGTGGCTCATCTCACCTCATCCCATCTAATGGCCTTTAAACTGTGACGATTGTCAAGGTACTATGTAAAACATGTGACTCTGAGCTATAAAATGAAAATGATCGCCAACCCACATGGGTCCCAAATGATGAGCCCTGTCTGAGCCTGTGCCACACAACATCCTGAGTGCTCAAAACTAAACAGAATCTAACAAAGCAGACGACTGTGTCACAGATCAGTTACTTAATCTAGCGTTGAAGTTATGCTTTGATGAAATCAAGGCCTCAACATGAGTTTATACTCTACATAGGCTCTGTGTAAACACACTGGCATTATCTGTAAAGATGACATTCAACAAGGTCACGAAGAACAATCGCTTGTTAGAACTGGATCATGTATTCTCAAAGTAAAAGGAAGAACTGTGTGAGACTTGGAGCACATTTTTCTACAGGATATAAATGAAAGAAATGCCAATCCTAGATTTCCTGGCTTGAGAAATCCATATCATAGAGTAAAGGTTATAGGTTGTGGTTGCTTTGCCTATATTTGTAGTTATTTTTTGTCTCGTGGCAGTTCCTTTACACATCTTCGTGGTCTTTTTGTGTCTTTTTGTGGTCATTTTGAGTCTCTTCCTGGTCACCATGTGTTAATTTGATACGTGACATATTACAAGCGAAGTCCAGGGGGCCCCTGACACTTTGAGTGAATGAATAAATGAATATCAGGCCATGCACTTTCTTCTAAATATTGTCTTTAAATAGTTCCCATTATAAGTTTGTAGGCTGTTTTCACAGCAGCCATTTTCACTTGTCACAGTAGGAAAAGCACAGGTGTTACTAATAACATTAACGATGGCTCTGTTCTGTTCGAGTGTCCCAGTAATACGTGACAGCGTGCATTATTACATCACAACACAAAAAACTGTAAGTCATTTTATATGTTTTTAATCAGCCACAGCATTTTTTTTTACCACATATGAATGTTGACTTGAGGATAATGTTGAACACAAAGCAGCCAGTGTAGTTATATACTTGCTGTTGTGCTATTTATGAGAAACATTTGGTGATATTTTGAAATGAATGCAGGAAATCTGACCAGGCTAACACCCTGCTTAATACATTTCTGATTACTTAACTTAATGGCCTGAGTAGTACCATACGTCAGTGGTTTACCCACAGATGAACAGGTCTGTGTTTGCCAGTAGCTCATCAGAGCCACATGTGTGACTCTGTTTCAAATTTGAGAGCACTTCAGTATTTTCTCTTGTGTCACTGCTCATTTCTGCAAAGAATTTGTGTGTTATTAAAAATGTAAATTAAGTGTTAAGGCACTTTCTTTTGTGCTACACATTTGGAGGCCAGATGAGGAAACATGGGCTCCGCTCAGATTCTCCAGTTGGCTAACACATTGGGGTCCTGGATTCTGTGGATGAACCCGTTGGGGCCCATTTATCAGCCCTTGTATAACTCAGATAGACCCCATATGAAAATGTTGGCTGCAGTAAACCACAGACTCTAATTTTTAATGAGATTCTGTCCGAAGGAAGTCCACAGAAGAAGATTTCAAGTTAGTTGTGATTTATTCGCTATACAGGATATAGGCCTACCTCCACACATGCACACAGATTCCACGTTGTATTGGACGTTGATCTGCTCATATTTTATTGTCCACATGGTATTCTTTTAATTGCCTCGATCAGCCTTATGTGGTGTGATGGCAGGCAAAGTGCACCCAGTTGATAAAGAATTATGATAAACAAGATCACATGTTGAAATCTATAATACTCCTACTGGGATTTCAGGGGTATAATATTGGTCTTACAGTTATTCTTTGATACTACCTTCACCAGGATTACAGTGGGGTTAACATATTTTAAACCTGGGTACAGAAACTATTGTGTTTTAATGTCCAGTTTTGAGTGTTTGAAATCAACAGTTTCAGTGAAGACATGTTGAATGTGCACAGTACTCGTTATGAAGTAACTCTGACTGGCTTCAGAGCACATTGTATTCTGCTGAGTGCACTGTTGGAAGTCATTTTATGTTAATTGTATGAGCATATCTCCAAGATAAAGCCAAACTGAACTAGTAAGACAGGTGGTGTATGGCTTACACATTAAGGATATTTGTAGACCAAACTTATCAATGGAAAAAAAAAAACATTTGCTCATATATAGTTTTCGAGACAAATGTGTGATAATGGATGTTTTACTGAACTGGTAGTGGGCACAGGCCTGGGGACAAAGTGTCAGGGTCCAAAGAGGCTGTCACCTGCAAAATGTCACTCAAATGAATACGTGCTGACCAGGAAAAGAGTCAAAATGACCACAAAGAGACATAAAACAACTACAAAGACACACAAGAAGACCATAAAAGACACAAAACAACTTTAAATGGGGACAAAACAACCACAGGGAGACACAAAATGGCTATGAAGAGATGAAAAATTGCTACAAACAGGCACACAGTGACCATAAAGAGATGCAAAGCAACTACATAGAGACACAAAACGACCACATAGAGACACAAATTGACTACCCCCCCCCCCCCCCCCCCCCAGTGCCCCCTCGGTTGAAAACTAAAGTGCCCTCAAAAATGAGAGGATGTGCCCTATCAGCTGCCCTCTTGAATGATGAAAACGAGAGGATGTGCCCTTTTGGCTGCCCTCTTGATGAACAAAAACGAGAGGATGGCCCCTTTTGGCTGCCCTCTTGAGTGATCAAAACAAGACGATGTGCCCTATTGGATGAAAACGAGCGGATGTGCCCTTTTGGCTGCCCTCTTGATGAACAAAAATGAGAGGATGTGCCCTTTTGGCTGCCTTCTTGATGAACAAAAATGAGAGGATGTACCCTTTTGGCTGCCCTCCTGATGAACAAAAACGAGAGGATGTGCCCTTTTGGCTGCCCTCCTGATGAACAAAAACGAGAGGATCGCCCCTTTTGGCTGCCCTCTTGAGTGATCAAAACAAGACAATGTGCCCTATTGAATGAAAACGAGCGGATGTGCCCTTTTGGCTGCCCTCTTGTCCCCATGTCATGCAGTAGGTGCCCTTTTTTCCTTTTCGCCCCTGCCCTTCAAACATCCTGAGTCCGTCACTGAAGGGACTCAAAGGAACTACGTAGAGACACAAAATGACTACAAAGAGATGTAAAGCAACTACAAAGGAATTTCAAACGGCTACAAAGAGAAACAAAATGATCACAAAAGGTCACAAATCTACAAAGGGAGACAAAACAGCTGCAAGTAGACAAGTAGATTCAAAATAACTACAAAGAGATACACAATGACCACAAAGAGATGCAAAGCAACTATGTAGAGAGACACAAACTACTACCAAAAAGGGGCAAAACAACCACAAAGAGATGCAAAATGACTACAAAGAGACACAAGAACACAACAAAGGGATACAACACTACAGAGAGATGTGTAATTAAAACAAAGACACACAAAACAACACAAAAAGATGCTTAACAGTTATAATATCGGTATGTCTAGTAGGAGAGGTGGGGCCTTGTGCAAGTCTGTGCCCATTGTCTCATGATCAGTGTGTACCACACTAAAACAAAAGTACAAAGTTGCAGAATCTGCAAAGTACCGAGTATTTAAATTTTACCACATACTTATAAACAGCTCAGATAATTGAAACAACTACAGTGTAGCTGCTTAGTATGCACACACACATGGCTGAGCAGTACTCTGATTGACCCCCCTTGTGTAAATACAGCGCAACTTAAAATAGTCAGGGTCACTCTGGTTCAGTGTCCTATTTGACTTGTTTTAAATCACCTGAGAATCTCGCCATCCATGACATAAAGTGGACAGGTCAAATAAAAAAACAAACAAACAAACAAAAAAACAGTCCACTGTTGCTACACTTTGAGTTGAAAGATAATTTCACAATACAAGCATTAAATGTTGGAACTCATTCTTTATTCAGTTTTTAATGCAATAACAGATCATTTTGTGTGAGCAGGATGCCGTGTAAATGTGAATGAAGCCACACTGGAAAATAACATGCTGCTGCTCCTTTAAATTAAAACAGAAACTGAATTGTATTCAAGTCTCCATCTGTTTAACTGAGCTGTTGGACTGCATTATACTTGTAGCTTTTCCCTCACTCTCCATTCAGAAGAAGATATCAGCCATTGGCATGAATCATTTTGTTTAAATTTAAAGATCCAGTTAACTTGTCACAAATGAAACTGATCTTAAGCATCTATACTGTAAAATAATTAAAATACAGTTTAATAAAAACAATGTATATATTATGAGATTATGTATGTCTGTTACCTGATGGCTGGAGCCACATGTGGCTCTTTGTGGTTTTTACCAATCATGATATGAAAATAAATAACAGTTATTTTTTTTAACATTTTAATTTTAGGCCTAAAGTGATTCCTACATTTTCCAGTTGGAAAAATGTGTAGCTTATACACTCAAAAAAAAAAAAAAAAAAAAAAAAAAGTTCTAACATTCAACTTAAGTGTGTGTCATACATCTTCCCCTAAATTTTGGTATAGCGGTGGCACAGGTGCAGTCTTCCCCACCAGAAATCCAAAAAAGAGGAAGTCTCAGAGGAAAACAGAGAACTTAATAGTGATTGGACAGATTTATTTGCTTGCTTTCTTTGCAAATAATCATAAATAGCCCTCTGCTGAGTGGCCACCTTGTGCTAAAACATATTAATGAATTCTCATGTAGAACTATTGCTAATATTGATAGTCTTATTTGGACCGAATAGGCTGTTTCACCTTTATTATAAAGCACAAAAATATGTACTGGGGCGCCAGTAAAATAAAACTAAAAAAAAAAAAATCAGGCCAAAAATGGCTCTTTTGATAGTAAAGGTTGCTGACCCCTGGCTCTACCAGTCATCACGTCTGTGCCTGTTGCTGATATTTTATGACCATACATCCTAGTAGTTACAGATTTAGGCCACTAGATGGCACCAAAGTAGACAAAGTTCTCACTTATAGGCATGTGACATCACAGCCTGTGTTTTCCCCCAACTTTTCCAGTCTTTGCCACCTCTTGTAATTTCAGGTTGAGTAATGGGCCCCTGGGCACAACCAGCGCTCCTACACAGGAGCAAGACACAGACTTTGTAGTGGTTTTGCCTCTTTTCTTGTTATTGTTGTAATTTTGTGTCTCTTTGAGGACATTTTGTGTCTAATTTGTTTGATTGTGATTGTTTTGTGTCTCTTTAAGATAATTTGTCGTTTTTGGTCCTTTTGTGTCTCTGTAGACGTTTTGTGTTTACTGTGGTCATTTTTTAATTTGAGTGACATTTTGCAGGTGAAGGCCATGGGGGTCCCTGAAATTTTGGGCCTCTGGCCCTGTGCCCAGTGTGCCCATTTAGTAGTCCATCCGTAGTCAGTTGTGATGTTCCAGTGGCAATGTTAGCTCCGGTTATACCCACATTTACAAGGTTCATGTTTTGTTTAACTATTGGCAAATATAGAAATATCATGATATTGAAAAATTGTAGATAGATTTAAATTATTTTTATTGGGTAAGAATGATCATGCACAATTAGGAATGCATTGGTTTCAGTGAGGCAATAAAGTGACACATCCAAGAGAAAATTATTATTATAGAAGATAAGAGGGGCATACTGTACATACAGGATCTAAAATAGGTTTAGGAAACAGGAAGCAGGGTTAGTGCACAATTAGATCCGTACTTTGAAGACATATTCCACGGAGATGTACACAGTTCAAACAGGACCGAGGTGGTAATGATCTGAGCCAAGTCTTGACTGCTTCTCTCATTCCACAGACTGTCGAGATGAAAAGAAAGATCAGTCCGGAGGCTCTGCCCTCCTGTTTCCCGAGGGGTCCGCTGGTGTGCAGGTGGCAGCAGGGGTTACAGAGTCTGGCAGGAAGAGAGAGGAGATCCTCACACGGCATCAATCCATTGTGCCCTCCGAGACAGGTAGGGCTGTGGGCAGCGTGCCAAGGCTCCTGGCTGGGTAACGGATACCTGTGGGCTACTGGGAAAGTGTCACACCTCCGGATCACACACAGTCAGAGGCGCTGCAGGAAGAAAGAGAGCAAACAGAAAGAGAGAGACAGTGGAAGAGTGGCTGTCCTTTCATGCTCTTTAGATCACGAGGAAAAGAGATGCGGCTTTAGAGCAGAAGAGAAAGAAAGTGACATGTCTTTGGTGCAGCGGTATGCTTTGGTTAACTCTACCCTCAAACACTGCTGCTGCTTTAAATACATCTGCTGTCAGACAGACTGGTGCGCTGGACTGTCCATCAAACCTAACCAGACACTGTGGATTCAATTGATTCACTGGGATGAGTCTCACAACAGATGCACTACAGATAGATACAGAATTATCTTCTTATGGCCCTCGAGATATGTAGGTTATAGAATTAAAGGAAAATTCTGGTATTTTTCAATCTGGGTTTTATGTAGTGGCAGTTCTAGACCAATTTGAGTGGAGGGGCCAGGCTGGGGCCTCATGCAAATATATTAAACCCAAGTGTACTTACCACAACCACCCCCAGAGGTTTGGCTCTCCAAAGAACAAGTGATACACTATAAGAATAAATACAAAAATACTCTTTCATTGATAACGTACATTGCATGAATAATTAAAATTTACCCTCTCTGGCGATAAATGTGGGGTGAAAATGGATGAAAATATTCACCATATTTAGGGGGGCCAGAGGGAAGGCCAGGCTTAGTAAAATGGGGTTACTGGCCACCCTTTGCCACCTCCATAGAACAGCCATTGGTTTTATGCTAACTGCGGCCATTCTGACTGAGTGTCATGCTAACTCTGCACTTAGCACCTGGTTGTAAAGAAGACGAAGAAGAAGAGACGCACTCTGGACAAACAGCAGACACCTCCTTAAGTTTCCAAAGAAACTTCAGCATTACAAAAATTATATTAGACACTTTTAGCCTATCTGAGTCCGACTGAATGACTAATGACAACTTGCTAGCTAACCAAGCTTGTTCCTGAGGGAGTAAGTGCCTATTTGAGACTAACTGCAGAGACATTTTGTTGTAGCATACAGGACACACCCCTACAGACTGCACCTCCTGCTAGTACAAGACAATCCCATCAACATGTTGGTTATTTGAACAGTGCTACAACACGATGTACGTAGTAGTGAACAAATATGAGGCCAAACCTAGCAATAATCCACAATAATTCATTACTAGTCCATACCCATTGAGTGCACAGTTGCCCATGTACAGTTTCACATAATGTGTGTTTGGGATACAGGTCATAGGAAATTGCAGATTAAATAGTCAACTGAACCCATTAAGAAGAGCAATGTATTCAGACAGAGTTTTTGTGAATTTGATTGCTCTATTGAAAGTAATGTAGTACCATTGCCAATAGTGGGATAGTTAGTGGGCTAAAACTGTACATTAGTAGTTGAGGTGGCACGTTGAAAGGCAGATAGTTAAAGTCATTGCCTTATAGAAGCTCAGTTTTAGTAAGTTTTCCAACTTTTGCCAAGAGGGAACTTTAGATATTGGTCCCTAGATTATGTTCACCGAGTTTCATGCAGATCGGTCAAACTTCCTAGGAAGAGATCGATTTTAAGTGTTTTTCAAAAAATTCAAAATGGGGCAAAATCCATATAACTGGAAGTTATGGGTTCTTGAGGCAAATTTGTTCCTCATGAGGAGAGGCATCTCTGTGCAAAGTTTCATGTCTCTACAACATACGGGGCATGAGATATGCCCATTGACAGTTTGCAGTTTCAATTGGTTGCTATAGCGCCCCCCTTTGGCCAATTGATGTAATATTGCTTCATTCACATCCTCCCATGACCTTCTACCACTGTGCCAAATTTCACATGGATTGACCAAGTCAGTGAGGAGAAAAACGTGGAACTTAGACACAGACAGACACACAGACACACACACCCACAGACAGAGTTTTCGTCATTTTATAGTAAGATAGTAAGATACATGAAGACGTAATCCACTTAAAAGTAACGAGATGTAACCTTTACCATTTTCCTTACCCTAACCATAACCGCCTCTCGTCTAAGCTAATACTTCATAGCTAGCTAAACACTACCTTAGCATTTTCTTAAGTGCTTCTGCTCAGGCCAAGAAGTGAAGGGGGCTGATTGTGGACTGACGTGTAGGTATGGAGGGCAAGTCATGTCGCTAGTTAGTGGTCACAACGCTGCTCCAGCTGCATCTATTCCTACTCAGGCTATTTAGCTGTTAAATGTTCCGTTATGCTCACCAGCTAGCTAACTTTTTCTTTGTCGCCAAAAATGACCCAATGATAGGCAACCGAAGCTGTAAAGTTGTCGCCAAAAAAACAAAACAATGAGCTGAAAGTTGCTTTAACATTCTGTCGAGCTAAAGACAACTGCAGAGTGTGCGAAACCTTTCACAAAACTAGTCATGTGATCCATTGTTAATATGAAAATATTGATTATAGCAGCTTTAAGTTAGCAGGCAGTCTTCTGCAAAATGTTCAGTGTCTTTGTGAGTTTAGTTGTATGATAAGACAAATTTGAATATCAGACAAGCTCATTAGAGATTTGAGAAGCAGCCAAATTCTTATAAAGCTTTGTTTTCCTTTTGTGTTTTGCAATAGCAAATCTTATTGTTACTGATGTTTTTGCAGACACAGCCATGATTGCAGCTGTTTGCTGAAAGGCACCCATTATCTTTTATATCTGTGAGTCAGGTTAAAGAATGCCTTCTTTGATCTGTTCAGAGTTAAACAGTTTTTTTTTTTATTACATATGCACTATAGCAAACAGCACTGGAAAAACTTGATACAGTACAATTTTTACAGATATTACCAGACCAACATGGAAAGAGGACATGAAATGAATAGCCATTGTGGAAAATGTCTGACTGTCATTTTGATCTAGTAGGGGTGAACTAAATATTGGCTGCCTTCTTGTTGTTGGAGGGAATTTACACCAGAATTTCAACATCTGGGACCAAAATAGTCACAAAAAGTTTTGTAGCCCTGCTGCTAAATTTGGCACTAAAATTCTTCCCAGCTTCAACCCAACCCTGGAGCTGGAGCGGTCGTGCATGAAATGAATTACTTCTTAACAAGATGATGCTCACCCTCTTGAAATAACCATTACTTCAGCCTTTAATAAACAACGGATCTACGCAGACAATGTGTGTTTAGCGGGGCAGTAACTGTAGATTTATACCTACAATATAGACAAACAGACAAGACCGGAGTCTTGTTAAGCAGGGCTCTGTGCACCTGTCGGATGTAATCCTCAGATAATGACTCCGGCTCATTAGCTAAGACATCCAAGTTAACTGTCTACGTTTCCCACTGAGAGGATCAAGACAGAAAATGAGTCAACAACTTTACAAGATCAAAAGTGTGAGAAAAGGTCAGTGTGTGCTTGAAAATTAGATCCTCTGAGTTCCTGTGGGACCACACCCTGACCCACTTCTGCCTTGATGATTTTTTGGTAATGATTTTCACAATAAGAACAAAAAAAGTCATGTAGTAAAGCACTGCACTGGATGCTGACCCATGAGGTACAGATATAATTACTAAGCCAGGCAGTGAGCACATGCTTTGAATGGGTCAGATGGAAGGTGAGGCAATGACCGCAGAAGGCGATCCGTCGTGTGGGTCGGACACCATCCCACATGACCCCGACGTGTTTCGACAATATCCCGTCACAGGCCATTTTCACAGAGCCGTGCTGGGATTAGCAGGCCGGCTGTTTACGCTGGCAAAGGGGCAGCAATTCACAGCTATATTTTCTGGGTGCTGTTGCTGACAACCAGACCGAGTCCTGGTAATTATGATATAATTGAGAATGATCTAAAACCAAATGTCCGAGCCCTGCTGTCCAGAGCCAGTGTTTACAGAAAACAGCTGCTTAAATAGGCACTTAGAAGGAATTAGAATAACATTTTTTATGTCCCAGCGTGAGTGTGTCTCTGTCTGTGTGCAAGTGTGCATATATGCGTGGGCTGGCTATTTGGGCACCTACACAGACAATCTCTTTGTTTTGGAAGTGTTCGCTTAAGTCTTCGGGGGCAGACAGGAGCCAAGAACAACGTGGGAAATGGGCCCTTGCTTCATTTCTGCTTTCTCTCCGGGCTTCTCCTTTGCAATCTCTCTGTCAGACGGACATTCAGCTGGCCTCCAAAACAGTACCTGAGGCGTGCAGGAGTTTGGAGAAACCAAGGGAGCGGGGCTTGGACATTAGAGAAGTCGTAATGGGAACCGAGTGGCAGCTGACAGCCGGGCCAAGCTGTCTGTCATTCCCCTCTCCCTCTCTGTTTTCTTTCTTTCACACACACATGCGGCGTCAACAGAAGACATGCACCCAGCCAGACCTCTGCCCAGGTGGTCTCTACGGGTAGCCAGTGGTCTGCAGCGCCATACAAGATGCCGAAATTTGAAGCAACCATGCTGGCAGGAGCAGAATTCACTGTGAGGTCTGGGCCTACGATGCTCAAGTGTTGCATGACCCTCAATGCTTGTCTTCATCCGTTCAGCAATTAGTTTTTTTTCATATTCCAGGAAATAAAGGAGATGAGTCATGAATTGTGATGTTCTTACACAATATTAAGCACACATGTTTTTCGGCATCCCCCAAAAGCCTTACAGAACACCTGACTAATTACACGCAAGTATTACCTAACTGATGACATGCATACAACACAGGGAAAAGTTAAAGATTGAGAGGACAATGTTGGGACAATGCTGCCCCGTAAACCTTATTTGTTGTACCTGTAGCTTTCCAGTAGTGTCCACTACGTATTTAAATACAAACAGTCAAATTTTTAGTTTCCAAATGCTATTTCCGAAGCCCCTCTGATTAACGCTTTACCCAGTGACCTGACATCGGTTGCCATACCCCCAAGCTTGCCTAACGTGCCTCTTTGTCACTGAGCCAAGTTTATTTTGAGAATTGTGCGTTATCGATCATTCAAATGATCTATATTCCGCTTACACTGCATACATTATACAATTTGTGCTGCATGACTCATTTTAGAGTCAGATCTAATTTCAGCTTTGTTGGGTGTCATTTGGTGTCCATGGCAGGCAAACAACGTGAAGACCGATCATGGCCCGATCAGCTACTCCTGATTGACATTTGGAAAAAATTCTTACATGTCAGAAATTTTGGATGGCCGGCGTCAGGCTTTCAGACAGGTGAAGCAGAGCCATGAGTTGATTCCCCGAGGTCAGTGCCTTTTTTCTCACTCAGTCAGTCTTACAATGAATACCTACCTAGCATGTTGGTGCTGCTAACTTGCTAAATTGTGTATCTGTGTGTGAGAGAGTGAGCGAGGCAGACCCGTTTTTGCAGAAATTGGCTTTGAAGCTTGTTTTGGGACCTCTGTCCTTACATTACTGTGAACCACACCTCCACTAGCAAACAAACTTCTACCTGCCCAAGAGCCTTTAAACTAATCTTATTGACAACTGTCAAAAGCGAGAGTGGTGCACATGAGCCAACTGGCCATTTTCTTTTCGTACAGTGTAAGCACTCAGATCGCGGCTTGATGATTGCATCATACAGTGAGAGCGCTTACATCTTGAGCTTTACATTGCAGACAATTTACTCTTACAGTGGGAGCTGGAATTAAACCACATTTCTAAAATGGGTTCAAACTGTACAGTGCATGCCCAGCTACACCGGGATGGGAGCTAAGCAGTGTACTGCTGTGGATGCCACGTTAGTTTGGATCCAAAAGTCACCATAACACAAACAAGCTAACTGATCAACGCGGCTGTAGACCAGCAACTCCCATGTTCTGCCAGGTAAAATTACCGTTTTTGTTAAAGGAGTCTGGTGGCTTTGAAGAGAGCATAGATGACAGCTTCAGTTCCTCATCAAAAAAGGCTATCTGACAGCAAGATAACGTGGTGAAAATATTATACTAATATATATATATATATATATATATATATATTATACTACTATGGATAAGTACCTGAGACAACCCCACTTCAAAAAATCTGAACCCTTTTAATCATTATCTTTATCAGTGATCACCATTGTAACGTATGTCACTGTGTTTTTTGCCATTTAAAATAACAAGACAAAGAACACAACTGGACCTGGCCTTTAACTTCTCTGCTTCTATGGTACCTTTGTAGGGTAGAGTAAAAGCTGCTATTTAAAAGAAAAAAAAAAAAAAAATGAGGAAAACGTGCTTGGGCACTTATTTGCCAGATCCTTGTGAATAAAATTGATCCCAGGGGATGTTTAGTCCTCTTTACCCTAAATGACGCTGTTCAAGTCATCTGCCAGCTATCAGCCTGCAGCGGATTTACTGAAACAATAGACACCCTGATCCCCAAACTTAACAGTGTCCTTTCCTGCTGCTCTGTCTCTTTTTTTTAACAGCCGCTTGATTATTTTCTTTCGATTTTTGCTGAGCTGTAATGTCCGTGGAAAATGTGATGAGGATTCATCAGATACTGTATCTCAGGTTAACTTTGTCATTAGATGACAGGAAATCCTGGATTTGTGTAGTATGATGCCTTATTCTTGTAGTGTGCAACTCATTGCCAGTAATTCATCGCTAAATACTTTCGTCAACTTCATGAATATTCGTCCAGCAGCACATTTGGTTTTAGCTGAAAGCTAGGATTTGTATGTAATTAGATACTTCCCTAAAGAAAGAAGAAAAAAATTATACCCTTGGGTTCTCAGACAAGCTGACTGATCATTGGCAACAGTGTGAAGAGTGTTGTGCCCACTGTCTACATTTCTGACTGGTGGTTTGTGGCATGATGCCCTCAGACAGCACGCAGTGGATATGACATGCCTGATGGAACGCGATGCCTGCAGCTGAAACAGATCTGCGCTGACAGACACGCAGGTTACTGTACCCTTTGCAAGCCTGGCATTCCCCAGGACGCTGTGGCCCAGCAATGGCAAGGGCTTTCGTTTCCTCCGGAGTCTCAAGCATGAGCGGACACACATACAAACACACACACATCCGGATCGTGTGCCAAATTCCACAGAGCCATAAAGGCAATCAGGGACAGATGAGAGAGGGCAACCAAGTGGCGGTAAACTGCATGCCGGGGAGCTGGAAGCCATAACAAGGTGCCACAACAACACTCTGATGTGTTTGTGTGCTTTATGCTAGAGGAACAGTTTTGGGAAATATGCTTATTAATTAGTTTTTCTTGCCGAGAGTTAGATGGGAAGATCCACGGATGGATTACCGAATGGGCCTAGCAGGCACAGGTTTCATTTGCTAAATGTTAAATTAACATGTGTTGAGCAGGAAAAGACTTAAAATGACCACAAAGACATGCAGAGGTACTACAAAGATACAGAAAACAACCACAGGGGAGACAAAATTACTACAAAACAACACAAAATGACCTCAGTAGGACACAAAATTATATCAAGACCCAAATGACTACCAAAAGAGACAACAAAACCACAAGGAAACACAAAATGACTACAAAGAGTAACAAAACAACAAAAAGACACTAAATTACCACATAGAGACACAAAACCACCACAAAGTCTATGTGTCTTGCTCCGGAGAGGTAGTGGAGCCCTTTGCATATCTGCAAATATCCCAGGTGCCTGTTAGCCATAATCCTCCCATGAGAAGATCGATATCACTGTCATAACTGTACCCTAAAAATTAAGCATTAATACAGCCAGCAACAGGTTAGCTTAGCTTAGCTTAGCATAAAGACTGGAAACAGAGGGAAACAGCTAGCCTGGCTCTGTCCAAAGGTAACAAATCTACCTACAAGCACCTCTGAAGCTCACTAGTTAACATGAGGTATTTTTTGGTCTAATTTACATTAAAAAAAACCCTGTAAAAATAAACTTTTTTGTTTTTATGATGGACTACTTCATCTGCATGTGAAGTGACTTCCTAGAGTCATGTCATCACAGTGAGGTGACACTAGCAGAGGTGTTAGTGAACTTTGGATGTGCTGGTTGTTTTGTTACTTTTGGACAAAATCAAAATCTGTTTCCACCTGTTTCCAGTCTTGATGGTAAGTTAAGCTAATTATCACCTGGCTGTAGCACTTGAGTGCTGTTGATATTCCTATCTAACTCTTGGCCAAAAAGTGATTGAGTACTTCCAAACAGCATTTCTTTAATCCCAAAGTTTCTGTTGCTCTGGGAGAAAAACAAACTGCATCTCTAAATCTGGTTGCTGCCTCTCTATTGCAAAAACAAGCTAGCTGGTGTCCCGTGAAGGGCATTTTCTTTAGCTGGTATCTGGCAAATTCCTCCCCTCTCTTTGAACACATGTGACAAGCAGCGCTTTGACTCTCAGGCCAAATATCACTGATCAAACAGCTATGTTTGGGGTCAGCCCAAGGGAGACAACCAGGTTACTCATATGGGGGGCACTGACCTGCTGCAAGTATGTTTAGCTAGAAAACCGACACATGTACTGTACATACTGTGGCCCTATTTTGCACTTGTAAAGTCATACTTACATGCTTGTGTGTGCATGCATATGAGGTGCAGAGTAAAAAGGCAGGAGCTGCTTCTAAAAGGGCCTGGAAGCATAAAACAGTGTCATTGGGCATCTTGCATCCAGCCCTGCGCTGCACTCAAACAAAAGATCCCAGCTAAGAAGACTGTCATTAGCTGCTGCCTCAACCCCTTATTTGTCTCCCCACACAGAAAAGATCTCTTGAGCAAACAACTGACAGATGCTATTTAGGCTTGTAGAGTCCCTAAAAATACATTTGTGCTCGGGGCAGTGATTTTGCAACTCTGCTGATGGGAGCTTTGAGCGGGTGATCCCGCTGAACATGTCCATCAGTAAGAGCAACAGCATTTGTAACATGAGGACGTGGCTTAGCTATGCACCGCCAGTCACAGTGAATGTAAACTATTCATGTCTTGAAGCATTATCTACAGCTTGTTCCGGCTTTGTGGGGTGTCTGCAGTGCTCTTAGGGTGCTGGGGCTGGTCAAAGTTCAACAAAAGTCTCCCGGAGTCTTTGCGCTTTCAAAAACACTGGATTTTTCATGATGAGTGGCATGAGCAGGTAGGCTTTGAATTTCAAGGAGCTGTTAAGGACGATAATTTAACCCTGGGGTGGAGAGGAAATGATTTCAACCCCCATCTCGGGTCTTCAGGTAAAGATTTTTTCTTCCTCTCCTGGGGAAATAAACATTTACATTCCAGTGCTCAGTGTGTTAATAGAGATTAAGCTGAATTCAAGCCTGCGTGTCAGGCAGCAATTCAGGTACCTCATACCATACATACCTGTACTATTGTGTGGCTCTCAAAGGGCATCTCCCTCAACCCTTTGAGCTTGGCTGAGGGCAGATGACATTCTCGAGGAACGTTGTTATTACGGTGGCCCTGGACAGCTTCAAAAGCGACAAGCAAGTCCTAATGCACCACCACTGTGGGCTTAGCTTCAAAGAACTTAATGTCTCTTACTTTAATGAAGGTATGGGATCAAAAGGAAGAGGAGTTGCCGACCCCAGCCATCAATTATACTGTAATGCAAAATTCCTTTCTCACTGAAGTGGAAAATGTTGTAGTCCTTATTGAATCACTGAGAAATATAGTTTATTTCTAAATATGATAGAATCACCACAAAATAGGTTTTCAGTTACAGTTTGTTAGTACAGTTCATTTACTGTGCTCACAAAAGTGAAAGACATCAGGTCAGGTCCGCATTTGACCTCTTTTTGGACACACATCTAGGAGGTGTGGGAGGCATTCACGTCCAAAGATACAATGCAGACCTTCATTAAATTGCACAAAAAATATGATCCTCACAAAAACAGAGGGAACCTCTATTTTTATTGGAGCCGGAAAGGAATGACATGGGTCTCATCAAGGTAAATCAGAAACAACAGCAGATTTCAATCATACGCCAGTAAAGGCCAAGAGTATGAACGTTTCATTCCATCCAGTTGATCTCAGTTCATAAGCAGTCAGAGCTTGATTCAGATAAAACTCCTCTTGACCTTAAATGGCACATGGCTGGCAGTGCTGGGTGTCTCACTTGAGAGACTAATGCATTTCATACTTGTGACTAAATCTAAAGCTGTGAAAAAAGTAGGCGAAATCCTCAACTGGTGCAAAGCCAACAAGACGTGGATGATGTTCCAACTGAAGCTCATGTACCTGGGGTCCACGTGATGTAGGAAGCAGAGCATAAAGAAGAGAACTGGTCCTTTCTTGTATTGTTTTACTGTCAGGTGGCCGAGTCGGCGGCTAGCAGCTAACAATGCTAACTTTGAAACAGTGCTAAACAACAGCAATAGTGCTGACAGACCTGACAGTGTTAACCATAGACTGTATGGGCGTATCTACCATGACATCACACACTGGTTTGTGGACTGCCATTTGTAAGCCTAAAGTTCGGCTTTTTGACCATCGCCATCTTGGTTTTCAGGGCTACAAGTGACCGTACATGAACGAGAGGCTGGAGCTGTGTCGGAGCAAGGCATGGATCTGCCTCATGGACTGTGGCAACGTTTCGCAGACAGCCTGTTAATCGAGTGGCCCCGTCCTTAAATATGTGTAAATTTGGGCCTTATTAAAAAAAATTACCCTCCGTTCAGTTTTCATGAAAGTTGAAAATAAGCTTAAGACACCAAAACCATTTTTTGCACCAGGCTGTAAACATGTTTATTTCCGCTGGAAAGTTTGTCATTATAACATGGGTGTCTACGGGGATTTACTCTGTTTTGTAGCCAGCCTCAAGTGGCCATTTGATGAACTGCAGTTTTTGGCACTTCTGCATTGGCTTCATTTTTCAGCCTCAGAGGTTGCTTCTTGGAACTCCAGAACTAACTGGAGGGTGGCCGCTATGCTTTCATGACAACACTGGCCTTGTATCAGCTGTACCACTGTATGAGTGCAGTGCAAAGTGTCAGCAATGAGCTAACAGTGTTATACACACATACATATCAGAAAAACAAACACTTAAACACACAGCAGCGTGATATGAGCTATCGAAAATGACAGATAACATTTTAGAAAAACACTGACTTGTACTTTGATTTGCTAACATAGAGGGGGTGGGCTTTATGACCTATACTACAGCCCGCCACCAGGGGGTGATAGAGATGCTTCATTTTTGGGGACCTGTCATGTTGTCCGACTTTATTATCGCCTGCAGTTTATGACACTAACATGCTGACCGGCTTACTACAAGAAACCACAGAGAAGTTCGGATAACATCACACAGAGGTAGACAACTTCATTCCCAGCTCAAGACGCCATTACCTTACAATATATAGCAAATAGTGGTTTCCTGCCATAGCCATAGCTAGCCATTTCCCATATCCAGTCTGAGCTAAGTTATGCTAATGCTAGGTAGCTGCTGGCTCTGGCTACGTATTTACCTTGCAAATGTGAGAGTGGTATCAACCTTCTTATTTATCTCAAGTAAGCAAGTAAGTGGATTTCCCAAAAATGTATGACTATTACTTTAAAGTTTCAGTTTTAAGTTCAGTAATGCAAGAATATGAGCCACATATATGATTTTGACAACTCCAGACCAAAGTCCTGTTGCGGCCACTTGAAGTCTCCATGGATAAAGGCATTGTGCTACACTACAATACAATTATCAAGGTTTTCATGAGTTCAAAAAGTTATCCTTGACCTGAGAAGACCCTGCTTTTATCCTTCCTTCATGAAAACAAGATTAGACATACACCTGAGCACACAAATGGGATCAAATTTCATAAGAACCTGACTTTTCAGCGCGTGGACTCGACCGAGCATCACTCAAACGCCGCATATGTGTGCGCGAGCAGCCTCTGAGCGCGTCACGGCCCGGGACTGTGTTTCTTTAAGAATGTAAGGTGGGTGAGCCCCTTCTCCTGACGCACGCCTGGTATGCAAACATAAATTTAGCAGCAACGTGTTTGCTGGGGGAACAAAATATCTGGAAGCGACCGTGAAGTGTCATGTCGTCTCCGGCAGTTCTTGGCTGACTTTTACCTTTTTTTTCCTCCTCTCCCTCTCCCCCTCTGTGTGTGTGTGTGTGTGTGTGTGTGTGTGTGAACTGGAGCCGGAGCGCAGCGCGGAGAGGAGAGCAGACCTCTTTCTGAGTGACTGGACAGACTGGGACAGGCGGACACAGAGCGGACAGTCACAACTGTCTCCCCACAGTTTGACATTACACTGAGGTTACAGCGTCAGAGATGACGGGGGGCTGCTTGTTCACGACTGGACTGCTTCTCGCTGCTTGTGTGAAGGTAAGCTTTAAATGAACTCAGTCATTTAACATGTGCGCGAGGAAGGCGCGTCACAGATGCGTTTGAGAAGTTGACGCACCACGAAACCGCAGATATTTTGACAGTTATCTTAAAAAAAAGCCCACTTTATTAAATTTACTAAGACAGAAATGAGACAGCTGGTCCTTTAAGTCTGACCTGTCTAATGTCTGTAAAGGTAAACTCACTATTGTAACTCAATTGGGACCTAAGTGACATTTCTATTATATCCATACTGTATATAATGCAATCCTACAGGTATATACAGGAGCCATTATTGTCAATTATTAGTATTTTAATGTCATTTTGGGATGTGATGAAGTGTTCAGTGGTCATCCTCTTCCTCCAGTGATGCTGCAGCAGGTCCAATGCTGCTGCAAAGTGGATGAGATGAGGAAAAGTGTGTGTGCATTGAAATGTCTTGTCATAAGGTATCAATGACAAGCAGTCAAATACTGTGATGAATGTGGGTTTGTTTGCTGTGTATCTCAAGTGTTATGTAACTGATATACTGCAGCCCTCTGGAGTTGACTCCCTCCTTTTACCTTGCAATGTCAAACCTGAAATTTAATAGAGACAGCATGGGTCATCCTCTGAAAGGTCAAAGCTTATCAGTCTGGCATTGAATTAAACTCCTGAAATCAGCACGCTCAGCTAGCGCTAATCGTTACTGGAATACTTTTTACATGTTATCTCGTAAAGGCAAAGTTATGTAAAAGCTGACACATGCTGCACAGAGCTGAGCAAGAGTTTTAGCTGCTGGAACACAAAGCAGTTGTTTGGCCTGCAGACAGATTTTAGGACTCAAACAGAGGGGCGGGATGCCACTGTCAGCATGTGTAAATGACCACGACAGGTGCTAATAGCACTTCAAGGTGATTGGGGCTTTAGACACCCTGGCTGCCGTATAGCCCCGCTGAGCATGTAGACGCTGTAATCAGTGAATGTCAGTGACAGAGAAGCGCTTGAGGCTTCGCAACTCTTTTCCAGGCCACTGTCCAGTGCTGACCTGATTATGTTACAGTTTAAATAGGCCTGTTGGGAGGAAAATCATGTATTGGCACATTCACGGACTTACTGTGAGCATCAATGTGAAGCAGCTGATGCGAGACCTTTGATTATGTTTTCATGATTATCTGAAGAGTATAAACGACTTGTCCTTTACTCTCCCATATTAACAGAAAATTGTCTGTGATGAAAGTACATTACAAATGCTTGTACTCAACTCCATGAGCTGTTCAGCTCAGAGTCCAGAGTGTTTGAAATACACGCCCTCACACTCACTTCTGTCACAATAACTGGTGGTGTTTTGATTGTTTTGTGTCTCTGTCACATACTGAGACTGCATAATGACTTTGTTTTGTGCTCAAGTGGTCGTGACAAGCTTTCCCATCTGTGCAAGCATGAGTCAGCACTGGACATCTATCTGTTCACACACACCAGAGTGACCCAGTGCTTTGTTACAGACTGAGATCAACAAGTGCTGCCTCCTGGGGTCTGCTATGCGGTGGCCCTTTTCTTTTCATCCTCTCCTCTTAGGTCAAAGTCTCTGCATTACTATTCAACTGAAGAATGAGACTATATTTGTGTGTATGGCTGCTTGAAGTTGTGTGACTTGTGTGTGTGGGCCAAATGGCCTGTGGCTCCAACCCTAAATGGAATAGACCTTCCTTTGTGGGTGACATAATGACATACCTCAAGTGATTCTTGGAGGGTCTTGTTGCTCTCGCTCTATTCCCTTGATTTGTGCAGCAAAGTGGAACCTTCCAGAAACACTTTTTTTCCTCTTTTGCTGGATGGGGATTTAAAGGTGGTTGTGTACACAGGAGGCTGTGCCCTCAAAGACACCCAAGCATCTCTCTGAGCACCAAGGTTCATCCTGTTAACTGTGATTTGGCACCTGCCAGGGTGAGGGAGCAAAGCAAATCCTTTTTGTATGCTTTCATGCAAAAAGACCAAAATAAACCGCCCTAAACTCGGAACAATAATGTAATTTCCCCCCCAGAAAATCTGAGGTTCTCTGTTTGCAACAGCTAACACGACAGACAACGTAGCTAGCCTGTTGTATTTTTTAAATTGTTAAAAAAAAATTTGGTAATAAGACAATCTTTGTTAAACTTGTGATAAAATGAATTCTGTCTGTGTAAAGTTTCAAAACTATCAGGTGTTAAAAAGTGCAGAAAATGTCTAGGCTACATATACAAATTGTTGAAAATGCTTGCTAGCTTGTCTAACGCAAGCTTACATAAGTAGTTTCACATTAAAGGCTTATATGTGATATTAAAATGCTTTTGTTTTGAAGCAGGAAAAGACAGGAGAGAAATATCAGTCAGTACGTTTACATGCACAGATAAGTCGAGCTACGGTTACATCTCGACTAGGCCAATTAATTGGACGACTGTTCTGGTCCTAGTATACAAGCATGGGAGGGGAGTCTGTTTATTGACTGAAGTATGTCCAACTCCGCTACGATAGGTGGCGATAGGCCCCCTTTCCAGCTTGTTGTGGACCTGTTTCCGGTTGACCTATTACGTCACAGACCAAACAATTAAACAAGTTAGCTACGGTTAGCTAGCAGCAAACTGGTATCATGGTGGAGTAGTACTATACAGCTCTGTACATTTTGTACTTGCTGTACACTTTATTTTTTTTCTTTTCTCTTCTTCTATTACGCATTCAATGCTTTTGACTTCCGGGTCAAAGCCCGGGCAGAAACTGTAGAGCATGCTTGTTAGCATGCCAGAGAAATAGTAATTGGTCAGTTGCAGAGATATATTGTAAAAACAAATTCGGTCTGTGCTCTGTTTAAATTTTTTGTTAAAACACAAGTTCAGGTCAATATATTGGGTTAAGCTTCTTAAAATAATTGCTGCAAATAAAACACATCAAACACACTGTGACAATGCTATCACTAGCATTCCCTTTTGGGAGTTATTGCTAAACGACATGGTTTATTGTCTTCGACATGTGAAGCATTTAAGTCAGCTGCCAGACTTCATCACATTGCATGGCTGCCACACTCAGCTGGAATTCAAAAGGAAATTAGCCGCAAAAGCAACAGATTTTGATGTTTATTCAAGGAAATGGTCCCTCTCAGAGTCTTAATGCAGCGAGCAGAGTGTATTGAAGTCCTCAGGATGGGGAAGCTTTGGGGTCTAATGGCAGGATTAAGTGGGGTCACGGCGTGCAAATGGTCCCAAGTGATCGTCCGTCAACAACAACATCTCTTGTTCTCCGAAACACACTCCCTGGCTTGATTGCTCGATCGTAAAGACCACAAACTATCCAATTAGCTTTCATGAGTGCCTTTGTTGTGGACGCAAGTGGAATGGGAAGTGAATTAATTTTGAGAGGGATTGGTCCCACTTGAGGAGAAAAGGAAAGGGCTTCAGAGAACATCTGGCCAGTGATGGATGGATGGAGCAAGTTTTTGGAGTGCGTTTACAAACGCGAGTGTTTTCAGTTACGCTGCAAAAGCCTTCATACTCATCTCATTGTTCCCATCTGGGCTTAATCTCTGGAGTGAGACCCAGAGCTGCTTAGTGTGGAAGTGTATGTGTGCAATGTTACTCTCAATCCAAGGCCAAAATTCACTGGTACTCATGTTTGCATAAATTGCCAAGGTACCCGCCGCGAAATGTTTCACTTTTCATTTAGTGCTCTTAGTGTTCCTGGCACAGTTGCATTGTTTCCTGTGTGTCCTACTCAGGTGTGCTGGGATGCTGCTTTTCCAGTAGTGGAAATCCAGAGAGCAGGCATTCATCCCCATAGAGCTGGGCCAAAAGGAAGTAGCTTCACTCCATTCTCAGTGGGCCAATGAAGGAAAAGTCCTGCAGAACAGAACAAGACATGGCAGCTTCTATTGGATGTTGAGTCCCAAAGAAAGTTCAGTTTCAAAAGTATTTACACTAAGCCAATAGCTTGGCTAAGATCTACCACTCATCTCCAATTTGTAGTTTTTTCTTTTACTTTATTGAAAATCCTGAATGTCCTTCAGTTCAAAGAAGCCATTGTAGAAATACAAAATCCCCAATCAGGGATTCCACCAATGGGGCATGGCCTGAGAAGAATATATAAAATTAGACCTGGCTTGCTGTTCCAGATGATGAGTTTGTCTCTGGTATTGTATTTTATGAAACACTGTTTCCCCCCTTTTTGACAATCCCAGTAGTGACACTTGCTCCGAGTGAAGCAGCAGATGAAACTTGACAGAGTGTTTTTGTCTTTAACTCCTGATCCTAATTCTTCATCAAATTTATGGTTTTATATCCAGGGAAATATGCTTATTTCATTTACGGCAAAAATTTGCTGAGGTGATTGATACCACTCCCCTATCTCCATGCTAAATTTGGAGCTGGACCTAGGGGAGCGAGGACTTTTGGACTGTTAGCTTAGCATAGCATTAAGAATCGAAATGGGGAAATGTTTAGCCTGGCTCTAAAATGTTGTCTTTAGAGTTCAGTTTTTGTGTGGATTAAACAAACAAGATATAACATGTTGAACAGCATGTATTTTCCCCTGGCCCTTGCTTAAAATTTAGCGTACAGACATGAGGTTGGTATCAATTTTCTTATCAAATTTTCAGTGAGTAAGCAAAATAGAGCATTTCCCCAAATGTCAAAGTCTTTTTAACATGAGGAGCTGATTTACAAACCAGGCCATGTGAAAATTGAAAAGATGTGGAACGGAGAATATGGCTTTTGCCGTTTCCCCTCCAAAATCATGAGGAACTTGATAGTGTTGTTTGCCTCTCAATCACTTGATGCCAAATTCTAATAACATGCTGTGACTGACTGCCCAAAGCAGCCTGTGCCAGTAAATGGCATAACTTGCTGGAGTCATGTTGCAGTGTTATGTATGCAAGAGGGCATTATGTTCAGACTTCAATATCAGAAAGCATAATGATTCTTTGTGGTTTCATGCGGCTCTTTGGAAATGGAATATGTCTTATTGTGCCACACACACACTGCAAAACTTTATATCAGACTGCTGTCACGCATTGATAAAGAGCTGCCAGCAGATGGCAACATTACAGCAGAGGGACTTTTTGTGTCCAGTTCAGCAGTGATGGCCTCTGCAGGTCTCACGCCCATCACAGATAGTCTACTCTATTGTGATTTTGCAGGTGGCTGCCCTCCATCCCCTCTCTGTTTCCTCTGGAGCCCCTTGTGAATGTATTTGTTCCTTCTCCGTGAGGTTTATTTGTCATTGCCGGGCTTGAAAGCCGACCCTCTGGCATCCTGTTCCTCTGATGAAACATCTTGGGCTTCATCTGCAGCGAGCCCACGTCCCTTCCGTCAGCGTGATTGAGCGTTGTTGTTTTATCCTGTTGTGTGTTCCTGGACGCCAGCTCAAACTTCATTTGCAGCAGCCGGCGCCCTCCACACATCATCTGGCTTGCACATTTTTCACACACAACCAATCTCAAAAGCAGCAGAACCTTGCAGGCTTGAGCACATGCGTCTAGCTCTGTCTGTTCTGTTCTGCCCTGGCCTTGACCTCAGATCCATCCCAGGGTGGGATTGCAGCGGGAGTGCCGGGGAGTGGTGCTAACGAGAGAGGAGAGGGAGCACTCGGGCCCCTCTTGTGACGCCTAATTAGAAGGGAGGGCAGGTAGGAGGTGTGTGTGTTGAAACAGTGTTGGGGAGGATTGTCAGGAGAGAGGAAGTGAGATCAGACTCTGCAGAGGGAAGGAAAGAGGAAGGAAAGAAGGAAGAGGGAGGATTTCAGAGGCAAAAATGAATGGTAGAGAAGGAGAACCAAGGCAGGAGAAAGAATCTAAGAAATGTGCAAGACAATGGTTAAGCTTTGGCCCTTTAATAATGAAGTCAAATTAGGACCGAAAGAAAAAAAGTTTTGTTTTTTTGAGGACATGAAATCATAAGTATTAGGGAAGGGCATGAGTACTGAAGTACTTGATTTGGACATCAATATTTGTTCAACTATTCAAATCGCTGCCCAACCTCCCACATGTGAACATGGCTTTTATATCTTTTATTTACTATTTAAATGGGTGAAATCTTATTTCATTGTAGAGCTGTGTGCAGTGTATTACTTTGTTCAGTACCTCCTTGCCCTGCTGGCCCTCTGTGTCCATCATGTGACTTCTGCTACAGGAGTACAGTTGGTGAGAGTTTGCCCATGCACACACACCCACACACACACACACACACACACACACAGTGACAGGGCTAACTGTTTGCATTAAATGGCTGTAATTACCGAACGGCCAGGTCCAACCGTTTTGGTGTCAGTGTGAGTTTTCTGGGTCTGTTAAATGGCTCACTGTTGGATGCTAGCCTCTGCTGCTGTGTTAGCTCACACTAACCGGGGAATATGTTGAATGTCTCCATGTCAGACGCTGATGTGCTGTGTTTAACCTATGTCATGTTAACTGCAGCGACAGAAAGTTTGAATTTTCTTATGTTAACCTTGAATTTATGGCTTAATAGGCTAATTGAGGCCTGGTTGTTCAATAAATGAATTTCAAGTAGTCACAAGTATTTATATATAGAAGTTACATAAAATGCCCAACTCTAATAAGGATTCAAGGAATTGATGTGTAATTATGAAAAAAGATATGGCATACAGGTCAAAGGTCATGGCCTCTTTGAGTGACAGACTGTCTGTGCGGCGTCACCACAGTCTATGAGCCAAATCCACCCCTCGCTCCCCCATAGCTCCACCCTCTTGTCCAGATATGGTCACTTCTGGCTCCAAAATGCCAAACTCGAGGCTTCAAAACGGGAGTCCACAAACCATTGGGTGATGTCATGGTGGCTGCACCCATTATTTTTATACAGTCTATGAACATAGCAGGAAGAAAATAATAAAATTTAATAACATCTTTCTCAATGAACAGGTTTAAATAAAGCGCAGGGAAAATAAGACGAGTGCCACATTAGAGAGTACAAAGAAGGGGTTGAATATTAATGGAGTGATATTGATGCGGATTGAGGAGAGAGCAAGAGGAGAGGGGGACACACTCAGAGACAAAGATGTATGTAGAAATAGGAAAAAAGGAGCAATATTGATGGAGTGAGAGTGGAAGAGTTGTATGAAGTGTACACAGAGAGCAAAAGGCCAAGCAGGAGTAATGTAAAACAAAGCCACCAGCATAAAGTTGGAAAGTAAAACATAAATATTCAGCTGTAGCTTCTTGGAGAAAATGGGGATGCAGTAATTCCAGATCCACTGACTGGTTGACAGGCATGAAAAACAAATACTAGATCGGTTATTTCTCTCACTGACCTCACTCCTTTTGGAAAATGGAGGCTGCATAGGAGTGTGAGAAAGGTTATGTGTGAGGATGGACAGCTAAATCCAGTGGAGACATGATTGACTGAGGGTCTGCTGTGCTGCTCTGATGCGGTCTCCACGGCTGGCCGCGGCGAATGTTTGCGAGGCTAATGACGCTTTCTGGTGTTCTTGCATCTGCTTCCCCCCATGGCCACATGTGCTTTGAGTAAACGCTGAGCCGCCACGACTAAACACTAGAGACCCTGTTACAAATGATGTGTTATTAGGATTACTATGCGTACACCCACAGGAGCAGATTGATGAGCGTGTAATCATGCATGCTCGCAAAGTAGGTGTGTGTCTCCATGGTTGGTGGATCTCTGTGTAAATTTGCATGCCTAAGTGTCCATGTGGACCATTTTTCATGCTGTTTATGGCTGACATGTATCAAGCAAAACCCATTTCATGTGTTCATGTTCTGTATTTGCCTCCCTATGTACGTAATAGTTTTCATTGTTGCTTGTGGAGTATCCATATTGAGATCAAACAGTGTAAACAGTGTATGCATAGGGGATTCCCAGAAGTGATGCAAACACATAACACAGTTGATTATAACTGTGTTGGATGACATTGTTGGTGACAACTATCGACCAGCTCAGCCAGGAATGGAAACTTAAAGCGACAGTCCAACATTTTGGGAAATATTCACCTTCTTCTTAGATAAGAAGATCACGACAACTGTCTTATCTGTCTGGTAAATATATAACTACAGTTGATAAGCTTTTTTTTGCCACAGTGGTTGGTGTTACTGGACTTCAATGGTGTTGGAGCAAACTGCGATTACACACCGATGACATTAATGCCCAGACACATCAAACTGACATCAAACAACTAGTGGTAAAGAAGGCGGCCGGCTGTCACGACTGTGTCTTGGCCAAAAAGTTGCACTTGAATACGTCACAATGACTACAGCCAATGGCCAACTAGCACGTATGTTCTGCTCCTGTGTCAGAGGAAGTAAGTCTTCATACCAGCAGGTGGCAGTTGTCTGTATCCGTCATTCAAAAAGGGAAACTGGACGACCGACAGGACTCTATCAATCATATTTATCTATAACTTTGTTTATAGTGCATTTTGCCTCTTTTTTGGCAAATGAATTTCACCCAAAATAGAAGTACAGGGAGCCTGTAACCATAACTGTAGCTACAAACTCGTACAAAAGCTGCAATTACACTTAATAGATAGTGAAAAGAGAACCAGATGGCGTTGGGGAAGGGCGACCAAGTGAAAACAGAAAGAAACAGAAATGATTTAAGATGGGCTGGATTATTTATATGATATTATGATATGTGTATTATTATCATGATTTTAAAATTTCATTTTCAAATATCATGGTTATCATTAATACAAGTATGTCACAACACCCCTACTTTGGTGTAATCTGCAACACTGGTGTTGTTAGGAGTTTGATAACCAGTGGAAAATTTTCTGAGGTGGCTTCCTTAATAAGCTTAGCTTAGCATAAAGACTGGAAACAGGGGGATACAGCTAGCCTGATTCAAGTGGACTAGAACCTCAAAATGGCACTAAGTACAGTTCTTGAGTAAATAGACTAAGTTATTTACCACCAAAGGTGTGTGTGAGTGTGTGTCTATAGTCTTGTGACTGTGCGTGTGTAGTGTGAGCACGGGACCATTCTCAGGCTGCTCACGGGGATTACTTAGGCCACAGTGTCCTCTATGAAAAGCACCAGCACACACACAAACACACAGTGTGCTAAGCAGTGACACAGCACAGATACAGCGGCCGCAGCACAGACTTTCTGGCCCCTGTGAAGCGGCCTGGGTCTCCCCTTTTGAGGAAGCCCTTGCCTGGGGAATCTGTGTGGTCTTGGAGCATGTTTGTGTAAAGTACAAAGTGTATTTTAAGTGTGTTTATGTGTTATTTGTAAGAGTGTGAGGTGGAAAATGGGAAGTCATGGAAAATAAAGGCTGTTTTAAAATATACAGTGATCCCAGGAGATTTGTTATAGTGCAAGCAGAACAATTTCAGATATGTGTATGATCAAGATTTGTTATAAACATCCATTGTCGGGTTTAAGTTTGTTTGGTTACCAAAAATTACTGGTTTAAGAGGTAGCGCCTTGACTCCAGAGGCAGGTCTGAACTAAAAGTGAACTTGACTGTGAACTTTAAATGACCTTCATTCAAATTTTTATGCTTTCAAAAAGCCTGTGCAGTCTTGTTGTTTGTATGTTGTGCAATGATTGATGTTTGACCTCTGAAAATAATTACCCCTATAAGAAAAATGCACCCGCAGGTCACTGTTGTTTTACAGTCTGTGGCTCACTGATGGCATTTGTCTCACCGTGGTGTCGCATTTGAAGTTACCACTGTGGAATTCCGTCCCAGCATACCTCTGTGTGGTGACATCATCCACGCTGGTGTCTCTCCAGGGGAGACATGTACCACACACAGAAATGCAGTCTCAAACGCGCCCAGCTTGTTTGAATCTGTCGTGAATCTGTGTAGTCCGAATCCTCTCAGCACTCCCCCTCCCCCTCCCCCTCCCCGCCCCCACCTCTCCTCCTGTCTCGGTGATGACAGGTATGCAGCTTGAAAAGTATTTGGCAACCATGACCTGGAAAAGTGCACATTTGACATTGAGCATGTCACTCACCCTTCATTTTCCCCGCTCCTCCTCGTCGTCAGCAGGACATACAGTAATGCTCCTTTTAAATAAGGCCATCTGTGTTATCGGTACAGTTTCTTCTCTCATCTCTGCGTGATTTGCTCCATAGCTGGAATAGTTGGGATTGTGGTGACCAGGTGGCCTGTGAAGCCACCTCGATGATATGACAGATACTGGATACTCCATATGAAAGATCCTAAACTGTATGTTAAGATTATTTAAGCTTAATGTTGAGAGACAGACCTAGCATGTGTCTGACTCCATGTTGACTGTTCTTATTAAAGCTATTGACAAGGTCTCTCGACACACTCTGCATCTAGTCTGGGAGGAGTTGAGAATTGATATGTATCAAAATATGATGCACCAGAGGGCTTGTTGAGAGGTTACTGGAAAGGTATATGTATAAATATGAAGCAGAATTCCGTCATCACAGGATAGAAGAATAAAATAATAATGTTCACCTTTAAACCTTTTAGATCTCAATAACAGTTGGAATTGAAGTAAAACAGTCCAGTATTTTGCATGAAAAAAGTCTTAATATGAGAAGCAGAATATTATTTTTCTTCTTTCCTGCCCTCTTAATAATCTCATTGCCCCTCAGATTTATCTTGTGATCACAGGTCAGGGTTTCCCCATATGTATTTATATGTGGTGGCCCGCCAAGATATTAGCACTTGCTGCTACATATTGATTTCCTGTTTTTGGAGCTGGACCATTCATTAGGAGCGCTGTTGAATACTGTGCAGGGCAGCTGTGGCTCAGGAGGTAGAATGGGTCGTCCACTAATTGGCGGTTTGATCGCTGGCTCCTCCAGACCGCATGTCGACGAATCCTTGGGCAAGATATGGAACCCCAAATCGCTGCTGATGGCTGTTTCATCACCATGTGAGCGTGTGCGATGGTAAACTGAGTAGCAGGTGGTACCTTGTATGGTAGCCACCAGTGTGTGAATGTGACATGTTGTATTAAAGCACTTTGAGTGGTCGGAAGACTAGAAAGGCGCTGTGCAAGTGCAGGTCCATTTATTCAGAGCATCACTTTCGAAGCGCTGAGCATACTCTGGGCACAGATGGAGCAGCAGAACGCCAGGCACAGTGAAAATGAAACTTAAGCGTTCATTAATTCATATAGACATAGACCGCACTAGCTCTTGGAAAACTAGCGCTTTCATTTTAGTGTCATCCATCTATTTTTCCAACCTATTTTAGATGAAACCGGCTGCGTTCGCACGAAAGCGTGTGGTCCAGCACTGGGTCTAAAAGTTTGCTTTCACTCGCCTCTGCAGCAGCTGCTCCTCTAAGTCACTGATCAAATCTGATTAGCTCTAATTGATCCGACCACAAACTGACTGACTGATGAATTCTTCACCTCACAAATCAAACTGAAGGAACTGCTGCTGAGTAAAAATCAACTCACATTAAGTTCTGTGTGCGCTGTGTTCAGGGACCCGCAAAAACCTTAGAATTCAGAGAGAGGATACAGAATGATCAGTGGGAAAAACTGCTGGTTGGGAACCATGTCAAGTCTGTGACTAATGATTGCTTTTATTCTTGATTAATCTGTTACCACATAATTACCTTTGCCAATCAAAAGAGCCTCAGACAACCTCTTGTTGTGTTCAACTAACAGCATAAAAAGTAAAGATCCTACATTTTTGAAACTGGGTAAAACAAAAATAGATTTTAAAAGATGCTGATTAATTTTCCATGTGTAGACCTATAGATTAAGTAGCTATGGTTTCCTCCGTAACTTTCTAATAACTGCAACCTTGCTACGACTGTCTGCAATGTCTTAAAACAGCTTTGTTTAATATGTTTGGCGAAGCAGAGCTATTCAGTATTTAGCACCACTCAGCAGAGATCCCGAATCATGCCTCAGCTAAGTAATTATTCTTTTTGCATGTTTGTTTTTTCAGTCTAACCATAATTCACTACTTCTGTTTTCCCTCTTAGTTTCTCCACTCAAACTTGAAGTGGTTTCCAAGCAAAAACTGTTCTTATTTTGGTCAAAATAAAAAGTGTTACCCAGAATGGAAGATCAGTGAATTCTTGCTCCTGAACCCAAGAAATAACATCTCATTTGATAAACGTGCTGACATTTTAAATTCCTGCAGGGAAACATCTGTCTGTTCATCTGTCACACTCAATATTTCATACAGTATTTACTCCAGGTGCACGCTACATCATTTTAACTTCACACCACTAAATAGATTTTGATAAAACTTGAGGAAATCATGTCATTAAATTGCGAAACAAGGTGACATAATGCCTGAGGTGAACTTCACCACTCATCAAAGACATTCAGTTTAATGTCGACTTGTTTTGTTTATGCGCGAGGAAGATGGAATGAGGGAGAGGCTGTCTGGATTTTGACTGACGTGGAGAAAAAACAGGGATGTTTTCACTGACAAACAATGGCAGGCTGTGTGTGTATCAGTACAAAGAGTGAGCAAGACCCATTTGTATGTTTAAGTTGGTGAAAGATGCGTGTGTGTCAGTGCGTTAGCTGACGTTGATTGGCAGGAGGGCGCAGCAGGAATGTGCCTGGCTGCAGCTCTCTGCAGGACAGGTACAAACCGCTCTATCATCGCATGAGAGAGTAATCGTTACGGGCAAATCATTACATGATCAGAGGGAACCGGGTCTGTGCCAAATATGCACAGCCTTCGAGAACTTTTTTTTTTTTTTTGGTGGTGGGGGGGTGAAAAACAGTAAGGGAATGGAGAAAAAGAGATAATCAGAGAGGTAAAAATGTATGACACTAACAGGATGAAGATTTTAAGACAGGATTAGTTTGACAGGAGGGGGGAGAGTGACTTAGATTAGTTTAGTCTCTGCGATCAGCGGACAGAATGTTCCGATGCTTGGCACTGGAGCTGGAGGTGTGGGAAGTGAGTTTGCGTTTCCTAGGATAGCAAAGCCATGATGCGCCCGACTCTCCCTCTGATTGGCTTGTACTTGTTGCCGTTGTTGGTTGAGTTGGTTGGGTTCAGGCAAAATGAGTAGAAGCTGTTTTATGACAGGGCACTTGACACTTTTGATGAGTGTCCCGCAACAAAAATTACATATTTTGATCAAAAAAAAGTTTTGCTCAACACTTGTCTTTCATGTTGTGCACCTTGAGAATTTTCTCACATCACGGACAATGTCATATTTAGTGATTGGCAATGTTGCTAATGTCACCATGGAGATAGTAGGCTAGTTTTCAATCCACACCGACTCCAAACTTCATTTGGCCTCTCCATCAACAGAAGTAGCTGTCTGTCAGCAGCAGCTCCTGGGGAACTTTGAGCACAGTGGCCGGCCAAACTGCGTTCACCAGGTTGACTGACAGCAGACATTACCTGAACCAAGAGAGAATATATCACAAGCAAAGAATGCACAAGACTTGTGTCAATGCCGCAAAGCGACACAACAAGTTAAACCACTTAAAAAACACCACAATCTGTAGTAGGATGACTGCATGAACGCCGAGAACTGTGACGTTGCTAACATTACCGTACGGTTACTGTTAAGACTCATTTATACTCCCTTTACGTACAAAAATAGATAGGTCTATTTCAAACACTGTAAACGTCAGTGCCATCGTACTTCCATGTGTTCTTTATGTTTGCATAGATACAGCCAACAGATGGCACTAAAGGGCAGAGCCAAAGCAAAAACAAATGAGCCGACAGGAGGTGGTAATATTGTACTTTTAAACGGAGGCAGCGTTGTTGACGGTGTTGATCTGCGCGGCCATAAACTGTTACATTCTGATGTGGACGGAGAATTATTTTCATTTTATTACCAATTTGTTCCGTTCCGCCATTATTCAAATTTCTATGTCATCTCCTGTGGTCATATCTTGCTTGAATTATGCTACACTGCCCCCATGATCTATGGTGGTACTGGTCCGTTTTGTCCGTATGGACAAGCTTTCAGGAAAAGTGCAGAAATACAGATGAATAGGGTAGGTCATGCATTTGCTATTCCAGGAAATGCAAATTTGTGCGTGGGAAAGTGGTTACCCTCCACTAAAAGAGAAGAAGTGTGCTCCCCAGTAACTCCAAAGTTTTCTAATTTATGTCTAACTTATATTTACTTTTCCAGCCTCCTACATTAGCTGTAAGCCTACATGAAGGGATCACCTGGTTTTGTCCCGAGTTAGACTAATAAAGAGCTGTGTGGACTACTGGAACTAATTAGTAATTTGTATGGTTATGGTGAATTAATGAAGTATAGAGATGTCTACGCGCTTATCAAAGGAAAAAAATGTAAGGATGCAGTCTTGAATAAAATTTATTACAGCAAAACTACGCAACAGATGTTATAAAAAATAAAGTTTAGTACATATCAGTGCTCGGTGATTAAACACTTACCCACAGAGTGCGATGAGTAATGCTCTGATCATATCTGATCTGCACTCTTTACACAAACTGCTCTGGTGAGCTCAGTTTATGCTTCATTAATCTGTCCATCAAGCTCCCATTTCCTGCCTGTCTATTAAGCTTGATCACGGTCAAATGGAAGTCATTTTTGTTCTGGATTCACCATCCAGTCTAGTTAGATGTGATGCATTATTCTGCCAATAATAATTTTGTAAATGTTTTGCATATTAGATTTGTTGTTTCTCATACCGAAAGTGCATGGACCTAGATTACTTTAACGTTTGAGTCTGTTAGTGTTTTACTGAAACTGCCGCAGACTCTGCAGACTGCAGCGAGAAGACAAATAGGCCCATGTATCCAGAAGAGGTGACATAAAACAAACTGCATAATGTAACTGGAATAAATCTGCAAAAAACTGACTGGTGAATTTTCCCACAGCACACAACATGTTAAGGAGAAAGCCAAATTCACGACAGTTGGTCGATCAATCACTGCAACATTTTGTCTGAGCGCATTATAGTTCCACCTAAATGTAACTGGCAACCTGCCTTTTTTTCACATAAGAGGTTTGGAATTTATTGCACTTGCCCAGAGCTAACAAAATGCCAGTCTCTCACCTCATATTGAATGATGCTCACACGCCTGGCGTTAATATCACAATATGTGGTTGTAATTGCAGCGGCTTAATCTAGGCTGACAACAAATATTTTTGCTGGGGAATATTTTAAAACCAGACTTAGCTTGCAGACCGCTAATTTATACAACAGATGTGGAATTGGGCAATGCTAACAAAACATTTAGGTTTACAGACCATGGTGATACTGAAAGACAGCTGCAGTAAAGCAAGGTGGAGCTTTTCTTCATGGTAGTTTAGCGACTTAAAAAGTAAAAGAGTAATGAATCAAAGCAGAGGTATAGAGTTATTATTTGCATGTTGCACCAGCTGTTAAGTAACTGGATCCGCTGCTGTGTGCAGGTGTGTCAGACAGACACACCGCCTTGAGGTGCAGCGGAGGATGTAGGTTCATGTTCAACAATGTGTGCCAAAACTGTCTCGCTTGTCTTGAACTTTTTTTCTTGCACACTTTTATCTGTGCATCCATGTGTGTCTGTAATGCAACCTTAGGTGGTTCTTGCTCCAACATGCCATTATCTTTTGGGTTGCATCTTTTTTTCAATCTTTTTTTATCTGCTTGACATATTTGATGTATGTCTTGAGCTTATTAAGAAAGCCCAGCGAGCAGGGTGAAGGTATTGTTATATCATAAATCCCTGTTTCATTTCCTCCTGTTAATCTTTGAACACTCATAGTTTCGGCTTAGCTCCGCAGTGTGGCCCTGCATGCCCACTGGCTGACTCACTTAGCTCCTGCAGAGCCCTGCTTCTGGGTCTGGGGGTTCATTCACGGGCCTCTCCCTTTTCCTGACTCTAGCCGACTTCAGCTCCCAGGCTTCCTGCTCCTTACAGGTCAAACTCAGAATGTGTAGGCGAGAAAGAGAGACAGATGACCAATGCTTGCATGATGCATGCACGTGCATATAGGCCATAGGTGTGCGTGCACGCCCTGCAGGGATCCCACCCTCTAGTTCGCCTTTTCTTCCTGCGGTGCAGTGCAGGGTGTGAAGGTGTGGATCAGGGGCACTGAGGGCAAGATGCTTTCCTCCACCGCACTGAGAAATAGAAATATGGTAGCAGTTTGCCCAGAGGTAAGCACATTCTCATGTCAAGTTTGTTTTCAAGAGGGCGAGGAGCACTCATGCTTATTTTGCACCTGGCCTTAAATCTATTGAGTGTGTCATTGTGCAATAAATTTTGTGCACTTCAACAAACATTACAACCTAATTTTATCATGGTATCTGATTGGAGCCGTACCCCCTATGTGCATTAAGCCAGTTATTGACAAAGTTTCCAACCACTGAGATAAATTTGGAACGACATTTCCCTGCTTTTATGTGATGATCCAGGACAGAGGATGGATTGCTTTTCTTTCCGCTGCACTAATCCAGGTTGTTGCAGAGGCTCGGCCAGTTAGTTCCCAGATTTAAGGGTGCAAACGAACCCACTAATCACATGCACAGAGAAGTAGAACTCCCATGTAGGTGGGACTATGTGACTGCCAATCATTGTCTGACATGTCAAAGGTTACATTGGTCAGAGTGTTGGATCCAGCTGTGCAAGTCAAGGAGTTTTACTCTACGTAAGAGCTTGGCTCCTGGATGCTCACCTAACTTGCATGCCCCAGTTATCTGGATGACGCAAGTGAATCAGGGCAGATCCACCACTTGTGTCTCATTAATATCAGGCACACCCAGCTGTTGTCATAATCCTGCTGTGTGCACAGCCCTGTGGTGCTTCCATCCTCTTCTACTTCATCAGAAACACTTGGTCAGCTGCTCAGTGGCAGTAATTATCTTTCCGTCCCTCTCTTGTGCTCTGTTAGGCTTACAGTTGTGATATTTGATTTGCGATTAAAGATATTTGATTATTATTCCAAAGTACTCTTTTAAATAGGAGCAAAGTTAGATTTACTCTGGTACCAAGGTTCAGATGACAAAAAAATCAATAAAACAACTGAAACTATTAAAAAACTTGCTTGAAATTGCAAATCAGTAAAGTGGCTGTGTGAAAAGCACATATAGCAACACACATACTGTGGTGCGGTCCTGATATAATAACAGGTTTCCCGGAGTAATAATAGTTTAAAAATTCAGAACCAGAAAATATCACAGCTCATAGTGCCAAACTCACTCCACAGTTTATTAAAGTCTTTTTTTTTATTCATCAGATGGAAAACATTTTATTACTCTTAAATTTATTGAGCTCTTGATCCAAGAGAATGTGACCACTAAATATGAGTTTTAAATGAGTTTTCACGCCATAAATGGCCTATTAACATTTCAGTTGATGATAGAAATGGACAAAAGTAGAAAGACTGAAAGCAAAACACCCTGCAAAAATCATTTTGAAATGTACAAAAAAACTCAAGTCATGGTTTTGGAAAATCTGAATGATGTGGTTGTATTTCCGCAGAGGCAAACGATGAGTCCAGTTAAAACCAAGCACAGATGCTGAAGAGGTGTTTTTGTACAACATGAGTTTTAGATTTGTTTAGTAGGCTACTAATTTTAGATGTACACCTCATTTTCACACAGGTTTGTTTTGTGTTTGTGTTTCAGTATAGTTTAAAGGCCCCCGGTGATCAATCCAAGGAAATGCATATCTTTACAGATGCATAAAAACACCACAGCAGAAATGGCATTAAAGTTAATTTAGGATGTTTTTCGCCGTCCAATCTTGTAATATGTGCATGGTGCGGTACAGAGACAAAAACTGGACCAATAAGGCATGGGGACGAATAAGTGACGAGGTTAGCCTGTAAAGTTTGTAACCGGTTTTGTGAAATATTTTGTTAAAAGTCGTACAGTATAATCTACAATACTGTATATGTTTCGAAGCTAGCATGCTACCAGCGTTAGCTAGCTAAACATGCTGTTGAACTTTTCACGCTGAAAAAGTGTATGAATACAGCTGTGACACAGTGTATACTGTCTGTCTGAAATCTGCTGCTTAAGGTAATTTTTTCCAACCTACCTGAGGCAAATTCTGGATAAAAAAAACAAAAAACAAAAACTGGAAAGTGGGGTTCCACAAACACATCGAACATCATGGAGGTTCTTATAGAAATAAATGGTCTTCCGGTTGATTCATGCTTACACAGAGCTATGTAGAAACAAGGCATTCATATTAATTAGGCTATTTAATAGAGAGCAAAGGTATAATGACAGTTGGCTAGATGGCTAGCCATGTTGATTCACTCACAAGATTTTGATGTAGTTTGTATTTTGACTGAATCACTAGTTTTTGTTGAATTTCAGACATTTGATTAATAGCCATGTTTCCATCAGCCTGTTTAGATGCGCATCTAGAAGTATTGCATCGGAAAATTATGATGGAAACACCAAAATTTGAATTAAAATCCCCTGATTCGCACAAACTAAGACACGCTCGCTTTAGCCGGGTTTTGGTTGATTCAAAAAAATGTTGATTCGCAAAACGGGGGATGGAAACAGTTATATTCAAATTAAGCCTGACGTAGCGCACCTCTCTCCATGGTGATATCCACACTCCGGGTTGGGAAGGCGGTAATGCATTTACAAGCTGGTTGCCAACCGCCAGAAAACGTAGAAGAAGAAGAATGCGAGACTTGTTTGTTGTTGTTTCCGGTTCTGCGGAAAACTCGCGAGTTCGTAGTTTTCACCAAAGTCCGTACATTTAATGGAAACACACAGGATTTGTATTTCTTTTAATGCACATTTCCCAATGATCTAATCACTTTTGGATGGAAACATAGCTACTGTTAGCCCCGAACTTGTTTTAGTCAAAGAATAATGAGAATAATGAAATTTTAGTCTGGCTATTATCTAGTCTAGTGAAATTTGAAGATAATATGAGGCTGTTCCTATTGATAAATACAATATGTTATACTTCATATGAACACAAATGACAGTCAACTGAAAGTTACGTCAGCATTACATCCACAGCTCTTGATAATGATACAGAAATGCTAGCTTACCTTTTCGTAAATGTTGGCATGCTGGCTGTTTTGTTGCAGCGTCTTGTTTAATTTTGATTGGTACACAGATTCAGTCAGTCCAGAAATCAGTTACTCTTTTCTTCCAAGAACTAACGTTAGCTAACGTTAATGTTGTAACTAGCTAGCTCAGAGGGCAACAGGACAGTCATCTTATTCAACTTCTGAAAAAGAAAACAGTTAGTTCATTTATCCATTTGTTTTCATGTAGTTTTTATTCATTGGTGAAAAATTGACAGAAATTTGGTTACTAAATAAGAAGTTTTTGCTTGGTTTTATGAATAATGTCATAGTTTTCATTAGTGAAATTCACACTAATGGCAGATCAGTTTTGGCATGTAGTCATGGATGGATTACTTAACAGTAGTGGACATAGACCCAGGGGCTCAAAGGGTCAGGGCCCCCTGGCCTTGATCTGCAAAATGGCACTCAACTTATCACGTACCGACTAGGAAGATACTCAAAATGACCCCAAAGAGGCAACAAAAGACCACAAAGAGATGCAAGGGAAATGAAAAGAGAAACAAAAAGGGGCAAAACAGCCACAAAAAGACACAAAATGACTCCAGAGATATGAAAACCAACCAAAAAAAGACACAAACTAAGCTAGAAGAGACACAAAACCACATAAAAATGTCTCCTTTGTAAGAGAAGTGGTGGGGCCTTTTGCATATCTATGCCCGGTGCCCCATTGTTTCATAATCCACCCATGGATGTAGTTCTAGTGACAGTTGTGGTCTGTAATAGTCTCAGAAATTAATAAAATAAAACGGTTAAAATAAGAAAGGCAATGAAACACCTCCGTCATCACTGTAACACTGTAGCTGGTAGCACTGCTGTCACTCACCAAACAACTCCACCGGTCCAGCACATGTCTTTACTTCTCTGTCCTTTCCATGACCCATAATTCCCTTCTTCCTGCCCACCTAACTCTTAAAGATTAACGGAGTGCTCACTACCTGTCCACCTGCTAGAGGCATCACATTTACGGGCACCAGGGTAATGTCAGGGGTCCAGTTGGTTTTCTAATCCTTGGAAACAGAAATGGAGATCCCGTCCAAGGGCAGGCTGTTCAGTTTCCAAGGGGATCTGTTATTGGAACACCCATTGTTCAGCTTGGGAGGCCACCTGTATCAATATCAGAATTTACTGCGCCAAATGCAACTTATTTGGGTATCATGTTTTCTTGGCATCACTGAGATGTTAACATTGTCTTGATTTTACCTTGATTATGGGTTGGACATTTGTCCATGCGAAAAGACAAAGAAACAAGCTGGGGCTGGCTTGTGCACTGATTTGTGGCAATGAAGGCTTTCACAGAGGTCATGCCCTTGTTCCAGAGCACACATGGGTGTTTGGTAGCGGCACCAGATCGCTATAAAGCCGTACTTGAAGCTTTCATTGGTTTCATCTCCCCCCCTCCTGACTTGACATACCCTCAGGATCTCTCAGTGTCACCTGGATATCTGTAGCCAATGTGAAACCCTCAGAATGCAAAGCCATCTCTGTTACACACGCCGACAACAATGGAAGGGGGTGCTTGGACCACATTTTGAAGGTTTTGGTTGCAGAGGCAATTTTGGAGCTATCAGATTGAAACTCAAGATGCCAGAGCAAGTCAATTCTGTCAGGAATTTCTAAGAAGGGTGTGCGCCTTGTTTGAAAGCCACTTTCTTAATGTAAGAAAAAAAGAAACCCTTTTCATGGTCAAAGAATCTCTATCACAATGGAGCTGAGGATGCCACTGTTGGGTTTGAGCGTCTCAAATGTCTCCAGTATTTAAAGTACCATGTCTTTAAGTCTGAGGTTATCTGTAACAAAGCTACTCAGGTATTTAGGTGGCCTGAATGTCTTTGATAAGGAGCATGGTATTATATTTCCATAAGTAGATAAGTTGTTATGTTGGGGTGTAATACTATTCCATTCATTTCAGAAGTACTGTTATCTGTTCTGTCATTGTGCATGGTCCAAAACTCAATGGACCCTCTGATTTTCAATTCTTAGGGTCTGGTAGCTACATACTGTACTATATTAACTTAAGATTTTCCACTTCTGACTGCGTGTAAGTAACACAAGCTAACCCTAAATGATTTATGTGATATCCTCCCGTCTTTGTGTGTGTTAGCACTGCAAGTCGAGCATGATCTATCTCTCCAAAACTTCATATTCCTGCAGGATGGAGAGAGAGAGAGAGAGAGAGAGAGAGAGAGAGAGAGAGAGCACACACCACACACTTATGTCCTACCTGTTCCTCCTGACAGTGAACTTTGATTCAGCGCCTCAGCTTGTGTAGATTTAGTGCTGCTGAGAGACAGCTTCCAACCACTTGGATGCTCTTAGGTTTCATGCCACCAGGGGTTTGCGCTTCACTCTGAAAGAATAACATTTCTTACACAAACTGAAGCCACAGCCAGCAAGTTTTCAGAGACAGATCCCTCATATCATAGGGTGAAAGTTACCTGCCTCAGCCAGCTAGCCTGTCAAGTTTGTCCCATTGAGAGCAGAAATGCGGTCTCTCTTCGGGGAAGGCAATGATACTGTAATACCATCAGGGCTGTCTGCACTAACAGTTCAAAAGAAAGCCATCAGTAATGTTTTTTAATGCATTTGATGGAGTGTGGTGAATACATGAAATGATAAATGATATCCAGTCTTCATTTCAATCAGCTGCATGCTCGTGCTGTCTCCAGTCAAACCTAATTAATTGGCGCCCAATGGAAGAGGCCTAAATAGCTGAGTAACAATTTATGATATGATAGAAACCATTTTTTGTGAGTATCATTATGATGCCAGAACAGCACAAGAGCCAGGTCAGTGTGCCCCAGAGTTGGAGTGGGAAAACATAAAAATGTCTTCCCATAGCTGTGACAGTGTTTTTTCAGTACTCTTCTGTAAGCTTTGTGCTTTTTTGACTGTTTCTGAAAAGGGAAGGACACGGAGAGGGAGGCGTCCAGTGATTCTTCAGCAGGCTTGTACTGCAGCTTTGCCCGGCAGTGCCAAACCCTGCTCCCTGCTGAGATGACCCTGGGCACACGCTCCAGCTGTGCAAACACAGCCGCATTGCTGAGCACACACTCACGTTCAGGCTGAGCCAAATCCAATTATATGCCTTGCCTTGAGTTTTTTTTCCCCTCTCTTTTCGTTTCATTTCAGTAGCACGTATTCAGCCACCTTCCTCCGTGCACATGAGCCGCGCTGCCAGGCTGAACAAGGCTGACAAACGCACCACTGTGGCTTCTTTATTTCTCTCGTGTGAACATTACCCCTGCTTGTCAGCTTAATTTCTCTGCCTTTTGCTCATTTTTCTTCCCAAAACTCTGGCATGACAGTGGGTATCTGTTTAGTTTGAAGGAGAACCACCAAAATCAACATGGAGGGGATGCGAGCCACTCGATCGTCCGCCAGTCGACACAGACAGCAGGCAAAAAAAAAAAAAAAAAGTTTTTGTCAGGAGGGTTTTGCCCACATGAACATGAGCGCCCCGCCAGTTATGTTACCTCCAGTGACCTGGGGTGCTTCAGGTCATCCTAGAATCCAAGAAACAGAAGAAGTCAGACGATTAGACAAGTTTTAAACAGATCTGATGTTAGTTAAGCAAAGAAAACGAGAACAGTGGAATCATCCAAACTGTCAGCTGTAAGCATCCTTCAGACTTTGCTGACTTTGAGCTACAGTATTTGCTGTAGTTCTGTGCGCACACAGTTTTCCTGTGCAACATAGTTTTACTGACATTAAGGGTGCACTCACTTGGTTTCATCTCCAAATAACGTATTTAAAACCTATATTAACTATTACATGGTGACTCAACATTTCCTGATAGAACAGTTCATATGATATTTCATTAATTGGCACCCCATTAGTGATGTTAGGTACTCAATGTAAAGTTACGTACTTGATGTTAAGTTACTGCCGCTAGGTATAGGAAAAGTAACATGATTTGGCATCTTTAGGTTTAGG
Source organism: Epinephelus lanceolatus (assembly GCF_041903045.1). NCBI lineage: Eukaryota > Metazoa > Chordata > Actinopteri > Perciformes > Serranidae > Epinephelus > Epinephelus lanceolatus. The sequence continues at coordinate 25,690,158 of NC_135755.1, read as the reverse complement.
CAAGTAAAGTTACAAAGGTTTAGGTAAAGAAACATGGTGATGACATACCTGTATCCGTACACACGGATTTGAACACCAGTCTCCTAGGGAAAGTCCTGTGTTTTTTGACCTATACACCACCCAACCTGCCTCTTTATGCCTTCTTTACTCTTTCAGGGCACTGGTCATGTGATGGCAGCCTTCCCAAATACATGGGTTATACCTAAATTACTGGCTCATGATTATGTAGACTATATAGAAGTTTTGGTGGATTACCTATTGTAGGTATACTTTTGAACAGTGTATGAGAACCGCCTGGGCAACTTAGGGTAGAAGAAACAATCTATAAACACAACGTTGACATTTCATCACCATATAAATTTGATATGGCGAACATTTTAGCAAACGTTTGTCGTGTTTTGCACCAGGCCAATGTAAGTCCATCACGCACTCTTCTTCTATGTCTGTTTTGGTCCCCACCCAACTTCTGAGGGAAATATCCCAGCCAGGCACCAACATTGTTAGACGCTAATATTTGGCTGAATTTAGGTTGTGACGTCAAGTGACCAAAATTCAATGCCAGGAAAACGTGTAATGACAACATCAGTTTGACGTAGAATACTAACGAGACATGATGCTGGTGTTTCGTGTTATTTATTGACTAAAATCCAACATCTTTCAAACATCTCACGCCGGCATGTCATAATGTTAATGTACTCACAACAGGAAATGATAACATTGTTAGACATTAAAAATATCGTCAACCCAATTTTCATTCCAACCACCTGTCTAACTTAAGATTCCGACATCTTTCTGATGTCATATTGATGTCCAGTGACAGCTTGGATCACCTCTTTAGCTGCTAAATGTTCCACAGTGTTTACTGGCTATTTGCTAACTTTGTTTAGCTGCTGTTTGGTGCTGGGCGGGTTGCGTACAGTGAGGTTATCTGAGCTTTTTTGTTGAAAGGAGTTGTAGTTTTAAACAAGGCTGATGAGAGCCGTGGGAGTGAATTGAAAGAGTAAAGGTGCGAGCAGTAAAGCCAAAACTCGGTGTTATCAGTGGCCAAAACTATGAAATCAACAAGTGATCCTGTACTGTTTCCAGTAAGTTCCCAACTTGCAACATTGTGTAACTTCCCCTTAATCTCGAAAATGTTTCCAGGTAGTACAGCTGACACCGCACAGATTTTCACTCTAAATGACTCACAAGCTGAACTTACAAGCTTGGAAGCTTCAACCCCACTCAACTGATAAAGTCATTAAATGGAATACCAATTGTGTCCAGCTATGTGTCACAATGTGTAGCTGATGTTCATTTGATCTGTTTACCAGTGTCTGCAGACAAAAGGCTGCTCCTTACCTGCTTCTTGGAGAACAAAAGCGGCAGAAGAAGAAAGTGCGGACTATCACGTTGCCATCAGCTTGACGAGAAGAGAGGCTGTGGACATGAGCTGACATTTTAATGGCTGCAACGTTGATTCTCAGGATAACTCAGTCTTAAATGTTGAGTAGAGAATATTACCACAAGTATCTGATTCCAGCTACAAAGACACATTAGAAGGCAACGCATTTTGCATGCCGTACTTATGGACCCATGTAAAAATCACACTTAATTAAAGAATGCGGAGTAATTGTTCCCACATATTCAGAAACTCTTACTGACTACAATGTTATCTTAACTGACAATAGCTTGTTTGGAAAAATCCTCAGTAGTTTTGGGTGAGATGAGTACAGTAACAGCCTGATAACTGAATCTTTCCATTTACACTGAACTCTAGTGCCCTCACTGTATCTACAAACTGACCGTCGACAGCAGGACAAGCTACTTTTGGCTCTGCTGTTGCTTTGGAGCGAAATGATTTTCCTGAGATAACAGAACGCTTGTCGGCTGGGCCTACAGGGAGCCCTAATGCAAAAACAAACACATGATATGCTTTCTCTCACTGTCGCTGGGCTTATATGGGAATGACCTGCCGTGCTTCGAATACAATGAACAAACAGAAGTTACTCAAAATTGCACAGGGGTAACAAAATTAGAAGGCTGCAACAGAAACATCACAGCAAACATGGAAACACCTATAGGACATTACTGTAGATGCAGTGAGTAAACATAACATTATTTACATGACAGTGTCTCACACACACACACACACATGCAGGACATAAAGTTAGACAAACAGTAGTGGGCTCACACATGGTGTCAGATAAATCTCCCACGGCGTGTTTAAGAGTTCAAATGGCGCCTCCGATCTGTCTCTTTAATACAACGGGAATGTGGAGGACAAAATGTGCCGCTCACCCACCCAGCAACCCCCCCTTCAAACGCCACTTTGGCTGCGTCCCAGATGTCAGGGACGTCACTCATCAAACCGCTCCCTCTCGCCAGCAATTACACAACTATGACAGGGATTTTGGAATAATTTTTCTTGACGTGCTATCATTGTCGCAAGTCTTTGCAATCATCCTCCATTATTGCCGTCAACTACCGGGGCTCAAGACACTTGTTTTTTGCGTGTCTATCGTGCTGAGATGCATTTTTGTAGGCTGATGTAATTAAGGTATTCATGATAGCAGATTGACCTTCCCTGAGAGATCTTTTTTCTGCTCTTTTAGTATGTGGGGCATCTGTCAGGGTTGCTGCCTGTCAATCTTCTGGGGTAATTGCACCCTCTGGAATCACTGCGTATTGACAAGACAATGGATGGATGACATTAAGCTGTCACATTATGTTGACTGTGTCATCTTAGACTGGTGGGGAAATATATTGTCGCCTCTGATCTTTTCTGTGTGTCTCAGATATGGTTCCCTGGGGTGATTGTCATATTTAGAGGACCCTAGACAAATCACTGGGTTTCCCCAGCTCGTCTGTCAGAGCGATGATGATGTTGTGGTTTGTTTGGCTGCAGGAGAATGTCAAGTCAAGTGGCGATGTCTGGGAGCGTCTGCCAGACGGAGCCTTGGACCCTTTTGAAAAGGGAATCATGTTATTGTCAGCATTTGTTCCGGTATTGTTGGACAGTATGAACCTTACTGTTTACAAAAACAGGGCACTTTCCTGGCCAGAGTTGCCTGTATATGATAGATTGTTACCCCAAATGAAATTGCTTTGATGATGATGGATATCTAAGAATGTATTACAAATAAATTAGAGATTACATGTAAAATTTCTCTTTTAAAAATAGATCTCCCCAGTGTAAGAAAATGCACGAGACACTGAACTGCACTGAGGCTCCTATGCTGTAAGTTGTAGTGTGCTGTAAGAAAGAACATGTCCTCATTAAATAGATCTATATGCTAGGATGAATAAAAATGAGGGAAGCAAACACTTTATGTAATAATCATAAGTGTAGGTTTGCCAGCCTAAATATAGTGATTGTGTATCATTCTGAGACTACAGAGTAGCCCATGTTGGCTTTTAAAAACTTGATCACCAAACAAATTCTTAAAGAAAATCCCTCCAGGCCATAATTTGATGATTTGGGTTATATAATTTATAAAAATTACGGCTGCAGCTCTTGAGTGTTGAAGGATGTGGTCACTATTATGCACACACTAAAGAGACAGCGATGGACAGAAAAGTTTAGGTCTAAGTAACAGGCAGAAAACTTACTGGTAACCATCCAAAATTCTTTCCACTTTGTGCCCACTGTGCAGCTGGCTTCTAGCAATGCAAAACACAATTGAAGAATGGAGTGTGGATTATGGAGCCGAGGACTGGATAGTTAAAGATGCCACGCTACAGGCAGGGCAGCATTTCATTATTTGCCTCGCTGCCAGCCAGATGAGATCAGGGCTCGAGAATGCCGCAGAATATGGAAATTAAGATTGTCCGATGGTCAGGCAGCTCCGCAAATGAGGGGCTTAATTTGGGAGCAGGAATGCAGCAGCGATTCGGTGGTAACCGCAGACGGCGCTCTGGAGAGGACCAGGGCTTTCATGGCGCATGTTGATGTCGGCGAAAAACAGTTTAGGAAACTCGGCGGAACAAATTTGTTGGCCCTCACTGTGGTATGAGAACGGGGTCTTCACAGATTGCAGTTTTTCTCTCGTGTACTAGTAAAGTGTCCTTTGCAAGTACCTTGCTGAACACCACCAAGTTTTAATCTGTTTGGCCCTCAGTGATGTGCGGTCGTGATTCAGGCCAACAGCTTGCCAGGTTTGTTCTTTGTCTATTTAAAAGAAAACAGCGATTACTGGATTGGTCTTCTGGGAGGTCTGGCATGGACGGCTTTGCATGCATTTCATGGTTGGATCCATGTTTGGGACATTGCCACTGTCAATTGTGCAGAGGCTTACAATGGGATGTTATGTTGAATTAAATGGGTAAAGTGGTGAAATGAACAGATCTGAGGGTGCTACTTGATTTTTGTCCACTGAAAAACAGCCAAAAGGTTAAAGATTCATAATATGCTGCACCATATATTCAGAAGGAATATTGCTGAACACATTTTTGTGACATATTGGAAGCTTTGGAAGTTTCTGAATAACTTTTTTGCATGTTTTTTGATATTTTAGACACTATACATAAATAAATTGTGGGATTTCCCAAATGTGTTACAGCAGAGGCTGTGCAAAAAAAAAGACATAAAAAAGTGAACAGTGCACTTTTTCACTTGAGATTCCATTTCTGTCTCTTTTTGAAGACCGATGACAGAAAAATGTTAGTTTGAGCTCCCAGGTCAGTACAACCTTCAAATGAGCTGGTCAAATGATCTCAAACTTGTACTCCTGCTCAGTCCTGATGAGATGTTTGTTTTTACACCAAAAAGAGCAGTTTGGCTCACAAAAATTATACATGCTTACTAACTAGAGCATTATATTGAATGCCATATTAAAGTCTAACTTTACTGCAGTAAAAGTAATAAATTGTGCCATATCAAAATCATTTTTTGATTTAATGGAAAGTAGTTAAAAGTATTTAATTTCACCCCTCTAATGAGGAAAATGACTCAAACCTGAAAGGAAAGTTAAAGGAGAATTCCTAGAGCGCCTCAACAAAAGCCCACATAAACTTTTATCATCAATCATCCAGTGACAGTCACCTTTATGTGTGAAATTACCCCGGTGTTTTGAATCAGTCGTGCAGCAGCACACATGTACTGAACAGTGAACCCGTTGGCCCGCTACGTGTGGAACATTGTGTTGTAATTGTGCCACCCAGCTGTCAATTTTAATCCTTCTACGAATTGATATGATGAAGGACGACAGATGTTTGTATTTGTGTGTGTGTGTGTGTGTGTGTGTGTGTGTGTGTGTGTGTGTGTGTGTGTGCGTATGCAGTATTGTGGTTACTGTACGACTGAAACTCTGAATGGAAATCCACTGCTTAGTTATGGCTCTCCTGAACACACCACCACACCATCCTTCTTTTGTAGCTGCTTTTGTCAGGGCGGGCGCTCTTGTGTTTACACACTTGCCATCACACACAGCTTCATTACTGATTGAACTTGGTGGTCACGGTTACTTAACGCCACTGAGAGAGCCGCAGTTCGGCCAATGAATTGATCAGACTAATGAAAAGCTGTGATGGAGAGCTGTAGCACAGCTGCAGCAGACTCCACTCTGTCCATGTCTGATGGTTGGACTGCTGCCAGTGTTGTGTTAATGTGATAGTATGCAGCGTTCACTCTCACTATGCAGCGGGCATGGTTCTCAGTGATGCTTTAAGTTAGTTACAGTGTGCATATGTGCTGGATATTAGACTGAATACAGGTGTTTTACACTTATTTACACCAAACATACAGTAGTGTTTGACAGATAGATATCAACAAGTATAATGTTAACTGCGTCGCCATCTTAGTTAAGTGTGAAAGCATACTGACATTTTCCAAATAGAGTGTGCCAGTAAACCCGGAACTCCGTTAGCATTTTTAGCACTTCCGGTTCTCTCGTCTAAAAGTCAATACGTTTTTTGAATGGGATTTTGGTAAAATGCCTCAAATGAGGTCTGTGGTTAACAAAAGCTTAAGAGATTCAGGTTTTGTTCTACGACATAAAACACATCAGTAAATACCCTACATGTAAATTTTGAAGCTTTTACATGTCGTCAAAGAGGCGGTTGCTAACAAGTTGCTCAATACGACTACAAACCCTGTCGGGGACATTAAACGTCATCACCCCCGAACAGGCGAGAGTGCTGGCAGTCCACCATTACAGCTTCTTATTTAGCTGAAACAGTCCGATTTCCCCATTATACAATGTTTTTAAAATAAAGCGGCCGAAATCAGTTGAAAGCTTAGTGGCGGTGACGTCAAGAGTCATGCGACCATGGAGTAGTCATGTAGTCCGTTAAAGCCTAACGTTAGCTTTTTACTTCTGGCGATCGAATTTAAGCTTCAAATGCGGTATGAAAGGTGTTCATATGTGAAGATTATCTCACTGAACAAAACCTGTAAGTGTCATAGACTTGTGTTAGCCACAGAGCTTATTTTCTGACATAATCCAAAACGCAATGCAAAAATCACATTCACTTTCTCTTCCAGGAACCAGCGCGATGCTAAATTTCTGCTAATTTTCCGTGCTTTTCCAGCAACTTTTGTGCCACCAAACTTGAGTTTTTTAAGCCATAACGTGGTATTTTCCTATTAACTATAACCAAATGCTTTTTGTGCCTAAACCTAACCACCCAAGTTTTTAATATACCTACTACAATTTAATGTAATAGCCATCATATCCGTGGTTTGCAGAAACATACAATGCTTACATTTTTCTGGCGATTTGGTTGCCCAATCCATCTTGTAAATGTTAAGGTATTTCACTGGACACGTGAAAAGTTTGACTTGTTCGTGGCCCAAGATAAAAAGTCACGCTATCACCAAATTCATGGGGATTCATCCCTTGTGGAGCTTTAATATTTTGACCAAATTTCGCGGCGATCCATCTTACTGTTGGTGAGATATTTCACTTTAGAGCCACACCACTAGCATGGCTTGTTATTGGTGTTACTAAGTTACTTAAAGGGGCTTGGTTATATTTCATTTCAGTATCTGTGACTTGTAGGCTTTCCCTGAAATAATGGATAGGACCCAAAAGCTCTGTTACAATTGCATTCATCACACATGATGTAATAATAAATGTGTGTAATTTTAACTTGTTGCACCAGTGCAGGGAATTGGCCACAGACAGAAAAGCTTTATTTAAAACGATCCTGCTGTATTTATTTTGCTCAAATTTCCACAGATAAAGTTGCTGTATTTCTCTTCATCTCTAAAACTTGTATACCAGCCCAGATGGTTTCTTGAGACAACCTATCCCTGCCCCCCTCATTGTAATTGATAACATTTGGAAGCTCCTCTTTGTGGGAAACAAAATGATGGATTTGGGCAATCTGCTTTTGAGCCTAAGGTCAGTAAGACAGAGGAGGAAAAGATGGATGATTTTGGGAAACTGACTCTGTCTCACCCTGTGAAAACGTGATTTGGTCATGATTGTCCACCCTCGCTTGCTTGAGTTTCACACTCTTACATAACCTTCCCGCCTGTGTTACAAGCTGGAATCAGCTATAACAAAGGGCCAAGGCCATCCATCATGAGCAGAGGCAGTAGTCAGGCAAACAAGTGGCTTTTTTGTCTTTAAGTGGGTGTGATGGAAGATGCAAACTGGGTGGATGTCTTAAAGCAGAGCTATTATGTCAATGCTGTGTCCAGCTGAGGCCTCTCAGCTGCTCCTTTTTCTTTCGCTCATTGGACGGGGAGCTTGGTCCAACAATGCTGGACCACAGGGAAATAACTAAAAGAATTTGATGATTCAAGACCAAAATCCATGTCAGTGTTTTTCATTTTTTTATGTAATCTCCATGAGCTACTGTATGTTCTCCATCTACATCAATGTGTCGACTTAAAAAATGTTTTTGGCTCTCTGCTTTTAAGCACTGAACATTGTGAACATGAATCCTCTTGGCCACAGCACATCACTCAACAGCTTTTGGTTCAACATTCAAGTCCTGCATGACATTCCTCCTGTGTATGGCACAGAAACTTGCTGCTAGAAGAACTGGCATGTTTGTGATGTGTCTGGATCTGCTCTCTCCTCCCCTGCTCCGTCACTCTGCCCTTAATAGCATCAAGATGGGAACCCATGTGGGCCTGTCAATATTTTCTTGCTGGCACTGTATACAGTATACTACATGACCCAATGGGCCAGGTGTGTCAGTCCCTTCTCAGAATCCTCTTATTGTGTTTTGCTGTATCTTTCAGGGGGCCTGCTACAACCTTGTTTCGACACAAGGAACACATCAAGTAGTTATTTCTCAGCCCTATAGCTGCCAGTCATTCAGTAGTATTCTAAAAATGAATAAAATTGGGTTTTGGCCATGTACCTCAGGGGCTGGGGATCTGATCCCTGACCATCCCGACTCACAGCACAGTTTCTGTTGTTGCCATCTTTGGAGCTGCTGTCCTCCCGGCTCAAAGTCAGTTTCACATCTGCCTGGTTAGCACAAGCTAACATAGCAGCAGAGGCTAAACAGTACCGGCAAACATACACAGACACAGAAACCACTCAACTCTGTCATTACACTTATTAATACGTGTTTATTCAAATATTTCTATTGATTTTACATTCGAACAATCAACCACAACAGTACTCAACAGTGTGGAACATAAAAGCAGATACTTATGCACTTATTAAGGGATATCCACACACAAAAGGAGTTGGAGGTGGATACATTGTACTAGCAAACGGGAATTCAGTCTAAAAATAGGGGGGAAAAAACAGTTGCCAGACCTTATAGTACGCTGGGTGGGACCTTGGGCAGTTAATGAAAGATGTTTGAGTTTGAGATGAGACGTTACCTCTTCTACCCAACGTCTGTGAGACAGTAGCCTGACGGTCCTCTAGCTAAAGAGTGTCAGATGTCTTGCAAATAGGGTGGAAAATGCTGTAGCCTCTGCCTGATAAGTTGTTACGGATCTCACCCGTGAATAACTGTAAGGTAGCGTTAGCTGTTTAATCACTTTAAGGGTACTGGTATTGGTGCTGGTATCAGAACATTGTCTTATGATGCCGAAATTGCTGGTATGCTAGCAAACAGTTGCACATTCATACACCCAGAAATATGTAGCAACATTAGCGATCATTTGGAGTTGTGTTTCTGGTGACCAGACGAATGTAATGCTAATATTCACTCTCCTTTTAACTCTGTTTTGGTCTCAACCAAATCCTGGTTCTTTACTCGCTACACATTTCCCTATGTTCAGCTAGCTAGTTTAGCTGGTTGCTAAACCAGTTTAGCTGGTTGTTATGTTTATTTGTCCCTAGACAGTTAGGATACAGTGGGTTATCAGAGCTTTCTCGGTCAAAACAGTTTCCTCATGCTGCTGGAAAAGGTTGAGGAATCATAATAGGGCCCTAAATCCAAAACGGTGAACAGAAAGATGCTCAGGTGTGTTGTAGAGCTGAGCGAAGCTGCTGACTTGAGTGATAATTCTCTGTGTTTTCTTCACTATTGGTGACATCTTGTGCATTACACATATTCATTTGATCAGTTATTAATATAAATATATCGATGAGTGCAGCTTTAAAAAATGATCAGAAATTATATAATAAAAAAATGATACTTGACGTCCAAGTATCGCTACGATATTGCCAAGCAAAATATCACGATACTATGCTGTATTGATTTTAACAAGTAATACACTGTAGACACTGTACACTGTAATACACTTTAAATTGGTTAATTATTTTTCTTGTCTGGCTTTAAGTGCCGTAATTATTACTTATGTCATTATTTCATGGTTGTGTACCCATATTTATGTGATTGATTTTTATGAATATTGGTTTGTTTTGTACTAACTTCACACAGGAACTGTTTTTGTAGGAACTATGATGACATTTTATGTGGCGGGTACACATGTAGTAGCAATTATTCTCCAAGAAGACACATGAAGTGTCAGAAATTTATGCTCCGCCTGAAGGTTTAAAAGTGATTTTGCTGCGCCCGTTTTGAAGTTTAATTTTTGTGCAGAGTGGACTCATTCCCTCTCGGGTGTGTGCAGCCAGTGAGTTCAATGGGGAATTTGATGACGGTGATATTGAGACGAATAAATCCATCAGTAAGGAAGAACAATGGGGCTGTCTATTTCCTGGAGGGAGGCAGGCTACTGACAGGCTACTTCCCTCTGTCTAGTTCATATACCAGTCAGATTAAAGTTATTGCCCTTATTCCTTCAGACAGCTTGAGTATTTTTTACATGGAGAGAAATGTTGCAGCTTCCTGAGGAGGCCTCTAACCACTACATCAGAATAACATTTTCTGCACAGCAGCTCACAAGGGACTAAACAGGATCTTTGTAGTCCGCTTATTTTCTGTATCAAATCAACACCTTTGCTGTGGCGCACCAACTCCACATAATGATCCCATTAGCTTTCCAATCAAACATTTCAGTGATATAACTATCACAGAGGGAGAGTTGTGTCAGCACAGTGTCTGTGGTATACAGTATGTATTGCATTTAGAAAAAAGTGGTTTGTGGTGTTGCAGTATTTTCCGGTACTGGCATTGTCACAGCGCTCCGTGCTGTTCTCTAAGCTGTCAAAAATCTTTTGAGGGCCTCATTAAAAACCTCCACATTAAATATAATAGCAGTTGTTACCTGAGCGGGGAAACCGCACCGTGTCTGGTGCAGAGATTAATGTTAGCGGTGGAGCTATTTTTGCATTGAGATGTCTCCCTGCTGGCTAATGGGATACAAAAGGCTTCGGCACTGGGTTTCATAGCTCCATCTGTTTGTACTGTAAGCCCGGAGAAGTCAGCACTGGAGTGTCACACCACATAATTAGCTCCATGAAGAACCCTCGTGGCCCCACACATGGTCAGCAGGTGGACTAACCTGTCTACTTAGCAGGAAATATGCTACTTGCTAATGCTGCACACTTGGACCGGTCAAGCGCTCAAGTTGCAGTCAGCTTGTGGTCAGCCCGGGAGTGAAGAATTGTGATTTATTGTAAGGGCACAGCCGGTGTGAGCATTACAGTATTTGGTCTCTGTTTGTATTGCAGGCTGATATTCTGTGGTCAGAGAGGGATTTTCGCAAAAGCCAGCGGATAGTTAAAGAAAAATGGCTGGTGACAACTATGCTATAAAATGATCGATGATGACCTCTTTAGATGAGTTATCCTGTTGCCTTGTACAGAGAAACCACGGGACATGGTTAGTGGACTCAGACCCTGAATATCGCTCACATTATAACAGGGGCTGTTTCTGTAACCATCTATTTTGTTCCTTCGTATTAACTAAAGAGACATATACTTATCGCACAGACATGAAACTGGTATCCTATCATCTTTGCAAGAATAATAACTATTCCTTTGATGTTAAAGGATTTGTTCCTTGTGCTTTTTATGCTATCATCATCATCATCATCATCATCATCACAAATGAATGTCAGTGAAAAGGATCCCATTAATAATCACACCATTCATGAGTAGTCAAAATATATTTATTAAATATGGAGTAGTAAAAACTATTATACATATTTACAAAGCCTTAAAAAGTCCACTTAGTGTTGTAAATGTAAGGCTTTACATTTCAAATTCACATCATTGCAGTCTCTAGCAGGCAGTAACAGTCAAGTCTGGGAGGTGTGTGTGTCTTGCTGACTGCTTCCTGTCAGATGATGAACACAACACCTGCAAGAGGAAAATATTAACAGTTAGAACGATTGCATCTAATCATTTAGTGTGATTCCTCTGATGTTGATATATGTTGCAATATGCAGGCTAAAGTCCAGCTGCTTGTGATACTTGTTGTGTAAACCATGTGTAAAGGTTTACAACATGCGTCACCGAGGCACCCTTGCTTACGTCCAAGGCATGACATGCTTGCGTCTTGAGGAGCCTTTTATTAAGCTTACATTGATAATGGTGGCCATGTGAGAATTTTATTGTTCTGCGTTGACGGAATAGTAATGGACTCTTGCAACACCCCCTTCATCATCAACACCTGCTATACTTTTCAGTCACTTTTCAGAGTCTGCAGAATAGCAATTTTCTGAAAGCATTTTTTATGTTTTGTTTCTTTTGCACTGCACAGCATTATATAAAAGACACATAATTTTTCAAACATATTAATATAATATAATTAAATAATATACAAAGTATTTATGGGTACATACTGCATCAAACACACATTTACGTGTGCAATTAAGAAGTTTAATTACAAAATTTTAAATGTAGGCAGCAATTAAACATTTTTATCTGGATTATTTTTAAGTTTCACTGTAAAAGATCACATTTAGTGAGGTACCTGAAAATATTCAAATTTTGAAGCATTTTCTGCCACAAAAACAAGAAACAGTGAATGGTGGCTCTCACCTGTTTCTCCTCATTTGCTAACTTGAAGGCAAATATGTTCTCCAAGTGTTCTAAGTAGCCTTCAAGTTCCTGGCAGGTGTCAAGAGCGTCTTTGTGACCCATCCATTGAGGCTTTCTGTCCATTATCATCCTCCTGATGCACAGCCTGCTCCTCACAAAGGCCATATCCGGAGGGTACCAGTCTTTGGAGCTCCTTTTCATCACACTTTGATATTTCTTGGTTTCTTCTCTATGTCTGCGCTGAACAGATGGAAAGCTGCAGAGTTCAGGTGAAATGGTCAATCCCACTGCCATGGTTTTTAACAAGCAGTAGTAAACCCCTCACATCTGAATGTGCTCTTGCTTCTGTCTGTTGTTCAAGCAGAACTGCGCAGCCTGTCATCCGGTGTCTGGAGTGGAGTGAAGAAACTGCGTTGTTCCGAGCCAAGTCTTAAGCGGCCAAAGTCTTGTGTTTATTGAGGATGTTGACGCCATCAGTGCTCTTATCCTCTCTATCTCAAGTTTATAAGACGTCGGGCCAATAGAATTGTTTTTTATCACACTACCTTTCTGACGTCTGTGTGATCCTCTTCTGTCATCAGTGATAACCATATACGGGTGTGGTGCGCCCAACACATCAATATATGGTCATTCAACTGTTGTCCTCATAACAATGTTGTAAAAAATGTGTTTTGTCTTCTACTGCCTTGTATAATCCATGTAAAGCAGTGTTAGGTAAATGAGTGACCTTTTTTGGAATTATATACAGATTAGCGGTAGTTTGCAGACATGCAGCAGTTTGGAGAAGCAGACTGCTCAATGTTTACTGGTAAATGGAGGGAAAACAAAAAATACAGATAGTCATGGTAAATGAATTGTACTGTCAAAGAGGTAGGCCTCACCATTTTGAGTTCTTGGCCTCACTGTGGAGCCAACAATGGAGGCATTGTGTTTTTGGGTTTTCTGTCTGTCCCTCCCTTTTGAACATGATATCTCATGAACATCTTAAGGGAATCTCTTCATATTTGGCAAAAACATTCACTTGGACTCAGCAATGAACTGGTTAGACTTTGGTGGTCATAAGTCAAAGGAAAAGTCGATGTGACCTTTTCTGTCTCGATAATACCTTGAAGGAATTCCTTCAAATTTGGCGCAAACGTTCACTTGGACTCAGTAATGAACTGATTGGATTTCGGTGGTCAAAGGTCAAGGGTAGTGTGATGCTGCATCTGTCTCAGTTTCATGAACATGAACAAGAATTTCTTTAAATTTGACACAAACGTGCATTTGAACTCAAGAATACACTGATTAGAATTTTGTGGTTGAAGGTCGTCAGTCAAGGTCAGTGTGACCTCGCAGAATATTTTTTTGGCCATTGAGAATTTTATTGTTCTGCTTTGACACAATAGTAATGGACTCTTGCAACACCCCTTGCATCACCAACACCTGCTTTACTTTTCAGTCACTTTTCAGAGTCTGCAAAATGAAAATTTTCTGAAAGCATTTTCTTATGTGTTTTGTTTTTTTTGCATTGCACAACATTCCATAGTATTAATGGGTACATACTGCATGAAACACACATTAAAGCACCGGGAGGGTGCAATTAAAAAGTTGAATTACAAAACTTGGATGTAGGCAGCAATTAAAAACATCTTTTATCTGGATTATTATAAAGTTTCACTGCAAAAGATTACATTTAGTGAAATAAATGAAAGTGTTTGAATTTTGAAGCATTTTCTGTTACATTACTGTAAAACAAGAAACAGTGAATGGTGGATCTCACCTCTTTCTCCTCATTTGCTAACTTGAAGGCAAATATGTCCTCCAAGTGCTGTAAGTAGCCTTCAAGTTTCTGGCAGATGTCAAGAGTGTATTTGTGACCAGGCACACTGGAAAACTGTCTACATGTGGCAAAGTACCTGCTCTGGATGAAGGGAAGACTAAGGCATGTATGAATAGAAAGAGGACGGACCCACCGGTCTGTGTGGGTTCAGTATTAATTTCTCCTTTGTCTTTGTTGTTCAGCGATGTGGCAGTTGGTCTTTGTTGTATTTGTCCTGCCCCCCCCTCTGCTCTGACAGCTGGGTAAAAAGTGAGCACTTTACCCAAAGTTCGCTCAGCAGCTGGTCTCACTGGCATTTCAGCATAGTGTAAATACATGGTGCTCCCATGAAAGAAAGAAAAAACAGCCCTAATAACTAGAAATGAAAATCCCATTTCATCCCATAAAAGATTTTTGTCAGAGCTCCCTTTCTCCCATCACTTCAAACTGCCTTCCTCTTCCATTGAGTTTGCACTTTCAACTGATCCGTCCCTGCATTATGTTCTGCACCAATATCCTGTTTTAACAGGAAATACATCAAATTAAACAGGTAACGTGCTGTTTCATGAGGACTTTCAAAGGTCGTGTCAAAGAAGTCTCATGCATCATTACGATGATGCCATGCATCGTAATGAGGCATTTAAACACGGGAGTAACAGAGCGTGAACGCAAAGGGATGTGATGACAGCGCCAGGAATATTCTCCATCTATCAAAGATAGATTCCCCCCCTCGAGGCTTCATTCCTGGTGCTGCTCAAGATGAGAAGTGTTCGGAGTTGAAGAGGACAGCGATGGAGACAAGTTGAGCTCCCTGCCACTCTTCTCCTCATGCTCGCCAGACAGACTGCACTTGGGAGACGGATATCAGTAAATCAAGTTGAGAGAAATCTGGCAGAGAATCTGGGGAGAGAGTACATCTTCAAAGGCGGGCAGAGAAAGAACATTGAGATAACTAAATAATCCATCAGGAATCAGAGAATGTGATGAAAGTGGTGTTTCACTTTTATTTAGTTTCCCAGAGAGCTTAGTCATGAGCTGTTGCATCGCAGGTATCCTGTGTGAGCGCCTGAAGTGAAAATTGCAACCATCAGTGTTTTCTTCCTCTTTTACACAGAGGGGTGTCTTGTTGCCACAGGCGAGCCAAGACCCTGTCATGGCCTTTATGACTCCTACCTTTATCAGTCCCGAAATCCTAAAGTGGCCGTGGGCTTTGCTTTGTAATGAGTAAACATTCAACTAAGTGCCCCATAATCCCATGATTCCTTTATGGCGAGCAGAAAAATTCTCCAGCGGATCGATGTGTGGGGGCCAGGGACAGATATGGCAAAAGTCCTAGGATGAGAAAAAGGGTGCCCTTTTTCCTAGCTTATGAAAAGAGGAGTGGAGAAGGAGAGGAAAAGAAGGCCACAATGTTTCCTCCTCCAAAATGTGTTAAGTAAAAGCTCACATAAATCCCCTTGAAAGTGGATTAGCAAAAATATCTTTTCCTCTTAGGTTTCATTCAGACAGGAGCCAGTCTCTAAAACGGGGTGTCCTTATCTAAACATTGGACGGAATTTTATTAATCAAAGGCAGCAGTGCGCGAAACATAAGTCTAGGTTTTGGCCTAGTGCAGCACAGTAAGAGACACTCGCTTTTCACAGTTTCCACCCAAACAGTGGAAGCTGGCACCACGTTATAGGAAAGCTCAATTATAATATCAGGTTGGTGTTATTACTGTTGATTATGTGCTTTTGAAGACCCGTCTTGCCCCTGAGTTCACTTCCTCTCCTCTTCCCTGGCTGAGACGCGCTCTTTGAAATCGAACTCGCCTCGGAGGTTAATGAATCACCGGCCTGGTTCCCTGTTTTACTTTCACCCTTACCCTTTGTCACATTGACATGCACATACACACTCGCACACATTGGATTTGAGCCTCGCTTGTGTAGTCCTTTAGATTGGGATGCCCGTTGGAATTGGTTCTATCAATCACAGGCGGCCGAGCATACCAGAAGTGTGTGTTTTCTTAACCCCTGTCATGTTCATTTCAAATAAACTCAAACATTGCTTGAGTAAGTGCATGCTTGTACAGATCTAACACACTCATTAGATCAGAGAGAAAAAAGACTCCGTAAATCTTCCACCATCAACCGATAGTTCACAGGACTTCGAATTATAGCCACGTTACCTAAAAATATGTTTGTCATGCAACTTTATAGGAAACATAATACCATTTAGATTAACTATTTTCTAAACAATAAGTATTTCTTTCCCACAAGTTCTGCGCCTGGCAGCCAAAGCTTGATTAATGGCTTTGTGATTATGTTTAGACAACTTAAGCACCTGTTTAAACCTGCATCCTTTGATTTTTTTTTTTTGGCCTCTTGGGGGCAGCACACCAAGCTGCAAACACATTGACATATTATCATCTTATAAAGTTGTACTAGCTATCATGTTAGCAAACAGTTTCCTATATAAACATCCAGGAGACACATAGCAACGTTAACATTCATTTGAAGTTGTTTTTCCGGCTACCTGGTAGACATAAGTGAAATATTAACTCTGTTTTTTTTTTTTTTATCGCAAACTCCGAAGGGAAATATGTGGCTCTTTAGTAGCTAAATGCTCCAGTGAGTTTTCGAAGCAGTCACTAAATTTGTAATTCAGCACTGATGAGTTAGCATACAGAGGATTTATCAGAAACCTTTTACTGAAAACAGCTGCCTGTTTCAGCTGGAAACAGCATTTATGACAGCGTTAAAGTAACATTAAAGTTACATTCAACACTGTTTGAAAGCAAATACCTAAAAAAGCTTTGGGTAATAATTCTCTCTCTCGCAGAGTCACTCTGTAGCAGCTCTGTCAGGCTCTATTGGTGAGCATGTGAGCATGCTAACATCAGCAATATTCAGTGTTTACCATGCTCAGCACCTTAGTTTAGCATGTTAGCATGCTCACATTTACTAATTAGCGCTAACACAGTCATGTCAAACAAAAAACCTCTGACAGTGTGGTGCAATGAGCTGTCAAGTCAGGGCATCACCAAGTGTTAGTCCCAGAGATTGAAAAATACAGCCAATGCAAAAGTGCCAAAAACTGCAGTTCATCATATGGCCACTTGAGGCTGGATCCCAAACAGAGTTAAAATGCCCAACTTTACAGTAGAAATAAACATATTTACAGCCGGTACAAAATATGGTACTGGCCTCAGTAGCAATTCCAACATTCAACTGTAAGGAGGATAAATTTGTTTATAACTCCCCCGTTTAAGTTTTAAGAAGACATAAAGTTATGCGTAATTAAGGGTGGGAGCGTTTGAGTGACAAGCCAGCTGCAAGATGCAAATATGGTCACGTCTGGCTCCACAAACCAAGGCTGCGTCCGAAAGGCCAAGTAGTATGGATTGTAGTAGACCAAATTGTACATTGTAGTATGATCGCAGAGCATACTGCAGGGCTACTACTTACCCAAAATGCACCGCGGGCTTCCTCTTCGTCGTCTTCTTCATCGTAAACGTTGCATGGCATGTTACCGCCCTCATCAGTCTCCTATTTAAATGCAACGTGCTCGCTGCCCGGCAAGATTCAAAACATCATGGCAGAGCAACGGCAGTCGGCGGCTGGAGCAGCGCATCAATACAGATTTAACTACGCGCACACTTTGTTACATTGTATATACATATATATATATACATATATATTTATATACAGTACAGGCCAAAAGTTTGGACACACCTTCTCATTCGTAGATTCTCACTGAAGGCATCAAAACTATGAATGAACACATGTGGAGTTATGTACTTAACAAAAAAAGGTGAAATAACTGAAAACATGTTTTATATTCTAGTTTCTTCAAAATAGCCACCCTTTGCACTGATTACTGCTTTGCACACTCTTGGCATTCTCTCGATGAGCTTCAAGAGGTAGTCACCTGAAATGGTTTTCCAACAGTCTTGAAGGAGTTCCCAGAGGTGTTTAGCACTTGTTGGCCCCTTTGCCTTCACTCTGTGGTCCAGCTCACCCCAAACCATCTCGATTGGGTTCAGGTCCGGTGACTGTGGAGGCCAGGTCATCTGCCGCAGCACTCCATCACTCTCCTTCTTGGTCAAATAGCTCTTACACAGCCTGGAGGTGTGTTTGGGGTCATTGTCCTGTTGAAAAATAAATGATCGTCCAACTAAACGCAAACCGGATGGGATGGCATGTCGCTGCAGGATGCTGTGGTAGCCATGCTGGTTCAGTGTGCCTTCAATTTTGAATAAATCCCCAACAGTGTCACCAGCAAAACACCCCCACACCATCACACCTCCTCCTCCATGCTTCACAGTGGGAACCAGGCATGTGGAATCCATCCGTTCACCTTTTCTGCGTCTCACAAAGACACGGCGGTTGGAACCAAAGATCTCAAATTTGGACTCCTCAGACCAAAGCACAGATTTCCACTGGTCTAATGTCCATTCCTTGTGTTTCTTGGCCCAAACAAATCTCTTCTGCTTGTTGCCTCTCCTTAGCAGTGGTTTCCTAGCAGCTATTTGACCATGAAGGCCTGATTGGCGCAGTCTCCTCTTAACAGTTGTTCTAGAGATGGGTCTGCTGCTAGAACTCTGTGTGGCATTCATCTGGTCTCTGATCTGAGTTGCTGTTAACTTGCGATTTCTGAGGCTGGTGACTCGGATGAACTTATCCTCAGAAGCAGAGGTGACTCTTGGTCTTCCTTTCCTGGGTCGGTCCTCATGTGTGCCAGTTTCGTTGTAGCGCTTGATGGTTTTTGCGACTCCACTTGGGGACACATTTAAAGTTTTTGCAATTTTCCGGACTGACTGACCTTCATTTCTTAAAGTAATGATGGCCACTCGTTTTTCTTTAGTTAGCTGATTGGTTCTTGCCATAATATGAATTTTAACAGTTGTCCAATAGGGCTGTCGGCTGTGTATTAACCTGACTTCTGCACAACACCACTGATGGTCCCAACCCCATTGATAAAGCAAGAAATTCCACTAATTAACCCTGATAAGGCACACCTGTGAAGTGGAAACCATTTCAGGTGACTACCTCTTGAAGCTCATGGAGAGAATGCCAAGAGTGTGCAAAGCAGTAATCAGAGCAAAGGGTGGCTATTTTGAAGAAACTAGAATATAAAACATGTTTTCAGTTATTTCACCTTTTTTGTTAAGTACATAACTCCACATGTGTTCATTCATAGTTTTGATGCCTTCAGTGAGAATCTACAATGTAAATAGTCATGAAAATAAAGAAAACGCATTGAATGAGAAGGTGTGTCCAAACTTTTGGCCTGTACTGTATATATATATATATATATATATATATATATATATATATATATATATATATATATATATATAGTTTTCATTGGTCAAAAATGTATTTCTGCTAATATGATTATGAACAAAGTGGTCTGTTTTATACCGGTATTAAGTTAGTTTGATATTGGACATTCACATTCGTTTGAATGTAAAGAAAAGTAAAAATCTATTATATGCTAAAACCATTTGAGTGAATGATGTCAAACCAACTGTTTAACATAGAGGCTAATATTCGTCACATGCCACAACACTTCTTTTTTAAATATATCTTATGTAGCCTATAAGTTTTGAGGACTTTTTAAATGTAAAAAAAACTCATATAAAGCTATTATTCTCCATATAAAGCTATTATTGACCATGTGACCTCTGGATGCCAAACCAACTGTGCAATATTAGAGGAATATTAGACTATGTTAAACTTAAAGGCCTCAATTTTCACTAAATTGATTCATCAACTTTCAATACTTTTTAAATCTCTGCAGACACCCTGGATGTAATATCTTGCAAACCTTTCACAACTCACCAGCACATGTGCAGTAGATACAGATATCACTTAGCACGGCATCATTTCTAGTAATATATGCTATAATGACTGTAGCACTGTACAGCCCTGCTGTAATATTTAGCGACATTTATGAGGCCAACAATCAGACATCAGAAAAAACACTATTGTCACATCACAAGTGTACAGCTGTAAAACCTCATGTTACATGTTACATGAGTGAGAGGGGACAGGGGACAGACCCAAAGAACAGTCAGGTGGGTAAAGAGTGGCCAGCTTCATTTTTGGGCAATTTCAATAGTCACAGGTGCGTTCAGATTTTGGTGCAGTACCTCTGCTCTGCCAGCGGATGGAGTGTTTTCCCACCAATCTTTTAGTATGTCCGAATGCACCCAACTTGTTTAGTAGGTAGGAGTAGCATCTAGTGGCAGTACGTAGTAGTAGTATGCAGTATGCCAATGGGCCTTTCGGACGCAGCCCAAGATGGCGATGGACGAAACTCAAGGCTTCCAAATGGCAGTCCACAAACCAATGGGTGACTTTGTGGTAGCTATGTCCATTATTCCATGCAGTCTATGGGGATCACCAGTCATTAGGATTCAGCCTCTGGGGCTGTTGAGTGTCTTTACAAAATGTGATGCCAATTCAATCAGTCTGGACCATTGGGGTGGAGAGATCTAGAACCATGCTGCTAGCTTTGTGTATTTAATCTCAGAACCCATTTGTTATCTTTATGATGACGACAAGCCACTGGGGGTAATGGCCAATATTTTGGGAGATCTAATGCAGTAAGCCTATATCCGGGCAAAGACTTAATCTTCGGTGCGCTTGTTATTTTCGGCTAATTTCTAAAAACATATATCTGTATAGGAATGTGGATCAAATGGTGAAAAAGCTAATAGAAAGCTAAATCTTCATCAGACAATAGGCTCAGAGATTGCATTTCAGTGTGTTCTGCCTCTTCACATGGACTGTTAACCTGCTGCTGATTGATCAATACTAATCAGACTACAAATGGAAACCAGAATGCTTCCAATACAACAATCTTGTCCTGTCCTCTGACAGATGCAGATATTTGCTTTAGAGAATATTCAGCATTTAACCAAAACCCATGATATTTCCCTCCACTTCCTCCCTACAGTTTCTCTGCTGCACAGGAATGTCACACTTCCTGTATTGGGGAAAAAATGTTTCCAGTGAATCCAAGTCGGGCATCTTAAGAACATATTTGGCAAAACAAATTTGTAATATAAAATGTGTTTTTGTCAGTATGTCATCGACCCCCTTTGTTTACAAGATACCATAACCCAGCACTTGGACCCTTTTTGGAAATAGCCAGTCCTCTGCCAGATCGTAATGGTTTTGTCCAGTGGGGGTGTGCAGGATGCTTGACATTGGCACCGGACAGCCAGCTTGTTTGCTTAGGGAAACGAGTTTGATAGATCCCCCTTTTAAGACTCCAGTCAGTGAGAGTTTAGTTGTCATGCACCATTAGCCTGCAGCTCAGTCTGGTCCGAGCGTATTGGAAGATGGATGCAAACTTCAAAATGACAAGGAAATGGTTGTCAGATTTGTCTGGTGTTAAGACACTGAAAGTGTGAGAAAATAATTTCTGTGGACGGCGGGGGGAAAATCTCTTGAGAAAGACACAATCGGCATGTTCATCTCAGCCGGGCCTCCATTTAGCCTTGAGCAAGGACATCTGGTCACTTAAGTGGTTTTCAGTACATCCTATCCGACACACACACACACATACACACACAGATCAGCAAAGCTTCTCTTAATGTCCGTATGCTTGACTTATGTTTGCTTTACCCCTGGCTTGTAGTTGTGTAACATTTGAATTTTCAGCCTCGATGGCAGAGAGGACACGCTTCAGTGCAACATAAGTCATGTCAGTGGAGATCTCATGTTATATTCAGGCACCTAATAGTAGGCTGTATTTGGATAATGCTTTTTCATATCAGTTATTTGGTTTCCCATGCTAAATGCATTAAAATCTCTGGGGTATATAGTTTCCAGCAATGTATTTAACTAGTTTCTCACAGGTATAAAATTAGTCTTCAGTCTCATTCATCTCATTCACTTTGCAGGTGGTGAATTATAAATAGTGCAACATAAAATATGATCTTTTATTTACCTTTAAGGAGACAGATAAACCAAAATGATGGTCCAACAGCTGCCACATGCCCACATCCATGCCCAACAAAAATGTGCTGATGATCCTGGTCATCCGAGGAGGCTTTTGCCCACATTTTACTGCACTAACTTATGTGTTGTTACAGATGCCTCCATAGTTTAAGTGACTGCAGCTAAGCAGTGCTGAGTGTGGGGGTTTAGACCAGATTCGATTTGTCTTATTTAAGAGTCCACTCTATGGCTGTTTCCCACACAACACTGGTGTAAGTTTTGCTGCAGTTGCTTAGCAGTATTTTTTTTTATGCCCCACAACTTTAAATCTGCAACCCCCTACAATGCAAAGAACCTCAAGTACCCCAAACCCACATCCCCTGCTCTGCCTCGCTCTGCCTTGGCACAGGCCCGGGAGGCAAGCAGTTGACCTCGGTCATTACAGGGTGTTTATGACCCACTGAGAGCAGCTGAGGGCCCCCACTCTGTGAATTTGTGCATCCTAGAGAATGCGGGCCCTGCTGTGCTGCTAATGGGCCCTATCCAAGATGCCCCTCAACCCCCACCCATCTCCCCAAAGAGGTGGGTTACTCACGACGTCTTCTGATATCAGATCTCCTCTGCTGTGAATTCCTCCAGAGCCCATGACGATTGCCCTCATCAAGAAGAACGTGCGGTTAAGAGCACAGACCAGAAGAAAAAACACACAATGCTGTGTAAATGATTGCAAACAGAAACTCAAGTTTTACTACAGTTAACTTCCATTTCCCACCATCACTCCCTGCTCCAGAGTGGTAAAATAGGATGGTCCCGTGGAAATACTGCAGCATTAATAACTAAGAGCTTGTTGTCTCACTATTTATTTTTTATTTGACCCCATACAGAAGAATCCATACTTAAATAATAATAAAACATGGTTTTGTTTTGTATGTTAAAAAAATCTCCCTCCCATGTATTGACCTGATATGGTAAAGGTAGTATAATCATCAGTGTAACAGGGTTCCTACAGCTTAACCCCAGCTAGAATTAAAGCTTTTTAAGATGTTGTAAATGCCACTTGACATGAAATTTAAAATCAATTTTACATGACCAAAACTGAAGTAAAAAAAACAGAAATCAACATCAATTTCAGGGGGTTATGGACACTTTTGCCCAAATGTTTATTGTAACATAAAACATGACTTTGTTTCATGGCGGATACCAGGGTAGGACCAAACTGGTAAAATTCCTGCCATTTGTTGGTGAGTTTTCTGGGCGATTTTTTTGTTTTTTACTCTGGATGTGGAATTCCACTGTCTTGATTACCACCGTACCAAGTTTGAAAAACTTCCTGGTTGAATTGCCAGTTTTTTGCTTGTTTACACTTGCCTATGTCATCCAGGGTATGGTGACAGTTAGCTAGCATCGTGCCCGTAAACAAAATACGATTTTTATAGGTTCCGCTATCCGTGTGTAATGTTAATGCAAGAGGCATTCAGGGTATTATTAAAAAAAAGATATTATTTTGATTTGACAATGCGTCAGAAAAAAATATTCATATAATCCTACTTCCCATGTCTTAACATTTCTAAGCATTTAAAAGCTTGATTTAAGACATTTTAATACAAATAAAGCCTTATTTTCAGATTAATGAAGTCAGTGCCTTTTAAGAGTTTTTAAGGATCTGCGGTAACCCCAGTCCTTTAAATTTAAAAAAAAAAGAGCTTTAGGTAATAATTCTCTCTTACCACGTCACTCTGCAGTGGCTCTGTCAGGCTCTATTGGTGAGCATGTAGGCATGCTAACATCAGTAATATTTAATGTTAACCATGCTCAGCACCTTAGTAAAGCATGTTAGCATGCTAACATTTACTAATTAGCACTAGCACAGTCACATCAAACCAAAACTTTTGATGGTGTGCTGCCGCTAGATGTCAAATCAGGACATCACCAAGGGTCACAATGAAGCCAATGCAAAAGTGCCAAAAACTGCAGTTCATCGTATGGCCACTTGAGGCTGGCTCCAAAATATCGTAAATCCCCATTGACTGCCAAGTTAAAATGCCCAACTTTACAGCCGAAATAAACATGCTTACGCCCCAGTACAAAATATAGTTTTGGTCTCAATTGCTAATACCAGCATTCATGACAACTGTTGAGTACCTGCAAGATGCTGAAAAAAATGTATAAAAAAAGGGTATAGAGCAGAGTTATATATGAATTTTTGAATGTATATTTAAAGACATGCCCATGTTCCACAATATGTTTATCTGGAGTGAAAGAAAGGCTCAAATCTCATGGTTCAAACACACTGTTAGATTTTTATAACGTGATTTCAAACATGGCTCCAGGCTCTTTCTTGCTTCTTTGAAATGAACAACTTTGTATGAAGTGTTGTCCAACCACATGTAAAGGCAACAGTGTTTATATCTGTTCCCATGGCAGACTGCAGACTGTCATAGCCTCCTCTGGCTGCATCACTCTGCCTCCTTGATCTTTCTCCAGGAATACTGTGGCCTCATCTTGTACGATGGAGACCAAAATGTGGCGTATTACGCTACAGGACACCTCTGATTGGATCTTTGTTTTTCAGCTTGCTGTTTGGGCCAATGATGGGGACGCAGTGTTCATCAGGGAATTCACTCTGATTCGACGAGACCACCTTGCAGAGGAACCTCTCCATGATGGCAACCAGAAACCAGAGGACCCAGTAAGTGCCTGATCAGAAAACACTGAGCACTTTTAATTTCAAATCTCCATCTTTTTTTCCTTTTATAACTTAAATAAGAAATAAATTGAGAAGTCAGATAAAACTAAATCAGTCAATAAATCTATTGTAGAGTGTTTATGTAATGCACCACACCAGAGGAGTGAAAAATCAGCCATATTATACCTCAGTAAGTGAATGATGATCGTGGGACACTGGGAGTGGAGGGCGGGCTGACCTCGCTTGATGTGAAACAGGGCAGCACATGCGAACACACGCACTTAACACGTTGTAGGGTGGGGTGGCTTTTTTGCATCGCATTACTCCCACTCTGTCATCACCTTTTGATGAGACATGAGTCCTGGCCGCAGCAGTTTTCTTAAGCCGATCTCTCACCCAGATGTTTTATCTAATTGGGCGGGAGGGAGGGCAGAGCTGCCGTTGTCACGGAAATCGACGTCCAGCTCGCCTATCTCATCATTCCTTTGTGATGGGATTGGTCCTGGCGCAATTTGAGAGGAATCTGTTAGAAATGATCAAAGGGTTGTGAACAGTAATATCTTGAGTTGCATTTTTCTTTTTGCTGTGAGGACATTATGTAACTCTCATGTTCTGGTTTCCATGCACTTTTCCACAGATATGACCTCCTCTGTCAGGTGAGAGGTGAAAAGTCCTGACTACACACGTTTCACAAGCCTCCATGCTTCAGTGAATGACCCTTTGACCTTAACATAGAGAATATTCAGCAGCCCTCACACTCTTTGAACACTGATCAAATATAGTGACATTTCTTTTGAAACAGATGATCTGCTTGAACTCACCATCACACTCTAAAGCAGGATCATGAGGGCTCATTTGAACATTCACATGTGCAGGATAGCCTTACAGATCAGCGGCGGACAGAGGTCATATTCTGTTTTAAGAGGGGATCAGGGAGGGAAACTCTTTTCATTATGAAGTCTAATATTCATGTTGTCCTACCTAGTGTCTCAAAGTGACATATATTTGACAGTATTCTGTTTCATCTTTGCTTTTTACATGCTCTTTTATATCCATAAAGCAGACTTAATGGAAAAACCATTAAAAAACTATCAGAAGTCAAGAATGTAAATGCTGTGGTACATGCTTATAGTGCTCTAGTTAGAAACCACAAACAGCTATCTTTACAGCATTTGGATTTCATATTGTAACCAAGCAGTGATGTGATTTATGATTCACTGACCTCAAGCAAATTTTTGAATTTGCATCAGCAAATGGTTTTCAAACCAAACATCACACAAACGACATTTATACGTCCACTCCCACATACTGAATTTATGCCATCCAGGCGTCAGTTGCTCTTTATGGGTTTCATTATAGTCAGTATGGTTGCATTATTTTTGCCATCACCACACAGGTGCACATAAGATGTCCTGGGAGATTCACTTATTTGCTTTCTTTCCAAGACTTGGATGAGAAGAGCTACAGCTAGAAGACAGTTAGTATAGCTTAGCATAAAGATAAGCTAATCTACTGTTTGGAAATGGTAGCGCCAGCAAAAGTGAAAGTAAAAGCCAACCTCAGCTTTGTCCACTTGGGGTTTTACCTCGCTATATTTGCTTTTTTCTGGCACTGTTTCACCTGTTTTGATAGCTTCTTCTTGGATTTGTGTTACTTACGGTCTGGCAGCTGGTCGCCACCTTTTTATAAAGTCGCCACCTTTTTATAAAGTCTGGACCTCATCTGTGCACTGTAAGAAAATAGAGGCAGAGGTCAGGGTCTCAACAATGAAATTCTTAGATGCTCAAAGGTCAAGGTCACTGTGACCTTTCTGTCTTATTCTTGTGAACGTTGATATTTCAGGAACACCTCAAAGGAATTTTTTTTTTTTTTTTTTTTTCAAATTTGGCACAAACGTTAACTTGGACTCAACGATGGACTGATTAGATTTTGGTGGTCAAAAGTCAAAGGTCAAGGTCAGTGTGACCTCACAAAACATGTCACTGGCTATAACTCAAGAATTCTTCTGCTAATGATGATAAAACTTCACACAAATGTCTAATAGGGTATAATAATGAAATGATGACATTTTATATCCAAAAGGTCAAAGGTCAACTTCACTGTGACATCACAATATTACACAAAAACACTCTTCTGGCTATTCCTCAACATCATATCTCAGGAACAGAAGGGGAGACATTTGGTCAGATACTGAATTGGTTACACTTATCTTGGGTGTTGTAAACTGTAAGAGAGACTTGACAGGTGCACAGAGGCGTAGAGCTAGGGGCTGGTAATTCTAGTTAGCGTTTAGTGTCTGTTTTTAGTGATAATGTCCTCGCAGAATGATGATCCTTGAGAGACGCTCTGACATTCTGCTCTGCACACATGTAGCAAAATGACAATAAAGCTGAATTGAACTGATATAAAGGCCATATCGCCCAGCCCTAGTCTCTGCAGATATATATACCAACACACACTTAATATTACTGAGAGTGGTTACTTTTGCATGAGTCTATGAATTGGTTTAAGGAAAATGCTGCATAGTATACCTTTAAGAACATACATGAGAGTGGTATCGTTCTTCTACTTTCCGCCAGAAAGCGAATAAACATTTCCCGAAAATGTTGAACTCTTTCTTTAATTAATGAACTTTAGAGGTGTTGGAACATTGGAGAGAGCCAGGCTGGCTGTTTGCCCCTGCTTCCAATCTTTATGCTAAGCTGAGCTAATTGCCTGCTGGCTCTAGCTCCACACTTAATTCACAGGCATGAGTGTGCTATCCATCATGTCATCTAGCTCTCAACACGAAAATTAATAAGCATATTTCTCAAAATGTAGAACTATTTATTTAAACCAGTTATTTGGCGAAACTGTTGAGCTTTAAAGAAAAACTTATGCACTTAATTTCAGCCTTAGAAAGATGTAACCACTGCAAGCTGCCCATTGACCTTTAAATCTAATGCCATTAAAATGAAGCAAAGATGGATAAAGATAGTATCTAGGAAGAGTTTTATAGGAAGTTTTAGGGCAGTTAAATTTGATGTGACAGCCTGCAGGTTTTATCTCATATTAATTAGAACAACAAGACAGATAAAAAGTGGTTCCTGCTACATGTGTGATGCCAACATGTCTTCAGCTGGGGAGCCTGCAGACTCCCAGGAGCCACACTTGTGATTCCTTTCAGCACTCAGCCGATTTTCAGTCTCTGTGCGCCTGTAGCGCTGTTCTGTGTTGGATCTTGGTTCAATATTAAGCTTGATTCCAAGCCAAGACAAACGCAGCTTAATTAGCAAGCAACCCAGGAGGCGGATCTCAGACTCCAAAGTGTATTCGCTTTCTCTAGTTTAACTTTCATGAGTGTGTGGCAGGGTCGGTTGGTGGGCAATAAGACTGACCTCCCCAGCACCCTTTACCCTATCCCTCAAGAGGGCCACAGATGAATTGTTCTCTCCGAAGGAAAGTGTTTTTCCTGGCAGCCTCAGCACAAGCTACTTCGTCGGAATAGAACTGTCTTAAACAGCTTAGGTCTAACATACCTTTGTAAATTAACCCATATTTATTATGTGATGGCAAGTACTGTAGAGCTTCAACAATGTCAGCATTCATAAACAAATATCAAGTTAGTTTATTGGGTTGAGAGGTTCCTGAATCAAAGTGTGCGGGGGGTCTGATGGCTAAAATGTTGGCTGCCGAGTCTGAGAAAGTCTTTTTTTCCCCCCTCTGTAACTTGACTGAATGAGCAAGACTGTGAAGATAAACAGAAAAGCCGGTCATAAATCTCTCTACGACTATTCCCTCTCATTGTTTGGCCATGAATGAAGTTTTCCAGCAGCTCTGAGAGCATCAGCTAACTCAAAACCAGTAAAATATGCTTTAAAATGTGTAAAAAAGTTCTGTCAGATTTATTTAACTGCAGGGAGATAACTGATCTGCAACTTTTTATCTCTGTAAAACTAAAACTTTACAGGTTAAAAGGTTTGAAACTTGATGTCTTGAGATTTAAGTTGCTGTTCCAAAGATGATGCACAGGTGGCAGCTACCGCTCAACCTCAGGGCGATTAACAGAGAAAGAGAAAGGACAGAGAACATGATTTGTAAACTTCTAATCTTTGTCAGAAAGTGAAATTTGAAGTTAGCGTAGAAGAGAAAGGCACAGCCTTTGGAAAAAAAAAGTGATACAAAGAGAGACACACGGTTTTCTCCTCAGCTGGCTGCTGTCTAGACAGCGAATGTGATCATCCTGTCAACAGACAACTTTAAAGTGGGTTACTGAAAGGTGATCCTTCATTTACTGGATGGGTGTGTGTATGTGTCAGCTTCTAGTTGTATTTGTGTGATAGTGAAGCAGCACAAACCTGGCAAACTGTGTGTAAGCTGCTCCCTGTATGCTTTGTGCATTGATTAATTTAGATTAAAAAGAAAGATTAGTACAGCTTTAAAGGGACAGTTCACCCCCAAATCAAAGATACATGTTTCCTCTTACCTGTAGTGCTGTTTGTCAATGTAGATTGAGTGTGAGTTTAAAGGTCAATGGGTGTGAGTCGCCGAGTGTTGGGAGATATCGGCTGTAGAGATGTCTGCCTTCTCTTCAATATAATGGAACTAGATGACACTTGGCTTGTGGTGCTCAAAGGCGTAAAAAAAATACATTTTAAAAAACTCAGCAGTTTCATGTAGGAACTATTTTCTCTTGACTGAACTACACCTCGCAGGAGAAATCATTCATCTACTAATGGAAAAGGGGCCCGTGCTTGTGACAGCGTCTCATTCGTGCCTCCTCCTGTGTGGTGATATCCTCCTGAGACCCAAATTTTTGTTTGGTATGCATTTTTGATTTCTCCCAGCTATGTGGGATCAATAGGACCCGCTAAGTTTTAAAAGACTAAACATTGTCAACGATAATGAAGTCCCGATGTCCTAAAACCAGAAGATAATAAAGTCCAGTCTTCAAACAAGTACTTCCTAGTAGGGTTGGGTCGGTATGAGAAAATAAAAAAACGGTCTGGTTTTTGTGAAAAACCGCATCAAGTCAGTAATACCGGATTTACGCCACTTGGGGCACAGTTGACTCATTTAAAATAAAAAACGACCCTAGGACAACAGAGTGACAGTAACATGTTGTTTCTTTTATTCCTTACAAAAAAATTTTGCAGCTTACTCAATCAGTGCAAACAAGGGTTGCCTCCTTCATCTGGCTCAAAGCCAAAGTGTTGCCATATTGGCGCATTCTTTGATTTTTTCGAGACTAAATTGTCCGCCATTATTGACTCCCCGTCACTATTAAACAAACTCCAGGCTACAGTAGATGCCTTGGCACATGCGCACTCGCACCCCCAGCTCAGACCACACCCCACCCCCACCCCCCTCTCTCTCCTGCTCGCTGTGCGCTTGGTGAAGAGGCAGACACAGGTGCTCACAGACTCGGGCTTACTATAAGTGGAGCGGACTCCGCGAGGAATTTCCGCAGTCATTTGGGCTTCCATAGTCGAGCGCACTTCCACATTGTAGTTTCCTGTAAAAATGTCCGTGAAAAATCCCCACGATGTGAAAAATACATGCCGAGCAGTCTTTTGTCTGACACTGGTGTGCGGAGTGGAGTCCACGCGGTCGTAAAATCTGAGCTTTGCGTGCACAGTGCTTGCGGATGTCCGCTTTTACCGGGTGGATCTCCGCGGAGTCTGCTCCGCGGAGTCCACTCTGCGTACGTTCCGCCCGAGTATGCGGTCCAGTCGGTCTCAAAAAACAAAACCCAGTCCAAGATGGAGTACCGAACCGAATTGGTATTACTGAGAACCGACCCAACCCTACTTCCTAGTTATCAGTGGTTTAGATTGTTACTGTTGCTAAAATTGGTCAAATTTGTTGCCATATCAAACTACAAACATTATTAATCATAATTAAACAAGTTTCAGGTTTTGTCTACCTTTGTCGGGATTGGCTGCAGACTGACTTGGCAGAGATGGCTGCCATCTTGTTTTTACATGGATTAGTGTATTGTGCTCTTCCAGACACTAAATGGGACAAAAAAGTGACCACGAACGAGGACAACAGATTTAAGTTAAGTGGGACATAGTCTCTATATACAGACTCTACATTCAGTGAATGTAGAGTCTGTAGCCAAACCCCGGAGATCTTGCCTCCGGAAGGAGAGTAGAAGAGTCCTGGTTTCCGGTTGTAGGCTGTTTGTAGTCCACGTGATATTGACCAATCATGTTTGAGCCGGCTGCAGTTGTTACCAGGTTAAACGGTCCGTGCGGTGAACTAACGAGGCGGAACATAATTGGCGTCACTGCAAACTCTGAATCCATCGCAATGGTTCAGCATATTTACTCATATATAAACGGAAGTCGGAAACGTAAATTCGCCTCCTCCGCCCAAATCAAACTTGAATGCCAAAAAATCGAAGGTCTGCCCCCAGAGGCTGTATTGCCGTCTGCCAGAAGTCAAACGCCGAATACAGCCGATGGGTTCCGAAAATGAGTGGAACAAAGTATAAGGTCAAGTAAACCCAAAATGTGATGTCCTCATATGAGGACACAGGGTCTCAGGAGGTTATGGTTGGTAGAAAGAAAATAGTTCCTACATGAAGCTGCTCACGACAAGGTCTGTGGATTATCTTGAGTAACCGGGTCATGATTTCCAGAAAAAGACATTGCTGTTGTGTTTTTCAAATGTAATTTTTTGGCACTTTGAGTACCACAAGCTGAATGCCATCTAGTTCCATTATATTAAAGAGAAAGCCGATATCTCCAACACTCGGCAGCTTACACCAAAATATCTACATTGATAGATATCACTACAGGTTAGAGGAAAAGTGTGTTTGAGTGAACTGTCCCTTTAATATAGGAACCAATTTTTGTTTAAGTAATTAGTTACCTCCCAATCTGTAGTTACTACTTGTATTTCTATAACCCTATGTACCTAAAGTAGAGGAGGTGGATACACAAACACACACAAGTACTTGTAATTAGTTCCTTTGCTCTGTCAACAACCCTGCACTACACCGAGGGTCAGGATGCACTGATTGCTTCTCTTGGTCATACTTTGTGTTATCCACACCAATAATGGCCAGGATATTATGGGTTGTAACAGCTAAGTGTTTGGTAATGACAGTTATTAGAGCCCCACTTTGCAGCAATGACTTCAGGCCTGGAGTGAGGACACCTCTGCTTTGCCTGTCCTCACATGTTTCATGGAATGGTGGTTATATCCTTTTGCACTGCTGTTTTATTTTCTCACCTCGTCTTTCTGCGAGATGTTAGATGTTTTGTTAGACGTGTCCTCCTCGCTGCCCTCTGCCTCTCTCACTTTATCACATGCCAAGCAAGTCGGGCCTTAATGTTTTTACATGCTCAATTGCACCTCAGGCAGTAACAGTCTGGGGCATTTTTTTTTCCTTTTTTCAAAACCTTCAGGGTGAACAAGTGCCAAGACGGTTCCGCCTTTTGGCAGGGTGTCAGGGTGCGGAGTAATTGAGGTTGGGCGAGCGGGGCCAAGGGCCAGTCAGGGTGGCAAACAGGGGGAAGCACTCAGTGGCCGGGGCAGCAGCAGCTCGTAGAAAGAGAGGCCCAATGCTCAGCTGCACGTCGTCTTGGCAGCTGTGTTTTGCGTGTAGCGCCAGGTGGAAAGGGCAACAGTTTTGCACAATTAAGCACTTCATTTGTCTTCATTAAAAGGATGGGCATGTTAGTTTTAGCAGGCTGAGAGGATGTGTAGGCTCAAGTTTTTTTCCACTATGTGCTGTGCCCCCTGGTGTTAACACCACTTCAACTTAAAGCTTTAGGGGATTTCTGAGCTTTTAATGTCGTAAAAGTGGCCTAGTTTTAGACATAAGTTTTATTGTCTTACGGCCCAGACACACCAAACCAACATCAAAGAACTAGTGCCGACGAAGGCCAACTGTTGCATTGCCTCATGTCATCTGTGTCTCGGCCAAAAAGTTGCACTTGAACACATCATAAAGGTGACAGACAACAGCCAACTAGCACATACGTTCTGTGTCTGCCTGAGAGAAAATAACTCTCCATACTAGCAGGTGGCGCTTGTCTGTATTCGTCATTAAAAACTGGAAACTGGAAGACTGACAGGACGGATTCAAGACACTAGTCAGACAGTTAGCAAGTTAACAACACAACCCAGTGTTGAAAGAACAAAAGATATTTACCATTGCTGTAACACAAAAAATATCAAAACATTTCTGCTAAAGAGCTTGATGCCCAAAAAATAATCTTACCTAATATAAAATGTTTGTTTCGATCTCACGCCCTCTTGACCTCAGGGCCCTTAAGGTACCATGTGGAGGTTTTGACCACTAGTAGTGCCATAGAGCAAAGTTTGAAAGAGTGGTTCTCAGTTCTGCACATGGACAATGATGCACATGCATGCGTACAGTCCTGCCCTTGGTTTTACATTCTTCCACAGACTTGGGTTTGAATTCTTCCAAAAAATAATATGCCCTGAAAAGGTTTTAAGAGGAAGGTAATGCACACAACACATTTATTCTGTTTAAAGCCCAGTTCAGACCAAAGATTCGCGATGAGACAAAACCATTTTAGAACGTTGCAGAGAAAAGTTGCAGCGATGTGAACTGCCCCGTCAGAGCTCGACTCAAGCTGGCTGATGGTGTCACCTGCAACTCAGCTGGTCAAATTGCCAGAGGCTGATTTTAGAACAAAAGCACATCACTTGTTTTCATCAGCCATTCGGCTTGTAGTGAAGTCCAATGGTCAAATCAAAATGGCCACAGCTGCCATGTTCGCTTGCTTCCGTCCTCATGGTGTGCTGGTGTCGGAAGGCGGGTATGGCGGCTGCTAGCTGTATGTGCTTAACACTGTCACTATCCTCATTCATATTTGAAGAAGTTACAAATTATATTCAGCCTCAAAATAAGCTTGAAAAGCTGGAAAACAGAATGGAAATAGGAGAGTAGTTGCATCGCGATGATACACCATCTCATCTAGTTGCATTTTTCTGAACCGGCAGGTTTTTAGAACGTTGCAGAGCAGCCAGAGTGAGTAGTCACCTGTTTCAACTCATTTCATTGCAAATGTTTGGTCTGAACTTGGCTTTAGAGAAGTGACAAAGTTTTAACACAAATGTAATATTAACAAGTTTTTGGTGTTTTTTTTTTTTTTTTTTTTTTACAAAAAAAGTCACCACAGGTTATTTAAAAAAACAGTTTGACATTTTGGGAAATTTGCCCATTCATTATCTTGTTGAGGGGTTGGATGAGAAGATTGATGCCAAGCTATTGGCCTGGACCTGTTGTCAGGCAACCAGCGCAGACTCAAGGAAGGCCCATAACCCCTGCGTAAAAAGGTGACTTGTAGCTAAGCTAGGCTAATTGGCTGCCAGCTGTAGCTACATATTTACCATAAAGAGAGTGTGGTATCAATCTTCTCATATAATTCTCTCCAAGAAAGCAAGGACACATATTCCCAAAATGTCAAACTATTCCCTTGACATAGAAGTGCTCGGATCAGGTTATTTCAAGTGATCAGATCCATAAAAAAATCGTTCCTTCTTCAAAATTCAACAAAAAAAATTGCGTCATTATTCTCCCTTTGAACTTTGATGCACAGATAGTGGGAGGTGAAAAATTGTGAAATGTGGAAAACCTTGTGCAGATATTGATAGGGTGCTCTTTTCATTGACATATAACTAATCAATACATTACACGCAGGAACACTGATAGGAGAGCAGAGGAGCATTCACTGACATGCTGTCATTCACTGACATGCTGGTGATAAAAAGTACAATGTGTCCCATCACCATTTTGTGAAATCAGTTTTTGCTCATATTTATTCATTTTCAGAGTTGTTTTCTTTAGAGAAATCAAATTCTTTGGATCTGTCCTCATTGCATGCAATTGACTGGGTTGTTTATTAGAAACACTGCCTGTATGCGAAGCCGATCATGCTGTAGTTGGATTGGAAAACCTTGGGTCCAAACAGCGAGTTAATAACTGCTTTCGTGACGCCAGTTAGCCATGAATGCCAGTGTTTGTTTCTGCATAGCCAGCTAATCTGAAAGATACCCTGACTCCATTGAAATTAGCTTGCGAGACAGGCCAGGACAACCCTTTTCTTCACTAGAAACGATGTCCATCGTGCATTTAAGGCAAGAAAAAGAAAGGACTGAACAGGCGAGCAGTGAATCAGGAGACATTCGCCTCGCTGACTTGTGCGCTTTGGCTGGGCTGACTGGTGTTTGGCACATGCGAGCACTGTTTGGAGGCTCGGTCCCAGCGCTCTTGAAGAAAGTGCTGAGTGCTGGTGAATGTGGTGTAAAGCCACGTGGCTTTGGACTGGGGATCTTTCTCTCACCCCTGTGTTTGTTCCATCAACATATGTGTTCAGTAAAGCCTTGGCCCTCGCAGTGCCACATCGAATATCTCCCCCCTTGCTTGATGTGGTGTCACACCAGTGTGCTGTGGGTACTGGAGTTGTGCTGCTGAGGTAATACCACCAGGGACAAAACCTCACCACAGTACCCACATAACAAATGTGGGTGTGTGTGAATGCATGCAGCCAGTAGTGTGTCTGTTGCTGGCTACCGTTGCGCACACACTCCCATCTGGAGAGGCTCTTGCACAGCGTACCCTCATGTAATCCCATAGTTGTTTGTATTTGCACGCTGCCATGTACATGCGCTGTGCAATATGGGAATCCATATGTGATTTCTGCGCCTTTAGAATTCAACACTATCGCATGTCCCCTCGCACATGCACAGCATCCAAAACTATGTCTTTGATTAATGGGTGAAACCTCCCCCTCCCTTTCCTCTCCCCCATCATCCTCACACTCTTCTCTCCTCACCTCCTGCAGTATCTGCTCCTCCTCGGCGTGTGAAGGCACGCACACATTTTCTGGGCAAGTGATTGATTTCTAATTGTTTACATTTCACTCCCTGTTGCAGATGTTTGTATTCTACTCCATGCTCAGCGATGCATTTACGCAGGCAAGCACAGACACAAACAGAGACACACTTGTACAATGGGGATGGGTTGATGCCAAAAAGTTTCATCCAGGAATTTTTGGATGTCTTTGCTCTGGTTTTGGCACTGTATGTACTAATTGCCTCCAAGTGGCGATTGTTACTAGTAAGCCTTTTATTTATTTTTTTGGTTCTGCGTGTGTGTGTTTGGGCACGTGGGCAAGATCAGTCGAGGCCATGAATGTGGTTTCATACTGGTTGAATAAGAGACATAGAAGAAATTAAATTTTGCTGCAGAATATTGCAGCCAAACATCTCAATCGAACATGTTCTTGTTCTGGGTGGGAGTCCCCCACCCAAACTCTTGGACTTGGAGCTGTTTATAAAAAAGTCAACAAAGATGTTGCTTCAAAAGAACAAGAATATGTCCAGTACAAGTTGTTTTTTACCTTGTGGTTCTACATGAAATAAACAGACTAACTTCAAGGTAGCAGTTGTAAACTTTAATAACTTCAGTGGCACTCCAATGTAAGCTGAAGTGTTCATCTTGGGCACTTGGCTCAGGCAGCGTGCAGTATGTAGCCAGTATCCAGTGTAAGCAACAGTGTTGTCCAGAGTTACAGCAGTAAAAATCTGTTGCTGAAGGATCCCTGCCACCCATGCGAAGCAGAGTTTAGGTTCAGCATTCGGCAAGGTGCAACCCAAAACGTATCCCTGCCTTTGATGTGGGCTCTAATGGTTCTGTGCGGTCGTGGTTGGGCATGTACAGCACAGTAGCAGAACAAACATACACATCTCCCAGTTTTCCTATCTGGAAAGCCATGAACTGGTTTGCTCTCTGTAGTATTGCCTTGTTACAGTTTATCCAGTACAGCTGGGTGGTTTACTGGAAGGAGGAGTTGCAATTTAAAGGTCTTAGACTTGATCCCTGAAAGAGTCGGTGTCAGTCAACTGTCATAGCCCTGACTGAGGATCCTAGTGAACTTATGTAGTGGTGTTTTGTGCAGTTCTTCCTCTCTTTGAGGGACATTAATGCCACCATCACTCAAACTGCCTCATTTAAAGTTATATCATTGCTTCTCGCTTCTTTTGGCTAAGATCAAGTGTAATATCTGTTCTTATCAGTTTAATATCTGATACGTCCCCTACCTGGGGACCATATATTAAATTGGTTTTTGGAACAGGGAGATGGAAAAGGGGCTTGCCCCGTCCACTCCACGCATCGACATGGTATTGCAGCACCTCCAGGAACGCCTCCCCCTCCCTTGAAATATGACTTTGTGGGATTTAGTGGCATCTAGCTGTGAGGTTGCAGATTGCAACCAAATGAAGCTTCTCCCATGTACCAACCACAGATGCCACTGCAAAAACGCAAGTGGCCCTATGGAGAACATGGATGTAGAACTAGAGATAACGTTGGATGCGGGCCAACGTTCATTCCAATGACTCAGTGGTGTGTGAAGCCAAAAAAGCTCAATTTTCACGGTATGAAATTACTTCGGATGTTCAGCACTGTGGGGCCCATAGAGCAAGTGTGCTAGAAACTTAAGGTGGCCAAGCAACTCACTTCTGCTTTAGTGCTACACTAACTTGGATGGGGCTAAAATCATTTAATCGTGCAGCTGTTCTAGACTCCCACCACAAAATGTTATTGGACCAAATGGATCAAAGCCTGATAGTGAAACAAATAATTTCGTGGAGGTTGTGACGTTCAGAAAAATGTATCCGCTGATTTACACAGCCTCATTCACAATGTAAGCCTATGGGAAAAAGTCTTTCTGGACCCAATGGCATCATGGGGTCACTATGACCACTATGTAAATTTGGCTTCAAAGCCTGGCACTGTTCCTGGGCTTGATTTAGAGCCAGTATTTGGTTTGTCCATTCTGGGCTACTGTAGAACAACATGGCAGACTCCATTTAAGAGGACTTGCTCCTTTTTTTGATTCCAGTGGCTCATTCTAAGGTAACGAAAACACAACAGTTCTAGTTTCATGTGTAAATACGCTAATGAAAACATAGTTATAAATATTTTATTCAATTTCTGCCAGTAGATCCCCCTAAATCCTACGCTATGGACCTTTAAGAAAAATGTAAAACCAAAAGATGGCACATATTTCCTTGAGAACTGCAATGATAATAAGTTAATTGATTGAAAGGAAAATACCTGCAACTATTTGTTTAGGCCATTTTTAAGCAAAAATGACAAACATTTGCAGGTTCTAACTTGTCAGATGTGTGGATTTGCTGCATTTTTTTGGCATATATGATAGTAGCATTAAATATCTTCAGGTTTTGAACTCTAGGTTAGACAAGATAAGCCATTTTAAAGGCATTTTAGGCTCATGGAAGCTAGGATAGGGGTTTTTACATTTCGTAGGCCAAACAATTCCTTGACAAAATAATCCACAAATTAATCAATAACGAATACATTTGTGAAGTTCAGCAGTTATGCAAGGATAGTGTGTAACACCAAATGATTTATGTGGGAAAATAACTCAAAACAGCATCATCTTAGAAAATAAAGTTCCCTCTCACTACTTCTCGATGCCTCTCACACGCTATCCGAAACATTATCCCATTGTAGCAAAAATGAGAGGATTATTATAACTACATAATAGATTTTGTGGTCCCATCATGCTTGTAATTTATATTTTTGTTACGTTAGATACAACCCACATTGCAGCGACTCAGCCTGAGATGTCACAGTCAAGCAGCAGATTCATAAAAAGGCTCTACATTTTCAACATTTGTCCAACAAGGCATTTTTTCAGCTTTTCAGTAAAAGTCGTTTTGGATGACAGCAAACGCTTTGTTTCCAAAAAGTAATTTAAACCTTGTTCTTCTGCAGGACATAAAACAGTGCAGCTTGTCTGTCTGTAAGTTGTGTATTCTTGAAAGACTTTAAGACCTTTATAGTCCGGCGCTTAACTCGACATCTCTGGTTGCGCAGGACTTACAGCCTATTGAAAGAAGGTTTTGATCCGCACAGTGAGAACGTGGTGGTCTCCTCTCTGGTGCATGCTGAGAACCCATCACTGCAAACTGGTGTAATACTCTGAGCGTAAACATGAGCAAATCAAGACCATGACGTGTATGTGTGTATGTGTGTGTGTGTGTGTGTAGTCTAACAGCGGGCCCACAAAGGCACACACATGCAAGCTCACACCCTTCTGCACACACTCACAGACAGTTTTCGCTCTCAGGGAGCCCTGGGAGAGAAAGTATAATCTGTTCACAAACCACAAAATTGAAAAATGACCCTGACACTCTTCCAAGCTGAAAAGTGAACAGCGCTTGCAACACAAGAAGGCATACTTACACCAAATCTTTATACAACACGGAGGTAAGCCTTTGACTTCAAATTAGTGTAATTTAAGGATCTCTTTAGGTTGACGGTAAAGATTCATGTGAGTCTCTGATTCACTCTCATGTTGTCTCATGTTCACACACACTTACACACACTAATCTTCTGCAGGGCATAAAGCATGGTATTCCTGAAGAATTTTGTGGTCCTTGGCTGGTGCTTAACTCTGCATCACTGGTAGCTTTGTTTTTTTTTTGTTTTTTTTTTTAAGATTGAGACTCTCACACATCTTGCTTGTCTGTAGATGAGTGAGACCTCTGGAGAAATGTTATGAAACAGTTTTAATGTAGAAGTATCAGTGGATTTTACACGTTTTTATCGAACAAATGTCTGAAAAAAAATTCTCCTGGTGGGTTAGCCAAATACAAGTTGGCTTTACCACAAGTGCAAATGAAGGCCTATTTAAAAGATTTTAAAGGAGATGTGATTTACGGCTAATTAAAGGGTAAGTTAGGTATTTTTCCAGCCTGGACCCTATTTATTCCATTATGTCTAAGTGACCAGTGGGAAAAACAATTTTTTGGAATAGGCCCAATATTGAGAGAGAGAGTTCTGAGTCAGGCAGCATTAAAACAAGCTGCAGTGTAAACTATTGGGGCATTTGTGCACCATCAATTTACATCCACTAAAAGTGCTTGTTTTTGCTACTGACAGGCTCAGATTGTTAACATACGTTTCTGAAAACATTATTGAAAGGATCCCTACAAAGATAGAGCTTTTTTATAGAGTAGGATTATTTTTGTTTTACCAGAAACAACCCCAAAATAGCGATCAGCAAAACAACCAGACTCCATTTAAATTAACACTAATTTTAGCATGTATAGAGCCAGCATATTTCCATGTCTATCTTGGTGTTCTTAAGGGTTTCTTTCAACCAAACCAGAGCTGGGGATTGTTGGAACAGTGAGGAGACAAAGAGGACAGTTTTTGTGAGGCTTTTTTATTTGTCTGTTTGTTTTTATCGACTTAGAATGAAGTGTGTTTTACGATGACAAAATTCGTGTTTATTTAAATGGAGTCTGGTGGGTTTGGCGAAGACAATGTCAGGGCTGTTTCTGGTTAAACAAAAAGGATCTTGCTGTTTTACCAAAAGGTTTTTATTTGTGGGGACCCTCACTGTAAGTTGTCAGACACTTAAAATAACTATCTGGCAAAAACTTTTAATGGCGGTACATTAACAATGCACAGATGCCTGTTAACATTACATTGCAGCCTGTTTTGCTTCTCTCTCAAAAACTGTTGTCTCCATTTGTCACTTAGATACAAAAATATGTGAAAATAGGATCCAGGTTAAATCAAAGTTACCCTTCAGCCAGTTTGTGTTGTTTGATTACAAAATACAGATGTTCTAACAAATTTCAAAGTACACAAAGACCTCTGCCAAACAAAGTCAAAGCATCCAAAGGAAAGTTTTAGTTAATGATGACCTGCACAGTGGCACAATTCCCAGCAGATGATGAATGCACATGATGCGTATGAAGGATATTCAGTGTCTCTTAATCAGTAATATGCCTTTATTATAAACATCTCATATAAACAGAGGCAGCTTGTTTTAGATGACACGGCCTTGTGGTCTCCCACAGATGCATGTTACCCTCTCCGTTGTACAACAAACTCCGCTGTGGTTGCGGCTTAATTGGTCTTGCTTCTGAGTGCTGATGCATGAGGTTTGCAAATGCTCCTGGGCTGATTGTGAGCACGGCCCATTCTCCGAGTCGAACATGAGCGTAGAAACCACGGAGGCTTCGAGACACGGGGCCTTTTCTATCCATCCGGCAGCAGCATGGTATTAATTCCAAAGATGCTTCCCAGATGCACGCACCGGACACTGTATTTGGAGAAGCTGATATTTTAAGCACAGCAAAAGTCGTAAAAGCCCATGTGTAATGCCAAAGCGATTTTAAGGGATCAGGATTTAAGCATGTGCGTGTGTTTTTTTCCCCAAACAGCTTTATGAAATGGTAAAACTCTTAGCTTTGGGCTAAGTTTCACCATACCTTTGCTTGTTATGTTCTGTTTTTCTTTTTCAATCAAACAGCAGACATTTGAGATCTATTGAGGAGTCAAAAGTAGAGATAGATATGAACCTTTTACAAAAAAAAGAAAGCACCTATCTTAAGTCCTGTGTCGACCAGCATCTGGTGCTTTAAAGGATGAGCATCCTCCCACAACATGCGTGCAAACTTCCCGGATTCCTTTTCCCCAGCTTTTTTTTTTCTGAACCCCGACCCAAATCACAATGAAAGGTGACCCAGTGGAGCATTGAAGCTTCCAGATTTATGAGCCCGGTGAAGGTCCCGCGATGATAACATTGCCTGGAGGCCTCGGGCCGGGAGCCAGGGTGTTAGTTGACTAAAGACAACTATTCGTGTTGCGTTGTCCCCCGATGAAACGTCTGCATGGTGTTGTTATACGGTGTGTCTGTGAAGATAGTCTGTCCATGATTTATGATATTAATCTTCACATCGCTGTGGAGCCAAATGTGAATGTCTGTGGTAACAATATAAAGCCATCAATCACTTGATCACTGAAGAAATCATTAATATAGCAACAAGAGCTCATCTCTATTCACTTAGAGATGAAAAAAATCACTTTTAAAAAAAAAAAAAAAAGGAGAAACATCTTTTTCAGCTCATTCCTACTGACCCCTCAAATATTAAGCACAGTTTTATTTCCAAAGTGAAGAATGTACTGTATACAGTTAGGTTATGATTTGTGGCGCCTTGGGTTTTACAGGTTGAACCGCAAGCAAACGAGCAGCATTTCTCACAATCAGCTTTTCTCAATGACCTCACTGGGATAATGATAGGGGGATGAGGTACTGTAGAGGAGCTGCTCTTCTACTCCATCTCTCACTGGGTTGCCATAGATGATGGAGTGATGGGTGGGAGGTGGAGGTGGGGACGAGCGAGAGATTTTAAGGCCTGGCGCTGTTTTGCCCTCAATTGCATGGCGGCACGCTGCAATAGACACCAATTAGAGGGAGGCGAAGAGTGAAGCCCTCCTAGATGAGCTCAGACTGTGGCTCCTGTCTGGCATACACACTCAAACACACACACAAGCACTCGAACAGGGGCCCCGCTAACTGCTTTTCTTTTCACATCTTGTTTGTGTATGTCCTTACATCTATGTTTGTAAGAATTTGATGACGATAGCAAAACAGGAGGAAAGTGTTTGCCTTTGCCATACCTGCTAATGATTTAAAATGTGTACATGCATGTTTGATGTATGGATATGTCAGCGCGGTCTATGGGTGGGAGAGAGGATTTATTTTAACACCCTCTCATTTTGTGTCTGATGCCAGAAGCTATGGGTTTATGTAAACCTCTGCCACACTTGAGAGGGCTCAGACCACCCCAAACACTCTAGACCAACCTCGTCCTTCTGCCGGTGCACCTCCCATGGACTCTGTGTGAGTGTGCGTGTGTGTGTATGAGTCCAATGCAAGTGGGAATTGAAACTGATATTCAGAGCCCCGAGATTTGTGCTCTTTTCGCAAGAGTTTTTCTAGAAACCCGGCTCCTGCAATATATTAATAATGAATATTTATTGGTCTGTGCTGCTAATTGAATTTCCTTTGGTGGAAGTGTTCTCTGGGCTTGACTCAGCACAAATGTGAAGACATTTTCAAAATTGGTGGTCAAACCTTTTGGCTGAAAAGTGAGTTTTTCTTATCATACTGTATCTAGCCTTTGGGCACATGGGACTACTGTATTTTCTTTACATAGTCCATTGTATCTTTGGAAAAAAAAACAGTAGTTCCATGTGGCCGAAGACTAAATATGGTATGATAAAAACATTGCTGTATTTCAGAATCTACAAGAAATGTGATCAAGTATTTGGTACCTGACCTGAACATGAAAGATAGGGATGGGAACTGATACGATTCTATTGATGAGTGACATTTTTGATTCTGCTCATCTGTCCGATCCCTTATGGATTCTATTAGTCCTGATCAATTTTCTGTGTGGGAAAAAAAGTACACCCATGCAGGTTTACAGCATCAGTACTACCATAGGACCCTCGGTAACGGACAGCATGTTTGGTTGTGAAGCAGTAGCACTCGTGTGCAGAGTGTCAAATACATAGTATTCCTGGACTTAAAGCTCATGTAGCACAGAAAGATGTTTCAGCATATTGCTGGTGTTTCCACTCATACTTGAAATGATCATTTTACAGACGTTACAAGCAGCACTGTTGTCATCTTTGTCCACACTTTGGACTGTTTCTTCCTCTCCAACATGACTCCTTCTTGTTGCAAGTTTACAGCACCTTAGACGGATGAGTTTGACGTCATTGTTGCAGTATGCAACTGTCAGAAAAACATGCTGATTCATGAAAGAAACTGATAAACTCAGAACCATAAGATTCCAGTAGATTGGACAATTTCAAAGCGGTTCTCAACAAGAACTGTTTCTCGATTCCCATCCATGAAGTGTAAAATAGGAAGAGATCATAATTATATTCATTATTCATATCAATGTTAGCATTTTTCCCCAATTAAAAAAACAAACATTTAATCCAATTTCATTTTGTGAAAATGAGTGAAGCCTTTCTATGTAAAATCCACATTTCTAATGTTACAAATCTTAAAAAAACAAAAAAACTATAATACTGTCATTTTACTTCATACTTGTACTCACATTGGCAAAATGTAGATTGACTTAACTTACTCTAATAACCATATTCCTACATAACACTTCCCTCTGCACAAAACCACATATATGCTACTTCCTGCAATGCTTACCTGCAATGCTTAAATAAGTAAAACATGATTTGTCCAAATATCTGCCCTAAATTTGGTTAAAAGGTGTCTTGAACGGGCCTTTAAAAGCATTAAATTCAACTGTCTGATACCTGTAGACATCCTGTGTACTCTTGCCCAAAGTATGTGCATACCAGATTTCAAGACTTTAGAACAATCAGGATAAATGTTGTGGCGTGTAGACAAACAGGGAGTACTGGGTCAAGAAACTTGGTCATGTTAAAGTAAAAAATCAGGTGCCTCTTCAAGGATAAGGCAAGTGGTGGCATAAGAATAAAACACAATGACTGTCCAGTTTACGAGTAATGGAGGTCCATGGTGGTGTTGGCAGTATGAAAAGCATCTAAAGCATTGAAGTTAAAAACCCTTTATTAATTCATGATTTAGGGCAGCAGTAGCTCAATCCATAAGGACTTGGGCTGGGAACCAGAGGGTTGCTGGCTCAAGTTCCTGTCTGGACCAAATATGGATTATGGACCGGTAGCTGGAAAGGTGCCATTTAATGCATGTATAGGTCCTGTTTGTGCATGTGTATGTATTTCGGACCTGTGTGTATTTGACAAACAGAGAGGGGAAAAAAATGAATTTGCCCTCGGGGATTAAAAAAGTATATACTCTTCTTCTTTTTCTTCTTCTTCTTTTGATCATCGATGCGTTTTGACCTAAAAGGTCTTCCTCAGGGTATCACATATGTTGTGGCATTTTTCCTTATCATACTAACTATATACTTTGGGCACAAGTGGGTTAATAAACACGGGCCTGTCCATAACAACCTGTCGAGTATCCTTGCAAATAAAGGGACTTGTAGTTTTGTCTCTCAGACACAAGATGCTGCTCTTGAGCTGTAAAGACTTCAACAAGAAAATATTTCAGGTGTAGAGAAGTTGGTGCCTGCTTTCTCTTTTTTTATGACAATGCTGTCACCCATAATAAAGTTGCACATCTCATTTTACAGATACATGCAGCAGCAGAGCATTTTCCCTGTATCTGTCCCTTTTCTTATTCGTTCTTG
Source organism: Epinephelus lanceolatus (assembly GCF_041903045.1). Classification (NCBI taxonomy): domain Eukaryota; kingdom Metazoa; phylum Chordata; class Actinopteri; order Perciformes; family Serranidae; genus Epinephelus; species Epinephelus lanceolatus. The sequence continues at coordinate 25,645,383 of NC_135755.1, read as the reverse complement.
GACTTTGAAATAAACAAGGAACCACTGACAATAGTTTCAATTAGAAGTCACAATAGAAAAAGTAGTGCTGGGTGTTACTATGACCAACATGTTCATGGATTTTCTTTTTCTTTTCTCTCCTTTCCTGCTGTTTAGTTTTATTGTCTGAGCAGCCACTGCCTGTACAACACTGCAAACACCTCACTAGTAGAGAGTTCGCTACGGTAGCATATTTAGACAGCTGTAAGCCCAAAAGCTCCTGTGAAAACAGGGTAGAGGGGTTTTTATGTGGGAGCGGGATGGGAAGGGGGTGCACTGATCCATTGCAGCTCTCTTCCTGTGTGGTTACTCTTCAGTCATGCATCCAAATGTTTCCTCTCCCTCTCCATCACCTGGGCAAGCTTTGGCTCCACATTAACCTTTAAGGAGGACACATGAGGTTTCTTTTCACAAGCGTGCGCTTTGGCAGTTTTGTTTTGTAAACTGTGAAAGAGAGACTAGATGTGATTTCCACATTTCAACAGAACTGTAAAGGAACATAGCCCAAGGCGTGACTTTTGCAATATAAACTTTTCTCAGAGTGTATTTAAGGAAATGATGTATTACTTGGCATGCTGATGTGCACAGTCTAGATATTGCATACAGATGCACACAGCTCTCAGCTCTTTCTTATTCATCTTCTCTCTCTGTCTCTGTAACTCTCTCTCTTACACCCACAAACACATTACCCACAATACCCTCAGATACATGCTCCCATAACAAGCAGCAACCTATCATCATTGCACAAATCCTATAACTCCATATCATGGATAATTTAATATTTCCCTGTGCAATCACTACCCACAAACCTTCAAGTTGGCCACATCATAAAACTCCTCACTAAACAGCAGATTTAACAGACTTTTTGGGCACTTGTGGGCAGCAGAAACAAGCTGTGAACACTGCATTGACATGTTATCAACTTTTGAGTGGATTTGGTGAACTTGTTACAAAGTCTTGATGCATCCACCAGATAGAGCAACATTATCACTGATTTGGAGTCATGTTTACGGCCGCCTGATTCCAATTTGCACTTTTTTTTAGCTCTGTTTTTGGTCTCCACCAACTTCTGAAGGAAATATGTAGCTCTGTAGCTGCGAAATGTTCCATTATATTCACCAGCTAGTAGCTAACTTTGTCTGTCAACCGGTAAAGGTCCAGTGTGTGGGATTTAGGGGGATATTTTGGCAGAAATGGAATACTGTGGGGGTTTTTTGTGTATAATGACCTGAAAACAAGAATCAGTGTGTTTTTGTTTCCTTAGAATGAACCGTTTATATCTGCATACGGAGTGGGTCCTCTTCAAGCCCCCAGGAACAGCACCGGTCTTCAAAGCCAATTTGACAGTTACAACTTCCAAGTCCGTCACATGTTGCCAAGAGGTCCAAAATGACTTGTACCTATGGACGTACATTCTGAAAGAGGCATCTGTAAATCAGTGGACACATTTTTTAGCGTTGAATCAGGATTTGATCCGTTTGGTCTGATAACATTTCAAAAGTCTTGCAGAGCTGCAGGATTAAATCATTTTATACCCATACAAGTCAGTGGACAGCTAAACAGGAAGTCTCTAGTGCACCTGCACTACGCGTCCCATGATGTGGTAGCAGAGCTTAAGACCTGGGTGGCTTTATGCACCAAAGACAAACTTTTGGGCGACTTTTTAGGAATGAATAGGGACCTGCCTCTGACTCTGTATCCAGTTCTCTTGATACATCTATGGTCCTCTTCCACGGAGTCTGCCATTTTGTTTCAGTACAGTAGACCAGAGTGGACAAACCAAAAACTGGCTCTAGATAGGGTCATTAGTGTTTTTGCATCGGCCTCACTTTTGACACAAGGAGAAAGTTTCGGTTGGTTGCAATCTGCAACCTCACAGCTTAATGCCACTTAATCCTACATACTAGACTTTTAAGTGCTGGGCATGTAGTATTAAGTGTTGCGAGCGTTTCTTGCTGAATACAGCTGCCCGCTGCGGCCAAAAACAGTGGAATGAGTAGGGTGAGAGTGCACTGAAACAGTAAAGTGGCGGTCTAAAAAAAACACGAGTCGCTCAATGTCAATGAGTCACTCAGACATCGAGACTCAGAGAGTGGGGGTTTTCCCAACAACATTATAGTTGCTCTAAACACCACCAACAGGTATAACATCACACTAACGATGTTAATACAGTTAAAATAATCACAAAGTAATCTACAATGATAATCGACACAGTTCTCACTACAGCATTCAGTTGGCACCATTGGTCCTCCACTCCTGTTTCGCCTCTGGTTACATACAGAGAGGTGATGTCAGCAATTTTTATTTGCTATTATCTTGTGGTGAAACTTCTTGGATTCTGAGTTTCCCCAAACTTGGCATTGCGTTGGTACAACAGCCCAAATGTCCTGGGGGTTTTTTCCCATGGCAAATAGTAGCTTTAAAGCTCCTCTTCACTGTCGGGCAGGAGTTTGAGGGGAAATTTGGAAGGAAGGATGGGTATTTTTTGGGTCGTGTTTATCTTGAGGCTTTGGTGAAAAACCATAATATGTGTCCCGTGGGCCATATTTCCTTGTTGACCTACTAGTGAGCGCCTTGTATTTGATATGCCAGTGGTTTTGGAAAAGAAGGGCAGGACGGCAGGCGTGTGAGTGCTCTTTTCCATGTAGATCTGGGATCTGCTCAATGGGTCTCGACAGGCTCAGCTGAAACGCTATCCAGTAAATTTTACACAAGACGGATGGAAAGGGAAAAGAAGACTTGATGGAGTGACAGTCTTCAAAAGAGAGAAAATGCAGATGAAATGGAAGTGTGTATGGTTCCAATGAGTCACTATAAGTGCTCTTTTTCCACTCTTTGTTCCTCACTCATGTTCAGGATGTCATTCAGTATCTGTCTGTCATTCTCTTTTTTTTCTTTCTGTGCCAACAAAGAGCACTGAAGTAAGCCAAATGAAATGATGATCACCTCATGATATATTCGTCTAACTTCACACATCCTAATGGATAAATGACATCATCCTCCATGTGGTGTTTCTCAGTTCAGTTGCATCTTCTACGTGTTTCTCAGCTGATTACAGAAACATATGGGTGAGGAATGCTTGATTGCAGAGCTGCACCGTGGCAGGCTGATGGATTGTTTCCTCTCTCAAAATGTGGGTGCTGCAGGACAAAGCCCAGTCAATGTGTTGAAGAGAGGCTGCTTGAAAGAGCTGTCAGCACTCCCAGCACCATGGCAAGTTATGGACAGAGAGGTGTATTGCATAAGAACTTATGTCATGTCTCAATCCTGTAAGGGTCAAAAAGATTTTGCACTTGTGAAGTGGTGTTTAGAGACAATACCAGAGCCTCTGGTTTCAATCTTTGTAAACCTGTGATTTTTTAAAGATTTTAAATTTTTAGTCCTATAAGATGAATTTGAATTTTAAGTAAATTTGTGCCCATATTTTATCACTGGTTAGTTTTTTTGGCCCCGCTTTTATAGCCAAAATGAGGGCCAAATTTGTAACTGAAATGTGTGTGTACATGTGTAACTTCAGTGCCACATACAGTGTAGGAAATTTGCGTTTTGCAGCCATTTTTCTGTGTTGAATCTCAGACATTTACAAAAGCTATTTCTTTGAGTAGTTGTGTGTTGTTGCAATTTGTGCAGATTTTTTTTGATCTCAGTTTTTTTCTGTAAGTCCAAATCTGTTCTACACATTTTTAAAAAGAAACATTACAGGTTTGTGTTATAAATGATTTGCCTTTTATTATATTTTCTGTTTGCTTCACTGACAGACAGACAGACAGACAGCCTTATTAACATGACGAAACATGGTGCCCACTGCCTGACCTCCAGTCTCCACTGGTTAGCTAGCTTTGGCTGCTCTGCGCTGCACACCACCTGGGTCAGGATGGAGCTAGTTAGTTGCGCTGGTGGTCGGGTGGCGGTGCTGCGGAAACATGGTGGCCACCCTTCTTTCCTTTCCCAGGTAACCGGAGTGAGAGGGCGGCTTTATTTTGAGTCGTAAAACCACTTTAGCAATGTTAATTATGTTAGCACCACTAGCCATGCTGACACTGCTAACAGTGATAACATAGTTAACAATGCTAAAATGGGATTTGCTCACTTGGGGAGACTGGAGGTTTGCTGGGGTCCTGTTGGGTCAGGACAGCATTACCAGTGGTAATCGCAAAATGAGCACCACCGCTAGCTAGCTACCACTTGACCCAGGTGGTGCACAGTGCAGTAAACTGAAGAGTATCAAAGTTAACCTAAAGACCGACATGTGTAACCAGTCAAAAATATTTTCTGCAATTAACCAATTAATGTTTAACCGCTGACATCCCTAAAGCTTGGGCTTTAAAACTGTGGACATTTTTGTTTGAACCCAAGAGATCAGGACAATCAGCAACAAGGAGCGGAGACACTTTAAACTGCCTAGTTCATATTAGAACAATGATGATAAAAGCCAACATGTTTCAGCTTGAAACAAGCCTTCATCTGAAAATGAGTAATTGCTTGAGCAGTGTTTTGCTGAAAACCTAATAGCATGCATGTAAAAGATTCAGTGAATTTCTGTGTTCCTCAAAGGGACTTGGAACAATGTGCTGGAGGTGTCATCTATTTTGCTTTAATTGTTTCCATATTTGTAGGTCAGGCACAGGTCATAACAAGGAACTGAGGTACACACGCCCCTTTGCTTTCCTCGTTATTGCATCATTATTTAACCCAGTGAAAAATGTCACATTTCAGAGGACGCTCCAAGGGTTAAAGCCTCCTTTGACCACCTTTATCATATTACTATCACTTTCTCTGATCGTCCCAGAGCCAAAGACAACACACAATACATTTTCGACAAATGAAAAACACATGTTACCGATGTGACTCAATTTCAGGGTTAAAAACTGAAACCTTAGCTGCGTGTAGCACATACAGGAGATCAGACACGTCTTTTTGTGGCTACAAAAGCTTCAACTCTCTTTGAGTGTAAATACTCCACTTTCTCACATCATGAATAATAAGCTGCTGAGACAAACCAGGTGCCTTTTTTATTTGGAGTTGCTGCTTGGTGTCTCTGCCCGAAAAATTGCTGTTGAACTGTTGTGTCTCGTTTTGCAATTATGAAAGAGGTTAACGAGTGTGCCTGTTTCATGTCTGCAGTTCAAGAAGACCTGTTTTACAGCTTTGAAGTTCATTTTCCTTGAACTCTCATGACATGAATGCAGTAATTAGTCAGGATGTTGGTTCTGTGTCTCTTGGCGTTGTCATTTTTATTTAATTAGCTGTTTGCTTCAAGTAGATAATTACAACATTTTCAATGTTTTGAAATGTTTTGAATTTATCTAGGTTTTCCATTTCATTCGCATTTTTTGCACTTGCATCCTTTCCATTTTCTCCTTCCTCCTAGTAACTGTATGGATCCTGACATGACCGTGGATGTCATATTTACAGTTCTGCAATCCTGATGGAGCCTACTGCAGCCAAAAATCTTTGGTTTCACAGCGTTGATTACTGCAAACGGCTGCAATATTTCTTCATCATAGTTCATAATTTCCCAGACAGCCTCCTGAACAAGCCGTCCAAGGTTTGTACTCATCAAAAGTCACAGAAACTACTTCTTAATACCTTGGAGCAAAGCAAACGTGGTCATCCTTTTAAGCGGGGGATTAAGTTATCAAACTTCTTAACAAAGAAAAACGTAAAGTAATGTTCCAACGAGCCAGAGACCTGTCGTAACCCGTTAAGAGCTGTTAAGAGGACAGGTTTGGTCATAATCCAAACTTTGATTGCCGTCACAGTGGCTGAACTATTCAATCATTACCCCACCAATCAAAAGTGCTGCCTACTCAAGAGCTTTAAGCTGTGACAAGTTTTAGTCCCTGTCAAGATCAGCAGAATCCCTGGTGCTGTAAGAGCAGGACATTCAAAAAAATCACTCTCTAAAAGGTGAATATTAACATCTCTATTGTTCCCCAGATGTTTTTGATCTGGAAAGAACACAATGTCCACAAGCGATAAATTAACCCTTGGCTTTTTAGCATCAGATAAAATGAAGCAAGCTGTTAATTACTGATATTTATATTTACTGATTACAAGTCCCTTATGTTCTAATTGCTGCCACCACTGACTTGCAGCATTATGTCACCAGATAGAAGCGCAGTTCAAGAGCATACCAACTTTAGAGTGATTTATTTTGAAATGCATGAGGAAACCAAAACAAATTAGTCACTCAGACAGGAAGGAGTTTAGGGGGGAAAGGGATGACAAGGCCAGGACGCATGCCAAATGTGAACGGCCCCAGATGGAGCGGTGATGTCTTCTGTTCAGTTTCACAGGACCGGGAGATAGAGGATGTACAAACACATTCATTCAGCAGTGTTAACTATGTAAAGGAAGTGATATAATCAAGTTATTATTGGACTGTACACTTTTATTCTTCATAGTGTTGTTATATTTCAGTATCTGGTTGAGGGACAACACAGGCACATTTGAAGTACAGGCCCTTGAATATTTATAACCTTGGCCATTTAAATTCATACAGCATTTATAATTCTTACAGAAAAGATAATATATGATTTATATAACTAATTTTCAAATTAAAAGTTAGCAAGTTTAAAGCTGCATTAACATTTTTTTGTCCACTTGAGGACAAGCTGAAAACACAACAACTAACATGCTATCACCTTATAGTTGTTATAGCGTTGAAATGTTATGGCTACCATGCTAGCACAGTGATGGGCATTTTTAGAAGCTACCATACTCGAGTAGCTGCATTAAATTATTATAGACAAAAAAAATCTAATATAAGAATAGGAGTATTAATTGGCAAACAATGAAAAACAAGTGCAATTTGAGTTCATTTATTAAACAGACAGGCTTCAATTAGCTTTTTAAACCAAAATTTAAAGATAAAATTAGCAAACTTTCTGTTGCTGCCGTTACATTACAAAGGTTAGACACAGTGCTGAAGTACTGTCTTTGAGCTGCTGTCCTCCTGGTCAGTTCAATGTCCGCCCAGTTAGCATGAGCTAACACAGCAGCCGCGGCTAACATTCAAAATTGTGGCACTCAACAGTTCCAACAAACTCACGCTGAGTGAAACAATTCCGTCCCATTAATAGTCTTTCAGTATTGTTAGCCTAGCTGTGCGATGCTAACAGTTAGCCAGGTCACTGTGCATGTGCAGGTGGACTCTTACCAACTGTTCCCCGGTGCTGAGCTGTACCAGTAGTCTCAAGATAAACACAGAAGGAGAGCAACTACTGCTAGGTCACCTAGCATCACTGAGCTAGCTAACATTACAGCTCAGCCGTGGAGGACACCATTGATATTGACAACATGCGCTTTCACAAGTACAAGCTTATTGTCCATGAGTAGCGGTGAAAAGGTTGGCAGGTTTAGTTCAGTAGAAAGAAAATAGTTCCCACATGAAACTGCTCACAACAGGGTTTGTGGATTATCTTGAGTAAATGGGTCATGATTTCTGGAAAGATATTTCTGTCGTTGAGTTTTTCAGAAGTGTTTTTTGGCGCTTAGAGCACCACAAGCTGAGTGCCATCTAGTTCCTTTTATATTAGAGGGACAGCAGAAATTTCGACGGCTAAAATCTCCAACACTCTGCAACTCATACCAAAGCAACCTAGTTGATAAATTGCACTACAGATAAAAGGGAATATGTATTTTTGATTTTGGGGTATACTGTCCCTTTAAAGTCAACTAGTTTTATTGATTTGTGTTATAGTTTTTAGAAAATGAAGTATAGTTTTAGAAAAAAAATGTTCCGGAAAGCTGTAATATCCAGATGATATGGCAATATGGTCTCCATTTTGAAGCACAGGGGATCATTTGAGCTTGATACTGGCTATGAGTCCATAAATAAGCTGTGGTGCTTAGTGTCTGCCCAGATCTTGATGTGGGTCCCACGCTCCCCGTTTCCTTCCAGCCCACCTTGGCGGGCCAGTTTAGCCGACTCCAGCGGCTTTACATAGCTAATTTATACCCATCCCCTCCTGTCATTCCCTCTTTAAAACGCCACAGTGGCCGTGGTTGGGTTAAAGAGAGGCATTTGGGGGGGAAGTGTTGGTGTAGTGGGACCCTGATGGAGTTAGCCTGTGCAATCACCAGAAAGCTGCTAAAACATATGAGCTCTCCTGGATGTGCTAATGGGAAAAGCTTGGTGCCGAGAACGTATGAATGCAGTTTCAGGAAGCAGTAAATGTCACTGCTGATTCTTAATTACGTGCCCCATTCCTCCTCTGCGCTGTGGGAGTTTTAGAGATTTGCTCAGATGGGATCAGATTGTGGTTACTGGCTTATTCAAAATGTCACTATAAAGTGTGCAGTAAATTATTATAAGATATTGTGGCTTGAGTATATTTTTGGTTGCTGTTTAAAATAAGCAGATGTGTCTTTGCTGGAATTAACCTCTTCCTTATCAAGAATAATTGCATTTAGTATTAATAATAATAATAACATTGCCTTAAAACACACTGAGATGTCATTGTTAATCTGGTTGTTTATGAATGGCCCTGTCAGTCCATCGATCATTTGGTCCACCACTTTGATCTACACAGAAAATATTAACAAGTATTGGATGGATTGCCATAATAATTTGTACATTCATGCTCCCCAGAGGACAAATCCTACTGACCTTGTTGATCCCCTCAATTTTTCTCTAGCACCATCATGAGGTTGATATTTATGTTTTTTAGTGAAATGTCCTGACAACTATTGGATAGATTGCCATGAAATTTGATACATACATTCCTGCTCCCCAGAGGACAAATCCTATTTGAAGTCGGATTTCTGACTTGAAAAGTTGGAGGAACCTCACCAATGAAGGCACCCAGAAACAGCTTTGAAGCCAACTTTCGAAGTGGCCTTGCAATTTCTGTCAGGTGATGCCTTACGGCCCAAAAAGACTTTTTCCCATCGTCTTACATTGGGAAAGAGATGTTGTAAATCAGTGGATACATTTTTTTGAGCATCACAACCCCTGTGAAATTACTTGTTTCACTATCAGGATTTGATCCATTCAGTCTGATAACATTTCAATAGTCTAGAAGAGCTGAAAGATTAAATCATTTTATCCCTATTCAAGTTAGCGGCTGCACAATGCATCATCCAGGTTATTTTATACACTGCAGTTGAACCATTTTCTCTTCATGCACCACTGAGCAACTCTCATAGGAATTAACGGGGCCCTGCTACCAATGCTGTATCCAGTTCTCCCAACACATGCACCAACCCCAACCTCCGAATCCAATATGGCTACTCCACACGTCAACAGCTGTGAAAGCTGCAGAAACAAACTATTCCTTGGCATTTTTTATCTTATTTATTTCTCACTGAAATAGTTGTACACACAGGACTGTCCAACTTCTATCTGTGGACATGATTCTACGGCGTGCAAAATACAGTGTAATAGGTTGTTATTAACTGTTTTTTGCTAACAATGGCTAACCTGGCTACAGCTGGTTTTGCTATCTCTGTTTTCTGTTGTACTGAAATGTGGTCAACTCGGGTGTGACATCATTCCCACTTCTGACTTCCGAGGTATGCAGTGTTCAGTGCTAATCAGCAAATGCTTGCATGCTAATGCGCTAAAGTAAAGTAGCTCAAAGCATTCCAACGACTGCACAGCCTCACAGAGCCAGTATTGTGGCTGTAGATTCATAACTTTGATAAAGGAAGCAGATAGGTCTTAGCTCATACAAACCCCCTAAAATAATCTGTTTATAGATTAATTTCATTCATGTATGATATACTGATAGCATTGATAACCTAGCTTTATACTCTTTGTCCGGTCTAGCAGATGTAGGAAAATATATTTGCTATTTTAAATGTTTAAACTAGCACCATGAAGCCATCCAACACAACCTCACCTGATGTTCCGGACCTATGCAAGCTGACAAGAGCTTATTATGCAGCTGCTATTCTGAGCAACAAATCATTTTGTTTTCATTCATGTTGTAAAAAGTTCTGGGCCCAATATGCAGACAGAACAAATGTCTTCCTCTGTGGGGCTGCAGGGAGTTACAGTCAGAAGGTCTGCTGGAGTGGATGCCAGCAGAGATGGGTTCGGAAAAAGCCAAGTTGGCGTTTGTCTTTCCCTTGAGCACATTAAATGGCTTTGCTTGCAGCAATGTTCTTCCTCCCACCTCAACCATGACTACAGTATCCTCAAAAGAGGTGTTTATGTCTCAGTAAATCTGTCATCTTCCGCTTACCACCAAATACTGAAACCAAATATTGCTTGTATCAATTTAGACCCAGCATTTCAGTTGACCACCCTTCCATATCAAGTATTTAATAATCATAAATAATCACTGTCAAGTAGTTCATGAAAGGAAGAACATGTTAACACTTTAATGCAAAAGACAAAGAAAAATAAAGAAAATTAGGACTATTTAATAGCATGTTTTAGTTGTACAACTGCTAACTTTGAGGAGCTGCTTTGCAGCTCACCTCCCATCTGGCTTGAATTGGATTTAGCTGATTGTCAAGGAATTACATCTTTATTTTAATCCTCTGGTTTTTGGGGGGGACGGGGAAGTGTGGTTGACTTTCAGCTGCAGGTCGTAAAATCACTGTCCTGGTAAAACATTTTATACTGTGGCCTAGAAAGCTTTTTAAACAATGGCTTTGGTGTAAATCATGCCTGGAGCACATACGTCGTTTGTGGGGGTGGTGGGAGGCTACCATTTATCCCGCCTGAACCATTTAAGTCCCCTCGTGGGAAACGAGGGTTTGGGCTCTTGAGTGTAACTTAACGTCAGCCCCTGGTAACTTTAGCTTCATTTGTCTCTCTTTCTGAGAACTCTGGGCCCGTTAACTCGGGTCATCACCCTGTAATATGGCAATCTTTTAATTTGACCCTTATTCCTCCACAGAGGAGTAAAGGAAAGGATCGGTTAAACTTCTGCTGCTTGGACAGCCTACTAGATGATCTTTTACAAGACCTGAAAACACTGCCAGTTTATATTTATATGTTATTTTGCAGGAGAGAGCTTTTCTTGTGTAATTTCACCCCACAGTGACTGATAATATAAGCTGTTGGTATGTTTTGCCTCAGTTTCAAGCTTGTGGGGATTTTAATTTGATGATTGTTCACCACTTTGTCAAAAAATAAAAGCAAAATTAACTTAACTCTTTGACTATGGATCAACAACTCATTGTGTTAAGGTTATATACAATGATTTGTACTAAAATGTGTGGATGAGTTATTGCCAGTTATTTACTAGAAAATATAATTTGGGAAAAATAAGGAAGGTCTAAGAAATAACTGGCAATGTGTTTAGAGTTGTGGTACAACTTCCTTCATCACAGTCTTTAGTTGAAGGCTAATATTACTTAAATGCATGTTCGGTCTTTAAGTTTTAGACAGCAGCCTCACATAAGTCATCTCAACAGGGAACATGGCAAGAGTTCTTGATGCCCCTTGCAGTACAATGTGGGCCTTCCTACCTGGCAGTTACTTTGAGATAATTTCCATCACTGATGTCCAGTGATCTCTGGTTAATGCTACTGTATTTGCACTTTTTTAGGAGTTCCAGTTTAGTTGTTTTCTCTGATTCATACTGGTGCTGTATGCGTGAAATTATTGTTTCCCTGCAACTGTAAGGCTTACGGTATGACTGGTCAAAACACGCCAACCTGAGGACATCCCTTAGACCTGAGTCTTCCATGATGTTGACTGTTCTGCAGTCAGTTGCTGCCCATTTAGCAAACGCTGTAGTTAACTACTTCAATTAAGGTTCATCTGCAGGTGGTGATTTGCACACTCCAAAATAGTGTTTTACCAGCTTTGGGGATGCAGTTGCCCGCTGACATCAGTCTGATTAGATGCACCCGTTTGCTTAGCTCGAAGGTGGTAGCTCAAACTCATCAGCTCAACATCAGCTTGACTACAGTATGCTGAATGGACAATAATATCTTAATCACAGTGCAGTCAATACACAGAAAGTCAGTTTGCCATGAGTGAGGTAAGAAAAAAAATGGAGCGGCAGAGACATTGGCACACAGACAAAAGCCAATTCAATTAAGTAAAATGGGATCCTAGTACCATTTTGCATCCTTACAATACAGTACAATATAATAGTTTTAGGCCCATGGCCCACCATCAAGTTTCAGTTTTGGCCATCTAAGGGAAAAAAGTTCGGGCACCCTTGACCTAGTTGATTGCTGTGATCTTGAGAAGATGGCTATGTTGCTAAAAAGAAGTCAGATGGGGCAAGAAACATGGCCAGCCAATCAATGATGTAATTACAGGAACTCATCACTGTGATACAAATGTAAGCAATGCAAAAAAATAATGGCTATGAAAGAGACAAACTAAATACAGACAGCCAACCCCTAAATGCCCCTAAATACAGACAGCTCCTCCAAAATATACTATACCTTGATGAATATTCTCATTGTATATTGTAGAAATATCATCATGAAGAGGACAATGCTCAATGCTGCTGTAGTAATAACACAGAAAACCTTATTTTCAATTGTCGTAATAATGAAGATGTATAAAACAACATTGCCAAACTCACAGCCAAAAACAGGCAATAAACATGCTAGCAATAGCGCTACCTTGGCTTGCCCTGTATGCAATGTGACCCTTGCTTTGCAGGTTGTAGCAACCACTTGAGGGTCTTCTGCGCAGTGAGGGATTATTCCTTTGCGTGAGCTTACTGTTGATTTTACCTCCAAATAAAGCGGTTTAGACAATCTACCTTGGCTTGTTTAAAACCTGTCTTATCGTCCTGCTCCTCTTTCTTACCCTGTTGGACTTGGTTGAAGTAATTTAGCCATGTTCTCAGATTTTAGCAATTACCTTTGGGCTTACACTGTTATCATAACGGCTGAAATGATGCAAGATCTACAAAAATAGTGTGCGTGAGTGCCTGTCTCTGGACAATCAGTTCCCCGAATCTCCTGAACCACTTTCATGCCTCCCTCATGGAACCTCATACCCAAGCCTGCCCTTGTGTAAAATAACAATGCACTATATCATTTTTTCTCACCTCATCGTCTTCATAGATTATTGTTTAAACTGCGAGGAGACACCTCCAGCAGTGTTGTGGTAGAAAACTGGCTCCAAGTGAGTGTCAGTCAAACACGTTAATTTCCTCCGCGGGTGTTTGGTTTTAAACTCTGGGCACATCATCGATGCCACAGTTTATTTTCTGTAGTCATACATTTGCAAATATGAGAAGGATTTCTTCTGAAAGCAAATATCAGAAGGTTATGGATTAAGGGTGCAAGGGGGTATAATTTCTGCGGAGGCCTGTGAAAGCGTGCACGTCCGCGTCCCTTCCCCGCTGGCACCACAAAATACACCGGTGTTAAGTGGATAGTTGAGTGTGTGTGTGTGTGTGTGTATGTGGATAATTCCCCAATTCACAGAATGTAAAGACATCCCCCACTACCAAGTCAAACAAGCCAAGTCCCATACTGTCAGCAGCAAGTTAAGACTTCAAGACTGGTTTGCTGCGTATAATTCAAGTATAAAAAGTGTGTGTGTGTGCTGGTTAAGTGTCGAGACATCCGCTTCGATGTTGTGGTTAGGGTTGCTGGCTGTTTGCTCTGGAGTGCAGCACATTCCTCGCAGCCTTAATTGATACCAATTATGTGGTTTTTGATTTGGTGTTTGATTGGGAGTTGGGTTTGAAGTCCTGATTTGAAGGGCACAGAGTTTTTATTGTCTTTGGAACGTCATGGTTGAATGCCTGAATGATAGCCTGCTACCTAAGTCACATTGAGGGGCACCAGAGGGTTGGCACCAGCTTTGACTGCTCTATATGTTTCTTTGACTGTCTGTTTCAGCTTTTGTTTTCATGTCTTGCCATTTCTGAAGTTAAAACTGGAAAGTTACTCAGTGTATAGTATATTCCCTCTGCGCCAAGAGCTGTCCATCTTACTGGTTGTTTTTCTCCAAAACCAGAGGTATTGTCCCTCCAGGGGACACCTGGCGTGTTCCCCACCTCCACAGTGCAAATGTGCACTGGCTTAAACTGCCAGATGTTATGAAAGGCTCTATTGATGTAGACCTTTAGCTCATAAAGAAATAGAAAAAAAGTAACTATGTCTGAGAAGTCTATCCTGATAGCTGCAGTGACCAGACTATGTCATCTGATTTACACGGGGAGCTCACATGTAATTCCTTGTAAAGCAAAACACAGTCAGGAGCCGGACATGAAGTCATGTGCTCACTAATGCACTATGTCTCAGTTTTGTTTAGATGTATGGAGTCAGCAAATCTGTGCACATGTGGAAATTAGATTTTTTATTTTTTTTTCCCTTAAGGTAATCATAGAACGACACTGCTGAAACCCACATCCAAAACATGCTAGCAGATTAGCTTGCCTGGTATGACTGAGATTTTTTGACATTTCCAAAACAGAGTGCTGGCAGTAGACAGAGGAAAGCTGTCCAGAGCTAAAAAGAAATGAGAAACAGCGGCATGAGTGAAATAAAATGAGAGAAAGGGCAAGCTGGGAGGAAAAAAAGAGGAGTATAAGAAGGAGAAATTTGAGATATCGGACGAAGAAATGGAAAGAATCAAAGGGGGAAGAAAATTGGTTTACAATTGTTGTCTGTCTGCCATTATTCCTACTCTACGACTGCCTCACACACACACACACACACACAGTCTCACACACACAAACGTGCGAAGTTGTGAAGTTGCAGCTGGCCCGACTCCTTGTTTGAACTAGCACGCTTGACTGAGGCCCATTTATTGATTGGCCAGTGTGCCAGACCTGAAGGACTCGTGGGGCTCAGATCACCCCCCGATGACTCCCCCCACATTCACGCATAGCACACAAAAACACACACACATTCACACACACATTCCCAATCCTCCTTCCTCCTTCCCTCCCCTTCCCCAAGTTACTCCTGAGGAAGGACGGGAGCAAGTCAGAGAGGAGACGGCAGGCAGGCGGACAGGACACACAGAGTGGCCCAGAGAGGAGGGCATCACACACTTTTGCACATAAACAAGTACACACTCAGCACTGCAGTGACTGACACACACACTTGAGAAGGCATGGAGCAAGATTTTTTATCTTGCAAGCTACTGGTGACAGCTCTTCTTATCCTGGTACTGTAATGTTTACTTTTTTCCTCAATTTTAATCCTGGAAAATTTCATTTTGTTTTGGTGATGTTTTGTCTTTTATCTTCGATTTCATCATTAATCCCCTTAAAATACTTGTCACATGAAGTCAAGCATTCAGACAGCATGTGTACTAATAGATTACTTTACTGTGAGGGAGTGTGTGTGCATGTACAGTTTGTATTTTGCAACTTTGTGCAGTAGAAATATACTCTTCAGATCCTGGACTTCTTTCAGCTGTAACTTAAACAGGCAGTTTGTGTGACCTGACTTATCTTATCTACTCCTCCTGAAATGTCCCCATGCCTCCACTGTGTTTGTGATCTAAGCCACAAAAGTCAACTTGTCATGCACATGCAGGCCAGCAAGCTGTTTTGATGGAGGTTAGGACTCCCTGTTACATTACAGTGGCTGCCCTGCTTGCGGCACAACGGTGAGCGCAGTGCCGTGCAGTGTGGAGCAGACGACAAGGGATTCAGCAGATGTGCAAATATCGTATGTCTTGCCGACTGAAAAGGCCATCGAATGTATATTGACACAGTCTGCAAAAAAAAGGCACCAGAGTCAGGTTTCTTTTCTCTGTCGAGGAGTTTTCCATCTTCAAGGAAAATGTCCTTAGTCTCAGCTGCTGACAGGTGACTTAAATAGAATCTGTCCATCAGAATAACCTATAATATGGGGATCACTGGTCTTTTATCATATGCTCATTTCCTCTTTTCCACTTGATGTGAAAACATTGGATGTCTGACAGCCACAAGGCCTTTGCGGACTTATGTTTGCTCTGTTTTTCTCATAGTAAAAGAGAGCAAATGTGTCTAAATGCACATGCATTGTTGTGTGAAAGGTATGGTGCAAATAAAACCCCAAGGGGATCAGAGCAGGAGAGGTGGGACGTGTAGTGATGGAGGGTTAGGAAGGCTCCAAGTGGATATCCGAGCCTTTTGATTATTGGATCCAAATCCCAGCAGGACGGCCGTCTGACTAGTGGAGCCTTGTGTTCCTCCGCCTCCATTGAGAACAATAGCAGCACAGTCAGCCAAACAACCTCCTCATCTCCATCCCTCCGTCCCTTCATCTGCTTCCCCTCCTCTTTCTTCACCAGCCTTGTTATGCCTCTGGCTCTCTTGGCTTCGCAGCACTCAGCACACAGCTCCCAGCCGTAATTGAGTGCAAAATTCACTGATTGCTTTTCAAAGGAGAATTAAGGTGGTGCGCTAACCGGCTGCCCAGAGTGCAGCCTGTGTTTATTTACCGTGGATCCAAACATTGGAATAGTTGGCGCGTGCAGAAAGTAGCGCCATTGCCGATATTCTTGGCTGTATGCTCCGTTGGCTGCTTGTTTAGGTCTCGCCGTTCCCCTCTGCTGTTCCTCAAGCGTCATCAGCACTGACAGCCATTTATATCAGTCCCTACGCACTTTTAATAATGCGAACCCACCACCCCGCTCCGCAGCTTACAGCATGGGTGTTTTTGCTACTGTGACCCAAAGAAAATAATCAAGGCGGTATTATAACCTTGTATCTGCTTTCCTTTGCGAGATCCATTCATCTTTGTAGGGGAAGCACAATGCCATGCTGTTAGGAAAAGGGGCCAAAGAGGTTGAAATAACTGGAGTTTTCCCTCTAAAATCTCAAGGCTGTGTATCTCACTTTGACTATAAACTATTTGTCAGCTCAGTGGGCATAAATCTTTTAAAGAGCAGGTGTTACACATAAAGTTCTCAAAGTTCCTGCCTCTTTGAGTGTGTTCAGGGTAAGGGGGCTAGTTGCGCCTCACGTCATTCCTAATCTGCAGGATTTTTGAGTCACTGTCAAAAACTCTGCGGGATGCACAGGCACAAACTGCCATCGTGGTGTGAAGATCCCGTCGCGGGAGGCTGTCTAAAGCGCACAAAAGCTGCATTTCTGCAATCTTAAAATAATCTTCCATGGTTCAGCAACACCAGAAAGACTGCCTAAGTGTTCAGGTTATTGTGGGAAATGATAATTTTCTCTTATATCCATCTATTTCTTTTCATAGACTCAAAGCCTATGTTGAATGGCAGATTATTTTATTGAATGTGTTTGCACCTCTAGTCTTTGAAACCACATTCCTGCTGCCATAGGAGGTGGATGATTTGTCTCAGCATTAGTTCCAAGCCCTTTTAAAAAAAAAAAAATCCAGGTTTTCATCCATTCAACAGGTATATAGCCAGATTTTTGGCAGCTTTTGAGTGGAATACCTCCAACAGAGCTAAGCTGTCCTTGTTCTAGATAGCAAAAGCAATCTATTTTCCTTTTCACTTCATCTGAGCCCATAATGTAGCTCTCTAACTTCATTCAGTCAGACCTGCAAAGGGCATTGAGAAGAGCTAGGCTGCTGCGTCAAGCCAAGACAAAGAAACATAACTCATATGGAGCTGTAGATGATCCACATCAGATGACAGTGCCAGCCTTATAAATAAACACCTTCTCTAGAGCAAGGTGAGTCAGTTCAGTCAAATCTAATCTGAAAATAGAAAAAGCCTTGAGAGAGGCAAAGAGGAGTTAAAAGAGTCTGGGATAGAGGGGTGGAGAGGATCTCTCCTTTTTGGCTGTCACTCTACACCTGAGATACACATTGTCCTTGCAGTTGCAAAATTCATCTTCTCATAATGTTGACTTTGGATCCCACAGTAATATCCCTACCTCTGCTGCCAAATACAGCACAATGTAATTAACAGAGACACACACAAGTGAGGCCTGGAGTTTAAGAGAGGACCAACGTTTCATAATCTGAAGGATGACTCAGTCATTTTAAATATGCAAAGGGGCAAAAGTCGAGAGCTTTTGATTAAGCAAAGGGGCAAAAGTCGAGAGCTTTTGATTACTTCCCCTTGCAGTCTCTCTCATCCTGTCACATGCACTTGTATTTCCTTTTCAGCAGCTCCTGGAATTCAGTTCAGGTTCTCATCTGGCAGTTCTGGTGTTTTTGCACACTCTGCAAGATAATCTTCATAAACGGAGGAAGCCACAACTCAGTTGGCTGAGGAATATGCATCCAGGATGCTTCTGTTGCAAAATGGAAATAAAAACATAACTTACTCAGATTTATTGTGTTGAATGTTTGGTTGGCTGTGGGTGGAAATTAAGACAAACAAAATAAACACAACATAGCATTGGTTTGAATGGATGAGGTAACTGTAGTAAAACTGGAAACTGCTCAACGATGTCCATGATAGATTACTCATATGTACAAACTCTTCACTTCCTCCTTCACTTCTGCTTAAGTCATGTCTCTTCTCCTGGTGTGTAGAGCTCACGGACGGCCCGATCAGAAGAGGACAGAGACACTCTGTGGGATGCCTGGGGCTCGTGGAGTGAATGCTCCCGTACCTGCGGAGGAGGCGCCTCATACTCGCTCAGACGATGCCTCAGTTCCAAGTAAGGCCACTTCTCAACCACTTCTCACCCTAAAACCTGATACGTACTCTAAGGGCCTGTCCCAATACCCACACTTCCCCTAGAAATACCCACTTGCACTTGGTTGTGAGTGTTCAAGTTTAGGCTAGTGGTGTCCCAAAACAGAATTGAGGTAGTGGAAGTGGTTTCCAGCACACCACAAAACCCGCCCTAGATTCCAAGGGAGCCCCGACCCACACTTTCAACGAAGTGGAAGATGAAATTTTCCAGAACACCTTGTGAAGTCAGCAACTTCGGCAAGTTTTGGAAAACAATTTGTTACTGTACGATTGGAATGTAGGCTATACAAACAACATATGTTTGGACTAGTGTAAACTCATCAGCAATTCGGTTGAACACAGCATCAAAATATTTGATCCAAACTAGAAGACGTTGTAGGCGCCTTATGTTTTCAGCGTTTCTTCTCCGTCTCTCACTTCCCTCATCAAGGGTTATCTCGCAAACGAGGGCACTCAATACCAAGTGGAAGATTTAAGGGGTAGAAATGGGAAAGGCCCTATGTGTGACAATATAGCGGGTGACACCATGGGCAATGCTCATGTTTTTGCATAGTGCAGTAAAAGACATCATTTGTCATGCCAATGACTACAACTAATCTACTACAACATAGCACATTTGAGATAAGGGTGCTGCATTGAAAATATTGCTGATAGAGAAACAAAGGTAGAGTGCTTGCTGTGCCATATATTACTTTTCATGACTAATGTAACCTACTATGATTACATATGGCTCAAGAATGGATTGTTGTGGTTGCTAATGACTTACAACTTTGAATATAATTGATTGAAAAAGCATTTAATAAATGTATTTAAAGAACAAACCCCTAGTTTTGCGAGTTAAATCAATCATGACCAAATTCTGCTGGGATGCATTGATCAGAGTTGTTCTGAAACTACAGCCACATCCACCAAACACTTCTGGTATAGTACCCTTAGAACTGGTACGTAACCAGTACAGACAAATCCCTTGATCTGTTTTGTGTTTCCACTGCAGAAAATACTCTTAAATGTAGGCGGGGTTGTGTTTCAAGTCCAGCTCTTGCTTTATTTCTATGCAGAGACACGTCTTCACCTTGATGATTGTCCATATAACAGGGTTGCATGTCAGTATTTTCAGAGCAAAAGGAAGGATGGAAAGGCTTGAATGTTTACAGTCTGTTGCAATCGATGGGATATTTTAAAATAGCAGGTTTCTGCATTGATTCCTTGTAGAGCAAGAGTGACAGTCCTCTCTTGACAAAACAACAGACTGCAATGTTTCAAGCTCCACCTTTTAGTATGGGATCAGTGTGTGAGGTACCGCAACCGAATAGAATGGTGGTATTAGTACTATCCCAACTTTTGACAATGTAAACAAATATAACTGAACTAAAGTGTACTGCCTGGTGGTAACAAGGCTTATATCTACAGTTGGGAAGCATTTACTAATTAAGAAACTAACTACAATTAATTTCTCCAATGTTTTCCTCAATTATCTTTGATTAATGTACAAAAAAATGCGTGAGTCCCCTTCACCTTCATCACATACAGCACACCATACCTATACCACGCCTAAAGTATTCTCAGCAATTCTCCTTTACTGGTAACATTTCTAACTTTGAAAAATTGCTATTGTGAGAGCCAGAGACATAAAAACATTGACATTTATGAGCTCAGTTCTCACAGAATGATGCTGTGTAACAAGTACTAAGGGATTCTTACATCACAGGAGAGGAGAAGATACAGTAAATTGAATGTGTCTTATTATAAGTTAGAACTTACTGACCTTAAGATAAATGGAAACATCACATGAACAATTTGTAAGTGTGTGTTCAAACACTATCCGAGGTAATCTCCCCTTTTAAAGAGCAAAGTCCTGACTGGGGTTGGACTGGTTTCCATTAAAGTGCCATATCATGGCTTTATGATTCAAGAGAGGGAAGGAGGAGGAGGGGGAGCTCTTTTTCTGTTGCTCACAGCCATTCTGCCAAATAAATCCAGACAGCGTCCCTAATAGTGTGAGTAAATCTCACCAATCGCTCCATTCCCATGGGCTGTAATGGGAGTGCTCAAAATACATATGACTGTAACGTGACTGTTAAATAGCCCTGAGGGGTCAAACGAGATCACTTGCCCATCCACCTCCTAAAACTGTCTAGACGGGCCATACGAGCCTAAATCTTGAATTCATCAGTGACAATAGGGATCTGATTTTCAATAATGGCCCGGACTTGTTTCCTCACAAATCAAAGCATAACAATCAATGTCCCTCGCTCAAGCACATGTCACTTTAAATAACTCTTTTCTGTGGTAGCGTTTGGGCTCTGCAAGCAGTGAAGCCACATTGGTTGGATTCCCACTGCTCATCATCTCAGCTTAAGTCTCGGGAACAAACTGGAACTTGCACTTTGGACCTCTCGTTCCTTTCATCCTGGTGCCAAAGTCACCTGGTTGGTTGGGCTTCAGGCTAACCCTGTGGGCTTCAAGATTAAAACTTGAAGCCAAGTGCACCGCACAAAGTGGTCAATTACAAATGGATTTGAGGAACAAGAGCAAAAATAGGAGAAAGAAGGAATGAGAGGGTATGTTTTCCATAGAAATGTTGTCACATTTATAGACTGGGAAATAGCTGCAGGGTGACTTCACTGCATTCCTCTTTTTTACAGTTCCCCAAATGTATTGCTCTCTCAGTAAAGGTAGCCAATGAGCTTTGCTGCCAAAGTCACCTCTGTTTCACTGTTTGGGGCTTCAGGGGGAGCTCCAGCAGTGACAGGAGCAGCCGGTGAGATCATAAAACATTACAACCATCCAAAGACACACTGACAAAACAGCACAGATCATACCTGAGGTCAGAACCGAGATGTTCTCTAAGGTGCTTCCAGTGTGTCATAACCATGAATCTGTCTGCGCGGGTGCTGGGAAGCCAGGCTAAAAAGCACAAGGCTGTCAAAACCTCAAACTCCAAGAGCCAGACCCCCCATGTGCTACACTGTAAACATTGAGGTCAATGGCTTTTTTGAGAAGTTCATTTAATGATATCAGCAGCAACCATTTCTCTCTGCTTGCCCAGATTTTTTTGGTCAGGCACACCTCAGAATGCTACTGGCTGTAAAAGCAATTGACGTGTTAAGAGGTGTTTGGAGTTTGAGCTCCATGTGGGATGTAGGCAGTGTGTGCATGTGTAGACGTACATGCTCGTGTGGGCATGTTTACAAACTGGTGTGTCATTTGGCCGTAGCAGTAATGTATGGGGCTCTTGAGGAAATGGTAGGACCCACTCATCCCACCTCACCCTGCTGTTGCGTGGGAATGAGAGAGCAGTAGCCTGGAACCGGGTGGCAGATCAAACAGCGTCATTAAAAAGCACAGCACAAGGCCCCTTGTGTGTGTGTGTGTGTGTGTGTGTGTGTGTGTGTGAGACTCTTTGGAAAGAGAGGCTGGAAACGGGCCTGCAACACCCTCCAAACCAATACAGCTCCAACTCTCTGACCTTTAAACACACACGCACATGCGTAGGACCTTCTGCTAATGCAGAAAAGAGTTAGACAACCAAAAGGGCACATGTAAAGTACAGACTAAACACAGATCGCCTGGCCCTCATTAGTTCCACCCGCTCAACACACTTCACTTGATCACAATCTTCATTATTAACAACAGCATTTGAAGCAAGTGTGGACATATGGATTGGGTGTCATGGCAAGAGAAAGCGCTGCTCTATTTTTTATGAGGCTTGTGGTTGGCCAAACCTTCAGATTAGTCTTTTCTGTCATTTATTTTTATAAAAAGAGGCCAGCCTTGACTTTATTTTGACTTTAAATAATTGAGACTCATGTACCCCATTGATAATGTTCCATGATCAGGAAATAAAGACGAGCAGTCCTGGGCAGGGGCAAGGAATAAGTTAGGCATGTTATTGTTGCAAATAACTTCTCACCACTGATAAGGATATTTTTACTCTTTATGGGGTCACTGATTTGCAGGATTTACAGGCAGTGGCATTAAATGACTGTGGTGTTTTGGAATTTCACTAAAAGCATGCCGCAGCTGTGTTTAAAGTCTATCTTTAAATGGTGTGGTAGTTAAAAGTAAATTTTCTCCAAGGGAATGACTATTTAAGTTGCTTTAATTAACTTGGGCATGGCATCTTGATTATGTCTCCAACTCCAAAAGATAGGGGACCACCCTCTGCGTGGCTTGTTCAGTGCGAAAAACACCCAGCTTCTGCACAGTGCTACTGAACATATGTTGCGCCTGAATCAACAAACTGTGTACAAATATATGTAGAATCCAAACTCATTTAAGATTTGACAACGTAGAAATTCAGAATCAGGAGAGACAGAAAAGTATTGAACAAATCACAACAGGGAGATACACAAAGTTAAGGCATCATAAGTTATTAAAATTCAGCATAAAGGTACTAAATTTCATTCCAAGTAACAGTTGTTGAGATATTTCACTCGAAAGCAAAACTTCATGCTAGCTTGCGAAAGTCAGTTTACTATTAGGATGCGTCATCTGTAGCCTGGGAACCAAACGAATCTGCAACCTCTTGTATTTGCTCTGGCAATTGTGTCTGGTCCCTCTCCTGTTCAGACAGATTTCCAGCCAGCCCAGGGCAGGCCAATCACAACCTTTATCTAGTATTGGGCATGTTTGAGATGGTGAGACTTGAACTTTCTCCCTTTTACACAAAATACCTCATGACATGAGTTTTGGCTCATGTGTCCTCAAACTTCAAACCCAGCTCAGTAAAGACGAGCACCACTGAGGCATTTCGTAAACAACCAAGATGGCTGCAGCTGATGTGGAACTTTCACTTGAAGTACTATTTTCAACAGTCGTTCGCAGACATATTGATGCTACACCACTACAGCTCATCTCTGCACACTTTAGTCTGTTTTTGTCATTTGTCCATCACTTTGTCCATTTGTCCATCATTCAGCACTACATTATGTTTCATTGCTCTGATTGGGTGTAGGTCTATCCAATTTCATCCAGAGGCATTTTGGTCCACTGCCATAGATAATGCATCTTGGAAACTGACAATTAAATGTGAGTTTCCAAACTAACTCAAATTTGCGTTTTGGTGGGCTGATGTCGGGCCATGTCATCTGGGAACTGTGAATGTCTGCATGAAATTTTGTTCTAATCTGTCTTTTGAATTTGGAAATATTTCACTGGATGAGTAAAAACTTTGATGTGCTGGTGGCACTAGATGAAAAGTCAGGGGATAAGTGTAACTATTAGGATTCATCCTCTGGGCACCATGGGCATATGTTCCAAATTTCATGCCAATCTGGGCCAAAACATCTCGCTGAGGACAGAAATGTTGGGCTGACTCATGTAGTGTCTTTTTCTGCTGTTGCCTCATCTTTCTCAACTTCATGTTACTCTTCTTTGATGGCCTGACTGTTCTTAATTTCCTATATTGATCAATAGCAGAGCTCACAGCAAGAGACATATTTCAGCCATTACAAGCTCAGCCGCATTTTCATGTGCCCACTCGCCTCAAGTGTATCAATATTATGGCAAAGATTATGGAGCCCTGGTTGCAATTACTTTCAATCTAGTGAGAAGAGTTGATGACATATATATGGACAATATGAGCCAAGCAAATTGTACTGCATATCCAATATTTTAAGAAGTTATTACTATGAATTTTTCATGGTTACAATAGATTTGAGTTCATTTCTTGTAGATGAGGTTATTGGCATGCTACATGGTAGTTTTACTCTATGTGCTGTCTTGTGTGCAGTTAACTGATGAGCACATTCTTTGTAGTTGTGTTTTGTGCGTATATCTGGCAGAAAAAAAAGCAGCGGTTATAGTCTGTGAGTTATGTGTTATGTGCTCCAGTCGTTTTTCACTAGCTTGTGATGACGCCACAGTGAATCCCTAGTCCGGGTCCTACTTCTGCTTAGCCTCCACTTTGTAGCTTTCAAAGTTAAGAGGAAATGAAAATGGAAATTCATTTTATTTCCTTTGCCTCTTTTTGTAACATGTAGTTTATATATTGCTCATCCCACTGATCCACTGATCTTTCCTACCTGTCTCTCAACTCTTTGAAAGGCTCTTGTTTGGGTCCAGGCCCCATGATCGGCTGTTTGGCTTGGCAGAGAGGACTGTCTGGATACGTCACATGGTCTAATGTTCTTGCCATGCCACACGCTTCAAATCTACTCCCTCCGTTCTGTGGAATAATATTGTAAAAATCCTCAAGCTCTCATTCATCCGTGAGTCCAATCTCTGCGATGTTGCCTCCAATCATGATTCCAGATTAGCTAAGGCCCGATGACACTGGAATTCCTCATAAGTTCCCAAACTGAAAAGAATATCCTTTGATTAGTTTCCACTGAGGTCTTGGATAATTGGCCTATCATAGCCACCATGAATGGTTTATCATTACTCCGCATCAAAGCACAAAGGAATCCTAATTTTTTTTCATTAAGTGGTTAGCTCAATAATTTAGGCAAAGACACTGCAGACTGTCATGCAGAGAGCTGTGATCCAGACCGCTCCAATCTGTTCAGCAGACACAGCTCGAAGGGCTCATAGTGTCTGCTTTACTACTGTATGTGTGGTACTGCTGGTTTATAAAGTTGTATTTGTTTAAAGACTGATTACTTGGACCAATGAGAATTTAGCATTGCATTCAAATATTTTCAGTACCTATGAACTGTGTTCACCTGTGTTTACCCCTCTGTGCTGGCGACAGCCGTGGCCGGAGGCATTATGTTTTCAGGTTGTCTGTCCGTCTGTCTGTCCCAATGTGATATCTCAAGAACACTTTGAGGGAATGTCCTTGAATTTGGCACAAACCTCCACTTAAACTCAAGGAAGAACTGATTAGATTTTGGTGGTCAAATGTAAAAGCCACTGTGATCTCATGTCTTTCCCGTTGTCGTGAACGAAATCTCAGGAACGCCTTGAGGGAATTTCAGTACATTTGGCATAAATGTCTACTTAGAGTCAAATTATGTACTGTTTAGAATCTGGTCGTGAATTGTCACTGGGCCGTAACTCAAGAATTCATATGCATATTTAAGACAAACATTTACACAAGTGTCCTGAAAAGAATTTCTTCAAATTTGACAGAAATTTCCACTCCAACTGATTCAATTTTTTGGGTCAAAGGTCACTGTGACCTTGCGTCTTTCTCATTCTCTTGAATGTGATATCCCAAGAAGGCCTCAAGAAAACTTCCTCAGATTTGGTACAAATATCCACTTGGACTCAAGAATGAGGTGATCAGAATTTGGTGGTTGAATGCCGAAGGTCAAGGTCACTGTGACCTCACAAAACATCTTTTTGGCCATAACTCAAGAATTCACGTTTGTTATGACAAAATTTCAGTGGTGAGATTTTTTATCCAAAAGGTCAAAGGTCAGCTTCACTGTGACATCATAATGTTCTACAAAAACACTTTCCTGGTCATTGTATTAACATCATATCTCAGGAACAGAAGGGGAGACATGGCACTGCATTCACTTTTTGCTTGTTCAGACATATGCTCTCGTATTTATGCATCATCACATTGTGTGAATTAGACTGTTAAATCTTTGCAAACACACCACAGAACTCATGTTTGTGGGCTGCCACATCATCACTGTAGGATTCCAGTCGCTGCTCAGCAATTCAAAAAATGATAAGAGTCAATGGTTGGAATACCAGCTGCCTCGGGCGAACATGATTGGTGTGCATTGTGGTTTGTTTTATCGCTCACCGCCAAAGCCAGTTCACCCACATGTTCATTCTTTCTTCTGCAGGACCTGCGAAGGACAGAATATCAAATATCGCACATGCAGTAATGTGGTAAGTTCGGCAAACTCATCTTTATGTAATGGATGTCAACGGAGCTTTCAAGTGGTTTTTATTTGAATAAACTGAGCAAATTGTGATTGAGAATCCAGTGTGGTGGAACTGTGAAAATATGACCAAGGTTTATGGTTAGGGGGTGTAATTTAGTGATCTTGGATCCTGTTGTTTTAGAGAAAGTGATAAGTTGTGGGTGGGAAACATCAAACTAGTTTTGCTTTCATTTATTATGATGAACACTGTGCTGACATTCAGCAATCACAGTCTCAACAATTCGTCCACCAAGATTCATAGGAACACTAAGCTTCCCACACACAGATCCACACTCGTGATATGCTTTGCACTAATTATAATAAATGTTTTTTTTACCCTCAGGATTGCCCTCCAGATTCAGGTGATTTCCGTGCCCAGCAGTGTTCAGCTCATGCAGACGTGCGATATCAGGGTCAGTACCATGAGTGGCTGCCTGTGTACAACGACCCAGACAACCCCTGCACTCTTAAGTGCAAAGCCAAGGGCTTGGGCGTTGTGGTGGAGCTGGCGCCCAAGGTTCTGGATGGGACACGCTGTTACACTGAATCTTTGGACATGTGTATCAGTGGAATCTGCCAGGTAGGTCAACGTTGAGGAGTTCATATTTATTTCTTTTAATTTATCTTTCACAGGAAGCCAAATATAAAATTATGGACTCAAAACATTTTGGAGACAAAATAGAGAAATAATCTGACCTTTCAGTGTTGGGACATTTGCACATTTTCGGGGTCCCAGGGCAGACTTCTTAGAAACCAATGAATGTGATTTTGATCAATTGTTATTAAAAAAATCTGGAAAGTGTATCTTCCAAATCCAGTCTCATACCAGTGTGTTGAACAGCCACAGGCTTAGCTCAAATTGAAGGCAGTCTTGGAAAACAATGTGACAAATACATAGTGCATTTAAAGTATTTATGCAGCTTGATAGATTAAAAACTTTCAATGAAAACAAAAAAATCTGATTTAGCAGATACTATCCCCTGAGAAAATTATATTTGTGAAATCTTTCTTGAGATAATGACATATTTAGATTTTTATGAAAATGAATTTTAAGGGTTTACAGTTCAAGATAGAAGACAAATGGCTATCTAAGAAAACACATGTTGCCCCAAACTCTAAACCTCAGCTGACCCATGATCTTAAATTTCAGAAAATCGTGTCAAATTATGACCATATAACAGGAAATTTCTTCCTAAAACACAGCGTAGTTTGTTTTATTCTTGTCAACACAGCATATATTTACTGTCTCACAAGTTATGGTATCACAGCGCATTTGGATGCAAGTAAATAAATACAAAAAAGCTATACACAGCAGGTTAAGTTACAATGCTAACGTCATGCCATCTGCTATACACATGAATCCCCAATGACAATACTATTCAAGATTGGGTTTTTTGACTGACAGGCCGGGAAATAGTTTACAATGCATTTTTCCCCGGTTGAATGAAATTACGTCCCAAGGCGTTGTGTGCGGAGACACACAGGGATGTGAATACACTCTCTTACCATGCTTAGAATCACACTGTGGTTTTGGTTTTGTCTTACCGACAGAAATTGCGAAAAACTCCATCAATCAACTACGGATGGTTGCAGATAATGTTGGATAGAGAACAATGGGGAACATTTTTGGAAAAACCCATGATCAACCCAAAGGGGATGTTTCATGCTATCTTAGAAATACAAACAATAGATGTGGTATGAATATGGAAGAACCCCGAGGGTTGTTGGGATCATTTGATTGTAACATATACAGGGTATAAAGGAAGACATTTTATTTAATAAACTCAATTTTAAAGGTCTAACGGGACCAACATGAGTACTTTTACTGGGACTTCATCTTTTTTTTTTTTAATTTCTTTTTCTTTTCATTGTTTTGCAAAGCATCTTGATTGAAGTTTAATTCATTCATAGTTGAAGATCAGAATTAAGGTTAAACAACAAGTCTTGGGAATTTTTTTTAATGTTTGTGTATCATTAGATTGTAGGTTGTGATCATGAGTTGGGGAGCACAGCAAAGGAAGACAACTGCGGTGTGTGCAATGGAGACGGCTCATCCTGCAGACTGGTGCGAGGACACTACAAATCCCAGCATACATCAGGAAAAAGTAAAGAATCTTTACTTTTTTTAATTCAAATGCTATAAATTTGTCAAGTCTAGGAAAATAACCCCTGATAATGATGTCATTAGGGTTATTTTCATATGTAATCAGAAAGACTTCAAATGCATGCATTACAAACTGGAGCATTAATGTTGTCCAGCACATTCTCACTCCGAACCCATCACATATCAGCATTTGGTCGCTGACTTTTCTCGTCGACAGATGACGTGCAAAGTACCCTGGTTGCGTTGGTTGTTGACATTCTGGGACACCATGTCGACTTTAACCTGTTACATGCCATTGTCTGTTTTCAAAATACACTTCCGTCTTTACAGGAAATGGACAGTTTGCATACAGTCTCCTTCAACATAAACGCACTACATTGGTACAACACTGCGAGTTAATGTTTTGTCCTTCAACAATAAATGCACGGGGTTCCGTTTAGCCAACACACGCACATGGTTGGGTTTTGCCAACAAAAGCACCGACACCGAAATGGCTCGACTCTGACATTAAACCCATTCATATCTTTTGACTAATCCAACTAAGAGTTAGCCGTGTGATGCTAACAGTTAGTCCTTTCATGGTGTGTTTGACTCCATCCCAGGCATGCAGCTCACACTCCTGCAGCAGTAGTTGCATAATAAACAAAGAGACAGAGCAGGGCTGGGAGGGTTGAGAGAATCAATACACTACCAGCAGCTCTATGATGAAGTGAGGTTTTACCTGTTTTGTGCAGTAAAATTTGCGGTAAAGTTGCTGCATTTAGACAAAATACAAGGTCACGCAGAATTCATAGGGACTGGCTGAATATGCAATAATTATTGGGATCGCAGCATCCTGGAGACGCTGCATAACACTTCATACCAAGCAGGGAAGGTCTAATGAATGATGGTGTTCAGGTGCATTATGGGAAGTGTAGGATCCAGTGATTTTTTGTCAAGCTACTCATACTTGACTGATCAAAAGTCAGGATATCTTGGCCTCAGCTGCTTCAAAGGCAACATTTTTATTTTTAATCTTTCTTGCACAAGTCTCCTGACATTTTGGAAGTGCAGTATTAAAATCATTGGAGTGCCCCTTTAAAGCTAAATTTTTAGCTTGTTTTAGCTAATTCCTTTGTTCAAATTGAATTAGAGTATTATCTGTATTAAAATATTACCACTGTTATACTACAGTATTATTTTTGTTTATGTAAATAAGAATTACCATGTTGTGTTTTAATGACAATGCATGAAAGTTCATATCTAAAAGATTTATTTCTATTTTTTTGTATCTCAGTATCTCACCCAGATGAATACAAAGAGAGCAAAGAATTACATTTCCAGTTTCACCCAAGGGTGCTGTCTTGAATTATACAAGACAAAACAGTCTGTGGTCTGATTGTATTTGTATTGCCAGTTGTAATTATATTGACTTCCTGTAAGTATTAATTGATACCTTATGCTATTTTTCTCCCTCTGTCGTTTTTCTCACTCAAGCTGAGGACACAGTTGTTGCTGTCCCCTATAAGAGTCGTCATGTGCGTCTAGTCCTGAAAGGCCCGGATCACTTGTGTAAGTCCTGGTAGGTCCAGGGTGCCCTTCCATCCAAAACAGTTGAACATAATATTAATATTTGGCAGTGTTTTTTATTGCCAAATACCTTCACATTAAACACAAGTACTTTGCATGTGCTCTGGGAGTTAAACCGCAGGTCAAGTTATGTTTTAAAGACTTGAGATTCAAAAAGGATATTAGTTTTTCATTATATATGTTATACTTGCTTGACCTTTCTAATGAATATTTCACCTAAATAACAATCTCAAATTAACCTTTTATACTTAAATATATTACATTTTGGGCTCTTTCTTAAAGCCTGGTTTTAAAAGTAGCTTGGAGCAGAATAACCACAGGAGGTATTTATTTCTCCCCTTTGCCCTGGCTCTGTGAAGATCTATGGCTTCCAGCAAATATCAAGTACTGGCATCAAACTCCCCACTGCATCAAATCGATAACGAATGTTCCGTTTCCATACCTATCCTTTGCTCCACGGTTAGTTTGCAGATTGTTACCCCAGCCAGGCCAAAAGCGTTTCTTTTTCTGAATGGATGGCGTTTTCATTAGATATTTCCCCCGTTCTTTTTGGCCAAGGGCACTTAAATTGTAACCATCTGTCTGCACATGATGACTGCTGCTAGTTACTGCGTGTTCCTGCGTTTCCTTGTTGTTTTTGCTTAAATGTCCATGCTGGAATCACACAAGACCTTGTAAGGCCAGGGTTGAAGTGAGGTCAAACAGTGGAAGAGCTCTCAGCAGCGCTGGCCTGCTAGTAGACCCACATGAGCCTCCTGGCAGTGCCAAAGTGAGTCTCTGTGCCTGCAAATACAGCAGCCAGTCTGTGTTCCTTATGTTACTGAATCCGACTGACGGTCTCTGTCAAAGACTCTTTGAGCGTCTCGACATCTCTCTTTATTTGTTGTTTCATTCTGTTTGACACAATAATGGTGAAAAATTAAATTAACATACGACTGTTTATGGGGAATTCTTTGGTAGTCAATGACCGTAACTATACACCTACTGTATATGGTGACTCTGATGTGTCCATTGTGTTCTAGCTATCTACTTTGTCTCTTCTTTAGACGTGGAGAGTAAGACTCTACAAGGCGTAAAAGATGAGCTGTTCTTTGACGAGTCAGGGCAGTATCACCTGGAGAACACCACCCTGGACTACCAGAAACTGTCAGATAAGGAGGTCCTGAGGATCACTGGCCCACTGGGAGCTGACTTCACAGTCAAAGTAAGAGCTTACTGTAAATATATCGATCTGAATCCCCTTTGCCATTGGACAAAACACCCACTAACACCTGGCTTTTGTATTTAATGGGAAAGGTTACAGTTGGCATTCACACACAAAATATTCTGCAGTGGTCAGAGGTATTTATTGCCTCCAGCTCCGCCGCTGTCCAAAATATTTTTGGCAGCTCAAGTCACTCAAGTCTCTCATGACGTCATACATTCGAACATTCGATCGTACTCGTCAATTTAAAGGAGCCGCAAAGCAGGCTGGAGCACAGCATCTTTGCTGGTTGCCATGCCCCAAAAGCTAGGCTACATGAGTAAAGAAATTTGGTCAGTGAAAACAGAACAATATCAACTCACCAGGCAAACCAACTACTCGGGACACGGCTTCCCACGCCTGGTCCTTTTGATTTCGGTCCCTATACTGTATATAAACAGGCTTGAATCATAAAGGACTCGATGTCCAGCTACAGCAGTGATTAGCTTCTCTCTAATTTTGAAGTAGGAACGAATGTGTGGTATGAACTAAAGTTTCCGAGGATGTTCTCTGGGTTCCACACAAGCGATGGACATCTACTTTTGCGATTGGTGGCTGGTCATTTACAGCCGAAATACGTCATAGCTAATTTGCATAAAGTTCACGACTCCCCAACTTTCATCTGACGCTCTGGTCGCCAAAACGCGGACGCTTTGCAGCTTTTGCAGCCATGGTCGCCAGTGCCCATTGAAAATGAATTGAATCGGTTGCCTTTGCAGTTTTTGCAGCTCTTGGTGTGCACGTACAGTAAGAGAATAAAGTAACCACCGTTACATTTTCACTGTCCTCCGTGCTGCTTTCCACTGTTTACTAATCTGTTTTCCAGCTGGCCATGACGTCCAACATGGCATGCCAGAAAAAGAAACACAGAAAGGCATACTTGTCTACGGCAGAGCTGTGTACATGGCTCTGTGGCAATGGGAAAGGAGTCTGTGCCCCATTTTTAACATCTTTTTTTGCATTTAAATAACCCGCATACACACCCTTGTTCTGTAAGAAAAAGGTTACTTTTAGTATAAGTGTTTTCATATTAGAAATGGCTCAGTTTACTCTGTGGAATGTCAAACCTTGTTTTACAAAATGGCAAGCCCACACAGAATTACCACCCAATTCTTCCGTTTCCCAAACCTCAAGTTTATGAAACCTGTATATGATTAATGGTGGAATGTCAAGCCTTGAAGAAGAGTCTGTGGTTTACTTACAGCATGTGTTAAAAAGTAACACAACATAAATTCAGTTCATAAATTCAGTAGTGGAGCGTAGGATTTTTTTGTTTGTGTGTATGTGTTAAATACACACACCCACATGCTTTCATTCTCAGACTAGGCCCAGTGAGTGGACACTAAAACTTCTACAGGCAGCGGACTGGGAAACGCCTGTGAAAACTTCCCCCCTCATAAACACACAAGTCAGGATTGGACAATAAATAGGAATCCAGGAGACAGAAATCTGAGAAGCTATAAATGCATAATTTTCTAATCTGTTACGAGGCAGACGGCCAGTTCATATCGCAGCGCTGGAAAAAGTTTGGACAAATGGAAAATCATATTAAAAAGTTGCCAGACAGTCTCTCCACTGTAAACACATGAATGTGAATGAGCAGAGTTTGATTTATATGTGTTGTAGGTATAATCTGCCTTTGGGCATTTCTTCAATATGTTTGAGGCGTGAGGTTAGAGGAAAAATGTTTGCTGAAATATTTATGAGACTTTACAAAAAGTCTCCAACAAAAGGACAGAGACAGACAAAACACTCCACATGTGACACACATGGCCTGATTTCTATAAATACAGCCTGGATTCTTTATCTTATCTAAGCAAAGCACTAAGAACATGTCTGCTCTCATACAGTAAATGATTTATCACTTCCTATGATATTCCTGCTACAAGCTGTGTTCAACCTTTGAGTGTGCAGAAACTGACATTTCAGGTTACTCTGGGTCAAATTCCTTTAATTCCTGTGTGTGGAAACAAACTTCTCTAAAACAATTCCAGTATCTTTCAGTCATTTGTTGGCACCATCAGTGAACAAAGCTACTATAATGTCAGCTCAGATTTTTCCCTCCAGTCATATGTCTCAAGTCATTTTTATCAGAGGAACCTTGAAATGATCTGAAAACACCAGTTGACAGCAAAGTGGAACTCATAAATGGCAGTAGACTATATCTGTATTAACTTCGGCACTGAGTTTTAGCCCTGTTATTAATTTCCTTCTCTCCACCCTTTTAGATTAGCAATACATAAACAACACCCTGTCCGACATACAGTATATGGGCAGTGTCTCCTCCTGAGGACTGCTTGAGAAAGTCATTTAAAATTTATGTTGGAAGGAAATTATTAGTTTGTTGATGAGACTTCAATTGTTGTGTGAGATGCCATTTGATTTTCCAGTTGCATATGGCGGCTGCATTGGCCACTAGGGGGCAGAAAGACTTGGAAACAAACCCACACCATCAATCCTTGGTACTAAACAGTATATAATATGGCAGCTGATGCTGTGTCACTAAACATCTGACGAGCTTAGCTGCGGTTTAAAACTGTATCAGTTAAACCAGGACCTGCTGGAGTTTACATAGCTGTTGTGTGCTAACAATGTTTTATTTACTAACCCAGAAACACATAATGACATGGGACTAACTCTCGGAAAGATACAGAAGTATATTTCCAAATCTCTTAGTTCAGATTTTTCTGGTTGCATTCACCATTCATGATTGGGTATCTGAAATATTTGTTTTTGTAGAAGACTGTGGATTATTTCCAAGAGTCTAGGCAAAATCCCTACAATCACAGGTCGAAGAAATATTGTAAAATTCAAAAGTGAGGACTTTTGAGATTTTTTTGACCTTTGAAATTGAGAGCAGTTTATTCAGGAAAGATTACAAATGTGAAAAATCCCCTCTCTCTCTTCTCCCCCTTCACACTTAATACTGTTCCTCTCTAATAAAGGCAAAAGCTGAAAAAAAAAAACCTTTAAAAAATATGTGGTATATTACCAAAACATATTGAAAGTGGAAGATACAGAGTTATGATGGTACGATAGAATTTGTTCATATTTAGAGCTAAATGCTAAAGCCAAAAAGGTGGAAAACAAATTAAAATTAATTCTGTACTGTCATGATTTACGACAAATATTGGTTTAAAAAGTTTTCTGGTTGAGATTTGTTTCTGGATTTTCTAAAAATCTCTCTAAAGCCTGGGAGGAGAGAAGTAACACATGACAGATGATCTCCCCAGACTTGTTTTATATGGACTACAGAATATTGGTTTATGAGCTGTATCAAATACACAGCGTCGGGCCCTAATCAATGTAAATGTAGATTTTGTTTTGTTTGGATTTGTGTACTGTGTCTTGTGCTTTGGGGGCTGTGTTTGTATATTTCTGTGTTTGTATTGTGGAATTGATTTTATTGTTTCAGGACATCTCCTGAAGCATTATTTGTGGGGAGTTAATTTCTGTGTTTTTTGTTTTGTTTTTGGATAATGTTTATGTTTGGTTGACATTTACAGACTGTATTGTGCTGTTAGATGATGGTGGGTAAACATGCTGGAATGAGGGATGGGTCACGAAACAAATATTTATTCATTCATCGTCCTTTAGATGTATTATAATTAAATTGAAAGCCTTGCTGTGACATAAACTCCTCAAACTGAAACACTATAGTGAAAACATTTTTTTAACACTGTTTCCATAGGTGCAGTTAGCCAGTGGAGCAGACAGTGTGGTCCAGTACATCTACTACCAGCCCATTATCCACCGCTGGAGAGAGACCGACTTCTTTCCTTGCTCCGTCACCTGTGGTGGAGGTAAGCATAGCTTTGTGGACTCATGGTAGCCGATGATATTGCGAGCCAACTGACTGAAAGCTGTGATGCCGAAATATTGAATTATTGTTCCACTGAATGTGTTAGAGTCAGTTTCTTTTGTGATGACTGACATTTCTTTGTCTTTAGGGTACCAGCTGACCTCGGCAGAGTGCTTTGACCTTCGGAGCAGCAAGGTGGTTGTAGATCAGTACTGCCATTATTACCCAGAGAATGTCAAACCTAAACCCAAACTGCAGGAATGCAACATGGATCCCTGCCTGGCCAGGTTAGAGACCAGACCTCTGGGGGAATTAAAGTGGACAAAGCATTTTATTATAACTCAGTGTTAATGATCTGTCAACAGCACTGTGCATAATCCAAAATCCTCACTTCTTTAATTGACTCTGCCTTTTAGTGACGGCTACAAGCAAATAATGCCATACGACCTCTACCACCCGCTGCCTCGGTATGTACTCACATAGTGTAATAGTGACACAACAACATTTACCAGTCTCCATGAGTGACTTCAACATTGTCCTTTAATGATGTCAGATGGGAGAGCAGTCCGTGGACCGCGTGCTCCACCTCCTGCGGCGGAGGCATCCAGAGTCGCTCAGTATCCTGCGTGGAGGAGGACATGCAGGGCATCATCACTCCCACTGAGGAGTGGAAGTGTCTCTACTCCCCCAAGACGGCTATCCTGCAGCCCTGCAACACCTTCGACTGCCCCACCTGGCTGGCACAGGAGTGGTCACCAGTAGTTGCCCTTTTATTATTATTGGTTATTATTTCTTCACAGTGTAAAGACAATAGAAAGCCCAGGAAATTAAGTTTAAAGGCCACATTAAGACTAATAGATTAAAGTTATGAATGCCGAGTTAATAGATGTGTCATTGAAGAGAGGCATATAATGGCTTCATTTCCCTGTTGGAAATAGTGTCTGACAGTAAGGTAAACCAGTGAAAATATGACTATACTATATGCCTGACTGACATTTACTCTATGCAATACATCGACTATGGATAAGTACCTCATACAAACCCATTTAAAAAGATCCAAACCATGCCTTTAAATCCTTTCTTTGCACAATACATCCAGTTAATCAGGATGGTGCACCTGGATCATCTGACATTCCTGGTTAACCTACATATTTGGCAGAGCTGCTGTTATATTAACCATAAATATCCCATACAACTTCCTTGTGGGGATTCTTCAACCTCACCGGTTATAGAGGCACAAGCAGAGGCCCGGGGAGTCAAATTTGTGGCCCTCTAAAAACCTGGGATGCTGTTTACCTAGCACATTCTTCCCTGTGAACTTGCCTTTAAATGCTTGTTTTGGCAGCGGATGCACAAAGTTCACTCCTGAGCAGAGAGCTGCAGGGATTTTGGAAGGTCTCTTTTTTTACTTCCCTTGAGTCAAGGGCTTTCTGTCAAACACAAGTAAAGAGATGGAACCATGGGAGTAACACATTAGCCTGCCTGTGTGTGAAAATGATCATCAGTCAGTCAGTGTTTTAAAGACTGTATCTTCTGAACTGTCGTGTCACCCCCAGTGCACGGTGACCTGTGGTCAGGGTCTGCGCTACAGGGTGGTGTTATGCATTGATCACAGAGGCCTCCATGCTGGAGGTTGTAATCCCACCACCAAGCCCCACATCAAGGAGGAATGCCTGGTGACTGTGCCCTGTTATAAGTCCATCGGTGAGTTAGACTGTCATGTTTTAACCTCCTAACCTGCACACTTATTTCTCTTTTGATTTTCAATATTGTCTTTTCGGCTTGATTTGCTCTAGATACGCTTCCAGTCGAGGCAAAACCTGTGTGGCAAAAGCAGGCCATAGAACTGGAGGAGGAGATCAGCGTTACTGAGGAACCAACGTGAGTACCAGACACCCACGTATGCATGTATGCACACAAAGAAAATATATCATCCATCCATTTTCGCTACCGCTTATCCTTTTGAGGGTTGCGAGGGCGCTGGAGCCTATCCCAGCTGACATTGGGCGAGAGGCAGGGTACATCCTGGACAGGTCGCCAGACTGTTGCTGTGATCCATTTACGTTGCTACGAGCAGTGAGACTCAAGATGATGTCATAAAATGTAATAATTTCCTGTCTAAATTGGCAGTATGCGTCCCCGTGTGTGTTTGTACCATTTACGACATAAACGTAAACAAAGATGGATGCCTGCAAGAAAGCCGTCGTCGCTATTACAGTAGCGGAGCGTTTATTATTAGCAACACTGCTAGCTACTTTCACCAACACCAACAGATAAACAACACGTACACGACATTCCACGCACAACAACACATCATAAAGCATTCCCATAAGGCATTATAATGTGTACGAGTAATTAAAATGAAGACTCAAATTTGCTAAACAGTAAAAATAATAGTAAAGAGCAGAGCCACTTATGGCAAATATAGGGTGCAGCCATCTTTGCTTTCATCAGTCTTTCTAAACTCATAGTCCTCTGAGTTCATACAAGACCACTACTGATAGAACCCCCTCAAAGAGGCGTGTCATGATGTGTCGCTGCGTAATTTTGTGCAGCTTCCGTCAAGCAGCTACCGTCTTACTAGCGCTATGATCTATATGGAACGGCCCATATCACAGGGCTGACACAAAGAGATGCCATTCACGCTCACATTCACACCTATGGACAATTAAGAGTCACCAATTAATTTATCCCCAACCTGCATGTCTTTGGACTGTGGGAGGAGGCTGGAGTACCCGGCGAAAACCCACGCTGACAGAAGGGCTCCCTCCTGGGATCGAACCAGGAACCCTTTTGCTGTGAGGCGACAGTGCTAACCAGCACACCACTGTGCCGCCCTGAAAATACATCAGCTGGATTCAAAATATCTCTATTTGCTGCTTTGTTCTGTTGAAAGCAGTATGAACTGCAGTTTGAACTTAAAATATGTAATTATACGTGTATTTACTGGCACTCCAACCATATACCTGCAATTTAATGCCAAATGTGAATGATCTGTTGAAACTATCACAGGTGTTTGGGCCTTATACTATGAGTACTATGAAAAGTTAGGAGGAGGCAACTGCTAAAGCTCTAAATGACTCTCAAGCTTCATGACCCAGAAAATCTGGGGAAATTCGATGCTGTAAATTTCCCCTTTAAAATAATCACTGTCACTCTGCAGGGGTAAAAAAGCAAAAGTCCGATCCCAGATACACGGTTTCAACAACATTTTTCACAAGCCAGAGCTGAGGATTTACCTGGAGCTGAAACTGAAGTAGACAGGGCCCGGTGCTGCCATGAAACCATCACAGTATTGTGGTTGTGTTAATGTCAACAGCCATTTACAAGAACTTGGAGTCAAAATGTACGGCTGTAGCCCACATTTTTCTCCAGCACTTGTCAAAATATGCACCCGTTTGAGTGCACGTCTCGTCCTAGGTATGCTCAATGTTTGACACTGTGGCAGGACAGTTTTGTCAAGACAAGTAAAGAGGAAGTTAGATGTTTTAATGCTGTTTTGCTTCAGTGAAGGTGTGTGTTGTCAGATCTGATAACAAATAAGCTGCGTGAGGTCATTTAAGGTAAAAGGGGAAGTTGAAGGTGAAAGAGGAAAAACATCTTTTTGGACTATTCAATCACTGACTACCAGCATTACCTCAGCAAACCTCAGATGTTCCAGATGTTCTCGTCCCACATATCAATTGAATAATAAAGGCTGTCCTCTGAAGATGGACAATGTTTGGACTCTACCCAGTGTCTTGCATGACTTGTATTAGCGACCATGTTAGCCAGTTCAAAACATCTGTTACTTTGACTTATCTTTGGAGCGAGAGAGTGGGAGAGAGAGAGAGAGAGAGAGAGAGAGAGAGAGAAACGCCAAAACATATGATTTTGCTCTGTTGCAAAAAAAGCATGTCTTCCCTCCAAAAGCACATAAATATCTGTGTATAATATGCAGTCATTCACAAGCCAACAACAATATCTGCCTACCATATGGGGCCAGGTTACGGATGTGAGAGGAAAGAGGAGGAAATTCCTGTGTTAGACTTATTGCACCTTCATTGCCAGGCCTTATGCCTGCCCCGAGCCACCGCTGTG
Source organism: Epinephelus lanceolatus (assembly GCF_041903045.1). NCBI lineage: Eukaryota > Metazoa > Chordata > Actinopteri > Perciformes > Serranidae > Epinephelus > Epinephelus lanceolatus. The sequence continues at coordinate 25,606,230 of NC_135755.1, read as the reverse complement.
CGAATGCTTGAAAAATTAAACCCATATATGTTCCACAGCTCGGCCAAAAGGGCCTTGCTCCCCTTACCACCACCGTGAGTAAATAAAATATTTCCATTGATGGAAATTAAATTGATATGATTAACATAGGGCTTTGGCAGATATCACAAAAATGTGTTGTTTCCGTCCATGAATGAAATCAGGATTGTTTTTGAACCGACAGATGTACTCCAACAATGCGTGAAGATAAACATTTCTGTGGGTTCGCTTGTTGACTTTGTTGCTTGTGTTCCAAGGTCTAACTGCCGGTGATTCATTTGTTTGTCAAAAACACAACGAGTCCTTGAGCGCTCATAAAGAGCCAACTTTGCTGTAATTATGAGCTCTTTATTGAGGCATCTTATAAAACAGCAGGGTGCTCTTATGTTGTGGTCAGGCTGCTTAACCAAGGAGGAATGCTGCACGTTTGTGCCGGCTGCCATGTTAGCGGGTACCTCTATGAAATACATGTACACTGATAATGCGTGCTGTAGGAAACTATTTTGGTATTTTTATGAACCCAGAGACTGCAGCGATTTACTGGAACAGTTGGCCTGACTGTTCACAGACTGGTGTTGAGAAACAATATTTCTACCAATCGTTCTCTCATTTTGAATGACATGAATATGAAAGAACAAAGAGAAAACACCTTATTTCTACAGTTAACACCATGAAAAAATCTGAACACTCAATACACTTAACCATAATTACAAAGTGAGCTACAGTGCCACGTTACTACTAATGTAGAAGAGGAAATTACAAGTCACTTTGCCAATGCAAAGTGCAGTGTTTAGCACTGATGCTTCACAGCAAGAGGGTTCTGGGTTTGGGCCAGAGCCAGAGCCCCTCTATGTGGTGTTTTCTCCTGGGTTTTCTCCAGGTTGTCCGGCTTACTCCACAGTTCAAAGACATGCAGGTTAACTGGTGACTCTAAATTGCCCATAGGTGTAAATGTGAGCGTGAATGGTTGTCTGTCAGCATACGACATCCCTCTGTCGTTGGACCCTCACAGCAGGTAAGGAAAAACTCCCCCCAAAAAACCTTTCATGGGGTAAAAAAAAAAATGGTAGAAACCACAAGAAAAGCAACTGAGGAGGGATTCCTCTTCCAGGATGGACAGATATGCAATATGTGTACAGATCAACATAATAAATTTACAGTAATCCAGGGTATACCTCGCCTCTCGCCCAATGTTAGTTGGGACAGGCTCCGCCCCCCGCGACCCTGAATAGGATAAGTGGTTTAGGATAATGAAGGAATGAGTTTTGCTAATTCAAATTGTAGCAGAAGGTAGACAATGGCAAACAAGGATATTTGCTGATATCGTCTCATATCTATCACAGGCCCCTGAATTGAACTGATTGGCAGTCATATTGTGGTAGACTTTGTGGTATCCGCAAACATTTTATAAACTCCCAAAGAATTGATTTAATATATTGTGATGAAACTTGTGATTTACACCCCAGGCTACGCAACTGCATCACCATGTATAACACAGGGACATTCTGATCTGATCGTCTGCATGTCAGCAGTAATTTCATTATGCTGCTGGTTCAAATTGTTTTGATAAGTTGAAAACTAGATCTACACAAGCACCATTTATAAGCTGAGCACACACCTCATTGCAACAGAGTTATCACATCATGATAGTTTCTGTTCTTCGATGCAAAAACTTCTGGTTCAGTCAGTGATAGTGGTGATTTAGTATCGTCACTTCAGCTTGAGAATTCAGTGTTAATGATTAGTTTGTAATAAGATGTTTTGAAAAGTGCATCTGCCAAAAGAAACAGTGGTGAGCTCAGCCCCGAAGAAGACAGCTGCTGAATGTTATAAACATTTGTGCTGCCTCCAGCCACTTTGTATTCATCATTATGTGCAAAACTGGGTGTAATGAGAACAATAAAGACTATAACAAACAGACAGAGCCTTGTGCAAAGGAAGAGGTAGCAACATTGATGAAATGTCTCTAAACTCTTTTATCCTTCATGATCTGTAGGAAGAGTTTACAGCTGCCACACATTAGCCCCCTTTCCACCAACATTTCCAGGAACTTTTATTTCCTGGTGTTTATTTACCTGGGTAAAAGAATTCCTGGTAATTTGCGTGGTTGGCGTTTCCATCGCATGTCAGAGGTTCCGGAAAATTTATTCAAATCAGGCTGATGACGTCACAGCTTGTCGGCTATTCTTACATAGACTCTGCCTTTTCAAGTCGCCATCTCAAAGTCCTGCTGAATTTCATACGCTCAAAAGAGGCTGGACCTCGTCGTCCGTCCACTTCTCGTAGCTTTTCTTCTTTTGCTCCATTTTCCAAAACACAAATGAAGTGAAGCTTGTAGCAATGAAATAAAGTTTGCAGCCACACTGAACTAGAAATGCGGAAGGCTTCAAGTGTGTGTTCCACCAATCAGCGTTCTTCAGCACACTGCCCCTCAAGAATTCTGGGGAATCTGAAAAGTCCTATCCCCCTACAAGGTACTTCTTTCAGGGAAAGTTTGGGGTTGAGGGAAATTTTTTTCCCCGGGTAACTTCAGTGGAAATGCGCCAAGGTTTTCCAAAATCCCAGGTAGAAGATAGGGCTATAGTCTGTTGTAGTAACTTGCTTGTAGAGTCATTGGATCTGAACATCTTTGAATTATTATGGATGTTCAAGAAAACATAAAGTAGATTCCCCCTCCTTGAACCTTTAAAGAATTATGCTTTTCATTTTGGCCAACCGAAAGATAAAGAGGGATTCAAGCATCTCTCTGTCTCACACTTTCCAGTCTTAGTAATTCTTTTGCACTCTCCCAAAGCTATTGAGGGGTGACAGTTTAGTATCTGGGCCCTAACTCTCACCCAACCTTGACAGGCCTTCAGGCATTCATGAATGCCAATGATTCACAAGTATTTCCTTCTCTGATCCGTTCTTTAAGATGAGGAAGGATGCGCATGAAAGCCGTTTATCCAAGAACTGAACCAAGCTGATCCTAATGCTTAACAGCTGTTCAATTAATGACAGGAGGACTGGATTTCATGAATACTCAGTGGGCTTATTAACTTAGCAGTGAATGACTAAAATCTGTATACAGGAGGAATGCACAAAAACCTTTGACTTTATATCTAAAGACTTTCAAGTCAGCACTGCTGGTTTGGAAACAGTCCTCAAAAATGTGACTGCCTCTTCAAGCCTGTTTGCATAGGTATGTGAAGTGTACTGACTCAATGAACAGCATATTGTTTATATTTTTATGTGTGTGATTAATCATCCCATTTTTGTTTTCTCAAATCTGCTGGCTCTCCTCTCCAGCTTCATCCCTGGTCCCTGGCAGCCCTGCAGCAGGACATGCGGCGCCGGGACCCAACGACGTAGCGTTAAGTGCCAGGTCTTGCTATCCTTCTCCCAGACTGTTGCTGACCTGCCTGATGACGAGTGTGAGGGGGTGAAACCTGCTACGAGTCAGCCCTGCTACCGTACTCCCTGCTCTGGTGTTTCGGGCCAAGGAAAAGAAAGCGAAAAGGAGGGAGAGGAAGAGGAGGAGGAGGAGGAGGAGGAGGAGGGGGAGACACCTGGAAGAGAGGAACTGCACGACTGGGAGTACGAGGGGTTTACGGAGTGCTCAGAGAGTTGCGGGGGAGGTATGGATCATTATTGACCTCTTTAATGTGAGAACGTAAAGAAAGAGAATAAGGAAGGAGAGGAATGCAAAGTTAAAAAGGTAACAAGACTGACAGTCTACAGCTGTGCTAGCAGCTCTGTGAGGTTGTACTTAAGCACAGTGTTGCTTTGAGCTAATTGCCATCATGTTTAATGATAACATGCTGATCTTTAGCAGTTACGTTGACCATGTTCACCATCTTAGTTTAGCATGTTAGCAAGTGAACATTTGCTAATAGTTTCTTTGCATATGATGTCATACATCGGTGTGATGCAGGCAGCTGGAGACAAAGACTACAAATGCCTATGGTTTGTGCTGTTTACAGCTGTTCTGTATGATTAAACTGGGAAAAAACAAGGGCCACTTAATGACCTGAAAATTGTAGGATGTATGGAGGAGAAGTAAAAAAGAAACCTCGCTGAACAACAGTGGCAGATTTGGTTACAAACGTGAACATTAAAGCATCCTGTTAAACATGCCTCAGGTTGGATGCAATTACAATGTGGTATGGCAACTTGCCTGTGTTTTTAACCACGACACAGATTTTTAACAATGTTTCATTAGACTTCAGGGAATGGTTGACATGATAGGTAGAAATAGTTAACATTAGCTAGTAACGTTAGCTCACGATCACCAAAGTCAGCAGGATTCATCCTTTGGGGAGCAAGCATGTCTGCACATAATTTTATGGCAATCCATCCTACAATTGTTGAGATATGTCAGTCTGAACCGAAGCGGTGGACAAACAGACCAATACTAACATTCTAATAGCCACAGTGCGTTTATCTTATAAATACAGCAAATACATTAAATTGCTTACAGTAGTTTGAATGCCCTGTAATTCCTAAAGGCAAACCCCTCTCCATCAGTGTCACTGCGTTTGTCCCAGTTTCTGTATTAAACTGAAATGTCACAGCAGTAACCGGTGACCTTATGTCAGTGGATGACTAAAGCTATTACAGTATGGGCTTTGAAGTAGATGTAAGTTATATGATATTAGATGATAATGGATGGAATACCAAGTTTAACCCTAAAGGTCATACGTCACCAGCTCTCACTGCAGCAGTGAATGCTGTGCCAGACAGAGACAGCTTTCCCAAACATCTTGCCAACTTTCATTGAGGCCCACTTTAATCTCCCCACCTCCACATCCAAGCCTGTGCGCCTGAACTGTGTGTCCCTGTGTTAACGTCTGCACGGGTGTGCATGTGTAACTTAATTTCTGCACATGGGCGTAGGCTTTTGTCAATGTCTGTGTGTGCGCTCACCCAAACCCAACAAACTCCCATTTGGGGATGATTACAGAGGGGTATCAGATGTCACATACACACCCTGAGGGCTGCGCTCCTGTGGACCATCACACCACTATGGCGTTTGAAGTGCCTGCTTCACTGTTATTGTCCCCAACATTCGAAGCAGACTCAGAGATTTATGTTACGTTGCTTTTAACATGACCTGACATCACACCCTTAAAGTTTATCCACAGTTCAGGCCAGAACTTAAGCAGGCCGCTGTACTGGTTTGGTGTCCATTGTGCCTCAGTAGGTACAACCAGTGCTTGATTTCATTGAGGGGCCTAATACCTGGCTTGCTTCATTGCAGTGTCTGCTTGCAGTGTCATTTACTCCATATGTATGTGAGGCTGATAGTATGCAGGAGATGCTTAACAAAAACAATATGTGTTTGTAGGTTTGGCATTCGATCTAAGAAGATATGGGACAGTGAGCGTGTGTCTGTGAACATTTTAAAAGATGATAATTGAACCCTGCCCAATAGCTCATAGTGCTTTGGACAGCCCTTATGACTGCTCGGTGCTGTCTAATCCCAGGTGTGCAGGAGGCGGTGGTCATCTGCCTGAACAAGCAGACCAGGGAGGCAGCAGATCAGACCCTGTGTGTGAGCTCCCGTCGGCCCCCGCAACTCCTGCAGGACTGCAAAACTCAGCCCTGCCCACCCAGGTACTGTACAGTAAACCCAGACATCATTATCATTTAGACATTGTTTGAAATAGCTCGTGTCTGAACGTTAAAATAGACTTGATTGATGGATGAAGTAAAACTGAGGAGGAAATGTGTTTTGGGGAAAAAAAGGGTTTGGCTGCATTCAAGAAGAGAATATTAATTAAAAGCAGGACTATATTCTGGCTCTGCTCTTTATTAGTTTGCCAAGACTGTAACCCAGCAAAATATGCAATATAGAGAGCTGGGACATTCATGTACCATTTCCCAGAGCCTTGATGCATCCCTGGGTTCTACACCTGGAACTGCTTAACTTTCAGACTATCAAAAAACACACATCACACTAGTTGAATCAATTAATCTCTACTAATCACTGGTTGTGTACAAAAGAGATTGAAATCCCTCTAATCCTCTGCATTATCCCTCTCAGTTTAAACCACTTGGACCAATTAAATCACCATTTAGGCCACTTGGGTCCAAGTGATACTGAAGCAGAATGACAGAGATGGATGGTCATATCATGGAGAGCAGGAAATGAAGCCAGTGGGACAACTTGTGGAGCCTGGTCAGAATCACACACAAAATAGGAATCAGGTGTTAGTGGCAGCTATACCTGCTAGGCTGACATGTGACATTGACCCTGGAAGAACTTTTTTAGTAGTTTTATGAGCACATGACCGTAGGAGGCCTCTGCTACTGTTGTTAGCTTTCTTTTTTGAAAAGCTACTGTAAAAAAAAAGCTTCCACTTGGCTTGTACATGACAAACTGAAACGGGTTTATCCCCTGGAGAGTATGAATGTGCTCAACAACTGCAATTACAATCTGTCAGTTAGATTTTGATATGTTTTTCATTTAAATGGAAATGTTGGCCTGAATGTGGTGCTATGATAAATGTCAGGCAGTCACTTAAAACAAAAAGATTAATTCTCCGGGGATCATGAATGTTCTTAAAGAATTAATGGAAACCAGATTATTATTAGTTTTTCAATACCCCATGTAGAAAGCTGACACTTTGACCTGAAGGTGACTCCAAAGAAAAACTTAGTGAGTCTTGAAAATGGAAGGGATTCATCCTCTGGGGAGCATGACAGTGCTCAACAAATTTCATGGTGATCTACCAATTTCATGTTGGAAGGAACTCTTGGAGGGAAAGTTGTGATTTATCTTCTGTTAAATTTATTTGGAAATCTTGGCCATTAGCTTTAGAAGAGGAACATTTTTCCTGATTCTGAGGTCAAGAGATCACTTAAATCACTGTATTATCCTCTGACAACCACGAATATCCTTGTTAAATTTCAAGTTATTTTTTTAATGCAGCTGTAATGTTTGTGCTATTAAAAGTAGATTGCTGTCACAGCATTTAGATTTTAGAATGAATGTGGATTCATTAAGTCTAAGTCCAAGTTCTGCAGCTTTTTAGTGTATCCAACTATCACCCATTGGGCATTAATTTGGCATAAAGTGAATAAACAATGAGCACACAAAATTCATCAAAATGAAATACCTGAATGGTTAAACAGCATAATGGCATGATGTCTAAATATCTGAGCCATGGCTAAACGGTGAGTGGATTTTGCGGTAGGCCACACGTTTCAAGTTAACACCGTGCGCAGTGTCGGTGTTCCACCACTCGCACTCTTGTCAGAAAACCCAGAGGCTTGCAGCCTGCCCTTGCCTGTTTTTCCAGGCCTTGAGTCTTGTTTTCAGGCACAACAAACGCTGTATTGGACTTGTTTCCTTTGGCCCTTTACTCCCTCCCTGAGGCCTCCTCACCCTCCCATATTAAGCTACACTCTTTGGATACTGTTCCCTCTGAAGGGAAACAGCCATAGGATTTGGCTTTGAGTACAGTACCGGTCCAGAAACAAGCTTCATTCCCAATTCTCCTCAGTCCCTGGACCCTTGAGTAAATATGAATAGTTTTGAAATATCACCTAATCTGTCAAGCAAGAAGTAAAATCGCTGCCATTTTGGCCACAGCCAAAGCTTTCAGATGTCTTTAAAGGCACAGCGACTAGTTAGACAGCATTTTCAAGATTGGAATAAAAATGCACAGGAGACTTTGATGGTGGATTCATCACCCTGTATGAAAGTGTGTCGGACAACAAAATAAATATTGGTACATGGAGGTCATAGGAAAAAGTTATGCCATTGGGATTTCTCAAATATCAATAAATTCAGTGGGAGATTTAATGTTTCTTTGCCAGTATCTGGCTCCACGAATCACTCTTTTCATTTTCACTTGTATTCACTTTTATGAATTTACACATTCATGACCTGCAAGAGTGTCCTCTCATGGGGTCAAGAAAAAACATCAAGCACTCTGACTGAACTTCTCCTAACTGCACTCCTTTATAGATTGGATAATGGCGCCACATATATAATGTGTATACAAAAGTATGATGATTAATCAGGAATGGCAAAGGTTAAAGGTCCAATGTGTAGGGATATACTGGCAGAAATGATATATAATATAATAAGTATGTTTTCTTGAGTGTATAATCACCTGAAAATAAGAATTGTTGTGTTTTCATTACCTTAGAATAAGCCGTTTATATCTACATACGGAGCGGGCCCTCGTCCACAAAGTCAACAAGAAAACTTTACGCATCAGTAGTTTGATGATAAGCATTGTATTCACAGGTGGGAAACAGGGGAGTGGAGTTCATGCTCTGCTACCTGTGGGGTTGGCCTGATGACGCGCACTGTGGCGTGCACTCACCAGCCCTCTCGGGACAGCAACCGTACTGAGGTTTTGAGGGATGAAGACTGTCAGAGCCCCAAACCCAATCCTGTCCAAGCCTGCAACCGCTTTGACTGCCCTCCTGTGTGGGACACACGTGACTGGGGACAGGTAATGGATCTCAGTTAGGAAGTTCACTACCCTAAATGCCTGACCCAGCACATATTGCTAATATAACCCCTGGCCCCTCTGTATTTTTGTAGTGCTCCCAGAGCTGTGGTGGTGGATTTCAAAAGAGGCAGGTCCTGTGCAAACAGCGGTTGGCAGATGGCAGCATCCTGGAGCTGCCTGACACCTTTTGCCCTTCAAAGACTCCTGCAAATCAGCAGCCCTGTGGCAAACAAGAGTGCCCACCTCAATGGGTCACAACTGACTGGTCCCAGGTAGACTTTTCATCAAGGCGCCAACCTACTTTTTAAATTGGTCAAAAACAAAATGCAATTCCGTATGTACAGTATACAGTCTTCTCATTTTCATATTTTACAATGGTTTTTGTCCAGTGCTCAGTGACCTGTGGAAATGGCATTCAGAGACTACAGTCAGTCTGCAGAAAACAAGGGGCAGGAAGGGGACATTGGATCGTAGCCTCTGAAAACTGTTCCCTAATGGCTCGGCCCACCAAAATCCGGCCATGCTCCCTCAGGCTCTGTGAGAGTAAGAGACCCTCTGTTTGGCTCTGTTTCATTAAATTGTATCACTTTGTTTTGTTAGTAAGCCAGCCAGTTCACCTGTTCTGTTAATTTCATCACAGACTCTCTCAAGCCTGATCCCACCATACTGGCCCAGAAGAAGGTGTATATCCAGTGGAGGAAGGGCAAAAAGATACAGTTGATAGTGGGAGGTTATGCCTACTTGCTCCCTTGGACAACTGTGGTCCTTCGCTGCCCAACCCGCCACTTCCGCAAAGGCCAAATCCGATGGTTGAAGGAGGGAAAGCCCTTGGTCAGTCTCCCACATCTCTCTATAACACCACTAGGATACGTGAAGATTCAGCAGGTTCGTGCATCTGATGCAGGGGTATACACATGCATCGCAGGTCAGGCACAAGAACATTTTGTCCTACAGATCATTGGCAGCAAGCAGAAGCTCTCTGTTCCAGAGTCATTGCTCATGGCAGATGGACAACAAAAGGTTGGGCAGCCAGATGTGCCCACAACAGGAGAAAGATTTCAGGAACTACCGATCTCCCTCAATCAATATGACAACATTGTTGAGCAGTTGCTTGAACTCAAAGGTTCCCTCCAAGATGAAAAAGACACTGCTGACAAAACACACTCAAGTGAAAAGAACAGGTCGACCCTGGAGGATGAGAGAGCTAGCTCAGAACTTTCAAACCTGCCTGTGCTCATCGCCGATACCCACAGGCTAGATGAGATCATGCACAACTTCTCTGAAGGCCTCGGAGGACCATGGGGGGAACAACTCATTGCGCAATTGCTCAGTGAGCTCACTATGACACAAGGAGAAACCAATGAGTCTACTCTTCATCCCCCGGACAGTGCAGAATCTTCCACGCAAGGGCCCCTCCTTTATAAACCGAACATCAAAGCCCACACGTCCAGGCCAAGAAGCCCGGTGATAGTCCAGCGCTCCAGAAAGGTGGGAGCTGTACTGTCATCTGAAATGATAGTTCATGTGGGAGCGCCAGTTTTTCTGCAGAAACCCATGACTAGTTTGGAGCTGAGGTGTGAGGCACTAGGGAACCCTGAGCCATCCCTGACATGGACAAAGAATGGAAAAGAGTTGAACTACAACAGCAGGTAAGAACTGCCCTTTAATGTGACCTTTTGTGTGAAAGGCATCAAGAAAACTGAGATTTTGTTATAAAAAGAAGCAGATTCAGTGGTTGTGTTGTCTTGGTGTTGGCAGAGTAGGCCTGTTGTCCACCGGCTCACTTAGGATCCAGTCTCCAAGCAAGGCAGATGAGGGTGTGTACACCTGCACTGCCAGGAACCGTTTTGGATTGACATCTCTTTCGTCTTGGCTGCAGATTTCAGGTAAGATCCACAAAGCAAATTGGTTTATCTTCTGGAGTAGTTTCATCAAAGGGTAACTTAAGTATTTTTCAACCTGGACTCTGTTTTCCCTCTAAAGTGACCACTGGGAACAACATTTATTTATTTTTTTTTTTTTAAATTGGTCCCGTATTGATCGGCAAAACAGGCTACAGTGTAACCATTTGGGGCATATTCGCACTCCATTTACCTCCACTAAAAGTGCTTGCTTTTGCTACTGATGGGCTCAGATTATCAAGTGTCTAAAAAACATCACGGAAAGTATACTGAAAGCGATAGACATTTTTGTTATGGAGTACAACAGCCCCACCAGACTCCATTTAAATAAGGAATGATTTTATCATTGTAAAACACACTTCATTCAAAGTCAACAGAAACAAAATAAAACTCAAATAACCATCTTGGTTCATCTTTCCACTGTCCCAACAATCACTAACTCTGGCTTGGTTGAAATAAACCCTTTATTCTCCCAGTTAGATTTGAAAATATGCTGGCTCTGTACATGCTAAAATTACTGTTTATTTGAATGGAGTCTGGTGGGGTTGGCAATGGCAATTTCAGGGCTTTTTTCTGGTTAAATGAAAAGAATCTCACTCTTAGATAAAAATTTCTATCTCTGTAGGGATCCATCCATAATGTTGTCAGACATGTAGAATAACAATCTGAGCCTGTCAGTGGCAAAAACAAGCACTTTCAGTGGATGCACATTGTAAACAGAGTGATTACATTGTAGCCTGTTTCGTCAGTGCTGGTTACAGCCCTGTTGCTCAATACTAGCCCAGTTTCAAAAATTGTTGTTCCCATTAGTTGCTTAGTCATAAAAACATTGGGAAATAGGGTCCAGATTGAAAAATACCAAAGTTATCCTTAAGGTAATTCTTGGGTAATAATAATAATAAGAATGATTATTCAAACATTATGTTGTAATCAAGCACCCAAAGTTTCAAAAATATGACATAATATTGGGAAATATGCTTATTTGCTTTCTTGTCGAAGTTATATGAGAAGATAGAGACTACTCTTAATTTTTACAGGATGAATAAAGAGCTAGGAGACAAGGCAGTTTGCTTAGCTTAGCATAAAGGCTAGAAGAATGGGGAAACAGCAAGCCTGGCTCTGTCCAAAGGTACCAGCTTCTAAAGCTTCTTAAAGTGTGATGTAGCTTCAATGAAGTCCTATAATGGGCAGATACTGAGTACATTACTGAAAACTGCTTTTGTAGCTACACATACAAACGATTGAGTCAGTACTAACCTAATGTCAAGTTGAGTTTGTCCTAATAATCTCTCATGCAGTCCAGGTTACAGTAATGTGTGTTGTTCTTCTGTGGTTTAGGCTGAGAGATTCTGGGAAAGCATTCTTTTCAACTGAGAAACACACACAGTCATGACCGTAGACACAGATATACAGTAAGCTTTTACACACCCTGGTGGCTCATCTGGCTGAGTCAGTAATGGGGAATGTCCAGAGAGTGCCACAGCTCGGGTCATCTCCGCGCGGCGCTGTCATTTGTCTCCTCAGAGCATGACCAGTTGCGGCCTTGCTGCATTGTCATCAAAGCAGCGATACAGCCGGGTTTCCTGACGCTCCGGCGCTTTTCCTCCCCATACGACAGCAATTAGAGGTTCCAGGCAATGTTTCAAAGAAGATTAGGTGGGTGCACCCCATTCGCCTAATCTAAACGGAGGATAAAGGGGCTTAAGATGCTGAAAAATGTCCAAACTGCATTTTCTCATATTTTTAATTCAAACTCAGTTTAAGGTCGTGTCTAATGGATGCACTCCAGAAATCTCAAGAATGCAATCCCAAGTACTGTGAATGCCTTTACAGGGTAATTGAACTTGAAAATATCATTCCCAGGTTCTTGGAAAATGCAGTGTCATTTCTGAACAAGAGCAGGTCACGTCTTCACATACAGGCCAGTGAATCATGACCCTCTTCTTATTGTCAAAGACAAAAATTTAGAGCTGCTGAAGTATGAGTGACAGGAGACTTTTTTCTTACTTGATGCACCTGAAGTGAGAAAACCAGGAATGATGCCTATGTAAGTGACTATACATCAGGACTATTATGCTGTGTTCACATGGAATCGGGCAGACGGTAGATGGACAAACCCTTCTGGATCAGTCCTAGTTCCCTGAGTCCATGTGAATGCAGCATTAGAGTCTACCAGGCAATACAAAAGCATCTTCAGCTAAAGCTCATTATATAATGTTCCTCGTTGAACTGGTAAGATCACTGCAGTAAGACATGAATTTTGCTGAGTGAATGTCTGCTTTAAAGTCCTGATACATTAACAGAGAGGACACTGAAACTAAAATCAGCAATAGAAAGTAAGGATTAAAAAGACAGTTCTCTCTTCTTTTGATATCTGAAGTATCCAAGTATCTAATTTCAGGTGGCAAAGGAAGAAACTGTGTCCAGGGTAATGGTATGGGAACAAATGGCCCTATTTGCTCTGAGAGGAGTAACAGTAACCAGTCAGCTGAGCTGTGCCATGGACAATCCTGCCCCCTCAGGTACCTTTCTGTTACTACATGTTTACCCAGTTGGATATTTTGAATATTACATAATAATACCAGTTCTGACTGTCTCCTTTGCTTGCATTCCAATTTCTTTTGAGAACTTGAATTGTTTCTGATATACGTTATTAGTTATTGTCTACTTTTCCTCTGTGGTTTTGATTAGGTGGCGAATGGATCCTTGGTCTCCATGCTCAACCAATTGTGGAGGTGGGTCCCAGTCCAGGAGTGTCCGCTGCATGAAGGGTCCTGAGGGCAAATCAAGAGAGGTGGAGGGCCAGCACTGCCTCGGCACAGGGAGGAGACCCTCTGACACCAGGCTATGCAACCTACAGCCCTGTGCCAGATGGGCCACTACCCACTGGGGAGCGGTGAGTCGATTCACTCTGAACACAAACACATCTTAACACATGTACTTGGGCTTTGTCAAAGCTGTGCAAAACACAGTTTACTTCAAAAACTGTTTGCCTGTTCTTAGTCAGTTCATTTGAGCTGGTAACCAAATAACCAGTGCTTTCAGTGTTTCTTTGTTACCCAGTTTTGTAAAGGGGAAGCACCCTGCCAGTCCTTCCTGATAGTCAAATATTTGTTGTAGTTAGGGAAGTCACCTCTTCTCTGTGGTAACCCTATCACATTTTCCCTAAGTGTTTTATGAGAATTCCCCTGTTTTGCATTTTATTGCAAAAAAAGTAGCTCCCATTTCGAAATACAAACTAAATGCTTTCATTATGAGGCATAGTTTAGATTTAAAACTTGAAATTCAATGAGAGTGTGTGGGCTTGAAAATGCCAAAGCCACATGAGGGAGAGTTGATAGCAGGCAAGTATTTTCTTTTGATGAAATCTCCTCTTTCAGTGTCACGGTCAATGTGTGGGTCCCAGTTTGGCCACACAGCACCGCCATGTTTACTGCCAAGACAACAATGCCACCAAACTCCCCTACAGGATGTGCAGTGGACTCCAGAGGTGAATATGGATTAACAGTTTGTGATTTATGATGTTGATGAACAATAAAACTTGCAGCAATATCTCATGTTTCAGTGAAAAAGCCACTCACTGGAGTGTTTAGGACTTTTTTTGACCCTTTTCTTTATGCGTCTTTGTATTTTTAGGCCCAGCTCTATAAAGAATTGCTCCACAGATGCCTGTGCCCTTCACTGGCGTGTAGGGCCGTGGACGCAGTGCACTGCCACCTGTGGACGGCACGGTTTCCAGTCACGCCAGGTGACCTGCGTCCACCGTCGAACTGGAAAGGCCACACGTGAACATCACTGCATGTGGAAGCCGCGCCCTCCCAGCTGGCAGCGATGCAATATTTTGTCCTGTGGCAGAGGTGAGAAAAAACAGCGACACAGACAAGCAGTTTCTGAATTGTGATTTTGAATATAAAATGATCCTGCATTTATTATATGTTGTATAGCATATTCAAAATGATATAACTGCATATGTTGATGGTTAAATTTTCCTCTGAAAAGCATATTTTAGAGGTCAAAATACTGAAAATAACCTCAGTGTAGTACCAGCTGGTTGTCGTTAGTCCCAGCCGATTTCATGACCACATTAATGGTGTATTTCTGAGGTCTTGCCCTAAATAAACTAGTGGAAGAATAACTAAAATTGGAATTAAAATTAGATTATTAAATTAAAAATATTATTGCCAGAATATTTTTTGCATAAGCTCCATCATGGCACATTACATTCCCTTAATGGGCCCAGCCCATAATGCATAGTTTGGGTTTTATGTGCTGAGGTCTGGAAGCATCTGTTTCTGCAATTTTTGCTGGCACCCCAATACAAAACAAGTGAAAGTAATTTTGCATGTGGTACTTAGGAAGTAAAAAAATACTATTTAAAATTTCTCCGGCATCAGGTAATCCTGAAAACAACATCCCAGTTACATTTGATGAACGAATCCCTATAAATACAGCTTACATTTCAGATATTATCTCAGGGAGGAATTGTTGATGTCTGAAATTTGTCATGATATTCAACTAACCTCTATATTTGTGTAGAAGAGTTGGTTCTTTGAAACCACTTCACATAAAACTGCAAGGCTCGATACTACAAGGCCTGCACTAAGAGAATATTTTAGATTTTTGTAAACTGACCCTTTACCCCAGAAGATTAAAGAAGATTTCCGAACCTTGTTTTCTTGTATTGTGCTGGCTTTAGTAACTGCTGAAGGATGATCCCTTTAACAAAAGCATTTAAAAGGAAATCCTCTTGATGCTCTCTCTCGAGGAGAGGCTTAAAGGGATAGTTCAGATTTTTTGAAGTGGGGTTGTATGGGGTGCTCATCCATAGTCAGTGTATTACCTACAGTAGACGTCAGTCAGAATGCCCCCAGTTTGGAGAAGGAGGCTTGAGTCTGACATGGAAGCTAAACAATGTACTGTTGTGGATGGGGTTCAACAACAAAATGTATTTTAGCCTGTATGTAATATTATGTCAATGGATAAGTACCACGCACAGCCCCACCTCAAAAAACCTGAACCACCCCTTTAAAATGACTATGTGTAGTAAAATGTAACATCTGTGTATTGCAGCAGGAGAGTGTCGAGACAGCACGAGGTACTGCGAAAAAGTTCGACAGCTAGAGCTTTGTCCGCTGCCCCAGTTTAAGAGTCGCTGCTGTCATTCCTGCCAAAACACCTGAGACTGGGACGTAAAACGAGGGCCATGGACGATCTTGATAGGTCAGAAAGATGCTCCAACAGCCGACAGAGACTTGAAACCTCAATGCCCCATCCTTACACCCACAACTGTCTTCAATGATCAGTCTTGGCTGGGGATGCCTGAGTGTGGAGGAATGTTTGGATGATCATACCTCGAGTGGTTGTGATCTTATTTCCTCAAAGATATTGTGTGTTGGTTTGAATTTGAAAGTTTTGAGAGGAGTGTCTGCTAATGAAGGCTTTAGTTTTACTTCTTTTTTTTTTTTAAAAATCTGACGGTCACGAAGCTTTCCTAGATTATGCAAACGTAACTAAGATACATTTCCATTGTGAGTAATAGAAATTTGTGACTGCAGTGTTTCATAAAGGGGAAGTCATAAAAAAACTGGTGTAGTTTCAGGGTTTTTTAAGGAATGGAATGATAATGCTGCACCGCCACCACCATTGTAACACCCTCACTTCATCTCCAAAACAGGGTGCATATTATCATGCAATTCACCTTATAAATATGTGATTAATACACCTGTTTTTCATGGATTGACTTCATACCCAGGGTTTCTGGCTAGACCCCTGAGCTTTTGATAACCACTGGATAGTTGTGTGCTTGCCTTTATTGCAATGGTCTCCAAAACAGTGTTGATAAATGGTTTTGATGCTAAATGAGATTTTATGATAGATGCATGGGTAGACTGTTGTTTAAACACAGCACAATGTTGCATATAAATGGGAACTGGCAAAGAGCCTTCTATTTTTCATACATTATATGCAGTGCATTTGGTATCAACCACATGGGAAATAGATTATGGTTTGTGTTATCATTTTTGAGCAATTTAGCACGTGTTTAAAAAGGAAATCTGCATTTTTCATATTATTAAAAAGTAGGAAATGATAAAGATTTATCTTGCATGGGTTGCACTATGGAGGTGTATGACTGAAGCAAGTCAGTTTTTGGAAAAAAGACACTTATTTTGCACTCAACTCATCCAAGTCTTTGTTAAGAACATGGCTTGTTGAGTTTGTTTTTTGTTTTAGTTTGTAAAGTTACATTGTTTATATATTTTGTTTTGTGATTTCTTGCAAAGATATTTGATAAACGTCCCTTTTAACCACTTTATGACTCTCTCCGACAAATTATATTTTTGCTTTAGTGCGACATTTTAGGGGAAAAAAAACAGTTACATTTGACAGTTCCTGTGTAACTCTTTTTTCTTGGACAGATTTCAGTGTTAGTTGAACTTAAAACATGTAAATATTAACTCTGTTTTACACTTGGATATTGGTTGAAGCAAGAGGGAATTGTTTATAGTCATTATTAATGAAAACCATATTTGTGCCAGATAGGCAGGGTTTGCACTTTTGACATTATGTCCTGAGTTCCACAATGCATCATCAAGTGCAACACATACCTTAGCTGATAACTTGGACTTTCTAGGTGTGATTATTTTACTTTGTAAAAGACAAACATGATTAACATATTACTTATGCTCTTAAGTTATGTAGATATTTGTTTTGTCCTATTAACTATTTATTTTCATTTGTGTTCTTGTGCATAGTTTTGTAAATAATTACAGGGGTGGCTATTAAGTATTAATTTCCTTAGAGGTTTTTTTGGTATTTGATGTGCATGCAATGGGGACCCTCTGCTGGTGAACTGATGTGTTGCTTCCTGCTCATGCCTGATTTATCATTAAATAAAACCAAATACATTCCTTTTACAATCTGTTTGTTGTGGTTCTCTCTTTTAAAATAAATCTGCATTATCTAGTCAAAGTTCCCAAATTTGCATGATTATTGAAGCGGCATTTCTGTCAAACCTTCACACTATTTTGGTAATTCTCACTTCCTCATCACCAAAAATATTGAAATGGGAGGTCCCGCCATGAACCAGCAGAACAAGACATCAAAGGTTCATGTGTTGTTGCCACACTGTTCTTCAAAGCAGAAAAGCACTTCCTCTTTCTCTTTCTACTATATACAGCTGGCTTTCTATTTCTCAGCGCTTGAAGACAGAAATGCATTTATGGGATCCCTATGCGGAGATACTGCTTTACAACTTGAATCTAGACGCCACATCTCACATTTGCACCATCAGCAGATCATAACTGGACCTTTCTGCTCTGTGCTGTTGATTATTTCAGATTAGTTATGCTGGAAAAGGATGGTTGTAATTCCTGTCTGACAGCACTCATGGTTCTGCGAGTTTCCCTCGTGGATGAACTGGAAGGACGGATCGACTCTTTGCTGGAAATCTTAGTAAGTCGGGAGGTGTTCACTCGTGATGACCGTGAGGAGGTGTTGTGTCTGTTGGGGCCTCGGGCAAGAGTGAGAAAGGTGTTGGATATCTTGACATGTAAAGGCGAGGAAGCAGCTGAGATTTTTCTCTCAATTAGCAGTCATCAGAAAGAGGTACAGTCGCACTCCAATGAAGGCAACACAGATCAGCCTCAATCCGAAGGTAAGCAATTCAAACCACAGAGATGTCATTTAAGATCGTTTTTGGAGTGTGAATAGCGCTAAGAGTTAAACATTTGGAATAGCATTGCATTGTTCATATAAACTGTATAAGTAGTGTATGAGACAAATTATAATCTCATCTTTTGCAGAGTATAACAAAGTCAAACGAAAGCATAAAGATGTCCTTGCACGCCGAAGTGAGAGCATGCTCTTCTACAATACTCGACACGGAGAGAAAATCCTTTTTGCTGAACACTATGTGAATCTCTTGTTGGCTGATGGACACCAGGGCTTGGAGATAAAAAGACACGAGGTGCTGACATTTGGACAAAAGCGACTATCTTTGCAGCAGAAGTCAGCAGTGCATAGGAAAATCACACCAGCTGAACTCTTTTCAAGCACACATGGAAACCGTCCGGTTAAGAAAGTTCTGGTGTCAGGGGTGGCCGGCATCGGAAAAACCATCCTGGTGCAGAAGATGCTGTTCGATTTTGGGGGAAACAGGGAACATCTTGCATTTGACTTCATTATCCACATGACGTTCAGAGACCTGAATCTGATCGACAAACCGACAAACCTCCGGGACCTGGTCTTGCGTAAAAACAGGCACCTTGCTAAGGAACTGGATAACATTTTAGCAAATGACAACAAACTGCTGATCATCTTGGATGGCTTTGACGAGTTCAGACACTACAGGAGCTGTGACGTAGATGCATTTGTAACTGAGCCAGATGAAGATGCAGAGGTGGTGGAGGTCCTTGGGAGTCTGTTGCAAGGTGAACTGCTGCCGAATGCTTCCGTCATGCTGACAAGTCGACCAGCAGCAATCGACCACATCCCTGTGGGCTGTATTGACCGATTTGTCCTCATCGCTGGTTTCTCCTTGGCTGAAGTTCAGGACTTCTTTTTACGTTACTTCCAGGACAGTGTCATTGCTGACCGCATTTTTGCAGTGGTGTCAGCGAATGAGCTAATGCTGACGCTGTGCTACATACCTGCGTTTTGCTTCATCGTGTGCTGCATCCTCAAAGAAAGCAAAAACCTCTGTGGAGAGAGCCCTAAGACCATGACCGACATTTACGTGCAGTATCTGGTGGCCTTACTTCGCTCTCACACTCAAGCAAGAGCCGAAACATTTCGTCAAGACCAAAAAGCGGGGGCTGTCCACCAGCTGTCAGATATCGTGCTAAAGCTTGGTCGACTCGCCTTCCAAAAGCTAATAGAGCATCAAACACTTTTCTACAGTAGCGACCAAGATGTTGCAGCGTTAGAAGGATGCAGCCTTGTTAGTACCTTCCTTGACAAGACAGTGGCGCAAGAGCCTGGCTGCACTGAAGAAGTTTACTCCTTTGCACACCTGACTGTTCAAGAGTTCTTTGCTGCAGTTTTTTGTGCGGTGACAGATCACCCATTACCTGATGCACTCCAGTACACTGCAAGTCCAGGGGAGGGCTCCAACACTGGACATTTAGACCTTTTCAACCGCTTCCTGTCTGGAATCCTCTCTGAACGCAATGCTAATCTTCTGTCGAGGCAGGTGGGGCTGTGCTGCCATAAAGACAAAGTAGACACCTGTCGTCAGAAGATCATCAGAGAGCTCACAATGCTCTGTGAGAATGGGGAACATGTCCTAAACCATTTACACTGCCTGTTTGAGCAACAGGACCCTTCTTTGGCCCTTGCTGTGCAACCAAAGACACTACGAGTTAATGTTAGTGATGGAGCACTCACCCAAATGGATTACAATGCTATCAAGTACTTCCTAAACCTCACAAAGGGCACAATATCAGAGCTGGATCTTACAGGGACAGGAGTGAGCTGTGAGGCACTCAGAGATATTCAGCCTCTGCTGCTCAGGTGTGACAGACTTTGGTGAGTTCCAGGTAAAATTGCATCCTCTCAGTCTCTGGAGTCACACATCTATCGCACAGAGTTTTCTTTATTTTATTTTTCAGCCTTTGCAGTTCCATGTGGGGAACTTTGGTGTTGTATTGCAATATACAGCTTAACATTTGCAAATAACACCCACACTGCTTAGCCAGGGGACAGAGACAAGAAGTTCAGTTACCGATACTTATACAGGCAGTTGTGCATCACAATGGTCTTAGTTCTCACATTTAGCATAAACGCACAGTGTTTTATCTGTACTTTCAGCACATTGTCTGGGCTGTCTATGTTTACTGTGTGGGAACAGAGAAGGCTGAATCCCACAACTCGGTTTCAGTGACATGTGGCACAGAAACAGAGACACATGCAGCTCCCTCGGCTGCCCGAGTTGGTGAGGCTAAAAAGGTCAAGAATTGCCACTTATGTCACACACATCGCTCTGCATCTGTCAAATAGTAAAGTATCAACACATCACATAAGAAACATAAAATGTGGCTTATGTGCTAACTCTGCTATTTCATTTTTAAGGCTTGGAGAAAACAACTTCGACATGGACACAGTTCAGGTCATCGCTGATGTGCTGAAAGTGTCAGACAATGTAACCCAACTGGGGTAAGATGTCAAGTGATTTTACAGGCTTTTCTTAATAAGAAGAAAATATGTTTGTTTTTTTTTCAACAGAAATATTACAAGCACTAAGCCAATATAAAAAGTGCACTCATTCTTTTTGTGAGTGAGTAAAGAATCACCCAGACTGTTTCTCACTTTAAATTTAGACTTGGATGGTCAGACATCGGTGATGACGAACTTCTGGCTCTGTCTAGTGCCATACGGGTGAAGAAAAAGCTTGAAGAATTGTGGTAAGACACTGGTGACTAATATCACCATATGACACAACATTTTAGGGAAATTAAAGTCTTTGCAGACACAGAAAAAAATTGGTTCTCTTCTTGAATTGGAATAAAAAATGATTTTATTATTGAAGCACCAAGTAGGCTACAGTTGATTATCTGGCCCTTTTCATTCAACAATGTAGGTCACAGAGTGGTTAGAGATGCTGAAGAGATTTTCATATTTGATGTTTGCTGATTTATTCATGTGTGAAATATTTAAAACATTGTCAAAGACATGTTAGTCTTATGTGCTTTGACAGGATGGAGGGAAACCGAGTGAGCTCCAGAGGTCTGCTGTCACTTAGTGACTTGACCCCAAACCCTCTGAAAAGAGTTGTGTGAGTGTGACTTTTCTCAACAAATGACTCATATCCATATCCCAACAGTTTGGGTTTTCTAAAGCTTCTGCTGATTCCCCTTTCCTACAGAGCTATATGGAATGACGTGGCTGACACAGACCCAGAGTCCTTCAGGACTCAGGAAAGCATAACTGTGAGCTTCACAGATGACGATATGTGGGAGGCGTGGGGGGAATGGGTCTTCAAAAGGTGTGAGGTCAGCAGCAACGAGAAGTTGGTGACGGTACTCCACAAAGTGTGCAACATATCAGTGCACTGCTTAGAAACCCAGTGGGCAAAGACTTTCTACAAGCAGCTATCGCAGCTCATCAAGCACAGGATCGAGGGCTGCACCGAGGACGACATGTGCAAGAGGCTCAAAAAGTTTGAGGGCATTTTGGATCTCTGACAGACATCACTAACCTCAAGTCATAAGCTACATCAAATGTCTGTTTGACGCAGAATGCTTTGAGCGTAACAAACTTTTCTCTCCTTTTAATATTTGTATTTGTATTTTTAACTTTTTAACATTTGTATTTATCTATTTGTATTTATTTTGTTTAATATGCACTGTCGCTCTTCACAGACGAAGTTTCTAACGGAAAAATAAAGTTCTTTGAATTGAATTGATTGTGGAGCACAAACAGGAAAAACAGGGTACTGTTGAAGCATGCAGGACAAGTCTTCTTCATGCTTAAAGCATAAAAACAATACAAAATCAGAGGTAAGAACCCTTCTTCCAACGTTGCCTAGACACAAATTAAACGTGCTTTTAAAGTAAAACTCATCAGACATAACCCAGCTGGCACCGGACGTCACTATGTCAATATAGCAGATGTTAAATTTTGGTTGGAATGAAACAATATTGACAATATATTAAAGGTCTAATGTTTGACTTTCACATTGTGTGGATGTTAACATGATGTTTTGTATTTATGGGTCTGTTTTCCATGTCTTAAGACTAAATGTCGTTATTCTATGTGAAGATGATGTTGGCATGAGATGTTTGTAAGACACTGGATTTAGGTTATTTAAAATTTACCCATTAACAATGTCTTACTGTGTTGGTGGCCAGGCGACCTAGGAATCCACAGTTGTATTTGTGTGTGCGTAGGATAACATTACTTTTGCAGTAATCAGTTGGGTGATGGAGATTCAGGTTAGCCCTATTGATAGAATCAGTTGTGTGTTCAGAGAGGAAAAGTAAGTCATGGCCCGTACGGGGATCGAACCCGCGACCTTGGCGTTATTAGCACCACGCTCTAACCAACTGAGCTAACCGGCCATGTTTGCAAAAATGAAGTTTTCAGGATTTGATACTAAGTACATATGCCATATTTGTTCACTGTGGTGTCCAGATAAAGCCTGTAACACCGTGTTTGTAAATGTCCCTTAACGTTACGTTTGTTAACGTTACGTAGTGTCCACACACCTTACGTACAGAAAAAAAGTAACGGTTGAAAATGAAATGAAATACGAGTAACGTTACTGGAAAAAAAACATGTAGAGCTCGGATAAAGTCTTATTTTCCTTTTCCAAATAAAAGCACAAACCGTGTGAAACTATCCATTATACTGCAGTAGTGTTGTACTGACCTATTTATAACGTTTATTTATAGACACATTTCATGATATTGACCTTTTTCTATTTATTTTTATTTCGAATGTCAATGCACACTCCAAAATTTGTTCCGATGTATTGTCACTTGTGTACAATTGTAAATAAAATGTTGAACTCCAAACGCATACATCTCTTTTCTTTCTTTTATTGTGATATTACTTACCGGAAGTAGTTTAAACTGCTCTCCCTGCTTTTCAACTGACGAATGTATCCTGCGACGTCTGCACTGGACGGGGTAATGCCGTTCATATGAAGTTAGCTAACGAGCTAACTCCTTTTCTGTTATGTTTGTGTTTGCAATAAGGCCGTTTCTTCATTTCAAATAAGGTGAGTTTTGTAAATTATAAAGCCAGTCGCCTGTGAAGTGAAAGGCTGACGGGTTTTGAAATGTGGTGGGCATGACTGTAGCATTTTTAAAATGTCTCTACCCGCGAATTGACTTGGTAACTTCAACAACTGCCTGCTAAAGGTAGCTATAGCTAACACATAATTAGCTAGCTAAGCAGGCTCTGATAACGTTGTAAAGAGTTATTAAATGTGAAGCTAACAGATTTAGTAACTGTCTTATTCATTTGTTGATACAAGGGGTGTGTTCATTATTGACTTGTGGATTCTACATATAGGGGCAAGGTTCTTTCATTTAGCTAATAATAAATGTCAGTTTGACTTTGTGTAAATTAAGGACATAATCCAGTAACAGCCCTTCACACAGTGTGACTCAGTCCACTTACATTGTCTTAATATGAATGTACATAGAAATGGACGCAGTTAAGGAGCTTACTGACTGTGCTGTTTTCTAACTGTGCATGTCACAGACCTGTGTTGCAGTCTCACCCACAGGATGATTGACACAGAGAGGAGCACCAGTGATGCCGGTGCAGCAGAGCCCAGCAGTAAGCACAAGGACACAGAAAAGAAGAAGAGGTCCCGTGTCAAACAGCTGCTGGGCGATGTGAAGAAGCAAGTGGAGTTCTGGTTTGGAGATGTCAACCTTCACAAGGATCGCTTTCTGAAAAAACTCATCGATGAGTCAGACGATGGATGTAAGGGACCATCTGTATCAATAATACACTACATTCACATCAGCCATCGAAGCCTCTAGTGCAGGGGTGTCAAACTCAGTTTAGTTCATGGGCAACACACGGTCTAATTTGATCTCAGCTGGGCCCAACCTGTAAAACCATGGCAGAATAATCTATAAATAACAGCTACTCTAAAGGTTTATCTTTCTCTCAGTGTCAGTAAGTATTATACATTTTGAAAACATCATCCTTTCACACAAACAGATGATGAACAGCCTGAGATATCTTAAGAAAAACAAGTGCAATTTCAACAATATGTCTGTTTGCCCACATTTAGTCTACTACTCACATGTGCATACATTGCCACTCCTGTATGGTAGTGCTGGCATCACCACACCAGACTAAAGAAGAAGCTATCGAAGAAACATGTTAAGTTATCCCCTGACTGAAAAAACATTTACAAACATTTTGGCAGTGCCTTAGCAATAGGTTCCACCAATTTTGTTTAAAGCTAGAAGTCTGATACAGCTGCTGATTCACAGTATTTTGCATGGTGTCCAATGCCTTCAAATATGATCACAACGAATGTTCTTTCAGAGAATTATATCTGGGTCAGAATGGAAAAGCCTCTGAAGTAGCTACTCAATGTTTAACTTGCTCAGGAAACCTGCACATCTTAGCCTTCATAAGTTCAATAATATTTGCTGTGCACAGTCATCCAGTAGGCCTTATTGGACCGGTGGGCCCTTTGGCGGGCCCGTATGTTTTGCGCCCCTGCTCTAATTAAAGTTGTGACATAAAGATATTTGATTTTGTTTTAAAAGTGTGCTAAATGTGTGCTTTTGTTTTTAGATGTTGATTTATCTGTGTTGGCGAGCTTCAATCGAATGAAGAAGCTGACATGTGACACCAAGCTGATTGCGAGGGCGCTGAAAAATTCATCTGTCGTCGAGGTACGGATCTTGTCTTTTTTATGATTTCTCTCGGAAAATGATTTAATATTTTGAGTTGTAGTGCATGGCTCCAAACTGATGTCAAATGAATGCAATGAACGCAAATGTATTTCTATTCTGTTTCAGGTTAACCTAGAGGGAAATAAAGTAAGGCGTCAGCATCCGATTGGAGAAGTACCAAAGGATGTTGACAGCCGCACAGTCTATGTGGTAAATAGAATGTTCTTATTTTAATTTGATTTTCGCAGAAACGTTTGGACTACATTTATATAAATAAACAACTTAATTGAAAGTGCAACATGTTCATTTTGAATCTGTGAAGTTTCCACGGAATAGGGTGTTGCTGGTTATTGGAACAAACATTTTCTGCCTGCCAGAGTGAACAATACTTTTGGATCATAAAGTAACACATTTCTTTTCTTCTTCCTCTTTTTGTTTTAATTTTTACAAGGAACTTTTGCCCAAGGATGTGACACACAGCTGGATAGAGAGAGTGTTTACAAAATGCGGGAATGTGGTTTATGTTAGCATCCCCAGATACAAGTCCACTGGCGACTCCAAGGGTTTTGCCTTTATAGAGTTTGAGACGGTGGAACAAGCACAGAAATCCATAGAGGTGACGACTTATTATTTCCTGGAATGTCGTAATGTAGTGTTTGTTTTTTGTAGCAAGAATACTCATGGAAAATTTTGATCTTTGAAACAGATGCTCAATAATCCTCCTGAAGATGCTCCCAGGAAGCCAGGGATTTTCCCAAAGACGAAAAATAGGAAGCCCATCCCTCTGCCAGCCGATAATCCACCATCAGGTACAATTAATTTGCATTTCTTTTACATCTCTGCTTCTCTCTGTCACCTATAAACTGAAAATCCTGGACTCAAGAGAAATGTTATGCTGGCATCATATCAAGAAATATGTCTTGTCATTCACATGCCACAGGGGAAGAAGAAGAAAAGAAAAAGCGGAAGAAGAAGAAAAAGAAAGAAGGTGCCACAGTACAGGCTCCTGCCGAAGAAGCCAAAGAGCAGGCGATGGAAGCAGAGTCATCAGAGCAAAAGAGGAAGCACTCAGTCGGGGGAGATTTTGAATCAGACGGCTCGGGCACCCAGAAGACACCGGGCAAACTGTCAGAGAAAAAAAGACGACGGTCACAGACAGCAGATGGATCTGAAAGTGACGTACCATCTAAAATAAGAAAGACAAGTGAAAGTGAAGCTGGAGAGAAGGAGAAAGATCTAACAAAGACTAGTAAGTGATCACGGTATCTGCTGCTCCATAATCCACAAATAATAATACAGATATATTTTCTTTCACAGTCTAAAAATACATCATGTATGATGAATATTTTCAGCACTGAAACCATGAGTTAGTTGTTGTGGTAATGTGTTGTTCCCCTTTTAGATCCGCCCACTAAAAGTGACGCAGAGAGAGGTGTTGAGGAAGGGAAAGAAAACAGAGATGATTCAGCAGTCAAGGCAAAGAGGAAGAGAAAAAAGAAACACAAGGAGAAACTGAAAATTGGGGAAGAAGTCATCCCACTGCGGGTTCTGTCAAAGTAAGACCCCACATCCCCTTTTCTTTACGCATCGAGAGGAATGAATAACGAAGTGAAAATTTATTCAGAAATAAAATTACTTAAACACTTTGATGGATTTCTTTGTTCCTCTTTTGTCCACATCAAGGAAAGAGTGGCTCAAACTGAAGGATGAGTATTTGACCTTGCAGAAGCGCAGCATGAACTCCCTGAAGAGGTGCATTTATAAGATTGATCACACGGAGGACAAGAGTCAAATGGACACAGACGATCATCCTCCAGCTGAGAGCAGTGAGTTTTGTCTCCACTAATCCCTGCAACTTGAGCTCAGATGGACAAACTGCGGGCTGTTAAAATCGGGATAAAACACATAAAAGTAGTGCTTAAAGGAGTCACACACCCACAGTCGACATTGTTACTTAAAATCACTGCCATAAGCAGGGGTCATAAGTGAATTCATCTCTCATGTGCTCTATCTCTCTCCATCAGTTCTCCACTATATTGCTCTGTGGTTCTGTTCCTCTCTCAGTCGCAGTCCTGCCCTCTTTCTTCCTTTTTTTTCTTGATTCATTCCATCATAACTTCTGCCTTTATGCACAAGAACTGCCAGCTCATTAAAAAACAAACAAACAAAAAAACCACTGGTAAACTGGCAAGAACCCGAGCAAATTCAAGCCTGGGGGAATAAAAAGACATTACAGCCGTGCCCAGCCTGAGCTTGGCAGGTTGGGTCAGGCCCAGTCGAGCTCAGGCAGGGAATCAGAGCTCTAATTCCTTTGTGTTGAAAGCAAAAAGATGTGAAGATAGAAAACAAAGTGCCTGTTCACACCTGGCATTAACATCGAAACAGTGATCGGAACACAAGTGGACAGCCAAGGCACGTTACCATTCACACCTGTGTCTATCATGCATCTGCAGCTGACCACTTGTGTTTAAATTTCCTTACTGCCTACGTCACTTATGCAAGAAGGTCAAAGGGCTCCATGCTCAGTTATTATGTCCACACTCTTGCTAGGTACTCACTTATCACATTAGCAGCTGTGTCCGTACAGCTGGTGATGTCGCTGTCAGCAGAATTTAACACATCTCCTTCCACAGGGCAAAGTGATGGATGGTCACCTAGCACTTCATCCAACTCACTGTAAAATGGGCAAGTTAAAGAGAGAGAAACCGTCACCAAAACAACGTCTGGCACTGATGATGTAGTCCTCATTGGGCACACATCAGAGCGCAGTAGTGTTTCCACTACAAAAGATGTGTTCACATATTTCCCAGGCTACCTCAGCAAGTGGTTTAAGTGATGAGATCACAATGTGTCTCGGTGGTCGTTTACACTTGTATGAAGCGCCGTATTTGTATGTATTTGTCCTGGAACATTAGCAAAAATTCTGTTTCTTGTGGGAAAGATACATTTTATTTAAAAGTATCTCAGAAAACTGGAAAACCCAAACATCATCGTGGTCAGCTGTTATCTTGCACATGCAGTGACATCAGTGAAGATGACATGAAGACGGTCAAACCGGTCCTGTCAACAGCATTGACACCACAATATTACTCCAGAAACATCAAATCAAAATCATACTTAATGATAACAAACTGCTTCTGTTCTGTTTAATCCAGTACTGTTGTTTTGTTTTGTTTTTCTCCCTCTAGCTGAAAAGGAAGACAAAAGTGAGAAAGCGACTAACCAAGGCCCTCAGTTTACCAGTGGTGTCATCATGAAGATCACAGACAACAAGCCGCTACCAGGGAGGAAGTTCATCAAAGTACAGTATAACTCAAAAATCATCATCATTTGTATTTGGTTTCAAATCATACAAAAATGACATTCTAATGTTCAAGTCGAGGCAGGTTTTAGTTCCTAATCCAGTGTGTACATTTTCATGTCTTAAATAATTTCCATGACTCTTAATTAGATGATGGCCTCTCTGTTGTTTGGATGTTCACATTTCTGAAACCCCTTTTTGATAATTAATTTGCTGTGATGGTATAAGAGATGAATGAAGGTGAATTTGCCTCCAAAGGAAAATAATAATGCAGGTTTTTAGAAAAAAAATACTGTTACATGTACCAAGCAAGCAGCATTGGACAGTTCGGTGTATGTTACAGATAACTAATTGCTAAAAATGGAACCTTTGTGATATTTAAGAACGTAGGGATCACCAACAGCTCTTCCCCGAAAGCTTGAGTCTGTTCCTCCTTCAAGGTGAAGTTAATAGCAAAGATCTCCCATTAGCACAGGTCCTTTAAAAAGTCTTAAATTCAGTTTTCTAAGTGTCTGGCCTTAAACATCATTGTCTTATATTTGAATTTGTGAGGTCCCAAACATTTTATCTAATTTTATTTATCCATCTAGTCAAAATAAATCAAGGTCTTCTGTGTGAAAGTCCACAATTCTGATGTTCCGAATCTTTAAATCTACCACTTAACCTAAAACTGTCTTTGGACTTTATACTTGCACCTACCTGTCAGCAAAATGTAGATTAATGATACATGCGCTAATAACCATATTCATACACAAAACATACCTCTGCATGGGACTCCATACACTTACCTGTAATGCTAAAATGAGAAAATGAGGATTTGTCCAGAAATCAGTCTTAAATTTGGTTTAAAATGATCCTGAAAAGGTCTTAAAAAGCATAAGATTGAAGTGTCTGATACTAGCAGACACCCTGTACCAAGTGAGGCAATTGTGCTACTTTATCTGTGCTTGTTTGTGTATTATTTTATGTAGGATGCTCTGAGCAAAATATCCCCAGTGGCATACATTGACACCTTGGAAGGAGATGCTGAGGGTCACATCCGCTTTCACACCCCCGAGGAAGCTCAAGCCGTTAGCGACGCCAGCGCAGAGATACAGAAGGAGCACAGCTGGAAGCTTGAGATTCTCTCAGGTATCATTTTTACTTCCTTTGTTCAAAGCAGAAGCATTTGTTCACACCCTGTGTGCACCTCTAATCCCCTCCAGTTGAGGACAGGATGTGGATGACTGAGCAGGTTTTTATAATTGATGATTGCGGAAATAATTTATTGGGAAAGCGCCAGTCAGCTCGTCTCATGTTCTGTGTTTTTCCAAAAGTGTTCTTAAGAATTGTTGGTTGACATTTGAGTCATGAGTAGTGATTGTAAATTGTGTGTAATGGGTTTTTAAAGGTGACAGTGAACAGAGGTACTGGCAGAAGATCCTAGTGGACCGCCAAGTGAAGCTGAATCGTCCGAGAGAAAAGAAGCGCGGTACAGAGAAGGTGAGATTCCCCTTTACATTTTTAAATACATACATGTTACCATACATAGCATGTTTTATTGATAAGTTATTCTATTCTGAGCATGTCGACTAGATGTTCACAGTACTTTGTATCAGTTATTGGCAAAATTATGAGAGATCCAAATGTGACTTCATATACACGGTTTCATATAAAAGTGTTCAATGTGCAGTAAAAAAAAAAGCATTTGTGAAACTAGGATTCATTTTCTGTAAGCAGCTTATCCAGCCAAATCCATTTTTGGATATAATACCTGGAATAATACACATGCACAGTCACATACAATCACCATAGTTCAACCAGTGCCTCCAAGAGTCCTGCACAGGTCTGATTTTCACGACCCAAACAGGAACTGTGGCGTGAAATACAGCACCTGCTTTGACACCTGCACATATGACAAGTCGGTTCCTCAAACTGACCCAACTTGCTGACAAAAAAATCTGCAGCCCCACCTGAAACCACAAGTCCTATTCAATTCAAATAAACACAAGAAGTTTGTGCTCTAGAGAAAGGATCAGCACTCAGTGAAAAACCTCCTAAGCCCTATGATAAGCTATTATGGCAAGGCTTAACTATACAGACCAGTGAGCAGTGATAACTAATATGTCTTTGGGGTCATTAGATGGCTGCTCTCCGCACCAACCCAGTAACCTCCTTTACCTTACTTAGGCATGGCTTTCTCAGCCCAAACAGCACTGCCACCTTCAACCAAACCCAGGCTCCGTACATGCGAGCTCCAGGTAGAAACAGTGCTGATACTACCAACTACCTATAATAACCATGCGCTGTTCAAATTATTCAGTGAGGCAGCACGTTTAAAGTGATCTTTTTGGGACATTTAGGACATGTGAAACTATGATAATGTTTTTTAAATGGTAATTCAGGAAATACAGTTTGAATGAATATGTTTTTGCAACACGTCTCCACAGTTAATGTGACTGTTATCAACGCATCTCATTAAAGTGGCTCCTATATTCCAGCTTTTGCAAAAGACAGAGCCTACACACAGTCAGCAGTCAGAGAAGGATATAAAATGTCATGATATTAAATTAAATAATCATTATTCTATTTTATTTTGACATATTTGTCTTCCAACACTTTGAATCTAACACACTTGCTCTATTTTTCATCCAGAACTGAACTCAAAAATAAAATTAAAACAAAATACCACCCATGAATCACCTTTTTGTGCTTCACCTGCCACGTACCTGCAGATTAACATATCCTATCTTATTTCTTTTCTCCCTGTCACACTCCAGCTCATATCCAAAGCTGAGAAAATCATTCTGGCCCGGGCCAAGGAGGCTCACAAGCACATTCGTTTTCAAGACGACTGATAGCTGCTGAAACTATTTTTTTGACAACTACACGTTTAACTGTGTAGACTTTACATGATGTGATTTGAAGGGGACAGTTGGTGTTAGCACGTACTTAGCTGGAAGAGAACTGAAAGGAAACTTGAGTCAGAGTAAACTAATTAAAAATGTCCCCTTGATTTTTGTTTGCACTGGAGCGCCCAAGATTATGCAGACGGCTGCTGAGCATGTAGAGAGTTTGGCAACATTTTTTTAATTGAACCCCCCTCCTTTTTTTTTTTTTTTTTTTCAATAAATAAAGATTCTGTATCTGATGTAAATATGGCTGATTTAAATGTTCTCCCAGTGAAGACGTGGACAAGTTGTGGCATTTCCTTTTGAGGATATTTGCCTTTTTGTTTTTTAATAAAATGTCATTTGATTTTTTTCAGTACTTGTTGTTTGCTATTTATGACACATTTGTGCTTTTTATGAAGTTTGTGTGAGAGTTAAAAATGCTTTTCATTACAGGAATAATGGGCGTCAACCCTCATGTACTCTACCCAAAGGAATTGTAGTTCAGAGGGAGTGTTCACCCCAAATAAAAACTCAAATATTGGGTCCAAATTCTGGTTTTGCAGCCTCTGGAGAGTCACAGGCTTGCAAGTGCATTGGCTGTAAAATGATTTAAACACTGGATATATGTTGTAATGGACCACATTTAAATGTCTAACTTATGAGAACTTGTTTCCCAAATGGAATATGAATTCCTTTCAGTTAAGTAGCTTACATAACACTCAAAATGAGTTGTGCTGAAGAGTATCAGTGAGACGCTTAATAGTATAAAAAGAGCTGCCATTGCATAATCTCATTTCCATTTATGGCTTTTATTTGTATGATGGTTGAAACGACCTGAGGTAATGTGTGGCAGCGCCACATCTCGTCATCAGCTTGGTCTCTAGGAAACCTCAGCTTGTGCTAGAAACCAAGCAGCTGATGATTTGGTGGTCCTGAGAGGGCTCTTCGCAAATGCCACCGTCGGCCCAAGTGACCCCTCTGTCCAAAGAGGTGGTCCAGTGCGTCCTGGATTCTCTTGTCCCAGTGGAGATGCATTCTAAGCTGCAGAACATACCATGCTCAACAAGACGTTGGGGTGTCTGGGTGGCGTTACAGCAGCAGTTACAGGCTGCAGTCTGATTCAGTGTGGGATGGCTAAAAGGCTTCGGGTTTGTTGTGCAGCTCTCAGTGGGCTTAGGTGTGCCCACTGGAAAGGTAATTTTCCTTGCCCAATCCGACTGTTTTTTACCAACAATGGGGAGGCACTGTGCCACGTTCCAAGCTTTGTAGTCCTCCTTCATGGTAGTCGTCGCTTCAAAGGGCTCATTGCTTTTCTCTGTTGGTTGCATAGATGGCAGGAAGGGTTTGGTGCGCTCACACTTGTGTGCCGTGTAGTCTGCATGTGTTGTGGAGAGGAAGTCGTCTGCCGGTGGACTGAATTCTTTGGTTTTACCTTGGCCATGGAACTTGGTTTCAAGGGACCAGGTCTTGAATTTCTGAAAGATCTCACTGGTTTGGTCAAAAAGTTCTTGGTTTATGTCCAAAGCCACCTTTGGCTTCAAGGACATAGCAGGCGCTGACAGCAGACCTTTGGTGTGGTAGACAGGCTTCTCAGTGCGTCTCCTGGGCTGCAGTGGATGTGTGACATAATCCAATCTGTAGCTGGTGACGCTGTCAAAAGGTTGTGGTTCTTGCACCTGTGGGACTGGTTTGGAATTAGCTGCAACTTGAACAGACTTTTTCTGGGGGCGACCTTCTTTGGAAACATTGTTTGTGACAACTAATCCTTGGTTGACTTTCAAGCTGTCACACAGCTTATATGGCTGAAGCTTATTTATGTTCCAGGCTTGGAAGTCATCTGAAAAGAGGAGACAGGGAGAGTGGATATGGATATTTTTAGTTTAGTTTTAATTTCTGCAATGTGAAGACTCTACTGATTTTCAAATTGCTTACTTCTGTACACTGATGTGTAGTCCTCTGCATTGGATGCCGTCTGGTTCACTGCAAAGCACACTGGATTGTGTGGATCGCTGCTGCATCTCCGGTGGTCTTTGGGTGGTAAAGATGGCTGTGGGTCCTTAGGTGGATGTTTTATCCATTTGCGGGTCACATAGAAAGCTCTGAAACACAAGTGAGTGATGTAAGCTTTGACAATTTTTGCTTCAGAAATTTTTCTTTACAGGTGACTTTTTAAAAAAACACTTCTAATCTCCCAAATTGTGGGTGTGCTTTGTAAATAATGCCAGTGTATTTGTTGTCAAAAAGAAAGTTTCCTACATTTCCCAGAGTAACTTCCACCACCTCACCTGTGGCAGCTTAGACATGCCTCACCTACTATCAATCCTCAAAGGTGGAGGTTAAAAAGTGAAGTTCTGGCCAAAGATCTTACCTGTAAGTGGTTGTATCGGCGCTTGTCCCCTTCAGTGGATGGTAAGGGTCTTTCCGTGTTGCGCTTGTGACAACAGTCTTGTGGCAGTGCGGAGGAAGGAACCGCTCCTGGTACTCTGTGGTCATGTAGGCCTGTGTCTCAGCTCTCTGAGAGCTGGAGGGCTTCCTGGACATCAAGGTAAATTTATTTGTTTAACACTGAAGACAACAAGGCAAATATGACTTAACCTATACAAGACATACAAGGCATTAAGAAGTGTAAAAGAAACAACACAATGTAAAAAGCCTCAAATACATTATGAGTAAAATGAAATGGAAGTTATTGTCAGATAAGATCATGGATGGATTACTCTACAGGCCTGCTGGGCACAAAGTATCAAGGCCCCTTCAGTATTCAAATTACAAACCAGAAGAGACTTAAAATGACAGCAGAAGCCCTGTTTCCATGGAGCAGTATGGTACAGTTCAGTTCAGTTCGATACGCTTTTTTTTCTGTTTCCACTGTGAAAAGTTGTGGATGGTACCAATGGAACCGTTCTGTACTGTCCCCATTTTTGGTCCCCCCTCTGTTGGGGTACCTAGCACACAGATCTGTCAATAGCAGATGGTCACTCTGCTCAGGGCTGAGTTGTGGCTGGATTTGAGGCTTATGTAACCACTACTCATACCGTGGAGAGTTTTACATATATTAGAAGACTGTAATTATAAAATGAAAGGATGTTTTGCTGCCTCTTGCAGCAGCTGTAGTCACAGAAAAAAGTAACATTTCACTGGGCCAACTGCCGGCAACTTTTAAAGTGGAACGTTTGCTTGAAATGTTACTGAATGTATGAGTTGATGATGTGAATCCATCAGCACGCCTTAAATTTCATTATACAACAGTTAGTTCAGGCTAAGTAATTTGAGTGGACGAGAGCCATTCCTTGAGTGCTAATATAAAGTATCACTGGGACATGTAAAAGTAAAATCACTCCGCTCACAGGTGTTATAAATATAAATACAACCGTCAAGCTGTCACACTCAATACATTGACGCAAACTGACACTGTAGCGTTACACCAAGAAGATGGATATTTTCCCCAAAATTACATTTGAATTAAATTATGAGTGGTCGTCAGGAGAGGACGAGGAAAAGGAAAGCCGGGACTCTTCTGTGCAGACCTCCAGGTGTGTTTGAATCAGGTTTGCCAACATCCAGGTTTGCCAACGTTTCATCAGCCGAAATGGACGAAGTTACACAGTGGCAGATCAATGTAAATACAAAGTAGCTTGTGAGTTCCTGGTGTGTGTGCTGTGTTGCCTGGCAACAGACTGGGGGAACTGTTTTTTTTTTTTTTTTTTCGTGGCGCTACATAACATACTTAAATAATTTCATCACCTTTTGTTAACATTTCCTTACTCAGCATTGCTGTATAAGCTGTTGTTGAACTGTTGTATAAAAGCAATATCACACGAGAGGGAGTGATGTTGTAGGCTACTGTATATCGTCACGGCTGTGATTTGGTCATAGGCACCAGGCCGCAGTATCTTTAAGTGTTTAAAACTGCATACATGCCAATCCTCACTTGAAGAAAAAGAAAGCATTGTGGAGCGCTGTTCCTGTGGGCTACAGCAACACTAAACTCCAGTGCTTGCCTGAGAAGGACTAGATGCACAAAACCTGCTATTTTTAAATATTGCATTGAGGGAGTCTCTCACTGCAGCCTATTTTCTTCTGAAAATGTTGGCGTGCAAACCCATTCTGAGGACGATAAACAATGTGCAGACTGATATAGGAGGAAATACTGCGAGTGCTGGATGGAGCAGTGAGTGACAACAACCCCACCTACATGAAAGAGTACTATTTGCAGTGGAAACGCCAGTGTCTGGTACCATGTCTGAAGGGTTACTTTTGGTTCCAAAGGTACCAACCCCAAGAGACATATAACAACCAACAAAGACACAAAACCACAGAAAGGCATTCACTGACTGAAGAGAGACGCAACACAACAAAAACAGGGTACACCATCACAAAGTCTGGGTGCCTTGCTCCTGTGTAGGGGAGGTGGTGGGGCCCACCTATCTATCTGTGCCCAGGGGCCCATTGTCTCATGGGTAAAATAACATGTTCAGCATTTTAGGTGCTGAAGTTAGCACCTTAGAGATAATCACATAGCATATATTGTTGATTTAAAACCTATATATAACAATAATTGTACAAGCACAAGTTGTGCAACTGCAGGTCAGTTAATATCATAGCAAGTAATGTCAATTTTTAATAAAAATACAGGCAGGTCACGAGCTAAACAAAATTGCTATCTGTCCATAAATAAAGCATCATGAACAGGTCCCCTCACCTCATAGATGTGGCTTGCTGATTCCCGTTATGCTGAGTATGTTGCTGCCTCATGGTTTCAGGGTGCTCCGCTCGCCAGGCGCTGCACCGGGTGCGCTTTTTTGCGTCCTGTGGCTCGGAGTTGTTGCAGCCTGCTCTGTGACTCTGTGCTGGAGGCCTACCGCATATGAATTATTGACCGGAGGGACACGGGGTGTGTGTGTGTGTGTGTGTGTGTGCGTGTGTGTGTGTTGAACGAGAGAAGCACGCAGCGGCCGAGAGCATCTAAAAATAAACACCAGTGGATTACTCTGTGATGCAGGCCGGTTGTCAAGGCGAGGACGCTGCGAGTGATGATGCGCTTTTTGGCGCGTAAAGAGGATTCCAAAGCTCCTGTAGTTAGGTTCTATAAAGTGGAGGAGCCACTTCTGATAAAGATGCAAAGTGCTCCATCAACATGTGAGATTATGTTGCTTTTTAAAGCTTTTTTCCTCATGTTTTAATATGCTGAATATGCAAAGTGCAGGTTGGGTCGTGCATTTTTGCAACGTGACTTGAACGCGGGACTCCATCTGTCACTTTGCAGT
This sequence comes from Epinephelus lanceolatus, assembly GCF_041903045.1. Classification (NCBI taxonomy): domain Eukaryota; kingdom Metazoa; phylum Chordata; class Actinopteri; order Perciformes; family Serranidae; genus Epinephelus; species Epinephelus lanceolatus. The sequence continues at coordinate 25,570,054 of NC_135755.1, read as the reverse complement.
CAGGTCCAAAAAAAGACAGAGGGTGGATATAAACACGTGCACACACAAACACACGCACAATGGAGAGTAAAGGAAATTGTGAAAACGTGAATTACCATTTTTGCACATGAATGCAGCCGTGGAATATGCAACATAGCCTACAAATAATAAATTATAGATTATGGAATCGACAACATCATGGACAGTTCCGTGTTTGTCCACTAGATGGCGCCAAAAGCTTTAAAAACACACAGACTATTCGCTCCACATTGGATTATAGGAATTTTACTTTGGAGTCCTTTCTTTGGCACCTGCATTGAAAGAAATGATATATTGTGGAATGTAGAGAAACAAAATATTAATTTGGAGTAAAATCAGAATATAGTCGAGTTATAATGAGTTTGCAAATTCGTTTTTTATTTGCAAATAGCCTCTACAACAGTGTATAAGGAGAGGAGAAATTAAACAGATGTGACAGAAGAGGTCAAGAGGCCTTATACCTTATACACTGGACCTCCACTTAACTTAAGAAAATATATAAAAGATGATTTTGCAAAATACATATAAATACAAAAAAAAAAAATCAAATAAACAAAACAGGAAGAAAAAAGAAAAAATGGGCATGATGAATTAAATGTGACAATTTCCTTTTCAAAAGATAGCAAACTCTTGATAATGTGTACTTTGGCATTTCATATTTACACACCATGACTTTGGAGGGGATACCAGCCATGCCTGGTTGTACAAAAAGGAGGGTGATGATGCTCTTTGGTAGTCCTTAGTCACAATGTTAGATAATTCTTATAGAGTTGTAGTGTTGCTTGGGTGGAAGCGTCTCAGAAGCAACATTCAGACCCTGACATACCTGCAGCCTCCATAGATTTTCAGTTACAGGAGACTTTTTGACATTTTAGCACTATAAATGAATGAAGTAATTCATTCTAATGAACTGTGAACATAGCTCTTTGATGAATACCTCTTTAAAGTAATTGGGTCTCATTTATAGTTTGTATAGTCAAATAGAAATACAATACTCTCAGAAAGCTCCTAACTCTTCCAAAATACTTTTAGTAAGGAGTCTTAGCTTAGGAGTGATTTAGAAAAGTTTCCAGAGCAAACTTTTACCTTAGTTAGGCGGTATGGTTTGCCCTGTTTCAAGGTGTGATGCTTGCTTTTAACAGGTGTGAATGGTTGTCAGAGACAGGCCCTTTATTGAGCCTGCAAGGTGTGGACACCCAGTGGAAATGAGATGAACTGCTGACTGTGAAAGTGTTGTCACTGTTAGAGTGATCACTGCTGATGGAAGGTTGAGACAGACTCAAGTCATCACTGCTGCACTGTTGCTATTTTCCAGTATCTTAGTGTTGATCACTAAGAAACTCTTAAGCTTCTTAAAAGCCATCCTCCCTGCTCCAAACAGTTTTCACCTTAGGAGCTCCTTAAAGAGCTAAGATGCTTTGTGAATAATTTTTATCTTTACAAGGACCTAGCCTTAACTTTAAGAGGAAATTTTAAGAATTTTCTTAGATTTTCGTCACTAGAAACAACTCTTAGCACCAGGAAGCTTTGTGAATATGGCCACTGGTGTCTTCAGTAAAGGCTTTGCACACCCCCACAGGTGTTTCCAATTATTCTGGCTGATTAGACCTCAGCAGGGTGAAGCTTGGAATTGCATGAAGTCCGAGGACTCAGTCTATCTACCATTAAGGGTTAAAAAAGGGGAAAGTTGTCCTGCCCTAGCAGCAGAAGGAGGGAGATGTCAATCAAGCATTCTTTCACCTGAAGAGACCTAATCAGGTAAACTGATTAAAATCACCTGTGTGTTAACAATCACCACATCTCTCTGATTTCACCCTCATCATGTGAAGCATCATAGGAAATGGTTTTGCACTCAAATACTGCAGATTACAGAAAAAAAAAAACACATGAGTGCTTTTCTGCCACTGTCAGATTTGAAGTTCTTTTGGATTTCTTATGTTAAGTTGCTTCTGACAGTGTGCAGAAAGAACAGACGTGTACTTTTGTGGACATACTCTTCCACAGGATGTAGGAAGTTCAAGTTCAGGACTATAGAATATGCTTGATTATTTGGGGAGCACAAAAGAAACAAAAACAGCCCCCGACAAATAATAAGTCACAGATAAGTCAGACCTCTGTGCACTCCACTGACATCCTTCATTCTCTCCCGGTGATTTTGAAGATCTCTTTTCGCAGAGAAACATTAAAATGCAAAAAGGCTGGAGAGAGGAACCTCAGAATGAGAAGTCGGGAGTCTGGAGAGGTTTATGGATATTTGAAGTCTTTCCCTATTAAGAATTTCTCACTGCGTATGAAAAATGACTTATCTATTCTGAGTCACTTTCACATCATGAAATGGGTGAACAGTGCAGAGGGACAGATGCTATATTGCTGTTCATTAAATAGCGCTCACGACTTGCTCAAAATGAGAGGCTGCACATTAAACTGAAATTGCAGCCTTCATTGTTGATGACAGAACTCTTGTTGTATTGATGCTTATGTAAGCCTTGTAAATAGATTATAGATCACTGTGTCATTCAGACAAGTTGTTGAGTTATGAGTGTGAATAAGAGGTCATGCAAAGTGCAAAAAAAAAAATCATTTCTGTCAGTATTTTTAGTTTGAAATCCTGCAGGATTATCTCAATATTCCACTTTTTGCCAGCATCATACTGTGACTCACTCATGGTTTGTGTGCACTATCTGCCACTGTGCTAACTAAACACACAACATGGATAATATTGTCAGTATTCAAGGCATCACGCAGCACAGGCGGGACACAGACTGAGGGTCGCTAAACGCCAGCAGCTCTCCTCGGGTGCTGGCGTTTAGCGACCCTATTGAACACAAGCAGTCAATAAGACGTGCTCTTTTCTCTTCTTTGCACAGTTAAGTTCAGCGCCTTTATCCACCTAAACCTCAGAAGGGCTTTTGAGATTGTCGTGCGTATTTACGCAGCGCCAAAAGAAACAATAAACCATGCACTGTTTGCAGAAAATGTTTTCTTCAAGTTTAAAAACGATGATTCCTTACATGATTTACTATGTGAAACGTGTGTGCTGTGTTGCAGCGCCCTTACAGTGAAGCATACTTCACCAAAATGCAACTAATTGCCTCTTTACGCAGCATTCTACAACCGGAGATATGACAGGAATTCAGTGCAACTCCGTTTCATGTCAGTTAATGGCATTCGTGCTCCACTGTAAGAGCGCAAAAGGAGCTGGTCAATAAATTATGTTAATCAGTCAGGACAGATTGGAGGCGTGTTGTTGCCGTAATGAGGGGGAGCATGCCTGCACCGTGGTAAAGCTCCGAGCGCTAATGCTGTCTCCACTACATGCGCGCTGCCTTCGTTTTCCCCAGCCTCTCTTCCTACTTTATTGTGTATTATAGCAATTTCCTCTGCAGCAGCAGCAGCAGCAGCAGACTACTGTGCAAAAGAGGCTCGGTGCAACAAGTTTTGCAGGAGCCGTCGGCACAGGTTGGGCTCGCTTTGGCTGGAGCGCCACTCATCTATCTGTCGCTGTCACCACCAAAGTCACTGTACGTGAACGCCGCGTCGCAGGCGCACTCTCTCCAGACACACTCTCACACACACACACACACGCAGAACAGTGTGCCATATATTCGTGACTCCGCGCCAGATGCAGTTTGCTCCCAACAAGCGCGCGTAGTTGTAGTTAAATGGAGATCGCGGAGGCAAGAGGAGCATCTAAGTGCGTGGAAAAAATGGAGAAAGAAGTGGCGCCTCAGAAGCGACAGTATTGCCGCACGACAGTGCTGAACATTATCTCGTCTTTATGCTCAGTGGCGTCCATCGCCTTTTGCATTCTTCTGAGCATTAACACAGCTGATATCAAGAGCCGGGTTGTGGATTTGGAGAGTGGGAATGACGAGCACACCTTTATCCATGCCCCTGGCTACTCCATGGATGATTTTAATTCATTGATTGAGCAAAGAGTGGATGAGCTGCTCTCTCAGGTAAGACTGACTCTTGCACTTGTTCTTGTTAATTGTTTATTGTTGTTGTTTAATTCCACCAAATACTTTAATTTCATTGAAATGTGAGCATATGAATAAACATGGCATTCTTTTGAAATTTCAGCGCTCCTATGAAAATTTTGTCAAGATTCGGACTGCCAGACAAACCTCACCTGAATGCAGCTGCCCTCCAGGTAAATAAAACTTCTTTCCTCCCAGTGCATTCTGGACATGTTTGTCTGCTGGTGTGTGAGACGCTGCATCTGAAGCCTGTTTGTGTTTGACTCACACAGCAGAGTTAATGTAAGAATGAATGGAAGTTTCTTTCATTGAAACCGATGACACATGACAGTTTGCCTGGACAGTGTTGATAGTTTGGGGAGGTTCTGCTGTGAGGGATGCAGACAGCTGACTGGCCATTACACTTAACAGAAAGAGAGGTATTTAACAGCACCCTATACATAGAAGTGCTGAGAGGTTGTTTGACTTGTGATGTTGTCTGCTCACACTTGTCCACTTGGAAACAGAAATGCTGAAATTCACATCTCTCACCAGTAGATGGAAACATTTATTCCTTCAGTGTGGCGCGGCATTCTGATCATTTTGGGATGGAGTCAAGGTTGGGTTTAGTCGGTGCATCCAGTGTTTGAGATGTTGCTCAAGGATGTTGGAGAGAATGCTGCACAATTTGAGCTGTAACATCACATTGTGTCAAAGCGTTTTCTATTGTGCATCATTTTCAAATATTACTGGGGGAAAACAGCCAGTGTTGCTCCTGAACATGTGACTGACAGCTCCTGTAAGAATGAGAAATTAAAGACATAATTTCAATGTATAAAAGAACCCTGCAGGTGTTTTCTGACAATATGGATGCAAATTGCACCTCACAAGCTTGTATTTAATTCTGATGTAAAGTCGATGTTTGTGCAGTTGAAATTTCAATGAGGCTATGAAGAATGTTTTGCTGCTGTTGTTATACATCAGCTAAGGGCTATGGACATAACATAGTCTGTATTTATTATATTCATTTCCGCCAGACATAAGCCTTGAGGGGATCATGTGTGTGGTCGTGCATTAGTGAGTGTGTGTATCTGTTTGGCTGCAGCTAATCTCACAAACTACTGGGCCAATCAGCCTTATATTTTGTGGGGACATGCATGACTATATGCTCAATGAGCTCGCATAATGTGTTTGACAGTTCTATACCGTCAGTGACTGCTGTCACCAGAGCATCTGCAGATTAATTCCATAACCACATTTTTGTTTGCAATCTTGACTGTAAGGGAGCTAGGAGATGATGCTCTTTGTGGTCCACCTTGGACCCAATTTTGTTCTGTCCTCTGCATGACGTCATACTAAACTGGGAGAGTTTCAGAAGCAGAGTGTTTCAGGGTGCTTTCAGAGCTAGAGTTATCTTGCTTTGGTCCCAATCGGGGACTACTTTTGTTACAAAGTTGCATAATTGCCCAGAGTTGGTTTGTGTTCTCACGGCAGCTTTTACGAGCGGACCAGATCAAATGCCTTGAAAGCTGCTCTTGATTGGTCAGAATTTCCATGCGGGATAAATCCAGGAAGTAAACAAAACGTTGAAGGAGAGTACACTTGCAAAATAAATGAGACACTTTCTAATATCACAATGGAGGGACAACTACGCAGGTTGATTTTAGCACTGCTCATCGTGGACTATATTGCTGTCATTGTTCATTTTAGTCAAGCCATACAGTTTGAAAGCGAGGTGCGGCTCCAACTGGAAAACAATGTTTTGATGCATTGGATGTGCTGAATGTGCATATTAAGGCAGTACAGGAGGAGGTGCACATTAATAATCCTCCAGGACTGTAACATGCTCATGTTTAACACAAACAGTTGGTTCGGATTGAGGTTGGAACATGTTCTCACCACAAACGAACCGCACCAGAGTTCATTTGTAACCAAACCGAGACCACCTCTTCAAGAAAGTCTCTGTCCGGTTGTTTTGGTGCACACCCGTGTGATTGCTGTGTTCACACCTGCTCAAACAAACCGCACTCAGGGGGCAAACAAACTTGAGTTTGATTGAACCGAACCAAACAGGGCAGGTGTGAAAGCACCCTTAGCTGTCCTATTGTGTAGGTTTGGTTATTTTTCCTTTATGTTTGTGCTCCTAACATCAGTTAGTAAGTAGGCTATCTAGGTCTTTTTGTTCCATTTTAATTGTGTTTATTGATGTCCTACTTTTTTGTGCTGTTGCATAGACAAAGCTAACGCCCTTAAAAGGCTTGTCATGCCACGACTCCTTAAAGAATGGACAAGGCGCATACTGTTCTTAGCTTCTGGGAGCTTCTGGAACGTGTCCGCTGGAATAACAAGAAAAGTCTACAGTGGCCGCGAACAACTCGGGCGGCCGCTTGGCCACATGGCGGCAATCTGCACCCTACTGAGTGCACTTTAATAGTGTATAGCATGTTTGTTTTTTTGTGTAGGCCAAAAGACTAGCATATAGTCCCTACTGAAAGAAAACCACACATTCTGTGTCTAAAGATAAGATAAATCCACCATTTAAAAACCAACTGGTGTAAGTGAAAAATGCATTGCTACAAAGCTGAAAACAGGGATGGATTTATTAGCTCATAAAAGTTGAAATTTTTGAGATACATGGTTTTCTGGGCCAGCAAGGATATGTGGATTTCTTGAAGTATTCTTCAAAAAAGCCCACAAGGTCACTGACTATCATCTGTTTTCAGAAAATAAAAGCTTTGTCAAACAGGATCCTCTAAATTTGGATAAAAGGAGTCCTTGAAATCAGATTGAAGCGCACATCTTTCATTTGTAAATAGCATGTCACTGTACATGGGTATAACACGTGCTCTCAGTGAGGCACATGTGAACATTGCGCTTGTTTCTGGTAGACTGCTGTCTGTGTGACTGCACCGTTGAGCCCCGCGCTGCAGGAAGCTGACATGTTTTCACAACTTTTTAAAGTTTGATGCGGAGGGATCTGTCTGCATCCCAGCCTCAGACAACTCCAGCTGGGAATGTAATACAGTATGTGTGAACATACTGTCGGCGACCTCTCCAGGAAGGTCAGCGGTGTGACATTGTGCAGAGGAGCCTCGTGGCTGGATCTTTCGGACGGACAATACAGGTGTCGGAAAGCATCTGTGCTGCAGCACTGAAGTGTCCTTGGGCAGGATGCTGAATCCTGACTCATGCCAGGCACTGTTCTGTTTTTCACTCTGACCCCTCTGCTGGGGCAAACATACCAGATCCATACAACAACACAATAAAAGGATCATTATCATAATCAGCCAGAGGTGAAAGAAGAAACAAGAGTGGTGAAAGTAATAATCCCAAATGAAAGAGCCACGTTTTTTTAGTTTTCACAAGTGGTTTATCAATTGCGAATGAGTCATCTGCTGAGTGGAAATGCCTGAATTAATGAGCCACAAGTACTGGAAGTATTAACCATAATGAGACTCTCACAATCACGCTGCTCTCTGTTCTCAATCCCTATCATATGTCTGCTATTTATTTTCTCCCACCACATCTCTGCAAAGGGCAGAAATAAAACAATGAAAACATTTCACATCAAATGAAGCGCGACGACGCTAAAACCGAGGCGGCACCGAGCTCCATCTTGGAAACTGGCACTCTCAAATGTGATTACATTTTTTTTTTTCATGTCCAGTATTTGTCCTTTTTTTGATTTTTAAATTACGATTACGTAAAAACATATATCATCGGTACACTTTGAAGAAACTGTAGTGTGTTTTAATATTGTAACAATCATGCAGTAGTGTACTACACATGCAACTCCTAACATACTGAGGCCAAATATCTTCATATGAATGCTGAATGGGTTCACTCAATATTTATCCTCTGTTCTGTGTGGGAGACGGCCCGTGGCTCAGATGTGGCTTCTTTTTTCTTTGAGGGCAGGGCCGTAATGTGCTTTTCACAGTCTTCACTTTATTGCTGTCAAAGAAGATGGAGTGGTTGCAAAGACAGAGCAATGGTCCATAGCTTTGGGATAGTTTATAGGTTGTTTCTGAATCATAGGAAGTTTGTACCATCTTTATCAGTGAGAGTCTGTCATGGAGTTGAAGTATATTTTATTCATGCTGGTGTAACTCTTGGGGGTGATTTATCATTCTAACAGTGTCTGGTATTGCTGTCATTTAGCACTCAGTTATTAGCTTCTGAGTGACTAAAAGCATTTTCACGCTTTGGCTGTAATTGGGTCTGAACCTGAGATTGTTTTTGGCGAGCATCATGGCTCTGGGGATGGCAATGTGTGTTGGGCGGTCAACCAATTTGGTCTAGACTGAAATATCTCAACAACTATTGGATGGATGGTTGTGAAATTTTGCACAGACGCTCACTGTGCTCAGGGGATGAATGCATCTGATCTGATCTGAATGATTCTGATGATCCAATAACTATAATATTGACTTTTTTTGTTTTTTGTTTTTTTTAAAAAAAAAAGCTCTGCAAAGTCTGATAAATTCGCCAGTTGTAGCTAGAACGGAAGAAATCTGGGGGTGTGGAGCTGAAAGGAAGTGAGCTTAAGGGCCCTGAAACACCGCGTTAGGCAGTTGGTCAATATCGGGCAGTTGCTGAGCTTCTGTTGCCCCAGTTTTTGTGGTGTTTCCCACGTTGTTGGCACTAGTTGACACTCGCTTGCTGAGCCTGTTGGTGAATGGTATCACTCTGATTATCAGTTCAGATCAGTTTACGAGAAGAGAAGCGGAAGTGATGAAAGCAAACAAGCGACATAAGTCAAGAGAGTGTGAGATCGAAACAAACTTCTTGTATGTGGTAAGACTATGTTTTAGCCTTTGAGCTCTTCAGCAGAAATGGTTCATAATCGTTTGTGTTATTTACTAGCGCACGGTAAATATCACTTGGTTTTTCAACAGCAGGTTGTGCTAATGTGCTAACTGGCTAATTAGCATCTTGAATTCACCCTGTGGGTCTTCCTGTTTCCCTTTTTGAATGAAGAATACAAACTGGTATGGACGCAGGCATAGAACATACATGCTAGTTGGCTGTTGGCTGTCATCTTTGCGGTGCGTTCAAGTGCAACTTTTTGGCCGAGACACAGGCAACGTGAGACAACGCAACAGTCGGCCTTCGTGGCCACTAGTTCTTTGATGTCAGTTTGGTGTGTCTGGGCCCTCTGTAGGCTGCTCTTCATCTCCGCTTGAGGCTAGTGGCTCGAGGCTACATGGGGCACCACTAGCATAAAACACAAATCTGCAACTGAACTGCTGGCGGTTGAGTTTCACTGTGGGCAATGAAGGCACCAGCAAAGGGAATGTACAGAATAAAAAAAGACAACATCTTGGTTCTGCTGCATTGATGCTGATAAATTTCTTTCCTGTTGGACTAAACTTTGAGTCCAATATAGTGCAATGCTAAATTGTGGCGTAGAAGTCTGAAAAACAGTTTTTACACCATACATTCGGTGTAAATAGTCTCGGGTTTACAGGGAGAAGCGAAACCGTCAAACCAAGTTGTTGTGAAATGTCTGAAGTCACACCCACTCACTGTGCCACACCGTGAAGCGAGTCTCCTTCTAATAATTGTTTCAGCATTGGCTGGCTGTTTTGTTTTTTTTGTGTGTGTTTTTTTTTTTTTTTTTTTTGGTGTGTGTGTGTGTGTGTGTGTGTGTGTGTACCTTCTCCTCCCCTGGGATCTGCATTCCAAGCAGGGCCTGTTGTTTAATGGGACTGTAATAAAATGTGCAGTCAGCAAGCACTGGTGCTTTGCTCTTTCCCTGTTTACTCACCCATACACCTCAAACCCCCCCTCCCCTATATCCCCCCCCCCCCTTTCCCCACTCTGCAGCATTTCTCGAAGTTAACGCTTCAAAAAGCCTGGCAGCTAAACACCAGCCAAAGTGCATACAACTTGTAACGTGCGGGACTTTGTTTTTCCCCACTAAACACCCAACGCTGGTTGTCACGGGCATGGTTGCAGCAGCGGGGTCATATCAGCTGGCTGTTATGTCTGAAGATTTAAAAAATCAAACCAGAAGCAGATGCAGCGCTATGTTTGGCTTGCTTATTCAAGTCCAGATTTCATTCACATCAGCAGAGGCAAACCTACACACACACCAGCCCGCAAAATTCTCAACCTAATCACTCCTTTTCAACTCCTTGTGGCCAAGCTGGGCTCCACTCCCCCTTTCCGCCCTACAAAGTGTCTAATCCCAGTGGTCTGATACAGTTACAGTTGTGCCAATCCCCTCAGATATCCTCAACTCAGTGGGCAACTGGTAATTAATCACTGACAGCTTTTGAATTTGGCCCTCTGTGTGGTTTGGTGCTGGGAGGTGTCCTAATAGCCATGTAATTACAGAGTGCGAGGTAAAGCTAAGCAGACTTCCAGGTAGCCACTGCAGCCAGCTGCTTTCAGTTAGGTGAGTCAGGTTAGACTGCCTTTGTGAGCGACTGAGGCCAGAGACAAAAGATGGAGCCCTGGAAGCCCTGCCTGGAGGCAGCAGTGGATGGGCAATTATGATTTTGATTGCTCCTAATTTGCCTTAAAGGGTATCTACATGTAAATCATGAGCATAATGTACTCTGCTCGGTGAATAACATCTTGCACGGATTGCTTTAAGCTCGACTCATTCAGCTCTGATTTTACATCAGTCCCAATAAATGAACATGACGTGATTTATCACAGTGAATCATCAGAAGTGGTACATTTGCTCTAATTTTCAATTCTCACACAAGGTTTATTATAAAGGGCAGGATGCTGGAAATAGCACAGATGGTCTCTTTATACCTTTGACACAGCAGGTTTTTATGGGAGATGATGAGGCATGCCAGCTGAAAGCACTGGTAATGACTGTGGGCTTTGAAAGGGTGGCACACTTTTCCTCCTTTTTTACTATACATTAACCTGAGGGGACACTCTGAATGGAGAGGAGATGACATGATTTTTACATGAGCGATGTCACAACAGCACTCCGCTGGAGACTGAAGCACCCCAGGCTGGGAGAATGGGGACAGCCTGGGCCAAAGGAATGGAGGAGAATCGAAAAACGCTCGTGCCTAATGGTTCGTCTCATGTGTCCTTGAACATTTCCTGGCGGTGATCCTCCAATCGTCATTTTGTGTGGAATAAAGTAGGAAGCTTGGAGATCCTGTCTTGGCTGGCTCCTACGGTTACTACTTGGAGTTAAATGAAGGGGTTTCCATCACCGCAATGTAACGGCACACCCCACAAATGAATAAAATAATTGTTTTTGTTTGACAAGCATTTGCTCCCAAAAATAGCCTGCGTTTGTAAGAGAATGAATGTTCTCCCTGTAGGGTTCACTGCACTTTATGCATCATCAAAGCATGAGGTTGGACAATGACATTCAAACTGTTGAAGGTGGAGCAACATTTTTCAAGTGTGGTTTTGGGTCCTTGGGATCAGCCGAATTGCTACAAAAAAAATGTTGGCATATTATGTTTCTGCAAATCATGAGCGCTTTACCTTTGGCATGTTTCATACATATCATATCAACTTTATTTAAAGGGATGTATGAGTTAACTTTGTCATCAGGAGATGGCGAGTGTCATCTAGGCAAGACGCCTGCCAAGCTCAAAAACCAACAAAACCTTTTTTTTCCCCCTTTTTTTTGCGAGTCATCATTACATTTCCAGCGGCTTTTTAGCCACCACACAGGGATATTTTTACTGAAATATCCCTGCCACAAAAATTGGTATTTGTACTGCGACATTGCTGCTTTTACCTGTCGAGACAGTGGCATGAAAGTGGTTGTTTTTTTAACAAGGCACCACCGTTGATTAGCGAGTCATTGTTATATTTCCAGGGGCTTATTAGCTACCACAGGGGGATATTTTTACTGAAATATCCTTGCTTTTCCGGCTGCAGTAGGGACACAAAAAGTGGTTGTTTTATTGAGACATTGCTGCTTTTTCCTGCCGAGACAGTGGCATGAAATGTGGTTGTTTTTGAATAAGACACCACTGTTGTTTAACGAGTCATTGTTACATTTCCAGTGGATTTTTAGCCACCACACGGGGTTGTTTTTACTGAAATATCCCTGCCTTTCCTGGGGAACTGCCCATTGTTCCGACATCCCATTGTTCCGACCATATTAAACTCATTGTTCCGAAGTCCTGTTGTTCCGAAATCATCATGATGCCCTGTGGTTAAGGTCTGGTTAGGTTTAGGCACAAAAACCACTTGGTTAGGGTCAGGAAAAGATCATGGTGAGGGTTAAAATGAAAAAGAAAGTGGCAAACACATAAGCAGTGAGCCTGCTCCGCCTCAGGCCTTTGCCAGCTGACCCAGAGCCGGTCACGGCGCACCGTCAAGGTAGAAATACGCCTGCTGGGAGCCGTTCAGCACCGCGGACCGTCGGACTAATGGGATGTCGGACCAATGGGCTGTCGGACGAATGACATGGACCCCCTTTCCTGCCACAGTAGGGGTACAAAAAGTTTTACCGAGACATTGCTGCTTGTCTTGACGAGTTAGTGACATGAAAAGTGGTTGTTATTTTGAGAATAAAGACTTACGTTTATTGAGCAATTGTTACATTTCCAGAGGCTTTTTAGCCATCACTCGAGATTGTTTTCACTGAAAAATTCCTGCTTTTCTGCAGCAGAAAGTGGCATGAAAGTTGTTGTTTTTTAACAAGACACTGCTGTTTTTCCTGCCAAGACAATGGCACGAATATGTTTTTTTTCTTTTGGAGACATGGCTGCATGTCTTGCTGGGATAGCGGCACAAACTGTGGTTGTTTTTTTTATAGAGACAATGCAGCTCTTCTTGCCAAGATAGTCGCATGAAAAGCGGTTGTTTTTTATCTAGACATCACTGTTTTTTCCTGCCGGGAAAGAGGAACAAAAAGCTGAAACATCACTGCTTTTCTTGCTGAGATAGTGGCACGAAAGCCACTGGGTATTTTAAGCCAAATCATGATCTTTTTCTCATCATAATTAAGTGGTTTTTGTGCCCAAACCTAATCCCACGTTAACCACAGTGTTGTTGAAATGAAAGGTTTCAATGTATCTGCAACACAATAACATGCAAATGTAACATATCTGTGGTTTGCAGAAATGTAGAATGCCAACATTTTTTCTGGTGATTGGGTTGTTAGGATAGGGCTTCAGTAAGCTCTTTGTCATTGGATGGTTACAGTTGAATGTTTTTTCCTTTTGCATTTAAACTTCTCTTGGTCCTCTGTGTATCTTCTCAGGGATCATGTTTGAGGGAAGGTCTGATCTTTGCAGTGTATCCATGTTGTTTGCTCATGTAGATGTTGCCTTTTTATTGCCAATGGAAGCAAATTTGTTGTTTAAATACTGAGGTGAAGAATCAATACACACCGCATTAGCAGGCCTGCTGAGTATCTGAACCTTTAAGAATCACTTTATAGTGGGGGTGATAAAACATTACCCTTGCTTCCACTGCCCCGTAACCTCCAGTGCGGGAGGGGGAATCGCTGCTGTTGCTTTCCTTTGATGATTCCTCCTCCCAGGATCCACAGCTCCTCTGTCAGAGCTGGGTGGCAAATCCTCCGCCAAACTGTCTGCCTTGTCCGCCGGGTGCCCTCTGACACCGGACCGCAAGTTTCCGTCATCCTCCTACTGAAGTCTCCTTTGTGATGGCTTCAGTTCACCCTTCCATTCACGAGCCCACATACTCATCCCCTGGCCCACCAATATTCAAAGAGACTTTAATAGACAAGGGGGACTCTTTCTAATGCTGCACCCGTGTGGAACAGCTGGTCTACTGTTCAATATGGTGATTTTTTTTCTGTGACTGCAGTGGCCGCTGAAATGTTCATCTCATCTAAAAGCTTCCCTGTGAAGTTTTTGACCTGCTAGTGCTGTGGAGCTGTTAGTTTATCACATTCCTGTCAATGGGTTCACATTATTCTGCTGACCTACAGGTGGCGGTAACATGTCAAGACATCATAAAAATATAGCTACACAGGTAGCGAAGAAGAATGCTAGCTGGTACACAGGAATGTAAAAACTGTATCATTTAAAATATGTAAGAAGTGGCTTTGCAAACATGACTTTTGTTTGTTTACAAGACTCTACGGGGCACCTTTTCTTGTACCAGCCTGTTTTATTGAAGGTCCCCTAATGAAACTTTTGATTTATAGCCAGTATTTCCTATCTGTGAAGCATTATTGGCATGATGCAAACTACATTGTACATGCTCTCTGATTTAGAAGGCAATTAAGCCCCTGATGCCTGTCTCCTCGAAACAATTCTTTTTTCATTCGTCTTGAACGTAACAATGATTTTCCAGTGTCTGTCATCAATTTCAAATCACCAGCAAAGCACGACGATGCCAGCGTTCACCCGTGTCATGGAAATTCTGGGCTCCAGACAAGCAAAGAGAACTAGGAACCCCTGAGGCGCTCCCCACATGCTCTCCTACACCCCTCCCTCCACTCACCGCCTGTGGCTTTGTGCCCCAGGCCTCTCTGCCCGAGCAGACATGGAGGATGGGGGGTTAGGGGCACAGATGCTGCTGCTCTGCACTCCATCAGCCTAATAGAAACAGGCACTACAAATAAAACAGGCTGGTGTGCAAAAAAAAAAAAAAAGCATTGGGACATGCCACGGCAGGAAGCTGTAATTTTGCCAACGTGCATGTGCCTGACATGCAAACTATGGCTCTGTTGCCACCATTCATGGGCATCCCTAAAAAAAGATGTCTTTAATTTTGAAAACAATGCATGGAAGGCGTTTGCTGAGTCTGTTTATTTTATATGTGAGTACGCATCATTTACTGTCAGTCCACAGGCTGAGGGCAACATCAGCTTGGAGCTGTTTCATGTTATGTTGAGTTCTTAAGTCCAAAAACAGCTCACTTTGACACCAAGTCATTTCTCATGTTGGTCCTAACCCTGCAAGGGACTGTATGAAAATTATTTTTCATTTTATTGGGGAGGGGTGGAACGTTATTTTTCATGCTTTAAAAATTCAAGACTCTGCCAAGTGTTATTAATAATTTCATTTGATCCTCCCTTTGACAAAGTAAAAACAGCAGCCCCTTCCCAATATCACGCAACAATACTACAGTATGGAATTGGTGCAGGTTAACCATTAAAGCTACAGCTGGTAACGTTTTTGACATTAACTTTTGCATATTTACTGTAACTGTCACTATATTCTGAAAGACGTAAATGAGACAGATCGTCTGTAAAAAATCATGCCCCTCCTCCTCATACTGCTTCTAATGGCAAGACTAGAATCAGACCATGGCACAGTCAGTAACAACCAATCAGAGCCGAGGAGACTCTAACGCAGCTGTCAGTCATGTCAATCACTTTGCAAACATTGGTCAAGCTGTCAAACTAGGCAGTGCTGTTCAAATACGAGATTCAAACATTTCTTGCTTCAAATGTTTTCTGAAACACATTTTAGTGTACTGTTTAGCTGTTAAATGAGAATGTTTATGACCCAGCTGGCATGTTGGATACAGTGAACTGAAGTACCAAGCACCACCCAACAGCCGGACCAACGTTCTCGTTTTACAGCTAAACAGTACACTAAAATATGTTTATGAAAACATTGAGAAAAAGGCAATGCAGTAACCAAATTTTTGATATGTCATCATCATCCCTGCCTAGTTTGACAGTTTGACAGGTTGTTGTTGAGCAGTGATTGACATCACTGACAGCTGTGTTAGAGACTCCTGCGCTCGGGCACGATACTGAACCCTATTTTGCTCCTGGTGACTGTTCCATCGATCTGTGAGTGTGTTCGAATGGTTACTGAGTAGCAGGTGGCATCATGAATGTTAGCCTTGGCCACCAGTGTGTGTGACTGTTTGTGTGTGAATGGGTGAATATGATGTAGTGTAAAAGCGCTTTAAATGGTCAGAAGACTAGAAAGGCACTATACAAATGCAGTCCATTTATCATTTACCATTACAATACACACCATCAATGCTTGTATACAAAGTGAAAATTAGCCCAAACATACTTTCCATTTAGTGATAATGATATACCAACCATGAGCTACTAAATGACCAGATGTGCACTTAATGTGTGAGCTGGGCCCAGGCAATCAGCTCTGGCTTGTGTTGACTGCATACGCTTATGAAAAAAACGTACAAGCTCTTTCCTAGAGACAAATTTCAGTCACAATTCATTTATAATATCCACATATTTTGTGTTTCTCAAATGCACCCTAATGTCTCATGATTAAAAAAAAACATGAAAGCCATCTTTTTCATGCTATCTGACCTCTCTTTTAGATGATGAATATCACAAGGGAAAATTGAAACAACAAACACATTTAAAGACATGTCAGTAAAGTTAAAAATTATAAAATTGATGACTTTTTAATTAAAAATGATAGTATTAATTTTTCCTTTTCTGACACCCCAAATAATTTTTGTACAGTCCCTAACTACAAATCTCCCTGGTGAATTATCTTAAGTGACATTATAAAATTGAAATAGCAATTATTTCATTATTGTTTGTTTCATTTTCAGATATATCAATCCACACCTAACACAGTACGGGCAGTAATTCTTAAGGAGCGTTTACAATGGTGGCACTTGTTAGAGCTAACATTTCAGAGTGCCCTCTTTTCAGTTTTCAAACCATTTAGTCTCAGCAAAAACAAGCAAGCAATCCCTCAAGCTATCCAAAGGCAGCAGGGATTCGGGCAATTTCTCAAAGTGGAAAAAGTGATGGAGGCAAGCGGGGTTTGCCCAGCGGCTGGCCAGATGATGTATGCTCCCAGACTCCCCCGGGGCGCCACCAAGAGGCTGGACTCAAAGAAAACCAAACGTTCCAAACAGTTGGATCAGACTGTTGGTGTTTCCTGTCCACTGGGCCAAACACCAGTAGATGTCCAGTGTGTTTATCAGTTAAGGGGACCCACTTGTTTCCCCTCCCTCTCACTGTCCCTTTCACTGTTCAGTTTGAGATGCAAGAATGTCTTGTTTGCGATCTTGTGGGCTTGTTCGATGCCCGCCCCCCCCCTCACCACCACTCACCAGGGGACTTGCACTTTGCCAGCCGGCTCTTCCTTCTCGAAGCTGTGCTAAATGTGACATGAAATATGAGTCATGCTGCAGATCTGAGAGGGTAATAAGCACACCAAGCAAACATTTGAGCCCATGTGCACTCACAAACATGCTGTTGCACACCCTTGGACACAACTGTATCACAAAATATGCACTCGCGGATGATCCCGCTCACACACATGTGGAGACACCAGCACCACAGAAACATGCATGCAGCCATGCGTGACAGTCCCTCACTGCAGCTTTTGTAACCTGATCTATTACCAGTGGCAAAGGTTTCTGATGATATTGTGGTTTGGTTAATTTAATTTTCTAAATTAGGAGTGGGTGAACGCATGAAACAAATGGATTGAAGCCATTCATTCTCAATTTTCACAACAAGCTGTGATGTTAAAAATGGTGTGGAGTGTGGTTTTCTAATTAAGCCTAATGTAACGGTAATTTTCCTCAATATTTCTGAATACTTTTTTTTCTTTTCCCTTTGGCATGCAATTAATCTAGAACATGCAATCAAATAATTTGGCTCAAACAAACAATATGATGCCCGGGGAAGTGGCAACCTGCCAAGTTAACGTACCTGGGAGTGTACATGCATGCACTGTGTCAGTAAAGATGGATCGATATGCAGAGGGTTTGCCTCATGGTCTGGTCGTAGCACAGACAGTGTTGGTTTCAGGGGCCCCTCCCCTTGTATCTGATGATGAGGAGGGTAGAAACAGCTGTGTAAGCCACAGTTAAGGCCTGGAAAACCCAGCGGTGAGACACACAACCCTATGTACTTTAATTTAATTGAGCGGTCATTTGATATGGTCCAAGCAGGCTAGACGGCTGGTTAAATTGTAATTTTCGACAGCTTGATAAACGGCGCTGATGCTCCGTATGGCTGCCTGAAAATAGGTTCGTCTAATTTCTAGTCTTAGATGGAGGCACTAGTTTGTGACGCTGTCGCATAATAACTATGTGAACTGTGCTGGTCTGCATAATTCATTGCTGTTCTTTCGTGGGCCAGTTTTGAATTGTGAGAACTTTTTGAAGAAACCAAGTTATTCTGGCCTGCTATTACTCCGATAAATAGATTATGGTTATGTAAGATTAGGCATGCATTGGTGAGGTAAAAACAGGAGTAGGAGATACAAAGTCATGAAGTAATGACCCAACGGCGATTGTGCAATCATAGTTTAGCAACAGTAACTAGGCACACCAGGCCTGTCAAGCAGTGTAAACATTGTGTTTGTCAGCTACGAATTAAGATCAAAAACATTGTGATATTGTATGTTTTATGTCTTTAATGAAATAAAAAGATAAATGTTAATGTACTTTTAAGTCAAAGGTTCAAGTCCAAGTGAAGTCACAAGTGTCTGGTGTCAAAGCCCAAGTCGAGTTGCAAGTCTTTCCAGTTTTGTTAAGTCTAAAGTCATCAAATTTGTGACTCTAGTCTGACTCGATCCAAGTCATGTGGTCTGAGTCCACACGTCTGTGAATGGTCAATTGAACCAACAAAATTTCTTGATGCTGAATAGTGTTTATACAAACAACTTGTCACAAGAGTTGAAATACTTTTACTGATTTAAAGTTAAGGGCGTTTTTTTTCTCTGTGTTCCAGTGCACACAGTTGAAGAAAGATTATCTCAGTTGATAATGCCATTCATCTGGATTCATGCTGTTCACTCTGAGGTCGACGAGTTGTTTGTGTGCATCTGTGCGCTGGTGTGTGTTAGCTTTTAATGAATTAGGCACACTGAGGGGAAATGTTGTGAGATTGTAAATCAGGATACCTCATACATATTTTACACATTTTCCGTGGAAACATAACAGTATAATGATCATTTATGCCGAATGTGACATCCAAATGATGCATGCACAAAAAAAGTTGGCAAAGTTGCCTTTGAAGTGTTCTTCATTCTAGTGCTTACATGAATGCATTCATTTATATTAATGTCTTTTTTAGGACATGACCCAAATTCCCTGCTGTGGTAATGTACAGATTACTTGTTTTTATATGCGCTTTATCTCAACTATGGACTTTTTTGTGATAATATATCTGCTCCAGCATCCTCGCACAAAGTTTGGGCAAAGTTTAGAGCACTGTTTGAGAACTTCGTGCGTCATGTATCTTTGGTAAAAATGTAACAGATAACCCTTATATTTAGCTTATAGTGGCTGGCAGTGTTGTTGTCTTCAGGTAGCACAGCAGAGCATACATCTCTTTGGGCAAACTCATCTGCCAAATTAATGTAATTAATGGTGATAGTGCTCTGAAACACAGACGTTGCAATCAGTGGCCCTCCATATAAAAACTCTTTACCTCTCTCTACCAATCAACATGACATCCTGCAAGGCTTCGTCTGGATCCAGGTCAATGAGCTGCCTCCCATGAGCCGTGCTACTATTATCTCAAGCAGTTTCACATCTCGGCAGGGAACTTCTCATACTGTACTTGTTACTGAAATACAAACTTTACTTCTCAACAAGATTGGCAGTGTTGCCTTGAGCTGGAAGTGCCATTCATTTCACGCAGAGCATTGCACTTACCACCCGCTGTGTCAGCTGCAGGGTGCTTCAGGTAGAGCATGCAATGGATAGATTCAACACATGCTGGAAATTCAGTGCTTATACCTGACTGCAAGTGTTGAAATATATTTCTCAAGTATATTTGAATGCATGCTCTCACAGTTGATTTGGTGGCAGTTTAGATTGTGCCCTAGAGCAGCCATCTGTGGCACCCGTTGATGGACAAAGATAAATTGCACAAAGTCAGTTGCTTGATTGGAGCCATCCGCGCTCCTAAAATTTTTAACGCACTGTAAATGTTTATTGTCTCATAAGTACGGCCCCCCGAGTGTTTTCACAGGTTGTGAGCAAATGGATGGGCTGAAGCTGCAGCAAATTAAGATCGTCAAACCCAATGAATCCCTGCAAACCACAGTGAGAGTTGGTGGTAAAATTGACTGGCTGTCGTTTTTCAAAAACAGCCACCATTACACCCAATACACTCCTTGACCCAACCCCTTGGCCCTTACCCTGCCGTTGTGCACATTCATGCATAGGGGTAGGGTTGGGATAAAGGAGTAGGGTGAAGTGTAAGGGCTACATGGCCCTCCAAATGGAGGTTTTTCAGAGGCACAAGAACTCTGATAGCCATTGTATTGTCTTAGTTAATGTTGTTTCAATGTATTATGGTCCTTTCTTTATAACAAGCCTAACAAAAGAAATCACTAATATGCCAAACTCTTGGTTGCTAACTGGCTAGCCAGCTAATGTTACATTGTCATTGCTGATTTGTACATGACAGTTTTGCATTTTGACATACTTCCATGTTGCAGGAGGTGGCAATCTGAGTCATTCGTAAGCCCCCCGAACATCCCATGGGCCCCCATGCAACTGCATTGTCTGCACTGTCTACGTTTACACCCCTGCCCCTCCCCCTTGGTGGCATATGCTGACCAAAATTTCACCAAAGTCCAGCGGTGAAGTTGCTGCACTGTTACTGCTGCTCTAATATCAGTGCAAACTGGTAGGGTAGGGACACAGATTGCTAACGCTACCCTACAAATCATCGCCAGTGGCCTGGTGATGAAACAGTTTGTTTATGTTATGACTAAACTTAAGTTTAGAGCAAATCACATGCATTCTGAGAACCACAAAGGAAGCTTAAAGCCCACACAAGAGAAATCCCCACTGCAGACAGCAGTGGGCAACACTCAGCGTCTTTTTAAATAACTCCAGCATCAGTGACTACCAGTGAAATATCAGGAGTGTTGTACCGTTTCGTAGGGGAAGGTTTCAACCACTACCCCTGGAAACTCTGTTCGCAGGGGCAAGGTGGCGGGCGTAGAGGCAAAAATAAGAAATGGGATTGGGCTTTAATTTAGAGGTGTGTGTAGTCAAGGTTATCGCTTATTGTCAATCTCTGGGGAAAAAATGGTCGTAGGTGATCTTTCCCTCTTAGCAGATAATACTGAGTGTCAGCATGACTGATTGGAAGTGCTTCAGGTAGAGATTATGTCTTTCTCAGTGCTAAACAGTAAAAGATGAGTAGGGATCCATCACCATGCCCTTGACCTTCAAAACAAATTACCTTCCCAGCATTCTCCCTGCCTCTGCTGCCACTGTTAAGCATTAGAGGCTTTATTTTTAAATAGCCATCGGAAAAAATTATGGAGAAGAGACATGACTTTACATGACGTACGTTTCAGCTGATTCAATATGACGTGACATGCCAGCAGTTTGAACTTGCCACAGTGTTTCTGGTGCCCAGGGTAAGATGGTGACCAGATTAGTTTATTTTCCCCACAGTGCCAAATGCATGTGTAGTATCAATTTAAGGAATAGAGAGCATTTCATAAACATACTGACACCCAAATTGACTATTGGATTTCAGCCTTATGCATTCCCTGTCAGCTTCAACATGCTTTTTCCTTTTATGTAATATAATAAATGAGAAGGAAAGTCTTGCACACGTGTGGGTTTGCAGTCAGCTCCCCGGTGTAATATAGACTTGATCGTGTACTTGTTATTCTTAAAGCAGTTATTCATGCACTATTGGCTATCCCACCTATGAACTTGGAGCTTTGAGGTGGAGGTCAGTTGGCAGGAGCTGGCAAAGCATCTGCGTTACTGCAAATGTCAGGTCCCAATAATACGAGGGTGTAGGTTTCGTCTGAGTGAGAACAGGGAATAACACGACATAACTCAGTGCAACTCAAGATTTAAACTAAAGAAATACAGAGTCCCGTAGGAGGCAAGGCGCTCTTGCTTGTGAATGTCATACCCATAAATCTAGATCCCTCCAGTTGCAGTTTAGGACAATGCTGCTGCTGAGTTGAATGAAATGACATAGTTCACATAGCCAGTCGCTGCTCAAGTGGACACTCGGCAAAGTCCTTTGGCTTTTCATCATAGAGTGAGTACACCAACATGGCTGATACTCATCACCACCCTTTAAAATCTCTGTGTTGGGTTCACTGACGTATGTGGTTGTGGCTTCTTAGTTGTGTTTGTACTGGTGGTGGTGGCAAGGCAAGACAAAGTCAGTGCGCCGGATATGAAGAGGTGCCGCCTGAGGCAGGGCGCAGCGTTGACAGAGGTCAAAGCTGCAGAGTTTTAGGTTGCAAACTGCCCTGCTGCACTGGGCACAATGTTTAGACTAGCAGGCCTTGCTGAATGCATTATTATCGAAGACGCCTGCATAGCTTTCTGTGCATTCAGTCATCATATGCAGTGAGCTGGATGGAGATCAGTGGTTCAGTGTTTTACAGTTTTTGGATTCTTTTTTATTTGTGGTTACGTGCTGCTGCTGGCTCGTAAGAATAGCACACACAGAGGCTAAGATGTGCTGCAAGCATAGGTCTAGATTTCGGGGTGGATGCAGGGGACACATCTCCCTCAATATTTTGAACATGTGCATTTGTCCTCCCCAATAAAAACATGAAAGTCGCAGAGGACTTTTACTTTGACAAAGCTTAAGACATTTACACCATAATTTGATGCAAAAAAAGGCACAAATTGGTACATAAAAATCACCAGAATGCAGTAAAGCACACATTTGATGCTCAAAATTTCTGGCAGAGGACCCCAAACCCCCCATTTTATATTTGTCCCCCCTCCAATAATGAAACAAAACCTTGGCTGCAAGTGCAAAAGGGTGACGTCCGAGGGCTTACGAGAGAAGAAAAATGGATTGGTACTACATTTCTCTCTTTATAGTTTGCTGACACTCCGCACCAGGTAGACTGCTCCCCTCCAGCCTGTTCTCGGATTAGCGTGGCCTTGCCAAAGTCAACACGAGAGGAAGTGGAGAAACGACTTCCCTCGTTCGCACCAAGACTGCTAATGCCCCACCAGATCTGGTGTCAGTGCAGTCAGTTTGAGATGTATAATTTGTGCTCAATGCAGAACAAATTTCAATCTGACATAATTTATTTATTCTTTCATTTTAGTTTATATTTCTGTGGGTGTTATGCTTGTGAGTGGCTCTTAGGGGCAAAACCAAGGCTGGAGGAGGTGGGTAAAGACATAATGAAAATATTTGGAATGGGAGCTGATTGCACATTATGCAGTCGTGGGTAAAAAATATATATATATATATATATATATATATAGATATATATATATATCTATATATATATATATATATATATCTATATATATACAGTACAGACCAAAAGTTTGGACACACCTTCTCATTCAATGCGTTTTCTTTATTTTCATGACTATTTACATTGTAGATTCTCACTGAAGGCATCAAAACTATGAATGAACACATGTGGAGTTATGTACTTAACAAAAAAAGGTGAAATAACTGAAAACATGTTTTATATTCTAGTTTCTTCAAAATAGCCACCCTTTGCTCTGATTACTGCTTTGCACACTCTTGGCATTCTCTCCATGAGCTTCAAGAGGTAGTCACCTGAAATGGTTTCCACTTCACAGGTGTGCTTTATCAGGGTTAATTAGTGGAATTTCTTGCTTTATCAATGGGGTTGGGACCATCAGTTGTGTTGTGCAGAAGTCAGGTTAATACACAGCCGACAGCCCTATTGGACAACTGTTAAAATTCATATTATGGCAAGAACCAATCAGCTAACTGAAGAAAAACGAGTGGCCATCATTACTTTAAGAAATGAAGGTCAGTCAGTCCGGAAAATTGCAAAAACTTTAAATGTGTCCCCAAGTGGAGTCGCAAAAACCATCAAGCGCTACAACGAAACTGGCACACATGAGGACCGACCCAGGAAAGGAAGACCAAGAGTCACCTCTGCTTCTGAGGATAAGTTCATCCGAGTCACCAGCCTCAGAAATCGCAAGTTAACAGCAGCTCAGATCAGAGACCAGATGAATGCCACACAGAGTTCTAGCAGCAGACCCATCTCTAGAACAACTGTTAAGAGGAGACTGCGCCAATCAGGCCTTCATGGTCAAATAGCTGCTAGGAAACCACTGCTAAGGAGAGGCAACAAGCAGAAGAGATTTGTTTGGGCCAAGAAACACAAGGAATGGACATTAGACCAGTGGAAATCTGTGCTTTGGTCTGAGGAGTCCAAATTTGAGATCTTTGGTTCCAACCGCCGTGTCTTTGTGAGACGCAGAAAAGGTGAACGGATGGATTCCACATGCCTGGTTCCCACTGTGAAGCATGGAGGAGGAGGTGTGATGGTGTGGGGGTGTTTTGCTGGTGACACTGTTGGGGATTTATTCAAAATTGAAGGCACACTGAACCAGCATGGCTACCACAGCATCCTGCAGCGACATGCCATCCGGTTTGCGTTTAGTTGGACGATCATTTATTTTTCAACAGGACAATGACCCCAAACACACCTCCAGGCTGTGTAAGGGCTATTTGACCAAGAAGGAGAGTGATGGAGTGCTGCGGCAGATGACCTGGCCTCCACAGTCACCGGACCTGAACCCAATCGAGAAGGTGTGTCCAAACTTTTGGCCTGTACTGTATATATATATACAGTACAGGCCAAAAGTTTGGACACACCTTCTCATTCAATGCGTTTTCTTTATTTTCATGACTATTTACATTGTAGATTCTCACTGAAGGCATCAAAACTATGAATGAACACATGTGGAGTTATGTACTTAACAAAAAAAGGTGAAATAACTGAAAACATGTTTTATATTCTAGTTTCTTCAAAATAGCCACCCTTTGCTCTGATTACTGCTTTGCACACTCTTGGCATTCTCTCCATGAGCTTCAAGAGGTAGTCACCTGAAATGGTTTTCCAACAGTCTTGAAGGAGTTCCCAGAGGTGTTTAGCACTTGTTGGCCCCTTTGTCTTCACTCTGCGGTCCAGCTCACCCCAAACCATCTCGATTGGGTTCAGGTCCGGTGACTGTGGAGGCCAGGTCATCTGCCGCAGCACTCCATCACTCTCCTTCTTGGTCAAATAGCCCTTACACAGCCTGGAGGTGTGTTTGGGGTCATTGTCCTGTTGAAAAATAAATGATCGTCCAACTAAACGCAAACCGGATGGGATGGCATGTCGCTGCAGGATGCTGTGGTAGCCATGCTGGTTCAGTGTGCCTTCAATTTTGAATAAATCCCCAACAGTGTCACCAGCAAAACACCCCCACACCATCACACCTCCTCCTCCATGCTTCACAGTGGGAACCAGGCATGTGGAATCCATCCGTTCACCTTTTCTGCGTCTCACAAAGACACGGCGGTTGGAACCAAAGATCTCAAATTTGGACTCATCAGACCAAAGCACAGATTTCCACTGGTCTAATGTCCATTCCTTGTGTTTCTTGGCCCAAACAAATCTCTTCTGCTTGTTGCCTCTCCTTAGCAGTGGTTTCCTAGCAGCTATTTGACCATGAAGGCCTGATTCGCGCAGTCTCCTCTTAACAGTTGTTCTAGAGATGGGTCTGCTGCTAGAACTCTGTGTGGCATTCATCTGGTCTCTGATCTGAGCTGCTGTTAACTTGCCATTTCTGAGGCTGGTGACTCGGATGAACTTATCCTCAGAAGCAGAGGTGACTCTTGGTCTTCCTTTCCTGGGTTGGTCCTCATGTGTGCCAGTTTCGTTGTAGCGCTTGATGGTTTTTGCGACTCCACTTGGGGACACATTTAAAGTTTTTGCAATTTTCCGGACTGACTGACCTTCATTTCTTAAAGTAATGATGGCCACTCGTTTTTCTTTAGTTAGCTGATTGGTTCTTGCCATAATATGAATTTTAACAGTTGTCCAATAGGGCTGTCGGCTGTGTATTAACCTGACTTCTGCACAACACAACTGATGGTCCCAACCCCATTGATAAAGCAAGAAATTCCACTAATTAACCCTGATAAGGCACACCTGTGAAGTGGAAACCATTTCAGGTGACTACCTCTTGAAGCTCATAGAGAGAATGCCAAGAGTGTGCAAAGCAGTAATCAGAGCAAAGGGTGACTATTTTGAAGAAACTAGAATATAAAACATGTTTTCAGTTATTTCACCTTTTTTTGTTAAGTACATAACTCCACATGTGTTCATTCATAGTTTTGATGCCTTCAGTGAGAATCTACAATGTAAATAGTCATGAAAATAAAGAAAATGCACTGAATGAGAAGGTGTGTCCAAACTTTTGGCCTGTACTGTATATATATATATCTATCTTTAAAATACTTTTGGCCTCCAGAGAGAAAGCTATCACACGAAAAGGGCTGCAAGCAAACCATCAAGTAAGGACAACTGGACTGCAGCTCTATTCCCAAAATGTGAAACTATTCCTTTAAGATATGTATTAAAAACAAGAAATTTACAGCGTATCTGTGTTTATAAGATGAATCTGTTACATGTGTGTCTGAAAAATCCTGTACAATCAACCCACTAATTATGCCCAAAAATATCTATAAAACTTAAGTTGGGGAAAAAGGATTATGTGCATCTCTGTGCTGAAAACTTGTTATGGCATTCAGAGTTCTTCATCAGCAATGCAGAGGCCAAAACGGAAGAGTCTGAAAATGAGGCAAATTGCTTGTAAAACAGGTTATGCCAAAGTCACCAAAACATCATCAAGGCACTGCTTGCCACCTCTTGATGTCAAAATTGGGTCATGTTCAAGGCCCTTCCCAACCCACCCGTGTTTAATTGCCATGTGCTAAAGAATTTCCCATGTGCACACAAACCAGTCAAGTCTGGTGCGGCCTAATAATTGTTCACTCAAATCGCCTCTTTGTGCTGCTGTCTGCACTCAGGCTGCCAGGATTTCCACCCCCACCCCCCTTTCTGCACTCTTCAAATGAGATCTCCCCATGCTTGCAATGATGGCTCAGAACGAGCCCTTGCAAAAATATTCTCTAATTGACGGGGGTTATCTGCTCAAAAATCCATTTGCTCCACTTTGCTACTGTCAGCCACTGCATAGAAGGCCCGTCTGGCTGTTTGATTTCAACCGGGAGCAAAGCTGTCCTTTACAAGCAATCTATGTCTCACAGAGACATTTATCCCTTCCTCTACCAGCGCGGCCCCTCCTCTGCCCCGTCCAATCGCCTCTTTATCCTGCTTGCAGGCTCTCTGCAGCTTCAATGAGAGGAGCATGGGGAAAGCAAGCTGTTTGGGGTCCACAGCTATTGACTTGATTTATCGACTGGTCTAGACAAAAAAGTGACCAAAATTAAGCAGCAATGACAAATGTAGGAAAAGACGGGTGGGGGGAAAAAAACACTTTGTTTTAAGCGCAGCAGCTTGTGTGTGCGCTGCTGATATGGATCCCCCATGAGGAGGTCCAGGTCACTGAATCCCTCCTCAAACAGGCCTCAGAAAAAAGATTTATTTGGATTTTTTTTTTTTTTTTGCTTCAAAGCTGGAGGAAAAAACAGGAAACAAACAGGGTTTTCTCTCTGCTAAAGGGTTTTCTGTGGCGCTTCAGAATGATAAATTATATAAATGTCTTTGGAGGCCACATTAAATGGTTCATGAAAATAGCAGGCCCTCTGAGAGTATACTGTGCCTTCTCTGTATAGCATGCTTTGATGATGGTAAATGGGACGCTGTTTTATCTGCTGTGACAAAATGTCAGAGTCCTGCAAAGGTTTCATTCTGAGCAATTTTCCCCGTGTTAGTGTGTTCTCTCTCCAGTGAGCACAGCAGTGTGACTTTAATATTGGGTATTGTCTAGCTCGCTGGGATTTTACCTGCGCTCGCCGCATCCATTAGAAGTCTCTGAAACTCTAAACTGCCGCAGAGATGAAGCAGGTCAGGTTTGGCCCGATATTGATGTCTTAAAATATTGAATATGTCAGTTGGGTCTTGTAGCTTGTTTGGCTGTTGTGTGTGTAGTGTATGTGTGTGCGTATAGAAATTCAAGCTCAAGTTAGACAGACTGTTGGCAAAGCTCCTAGTTTTCGCCAAGAAAGCAGCCCCTGTCAGCCTCTCAAAAACCCTGGGCTGGAGATGAAACAGAGAAGAGTGTGTGTCAGTGTCTATATGTATGGACTGTGTATGTGTGTACCTATGAGCCCTGTGCATCTCGGGCTGGCCTGCACCTCATACTGACATTTCCAATGGGTGCCGGTGTAAATAAGGCTGCCAGCCACAGCAGGTGTGGGGAGTAGGCCTGGGAGCAGGGGAGGTCTGCATCCCTTCAGCCCCAGGCTGCGGTGAAATCGTCCAGGAGGAGTCAATATTTGCACTCGGTATCAAAGCCGGCCCTGTTTTTGTATCAAAAACCCGGCTGTACAGAAGCAAGCTTGTCCATGAATCCAGGAGACGTTGGAGATGCTATATGCAACAGTTGCACTGGTGTTACACACTTGTCATATTCTGTGGAATTAGCATAAGCTGTCTATAGGCTATGTATTTAGGATAAATTGTGTGTTGCCTCATTGCAGTTATTTGAATATTGTGGCAGTAATGTGAATTTAAAAGTTGGGAATATAATGTTTTTGCTCCCATTCATATTTAGCGCCAACATCAGTGAACAGAACATTTAAAGCTGCACTAGACAATTGTTTTTTAATAAACAATGGGTCTAAAGACTATGTTTAATGTGAAACCTAACCTTGTTTTATTTATTTATTTATTTAGGCTATTTATTTATCCTCCCATCTGGCATTACAATGATGTGTCAGATGTTCACATCCTGTGAGCTAATTTTACCATAACTGAAGCAATAGCTAAGACTTTAAATTCAAAGCTGTTTCACACCACGCACAGATATTTGTCCGAAAAATTTGCACGGAAATTTCCCAAACTGATTTTGTGGGTTCTTATGAATGCTTGCACACTTTTTCAGAACATCTGGCATGAGAAAAATAATCAGACGGACCTCAATTTCATTGCAAAATGGGGGAATGAAAATCAGTGTGGTTTCACAACACCCAACTGTACTCCAATACTAACAATTACTACACAGTGATGACTACCTGAACAACCAAATAAAGGACAATATATGGCTGGAGATCGCCCAACAGCTTGCTAATGTTATATGTTGGTCATGGAACGGGATTAGCCACAACAGCTAGCGTTAGCCTCAAATTTGAGCTCCAAGTAGTATTAAGTAGGCCTAATTAAAGGTAGTGCCTTACATTCTCTGTCTGGATGCGTTTTTTATTATGTGGATGGACTCAAGCACTATTGTAGGACTATTTGAACTCATTCGACCTCATTTAATTTTCAAGAAGTTGGAATACGGCAACATGGATAGCCTACTGTTGCGCACCAGACTCGGTGTGTATAGTTATGTGGAAAACTGCATGACATTCTGTGCCTGCACCACATTTTGGTATTGCATTGTGAGAAACAACTTTAAATCAGACTAATCATTTTAAGCTTGCTTAGTTGCTACAACTCTTTGGCATAAATT
Source organism: Epinephelus lanceolatus (assembly GCF_041903045.1). NCBI lineage: Eukaryota > Metazoa > Chordata > Actinopteri > Perciformes > Serranidae > Epinephelus > Epinephelus lanceolatus. The sequence goes on along the minus strand of NC_135755.1, from coordinate 25,540,772 downwards.
GAACCTTGTTGGAGTTTACCTAACCTACATCAGCTGTACTTCCAGTGTAATCTTCTTTACATAAAACCTTTGGTCTAGTGTTCTCGTCCATCTCTAACCAATATCAATCCGTCAGTCTCTCTTAAATAATATCAGTATATTTTATTAGCAATGCTCTGTCTGCAGCACCTCTCTTCTTGACCTGCTTGCTATGAGAAATCACATTTCTCAGTTTTTGTACACAGAGCACACATTTTAATTTCAAGACAGACTGCGCTGGTGTCTGGGTCCATCCCCTCCCTGTCTCCTGAAAGTGTGTGGAAAAACACTTACATGGCTTTGCTTTGATTTGCAGTGTGTGCAGAGGGGTTTCCATCACGGCTTCTCTCATGTGGTCCGCTGCTCGCGCTCCTGTCTGCTCATTGAAACCATCCTCTCACAGGGCTCCAGGACAAAACAGTGTCTTGACTCCATCACAGACCATCGCGGTGGATTTTTTTTCTCAGGTTTACACAACCTCATTTGCAGTGGGGGAGTTTCTGTAAATTTACTAAAGGAGGCACAGATTGGTTGGTAATACGTCTCTAGAAAAGCAAAGAGACACCACTGAGAGAGGATTACGCATCGGGGATAAAAGATTACAGTATGTTGGAAAATGTAGCAGCGCACAGATTCCTAAAGTAAACAGGCTCTCGAAAGCTATTACTCAATTATACAATTGTGAACAGACCACATGAGTCACAGACTTTGGTTAACACTTGGGGAGACACAGTGAGGTCCAGTTGTGTGCCACACTGGTTTTCACACACCTTCTTGCATGCAAAGCCACATTTGAGCTTTTTAAGGTTCCACATTAGCGGGAGCTTGCGGTAAACAAGCCCAAGCAGGGCACCGCTCGCCGACTCTCCTGCGCTGCAGTCTTTTTTAGTGTCCTTTTATAGCCTCCTTCCTTCCTCCTCACACTCCACAGTCTTCCGAGAGGCCGTGCAGGCACACTGGGGAGTAAGGAAGTCAGCATGCTTCATTAAGTGAATGTGGCGCACCACGCATGTCACTGAAAACAACAGAGGCTCTGTTCAGGAAAGAAATGACACTCAGAAATAACAGTGAGCCAGAAGCTTCCTTTAAGGAATGGCTGATGGTTACGAGGCCTCCAGCTGTGGTTCACAGATTTTTATTTTATATTAGCAAGCTGGAAGTGTTGGAAAGGGCCTAGCTCACATCATGGAGCTCCTTCACCAGCTTGAACATAGGTATTGAATTGAACAAATTTGACTTAAATGGTCTTTGTGGTTCTGCACCCAAATTTGAGCACTTAAAGGGTAACTTCTGTATTTTTCAATGTGGACTCTTTTTTCCCATGTTTGTGTGACTAATGGGAACAACAGTTTTTGAAACTAGTCCTGTAATGAGTGAGACGGCTGCAGCTGGCAGCAGCGAAACAGGCTGCAATGTAACGTTAATTGGGGTTGCACACTGTCAATTTAAATCTAAAAGTGTTTTTTTTTTTGCCACCGCAGGTTATCAGTGGCACTCAGATTGTTATTTTAAGTGTCTGACAACATCATGGAATAGGGGCCTTTTTGTTAAAGAGTAAACAGCCTGAAATTGACATTGCCAAACCCACCATTTAAATCAACAGTAATTTTACAATCTTAAAACACACTTGATTCAAAGTCGACAGAAACAAAATGAAACTCGTAAAAGCCATTTTAGTTTGTCTTTCCACAGTTCCACTATTCACCAGCTCTGGTTTGGTTGAAATAAACCCTTAATTCACCTAGTTAGATGTGAAAATATGCTGGCTCTATACATGCTTATTTAAATCCGGTGATTTTGGTGATAGCAATTTTGGGGCTGTTTCTGGTTAAACAAAAAGGATCTTACTCTTTTACAAAAACGTCTTACTCTGTAGGGATCCTTTCCATACTGTTTTCAGACAGAATAAAAATCTGAACCTGTCAGTGGCAAAAGCAAACACTTTGGTTGGACAAAAATTGATTGTGCACAAATGCCCCTATTGGTTACATTGGAGCCCATTTTGCAGCTGTCATCTGCAGCACTGTCACTCAATGCTAGATCAGTTTTGAAAAATGTTGTTGCCAATAGTCAAGTGGGATAAAAAACAGCAAAATAGGGTCCAGGTTAAAAAATACTGAAGTTACCCTTTAAGCCTTTTGATCCGTCACTATTCACAATGTAATTTCCTGATATAGTCACGATAAGGTCTGTCAGACACTTAAATTTTATCAAGCAAGTATTATTTTATAGGCATACTGTTAATTTAAGTATCCCATTTAAATTTTGGTATGTGGGGTCATGTATCAGCAAATATTTAAAGAAGAATATTAGCTCTCTCTGAAGAACAGGACAAACTTTAGCAATCATTAAATGGAGGATTAGCATGGCACATCTCCAATGTATCTATGCGCCTGCCAAGATGGAGGATTAACACCTTTTCCTTAAAATTAGGTGGTGGTGGGGATGGATGTCCACTAAGCTGACACAAGCCCACGGCTCGTACTTGGAATGTAGTCCAGCTGTATAACTTTAAAACTCAAGGCGTGTATTAGATATTATAATTATCAGAGCTTGAGAGAGTGCAGTGGCTCTCTTGTCGACTACGATTGTTCATGCTGAGTAAATCAGAGTGGTGCTGTAATTGTATTCTTTTAGTTAATTGAGAGAAAATGAAGCTATCACGATCCTGATACATTTAAATTGTAAAGGTGGATGTTTATTGCAAATGCACAAAAATTATATTTGTATTCAGCATGTCTAACCAAAGGTCTAAGAAACATGTTGAAAACATTTCCTTCCTCATGAGATATTTGCAAATATAATGTGAAACCATTGGCAAGAACATGTGTAGTGGTTTGCACACGTACGAGCAAACAAAGAATATGGTGACCAACTCATAAAAACATTGCTCCATACCGCAACTTGTGGTCAATGACTCCACAGGGTATCTTTCAGTCATGCATCAGGAAAAAATGCCAAGTATTCTCTCATTCAGCTTTAAAAAACATGATGACTTGCTGCTATATTCTGTATGATATAATTGTGTATGGAATATTGGGTGGTTTTGGACTATTAGTTTTTATGGGTGTAAATAACTGGTTTCATCACGACATGATATTATATTAATTATTCGGAGATGATATTTGCTGATATCACAAAGTCTGCCACGAATTCAATTCAATTTGCGATTTATACGAGGCAATATCATATGTCCATTTAACATAGACAGTTACAAAAGCAGCTGCCACCCCTTTCATTTTTGCCTTTGGAAATAAAGGATAAAAACAACACATAAATAACTGTAAAGTGCAGTAAAGTTTACTTTAAATTGACTCAACTAACACACATAGAAGATGCCTTAACAACAACAACAGCTAGTCACTGTTATTAGCTTAAGGACTTTTACATTGTTTGAATTAGCCTAGCAGCTAACAGACTTTTCTTCTACTCATAGCTTAACAAATTACATGTATTTTATATTTCTACTTACCTGTGTGGTGCATCTCTCGGCAGAACAGCATGGTTGAATTTCAGTCTGCATGCATGTTTCTCAACCTAACATTGTTGAAACAGAGCAGCTAATATTGCCGTCACAAGAGCAACAAGTTAGTGTAGTGAGATACCCGGCCAAGTTTGCAGCGTTTCCTGAGTATTTTATTTTGTAACGGCATTGTTCGCACATGGCGTGTGCTTTGTCTGTTGACCCTTCTTTTCTCCAAAATCAAAAATGCTTCCACTCTTCTGATTTCTTACAGAGAGGGGAGTAAATATCATTCATTCATTGTCTTTTCGCTTGTTTGCTGTTATCTGACTTGTGCTAGCAGATGGTGACACAGACGTGCCAATGCAATTTCAAAATAAAGGCATATCTTGATGATATGGATCGATGTTTACACTTTGGATTGATAATACTGAAAATTAACACTCCTGTTGGTTGTATTAAATAAGCAGTCTGAGTACCCCAGCTGGGAGCTCAGGGCATTTTCACTATTTTCTGACATTTTACAGACCAATAATTCGAAAAACTAACTAAAAACATTACTATTACAGAAATAATCCCATATTTAATTTGTGAATAAATAGCTAAGCGATTGAATCCATGCCTGATGAGGAATGATTCTGTCTGAACAAGACAGCACTTTGCCCCATGTGCTTTGTGAACAGATAGGATCATGGTTAAGGGGGTCTAATGTATGGACGCGACTGAATGAATCCCCACAGACAGGTGCATGTCTGCAGCACCGCCAGGGTGGCGGTGCTGGGAGGGGGGATTAGAGAAGGTGAGAGTGTTAGAGCTCCGCCGCAAGGCCTGTCCCGGCTGCTGCTGTTTAGCCAAGGCAGCGCCAGCGAAACAGAAAACAGATGACGGGATGGGGGGGCGAAAAGGCTGGCTTGTGTGTTCCTTCTGTTCTTTGTCTGTGTTTACCCTCGAGGGGTGTCAATAGGATATGGCTACCATATTGTACATAATATTCCCCATGTTGCAGCATGGCGCGGTTCCTCCATTTGTCCTGCTTTGCTGGTTATTGTATCATCAGTCAGGCCCAATACATGCTGTAAAATCCAATAATGTCTCAGCACCTACTTGTGTCATAACATGCTGGCTGCACCCCTCTGCTCAGATGCATTTAAACCCAACAACCCCGGGCTTGTGTAGCACTTTTTATTTGTGTCCCTGTGAAACTAGAGATCGAAGTTTATATAACACCTTGGAGAATTTAATCCTCAGTCTATCCTGTGTAGATATTCTAGTCCATCTTCTACTTAAACAATCATGCCTGTGCTCGCTCGGGACATTTTGACAGTCCACTCGCCTTGCAGCTGTGCTGTGGTCCATATCAAAGTGGCTTTGGCAAAGCCTGACAGCCTCAATTAGGACTCCTGTGCCACCTCAACTTTTGCACTGGCTAAACTGGTTCTTGCCCTAATCTTGTAGGATCATGTTATGTTTTCTCTAAGGATTTTTCAAATGATTTTTATGTCAAAGTAAATTTTTTTGCTGCCCCAAAGCCAAGAGCCTAATCTCCATATCCTTGGAGGTTCTACTCCACTGGCTACAGGATACCGTCTGGGTGTTTTCTTTCACCATCCTGACCCAGCATGGAGCGATTAATAGCCAGGTCTATGCAAGTGGCTTGTGAGCTTTGGCAGCTATTGCAGATTTGGACACAAAAGAGAGTACTACTCCATTATAAGTCTAATATTAAAATGTTTTTGGATACTCTGTTTGCTCAACCAGGGCTGAGAAAAGAAGTAAAATAGTTAATCAGAGGCCAGGGTGCTAGTTACAGTCATAAATGCCATCAAACTTTGTGTTTCTTGCAGTCAATTTTAAAGACAGTGCTACAGATTTACCCTAAAATGCCATTTCAACAAAATGTGTTCACAGCAGTGATTGTAGCATTTACATTGATTATTCATTGGAAATGTGCTGGAACAAGTGATTAATTAAATGTTCTTTAATCAGTAGAGCATTCAAGATTTTTAATTGGCGTCACTGTTTGAAATTTTGGACTTATGCAACGATGACCTCAGGTCACCACACACTTGGATACAGCACCGTGCCATCACGTCAGGCACTCTGTGTTGACGAGATTTGCCAAAGCCTGGACATGCAGGCGGGTGGGTATGTGGGCAAGCAGACAGGCAGACTCTGCTGTCTGGCACAGGCGAGGCTCAGAGACAGACGGCCTGAGCCATGTTTGATGACTCCCCAAGCTCATCTATCAATCGCCACCTTTCCAAATACTCAAGGCTCTCCGGAGATGCCACAGATACCACGCTCTGACGTCAGAGCTGACAAACAGAAGGGGAAGTTGGGGAAATGGTTACACACTTGTTTATGGTCTGGTGCCCTCAGAGTGGACAAGGCCTTTGACCTTAGAGAGCTCTCGTCAGAATTGTGAGGCAGGCAGCAGAACAACACTTGAGACTAAAATAGTAACACGGGGAGAAACATGAGATTTCAGCCCATCTGTTGGGATGCTTAAGTTCTAGAGAGATGGTGCTGAAAGAAATCTTAACAATACTATTTGCAGTATCCCCATTGTAATGCACTATATGGAAGATCCATCTGCACTGTAATTTGGCTACAGTGACCAGAGTTTGGATCATTTTAATCAGAAACCGCATTAAACAGGCAGTTAAACATCTCCTGTGTTTGTTATAAGAGATGGTTGACACATGAGCGCGTCAGAGTTACCGGAGGGTGCCCACATACTAGTCACTGCTCCAGAAAGACTTGGGCATGAGATGCACGCCCAGTAATCCAACTTTTATGTTTCTTGGATTGTTGTTGAGGTGGCAAAGTGAGGTAGGACATCAGTCTCCAGCTGGCTTTAAATCTTGAAAACAACCCCGGTCAACTCTGCAAACCAGGTAATTTCAATAAACAGCAATGTCAAATTTGTACCTTAACGACTGCGTTGAATAAACCGACTCTCTCTACGTACAGTCTGAATGGTGCACACAATATATAGTTTCTTCAAATGGCCTTAAATAAGCAAACTACTATGAGATGCCAGTGTTTCTGTCTCCGTCAAGAAGTGCCAAGAGACATAAGTGTCATGGGTTATATAGAAGATGAAGTGTTATTTCATTTTTTGCCCCAAACCAAAATAGAACATTCGCTTTCTTTGAGCATATTTTCTTTGGTGTGTGTGGTACAAACCTTGGCCTACAACACATTTTGTAAATCTTGTGGAACCAGTTCATGTGCCGTGCCTTGTAGCTGCAGGGACATGGATTCTCTTCCTCCTCGGCAGTCAGGCCGTCCCCCCTCCATCCTCTCTCTCTCTCTCTCTCTCTCTCTCTCTCTCTCGCTCTTCAGTTACCAGTGCCGTCAGGCCAAAACACACTCTCGTACCATGGGATTGATGGGTGCCAACGGTTGCCCTTCTTCTGGGAAACATCCCCTCGAATGAAGGCTTGTGGTGAAATGTTTACAATGTGGGAACTATTAGCAACCTTCAGGGAGAAACAACCCTGCGTGGTGTAATCAATACTTCTTTTGTTTGTTGAACCCACACACTCAAACCCCAGAGTCTTCAGCCTCCTGACTGTATGGCCCATGTTACGTTTTGCAGTGAGGCAGCTGCTTTGTGTATCTGATGTAGTGAAGTGTAATGCTAGAGTTTTAAGAACATGTAAATGGGCTTACTGATGGTGTCTAGCTTAGCACTGAGAACAGGACTGTAACTCTGGAATGTACTAATCAGGTTCTTGTTACTAGCGCCGGGCTAACCGGAAAGACAAACCGGAAAGGCAGTAACGTATCAAAGCTTCTAGGTCTATAATAGCTATGTGGATGATATGTGTGATCCGCAGAGGCCAACTTTGTGCAAATCCGTGCTCTGCAATAGCCAGCAGGGAATATTGGTGATAATGGGATAGATCAATGAGAAAACCTGTTGTGCAGAATGTCTGCATTGGTACCCTAAGTTAAGCCAGGGTATTTCTGTATCCATCCCTATTTGCAACAGCTGTACATGTGTACAACACGCTCATTTCCGTGTGGACACATGTCATGTGGTAAAGGCCCACAAAAGCCTGGATACTGGGTCATTCAGCAACACCTGCTATTGGAATTCGAGGATCAACACTCGCGCAAGCAGCTGATTCCCCCTTTTTGCTCGAATCCCAAATGTATTGGGATGATTGATGAGTCGAACACATGCAGAGTAACTGTTTATCTCAGGCATCGCCTCACACCTCCTTGAAATTAGTCTCCCATGTACCTTTGTTGCATTTAGCTTATAGCTTGCTCTCAACTGCACACAGTCCAGCAGGCATCCACAGTAAAAAAAAAGTGCCATACACCTGTTCCCACTTTGGCTCCCTCTAAAGTCCACAACAACTGGGCTCAATGCCGAAATCGTTGGGACTGAATTGAGATCACTTTGCCAATGGATCCCCTGTAGTTTTCTGTTTTCCCTACCAAATATCCTTCAGCAATGTGTGTATTTTCATCTGCCTCTGTAAAAACAACTTTTAGGACCAAGCTTGTGACATACGTAGTTGGATTCCTCACATTCAATTTCACACGCTGAATCGAAAGTCACCCTTTTTCTCTGGGAGGATTCGGAGGAAAAACCTCTAAGGTGTTAAAGAAGCAATTTAATGGAAAGGTACAGCGAGTATACACCTGCTGTTAGGTTTTCAGATGCCTTCAAAGCAGGCAGATGGGTTATGTTTAATGAGGGTAGTCATTGATTTATTCTTGGCAGGAAGGTTACCTGCCTAGTCAGAGCAGCACAATTACTCAGAACATGATTTTATTCATTCATTCACTCTCGAGTAAGTCATTTTGGCGAGGTCAAATAACGCCTCCATGTATTATTGATCTTGGGGGTGTAAAACTACTACATGGCAGATTGGGTTTCAACACTATTATACAAGGTTCATTAATATACAAGGCTTTCTTCTCACAGATAGGCCTCTTTATACAATTTGTACATTTACAAGGATGATGCGTCTTTTTCAGTGAATTAATTACACAAGTCTTGTAGTTCCAACCTTTGTAAACTATGAGTTTTACACCTCAGAGAGGCGCCCGGAGAAGCTGCTATTAAGTGTTCAGACGTGGGCGGGCATGGTGATGTCTGCCAACTAGGCGTGGACAGCTGTGAACACGAGAGCCTTAACAGTAGCTGTGTACCTTTCCCTTTTTAGCAAACCTACTTTTTGATACTGCGGTCATGTGTGTGAGCGCTGGGTATGAATCGCTGCCCAATATTTCATAACATTTCACATGATCAGTGGTTCATCCAAGTTTAACTGTGATCTGATTATATTGACTGTTTATGTGTAAGTTATGTTGAAGGGAAGGTGCTCAGTCCACCTTTGCATTATATACAGAAAGCAAAAACTACATGATTTCACAGACGCACAAAGATGTTTGCACAACACAATATTTTTCCCGAGATTCAAAGTTTATCTGACACAACAGATTCTTACTGTAGCAACCACATGACCGTTATGATGCCTGTAAGTAAGATGGAGGGCAGGAAGTGATAAATCTATATGCAGCGTTAATTGGATATAGAGAAAAGTGACGACATAAAAGGCAGCAGGTGTTGTCAGAAATTTAGACTCATGTTGGATGTGATCTATGCAAAACAAAGAGAAGTTTTTTTTCCACAAGTTGACCACTTTGCTCTGTGTGTACACGATCGTTGTAACAAATTACCTCATTCTGGAGACCTTCCAATGTCACTAACATTACACAGCGAGCTGCTGAAAGGGTACAGAAGTCTAGAACTATTGATTGCCCTCTTGTTTTTGGACGGGTGAGTAAGTGTGCTTGAGTGTAACTATCTTTTACATTTCAACTCTGTACATGGATGCACTGCTGTCAGGGTAATTTTACTAGCTAACTTTAGCTAACTTTAGCTACTATTTTCTACCTACTAGGTCAACGTTTCCCAGAGGTCTGATGAAACATCGTTAAAAATCTTGGTCATGGCTGAAAACATGGAGAAGCTGTCACATCATTGTTATTGCATCCAACTCGAGGCATGTTTGACGGAATTTTAACGTTAACGTTTGACATTAGTTGATTCTGTTCCTCCAGAGTGAAGGTGGAGGGTTTTTATTTCTGCTGCTGTTTCTCAGTAAGTTTTTTTGTTTATTTTTTGTTTATACGTATTCCATTTATGTCCTACTGTTTTGGGACTTAAAGTTGACCTTGTTTTTTCCCACTTTGATTGATTGCGACACCGCTGCCCTCCATCTGGACAGCGCACCAATGTGTGGCATAATATACAAAGAAGCTAACATAAACTTGTACTGTTTAAATAATTAAAATGCCTGTGAATTTTTTTTATTTAATAGGCTACTTGTAGACAAAAATACATATTGGAGAATATGTTATTGTTACAATTGACAGTACACACTAAATTAATCGTTAAGCTCAAATTCAAACTCTGCTCTGACATTGTGCCCATTACTGACATTGTTTTATTTACATGATTCAATGCACTTAACAGCTGCCCTCTCCACAGCAGCAGTCGAACTGTCTGTCAGTTATTTAACATCGTGCACTAATAACTGAAAGCTGGTTCTGTGTCTGCACTGTGCACGACTGCCAAATCAATCTCTTGGCAATTTACAACACCTTGCAGCTGTTGACAGTTGGTTGGCAGGTATATGATCTGAGGTTTAAAGGGACAATGCACATGTGCTTAATCCCCCAAATAAAAAAGACGAGTGCTTGTTTTGCACTTTGCTCTAGACACAACAAATGCATATCAGCAATAGAAGAGACTGCTGTCAACTGCTAACTGGAGAAATATAGGTCTTTATTCTGGTCCAGCTTGCAAATCCTACCATAAAATCCCTAGGTTAAGCATGCTGTGTTATGCAAATATTGATATTTCAGGAGAGGGTTTTAAATTTTTCCTTAGGGGGCTCTAAGCACATTGTAAACAAGGTCAGATCAATCTGGCTGGTTAGTTATAAACAAAGTCTCAGCCTTTCGTCATCATGACATAAGATCGACGCCGATGGTATTAGTCAGCCCTGTCTGTAAACACTGGTGCTCCGAGACTGGACAAAGCCACGCTCTGACTCTTGAACCAACTTGGTGTTGTGCTTGGATTTAAAGTTGTGTATTGAAGGCAACTGGGGAGAAAGTGCCCGCTGTCTATGACTGCATTGCACCCTTGAATACCTCCACCCTTTCTCAGAACACTACCTCATACTGTACACTGCTGCCAGCCAGTGCTGATCCTATGCAGTACATACAGCCCCTTGGTTTTTGTATTTGATCAATATGCATCAGTTAGAACACAAATAAACTGACATTTTGCTTTATTTGTCAGATATTTAAAAGAATAGTTCAGCATTTGGTAAAATACGCTTAGTCTCTTTTTTCCCGAGTCAGATGAAAAGATTGATAAAACTCTTGCATCTATCCGTTAAATATGAGGCTACAGCCAGGACATGAGTAGCCGCTAGTCTTGCTCTGTATAAAGCCACAATTTCACGGCGTGACTCACTTGGAACTGTTTTCTTTGGTTTTCCATTGGCAAAAATTGTGGATAGTACCTTGCGCTTTTTTGGTAGCATATTTGTTGAGGTTCCAAGCAAGCTGAGCTGATACTAGAAGGTAGAGTGAAACACTGCAAACCTCTGATTGGTCCGAAAGAATTGTTTCCCCATGACACGGGACATCCTGCACAAACCCACCATTTTTAAATAGCCAAGCTATGGTCAACAGCAACCAAATTGACATGTGATGTTTTGTTTGTTTAACCTGTACAAAACCCAAATTTTGGCGTCACAAACAGGTTAATTTGTGACCTCATTCTCAATGTTGTTACTGTTGGACTGAGCCAGGCTAGCTGTTTCCGGCTAAGCTAAGCTAAGCTAACTGACTGCTGACTGTAGCTTTATTTAACAAACACATATGTAATTGTTACCGATCTCATCATTTAACTCTTGACAAGAAAGCAAATATGTGTGTTTTCAAAATGTCAGACTTTTGCTTTAAGTTTCTAGGTCTGTCTTTACCAGCCTTTGTCTTTGTTGCTAATGTAACTGTAGCAGATTTGACTGACAGACTTTGTTGTGCTGTATATTTTAGCACATACTTAGGTTATTTTCAATAAGTTCTTTCAACTTTGCTATTCAAAAACTACATCTCAACTAAACACCAGTTAGTTCACTTAGTACAATCTGAACGTGAGCAAGAGTCTTAAGGGTAATGACAAAATGGGAGCTGGATCAGGGATGTCTCATCTTTCACCCTTCCTCTCGTCTTTCAAGTCTGGGCCAACAAGAAAATCTAACGTTGGTAGACAGCGTTTCATCATTAAAGATCGATGGTGAGAGTAACCTGTCTATCTTACTGAAATGTCTGAGGACTTTAGGAGCCAATTAAAGAAAGATGAACGAATGCCGCTGAGAAATGTACAGGTCACACTTGACTTGCTGGTTATCTGCTTCTGGAGCACAGTGGAATTTAATTTCCTTTAGCATTAATATTTTTGGTCTTTTTGACCAAAAAAAACCCAACGTAGATATTACACTCTTTTACCCCAACATCCTGATCACAATCAAGTTGTTTCATCATCTGGACAGACCAACGCAACTCCAAAAAACTGCTCGTTTTTATAATATAAAGAGAAACACGTTCTAGTATCACATTTTCATTAGGTACTCAATGCTGTCTTTGTGTGGCATTTTAAAGCATAGACAGTCGTGGTAAGGTCGGGCACCAGGCTGTAAGGTTAGAAATAGTGCCCCAGGGACAGCACCGAGTTAGAACTTGGCGTTGATCAGATGGAGCTCAGGTTACTACCAGCTGCCCACCCAGATTTGCTGGCAGGTTAAAGTGTCCAAAACCAAATCCCTGCCAACAGTGAGCTCAAGCCCAAACCCTGAGGAGAGTATTGTGTCTCTGGCACAACCCGACGTTCAGCTGCAGCAAAAGCCTTGACGGAGGGGAGCTAAGCGTTGATACTATGCCTAGGTTAAGAAAGCCACAAATCAAAGGTACTCCGCCCATGGAAAGAGATGCCCCATAAAATGCTGGAAAATGTGTGTATGCAAAATCAAATATAAACCATGATGGAGAGTGTTTTGAATGGAGTACAACTTAAAAGACGCCCAAGGGATTTTGGAACTTACCATATTTTTTTTTTCTATGCATTATAGTTTATACAATACTCTGCTGTTTCGTCGGTCCTCTTGTGTACGTGCTTGTTGCATTGGGTCTTTACCAAATGCTCCAGTAGCTGCTGCTTTTCACAAAAGATGTGTGGAGAGCTTTATTGAACATGGAGAGTAATGGAGTTGCCAGGCAGACACACAGTCTGCCTGCACACTGACATGTTGACCCTGGATATGTGAAAACTAATAACTTTTGTGGAAAATAAACTTGGTGGACCAAGAAGCAAACCTTTTGTGATTTTAGACTTCCAGGTTGAGTCTTCCATTAGCTTGTAGTTAATAGAGCTTGAAATTAAACAGCAAAAACTGCAAGTGAACTGTTTTCTTGTTTCATGATTTTTCCTCTCCTCTGCATCTTCACTTTCATCGCCTTGCCTTTCTTATGCAGCGTTTCCGCCACAACCCCTGCACCTCCTCTGTCCTTATCACATGAATTTTAATCACTTCTTCAGATGCATTTAATTTGATTTTTATTCTGGCCTTATGATGGCACTCTTGTTGAACATTGCTTGTTGTGTATTTTTAGCGTCATGGCAACGAGCTGGGGCTCGGGGTCCAGTGGGGATGTGTGTTGGGTGGACTTTTGAAACATCCCTGCCTGTTCAATGAAAGACCGACATTGTCAACATCCCAAAGATCCCTTTGTGTGTGGATGCGTTTGATGGGGGCCTTGTCATCTTCATGAGACAGCATGTTTGTTGACTCACGACGGGAGGCCTTTATGGGGCCCTGTCACTACAAACGGCGGTTTGCTCCAGTGCCAGCGCTTCTGTGTCTTACAGTATCTCAGTGTAGTTACTTCAAATTGATGAGCTGTTATCATTATGATATTTTTATCCATGAGAGTGGCTTGGCTCCATGCATAGCAGTCTGTCAGTTGGTTGGTCTACCACTTTTGTCCAGACTAAATATCAAACAACTGTTTGGATGGATTGGCATTAGAGTTGGCTGCTGATCAAATGTGAAGCGATACTGGTTCTGGTACATGGAATTTGTTACTGATATCAAATGGTACTTAAAAAAAAAAATCTGAACAATTGCAGGGGTGAAGTAGTAAAAAGCAATTCTGCTCCTCTGCTCTTTTCTAATCACACATAGAGCTAATCTTCTGTCTCTGTCTGTCTGTCTGTCTATCTGCTCGGGTGTTTGCATGTGTGTCTGCTCATCTAGCACTGATAGTAGGCTATTAATAAAATAATATAGGAAAAAATAGACGAAATGGCAAGGCTATAGTTTTTGCTCTCTGGAAAGCTGCCAGAGGCTGCTCAGCTTCAGGGCGCTTCCGTCTCCCGTCTCAAGTTGAACCCTGCAGTTCTGCACCTCGGAGCTCCGTGGCTTGCTTCCAGGTTCCAGGGCACCTTCCGGTACTTGAGCCTCCTGTCTAAACCTGGTGTAGTCACCCAGATGCCCTCTCAGGAATCGTCATTTTGCACAGATAGATTTATGGAGGTAATATGGTTGGTACCGTTAAAAGTACTGAGTTTGGTTCCCAACCCTAGTAAGCATGTGGTACTGACATTCATTGTCCTCAAAGGATGAATCCCACTGACTTTGGTGATCCTGTAATTTTTCCTCTGGCACCGCCTTTAGACTCTTAGTCTTGTGAAATTGTGAGACTAAATAATTGCCTCTTTTTTTTTAATGAAACACCCAATTTCATAACAATCTAATGAAGATTTCTGTTTGAAATTTGACCTCCTCCACTGCTTTCCCCAGTTTTTCTACAATCTAAGAAACACTGGTTGTACTGTAATCCCACATGGCTAAATTTGTATTGGAGATTAAATTGCTATCGAGGCATATTGGCAGATTGAAAGAAGATCCGACCCTTAAAGAGGCGTCACAACCGTTGTGAGACAGTCTGTCTCAAATCCTGTCATCTGGAGATGCTGCTGAGAGCGAACAAGTGGCCACTGTGGAGTTGGGGGTCTGCTGGAATCACTCGAAACTTTGGTGGAGTTATTTGTGTCCACCCTGATCCACTGTATTTGCAGCTCATGGTATCAAGTGTTGTGAGTGTGTATGTGTGTGTGTACCAGGGTGGATTTGATAGGGAAGTTGAGATTTGGTGCGAGTCTTTGCAGGGGGAGTTGGTCGTCGTTGAGGTACGAGAGCAGCTGGTAACTCCACTCTGTGTTTGAAATGTCTGGCGCTGAACCCATAGTCAGGAGTCCAGCCATTCATTCCCTGTGAGAGCAAACACAAGCAGGTCAATATCTGCCATCATGGTCACTACACTCTTTTGGCCCGCAGTTCTCAGAGGAGGGAGTTTTTGACTGTCTAGTTTGGCAGTACAGTATTTTGTGTTGAGACTAAGGCTGCCCAAAGAGGGGCCTATGGGCCAAATTTGGCTCTCAGCTGAAGTTTTTGTTGGCGCTCAAACAAGTTGCAAAAAAAGTGATATAGTTTTCTTTATTTGCTCTAGTTAAATGTAATTTAGCAATATCTGAGGTGTGTTTTGATTTCCTCGGGCATATTAAGAAGCATTTTGGAGACCAAGGAAAATATTCTTACTTTTGCATGTCAAGATTACCAGTGAGCAGTGGAGTTTTAGGCCATAGGCCATTTATTAATGTTAGAATTCTGCCTTTAGCCCTGCAAGTCAAGCGTGGGCTTCTCTGCTTTTAAATGTTTGCTGCAGAGTTGGTATTTGACCTATTGTTGTATGATTTACCATGCAGCAGTCAGTATAGAGTGAGAAACGGAAAACTAAGAGAATGGACCATAGTTTGAGCTGGCTGCATCCACCGGAGAGCACGACTGAACTTGTGAAATGCGCGGCCAGTCACATTAATCTCCATGATCGGGAAGAGTCTTCCAATCTGTCAGTGAAAGGGCTGCTGTGATTAATGGTGAGGAAATTAGCCCCTGTTTGACTGAGTACATTGAAATTGCCCGATCGACTCAGGGCAGCGCAGAAGGCCTTTAACTAGTTTGTCTTGTGTCACACGGTAAATGAGGCAATTAATGGAAGAGCCACATTGCTCGTCCAGTTGAAATCTGCCCAAATGAAACTTTTTTTCAGGGCTTTTCTCAAGACTCTGTGACTCAGAATGTTGGGACCATAAGGTAATGTCAAATGATATCATACGTCATGTTTAATTTGGTCTTATGCAAGTGCGCTCCTGTACGTGTGAGGCACAAGAGCTTATAGGATTTCGCACGATGCTAAAAGCGCCTTGGCCCTGAAATGGCCTCAGAACGGGCACAGAAATCCTTTCACTCTTGGTTCACCGAACACATACAGGAAAAAGGTCCTTTTGAAAGGAAAATAAAGCAACAAGCCACCACCACTTCCCGCCATCAACCCCCAGGCCAAGTGCGGGATTGACTGACAAGGTTTTCAATTTCAGACTCCTCAAAGCTGTCAACATCAGGCCTCAACTGCCAGTTTGCTCACCACATGGCCTGTTCGTAAGCACAGAAACATTTCTTCTTCTGGCCACAAACATTACCTTGCTGTTTTGACGCCCTTTTTTTTGCCCAAACCGCTGCTCATATGGGGTTCAGGGGGCTCATCCCCAGCATGTTTTAAATCTGAAACTGGAGCGGTTGTTTCAGAAGATCCTCTCCTCTCTCACAATCCAGCGCCACCACACAAGAAACACCATCAAACAGACATAAAATCTCCCCAGTGCCTCATCTTGTACTAATCACCTCGCTCTGGATTACCCAAACTTGCAGGACAGGGCCATTACTCACAAGTGTCACAACTGAGCCCAGGTCACAAACATGTGTCAACTGAGCATGACACTCAGCCCGGCATCAGGATACCTGAGCTCCTGATCTTTTTCATCACTGCCACTGCTGACACTAACGGCTACAAGTCCTCAGGAGAACGACCCCGTTTGATTTATGTTGAAGTGATTCTGTTACATTGACTATGTTTGCAGCATGTATTTACTCTTCAAGTGCTGTTGCTGGAGCTACATCAGAGAGTAGAGTGTTGGAATAGATCAGGGAAGATGCTTCAGAGGCTGAGTCAGCCAGTATTCACACCTGTTATTTAGTGCCATATTAAATTCTTAATCCTCTGTACCATCATTATACAACATACCAAAATAAATCTGTGCATAGTTTGTTGATCCTGTCGCTCGAAGGACAAATACCAATACAGATAGGCAGATCGTACATTACAGACATAAATTAGGTCACCCGAGTATCTCCTTAAATATAGTTCACCAAGACAGTTTTCATTAGATTATTAGAGGAAAGCGTGCTTCTTTCTTACACATGTGCTTTTCTCACTATCATTGTTTCCGTCTGCAGTGCCTTTCACTTGTGATATGTAGCGGACAGATGGTGAGAATGAGTGCAGATGACAGTCAGTGCTCCCATGTGCCAACTCAGACGTTGTTATGCCAGTGACAGACAAGGGGATATGCTATATTATACGGTTTAGGTGCCATGTCTGAACCGACAGCTGACCCAGCCCTCCAGTTCAGTGTGTGTTATGAACACACGTCTGGAGCAACGACAGCTCTAACCATATATCTGTGAGTGACACAAGGTTGTTATCACCAAAACAAAGACAGTCATTTACCACGACATGCACCTGTGGTAGATATCAGTGTGTGCCTGTTCATTTGTCTTTAGCTAGTAGTACCCTCTTTTTGCAATTTTTGCACCATGATAAGACACTTCAAAGGGTTAGCACCACATTATTGTAGAATAATTCTGTCTCCACGGTTGAACAGCACTTGAAACAATTTACATTCCTGCAGCAACTCCGTAGACTATTTGCCAAGTGGAGCTGAAACAATTAGTTGATTAGTTGACTGTCAGGAAAATGAATTATTTGCAATTATTTGATAATCATTAATTGTTTTTCATGCACAAATGCAAAACATGTACCTATTCCAGCTTCTCAAATGTGACTGTAAATGTGATTATAATGTGAATATCTTTGGGATTTGAACTGTAAGATGAATTTAAACAAGCAATCTAAAGATGTTCCCTTGGATTTGGTATGATGGTCATTTTCTTTAGGTTCATCCTCCTAAATGTAGATGTATTTGGAATCCCATTAATCAATCCATTTTTTGTGTTCTCCCATAGTTGATATCTTTACCATCATTTCATACCATAAAATACCACATTTACAGGTACCTGTTTCTTGGCATTTTGTAATTGACTCTCATTTTGATCCGAGTCACAGCTCCCAACCCTGCACTGTTGAAACAGTTAAGGCTGTAGTAGTGATTTCGCAAAATCGCCCCCTAAAAATGTGTTCAGGAACCATAAGTGTTGTTGGTTGCGTTGGACCACATCAGCCCTGCCCTTTCAAGACGCTTATAAAGCCCAAGGCTGCTGAGCGTGGTTCCTTTGGCTCTACACTAACCCGTAAAACAAAAACTGTGATTAGTGGGAGAGAGATTCATGGGTACTGTCGTCCATTGCTGTTCTTAAAGCCCCATGGGTGGGTTCTAGATGAAACCCTTGGAAAATAAAAGGTTTCTCGGAAGAACCACTTAGGTGCGTTCTTGTTGACACCCTTAGGCCCTCTTTAGACCTGCTACCAACATGTGTTTTGGGTGATCTGATCGCAAGTGGGCAGCGCTACAAGTGTAGACGACCATCAAGATGCACTATGATCTGATCACTCAAACCACTTGCCATGCATTTGACCACATATCTTTTGTAGTGTAAATGCTAAACCGTCCTGATGGGTCCTGGACAAGGACTACGTCATCAGTGCAGGGCATGGCTGTTGTTTGGTAATAGCGTGCTAATGCTCTATAACTTGCCCTTTTTATGTTGAGTTGGACAACTGGTGTATGACCATCCATTGTTTTGGCCTATGGAAGGAGATGTGTTGAATTCTGCTGACAGCGAAATCTCCAGCTGTACTGACACAGCCACTAACATGACTAGCAAACATGCTACAGAGCAGCTAGCAAAAGTGTGGATGTAATTGTGCACAGGGTAGTAATGACATCTGAACACAAATGGTCAGCTGGAGATGCATAATAGGCAAAGGTGTAAACAGCGATGTCTCTTGGCTGTTCACTTGTGTTCGGATCACGGAACACATAGGCTATTAATGCCACGCCTAAAGAGTGAAAAAGGCTCTGAAGAGGATTTTGGGTGGGAACCATTACACCATAGAAGGGTCTCTATAGAACTTCACCTAGGGGTTTCTGGGTGAAACCTCTTACAGATGATTCTAGGTACAACCCCTTATGTTGGGTTCTAGGGAAAACCCTCTGAAAGGGTTGGAAGGTGGAACCTGGAACCTTTAGAAAATGTTTTACCAGGAACCAAAAAGGGTACTCCTGTGGTGACAGGCCAAAAAACTCAATATGGTTCTAGATGGCACTTTTACTTCTTAAAGTGCAACGGCTAGCTTTGCAGTTAAAAATTACAAAAGAACAAAGAGATATGGATGTTTGAATACAGTGTCAAAAGTAAAAATCTGTTTTGTCTTGCTCATAAAAATTTGAGGCCATAGGTTTTAGGGAGTATAACCTCAGTAAGCTTTTAACTGTAGGTGGGTGATTTCAACATAACGACCCAGGGAATCATACATTGAACATTTGACCTAGTGGAAAAAAAACATTGCTGAGAACATGAGAAACCCTTTGAAAGGTCTCCTTAATGAGTCATATTAAAAGGATATTGAGCTGGGGAACATAGAACCCTGGGAACATAGATACCCTTCTATTTTCTTTTATTGTTTTTGACATTTTATAGACTAAAAGAGTGATCAAATCAATAAAGAAAATAACTCTTAGGTACAGCCCTATACCTCCAGATAATATCAGTGTAATGACTTTGACGTAAGTTTGGGATAGACATGTTTATCCAACTATAGTAAGGCAAAGTTGTTGCAGTTTTTGTTTTGGTTCACTTACCGACATCCTCAACATTGAACTGTCTTATACAAAAATGCTATGAGTCTGGCACATGTTTGAACATCTAAAGTAAGGAAACCATATTGTTGCAATATGAATGATTTGGGCTGGTCAAAATGTGGTTTTCAACTTTGATAATGGACTGACTTTTAGTGCGCTGAGAGTAAAACTAGCCAAACTATCCCTGCCTTATTCCTGTTATCCATTGATGCCAGTAAACTCAGCCAACTGCAGACGAACACAAAACATTGGCAAGTACTATAGACCTTATTGACCTACAACCTCATAACTAATAAATGGAAATAAAACTGAAAATTAGCTAAGAGTTACTTTAAATTTCTAAATTGCATCCGCTCTGCATGACTTTTAAGTTAACCGTTTGCATTAAGACATTTTGAGGTCTCTTATGAGACCTGAGTTGAATAAGTACTGCCTTGTGTGCCAGCAAAACTGATAAATCAAAAAGGGAAATCATTAGCAATCCTTCCACAAACACACACACCATCCAATTTCCTCAGCCGGTGTACTCACAGAGAGCGCAGTATTTCTTCTATATATTTCTCTGTATTTATTAAAAAGCACAGCATGACTGCATTTCATTTTGTTTAGAAACTGAAATGTTTGCAGCTGAGAGACTACTTGGAAATAAATGAATAATGCTGGGTGACAAGAGTTGCTTTGCATCTCTGCAGTGGAAATGACTTGTGTAAGGGCCTTGACTTTCTTTTGAATTCCAGTTATTGATAGCCACCATAATTCACGCTACTTATTAGCAGCTACAAGGTCTTAAACAGCTATTGCCCTTTATGAACTGCATAATTAAGCTGGGTTTATTTCTGCTGGAGGAAGTTTCATTATCTTTCCTTCACTCTCTTGGCAAGTACATTACAGTATATGTCTCATTTCCGTCCCTTTTTACTGCCAGTTTTCTTACTGTGATGATCTTTGACCTTGTGAAGTAGAAGAAAGTAGACTGAAGTCAGTATCAGCCAAGTCCTTGAATGCCCTGTGCTCATGTAACAGTTTTCCACAGGAGTAGGTAGCAGCGTCTCCTGTGATTAAATGTGATGATTATGACGTTACCGTATAAAAACCAACATCTGCCACCCAAGTGAAATATAATGGAAACATTTATTATGAGTGTACCCTCAGGGCATATTAATTTATATTATTAAGCTGGGCTGATTTATACCGTCTACACGTCAATACTTTAAAGTTACACTCAGTGTGAGCCATATGCTCATTGGCTTTGGAGTTAGGTGAGAAAATCAATAACAATTTCAGCTGTTATTATCACAGAGATGGTTCCCGAATATGTTTAGCTTAGCTTAGCACAAAGAAGCAGTGTGGAACAACAAGCCTTGCTTCATCAGAGATGCTTTTAATTGTGCTAAAGTGTCAAGTGTCTTGTTTACACATTGTGTGCTGTTTATTAACACATGTAGGAATCCAAATGAACATGTGGTTTAACTAGCAGTTAGCTTACAGTTAGCTTAGTGGAGCTATTTAATCACTAACACCTGTGCTCAGTTGAGTGCACATCGAGTCCTGCCTTCTTAGTGAAGCTGCTGGCCTCACACTGAACTCTTGGATGTATTCATGGCTAACTAATGCTCGATACACCAGGTCAGAGCTTTTCACAGGTGTATATGGAAGGTGTTTTTTTTGTTGTTGTTTCCTTCTGGCGGAGGCTAGCCATTTCCCCTGGCTTTCAGTCGGCTAGCTACTTGTACCAAGCTAGGCTAACGCTATATGTCTAGAAATTTTCTACTGAACACAACCGACTCCTGGTAAGGCAATTCATGGGCACATTTACCAAAATGTATTTTCTTTGCAAATGTTAAATTTTAGTGCTGGGTTTGCCACTTGTGAGCAGTTAAACAAGCTGTAAACACAAAGTGACACAATATTAACCTTACCTTGTACCCTGATTCTTCAATAGGGGGTCCAAAGAGGTACTGCAAGGGGGCTGCTGAATTGTTGTCTTAAAAAAAAAAATTCTCATCAAGAATTTAAATATGTCTGAAAATAAACATTGACGCGAAATCCAAATATATTTTGCCCTTTGCAGCAACTTATCTTTGTGAAAGTGAAGTTTCCTCTGTGACCTACCTGAAAAGCAAATAGGATGGGATCTGGTATGGCCCTCTGCCTGACCACCTCCACCCACCCAGTTTAATATGCACCTCAATTTTATACAATATACGTAGTGGGGGTCCCTACCAGTGTTGGGCTTGTTACTCTAAAAATGTAATATATTTCTGGTTACTCTTGTCAAAAGTAATACTATTATTTTACTTATTACTCCCTGCCAACAATAATTCGTTACACTACTCGTTATATTACTTTTCCCTTACACCCCATAAAACTGGTAATTGCGTATCTCCCCAAAATTCAGATACAGTATGTGCCTCTATGTGAATGTGAGGGTAATCACCGGTAAGTGTAGCTAAGGCTAGATAGCTTCTATTTACCTGGGGGGGTTTCTGTTTCTGCAGCTGTCCATCAGTAAAATCCAGTTTTAGTTGTTTAGCCGGTGGAGGGCTACAGCTGACCTCTGCGACCAAGGAGGGCTCACCTTTGGTAGGGTGTATTTCCTGGAGCTTCACGTTGTGTGGTCAGTCGTAGTAGCCAAGATGGAGGTTTGGGGACGTGGTTTTTTGCAGTGGAAAGAGTTTTTGTCTGACCACCTGCAGCAACAGTGTTCTTGACATCTTTCCTCCCAACTAAGTCAAAGTAATGGGAATATTTCCACCCGCTAAAGTTAGCATTCCAACTAGCCTGCTGCTTTATGACTTGTGCACCGCTGATGTGACTGTTGTATTTCAAGTCAGTAGTGATGTGATAACAAAAGTAACATTGAAACGAGTTGATTAGTTTTGGAGTAATTGTCATGTTATTATTGAATTTTTATTAGTAATTAGTGACACTATTCGTCACTGGAATAAGTAACGTTATTACTGTAACGCGTTACTGCCCAACATTGGTCCCTGCTATGTTTCTCTTCTGGCCAAGGGGTCCTTGGGCGCAGAGCAACATTAGCAATCATTTAGAGTCAGGTCTCTGGACATTTTAGCTTAGATTTGATCTTTAACAACTCTCTCTCCAGCTCTTAACCAAATACTTAGCTCTTAAGTGGCCAAATGCACGACGTTCACTAGAATTGCTAAGTTTGATGTCTGCCTGCTGTTTTATGTTTGTCGGCAGATCGCATGTTTTTTTTAGTTAATTTTTGCTGAAAATAGCTGTCAGCAAGTTTGGAGTTTATGGGCTGTAAACCCCCAAAACAAGCTAAAAGAGGCTAAAAAGCTCTATAGAGCTGAGGTGGTCATTCTCTATGGGTTCATCACTGAGCGACTTCTTTCATATTACACAATATGGTGGTCGTTTGATCCACTGTCTGTTAATGCAGATTGCTGAGCTTTAAAGTTTTTATTTGTTAGATTGCTATTGCTCCAACAGAGCATATTGGTACATATTTTA
Organism: Epinephelus lanceolatus; assembly: GCF_041903045.1. Taxonomy (NCBI): domain Eukaryota; kingdom Metazoa; phylum Chordata; class Actinopteri; order Perciformes; family Serranidae; genus Epinephelus; species Epinephelus lanceolatus. Next base: position 25,517,763 of record NC_135755.1, on the reverse strand, counting down.
TCAATTACACAAAATATTACCTTAATCAAGTCCTAGAAGTCTGATCAAAAGTATAACCTGCAATGATATTGCACATCACAAAAACATATTCACTGCTCCACTGGGAGCTCATTTGTGAGACAGACTTGGTATGCTCGCTATAGACTTTGCTTTCTTGTAAAACTAAAAAAGTGTCAACATTCTGCAGTGCTCTTTATTTAGAAGACGAAAGAAGCCACTTGCCAGGGTTTCTTTAAGGATGCTTGTTTATTTTTGACAAAAGGCATCCAGAGCCACACAAGTGGATCTCTTGACAAGAGCAATAGAAAGAAAATAAACAGTAATTCTTGGAGCAGGGGGTTTTCTCACCAAAGCATTGCTTTACAGAGGCACTTGGCTATCCAATTGCTCCAAATGTATCTCCAAACCTTGCAGACAAATTGTTGTCTATGTCTGAAATATTTGCTATTAGAAAAGATATACTCAATACTGATTTTTTTATACATTAATCGTATTTTTTTTGACATTTTGAACGTTTTTTTACTGAAAAGCGCAAAGCATGTGCAGTATTTTGAAGATTGTGAATGTTGTGAATTTAAAACTACATTTGATGCATCAGCCCTCACATGCATAAATCACTGAATGATCCTTGCACATCATCCTGGGAGTTTAGGATGCGATGTTATGTAGACATCTTAAGGACAATTATATCATGAAATAGTTTTTTTTTTCCCAAATACATTTAGGCAGGAATGATATCTCCTGCCATCCCATTTGGTTTCTCTTTACCGATCCTACAGTGTGTAAGGAAAATCTGGGCTGCTGTGCCTCGGTTCAGCTTCAAGGCACATGGATGGTCTGTACGTCTGTACTCATCCTCAGCATGCAAGACAGCAGCCAACATCTGGTGGCCTCACTCCCTCCATTGATGAGTAAAGTTCTTTTAACCATGTGTTGTCGGAAACCGACATCTTGCAGCATCCTTTCATGACAAAAAAAAAATCATAAAAACAGCTGAATCAAACTAGAGCTTGAAATCAGAATTATGTAAAATTGTAAAATGTAGAAACCACCCACCACATCAAATATAAATGTATACATTATATATCTGATGAGTCATTTGATCTTTTTCGACTATTGAAAATAAATAATGGTGGGAAAAAAAACACCATATGGGGTTAAAATGCCAAAGCAGCTACAAGATGAAGATAAAATTTAGTAAGCAGTCATTTTCTGTACATTAAGAATTATAGTGAATTAAAAATGTGCATATATTTGCCCAACACCAGTCACCAGTCTCCTGGGGCTCTATACAGTATCCCTGTGTTTAGAAACCCTTATGAAAAGTTGTGAATTTAACTTAAAAAAATAAAATGTCAGTTGCTTTGTGTGTAATGCACAGTACAACCATGTCCGTTCAATACAAATTTTTAAACTAATAGCACTGCATGGCTCATAAAAGTTGCAGAAGTACCCTTCGGCATTTGTGGTCAAACAGAGACAATGGATAGTATACTTTCTCATCCAGAACATTGACAATGGTGAAGTGGGTAACTCTATCTGCTGTGTTGGGGCTCTTGAATAAAACAACAACAATATGTGTACCAAAAATGCAGCTCCAAAATGTAATACAACCTATTTATTGTGGTAAAACTTTTTTGTAGCTCCAACAGTTCTCTCTTCCAAAGCTCTTCTGGAGTATGCAGTGATTTCATTTCATGAGGAAACAAAGTTTAAATAAAGGGGAAGAATGGAAGCAAGAACAAGAAACAAGAACTTCCACTCAATCCTAAAAGTAAAAGTATCTCCATCAAATAATTGAGTCTTGTTGTCAGTGCTGTTCCTACAAAGCATTACAAAGAATCAAGCATTCTGTCCAACATTGATTAATTTAGTAACTGCTCACAGTGTGACCATACTCCTGCACAGATTGCTTAGCCATCCGCTGGTTTCTTCTGGAGACCACTGTCCAACATCCACATTAGTTAAACCACTTCACTACCCGTGTACACGCAGTTTCACTTCCTGGAACATGTTTATGCTTTCTCCCTCCCTACTCATTACTCCTCCTGCACGCGTTTCCTGAGGTTTGTGCCTCATCCGAGATGCATGGGGCCTTTGTCTGCACCGTGCAGATGAAAGGTCCGCGGTGAAGCGGCAAACCGCGTGGAAACAAAAGGATTCTTTCTCTTGCGCTCACACATTGGAGCAATCTCAAAGACAGCTGTTCCCCTCCAGGGTGTCCCAAACTCTCTGACTTGATCTCTCTCCCTCACTCGCTCTCTATCCCATCCATTCTGCTTGTTGTAGATTTATGAAAATATCAAAAGGGAAACGAAAGGGCCCACCAAAGTGGTACAGAGAAGAGGAGACATTTTTAACCAAGCCACTCCTCTTGTTTACCCCTTCCGTAACTGTTCAGATGGCCCCCCCAGTTTAGATAACTGGGATTCTGGAGCACTGGAGCTACCCAGCTACCGCAGAGGATGCACTCCTGTCACAAGTTACCCAACTGATCAGGGCAGATGACTTTCAAGCACCCACAGCTTTAACCCACGGTGGGCGGGTCCGTGCGTAATGAAGGGATGTGAATCAAAGTAGTACACTGTAGCTGCAGCATGTGGGTTTGTGCTTAAAGGCAGAGGGCACTCCAATTACTGGCTCTGTCACCAAGGCATGATGAAAGTCCTCCTAGCGTGGAAAGCTAGTTGCTCAAGCATGAGACTCAGGCAGTTTAAACCCGTGTTACAACTCGGTCCAAGGACAGGCTGTGAATTTATTTGAAAGAGAGAACAGGATTTTCATTCATCAGTTTTTATTATATGTTATCACTTTCTCTGCGCCGGCAGATGGAAAGGAGGTTGACAGCCATGATCAAATCCAATCTTCTGGGTAGTTGTCTGCTGAAAAGTGTCATAATTAACTCCAGAAAGAGCAGAGTGTCTGTGCTAAATTCTGTGACTAAGCTGAATTGCAGTGAATTGCGTAGGAAAGGCTTTTGATATTTAAAACAGGTTAACGTCCTATGGGATGTTCAGGAATTCCCTTCACACTCTATTAAATAAAGTTATAGGACAAATTCGGGCATCTTGTAAGTTATGTCATGAATTTCATATATCTGTTTTGAACTGAGTTTTGAAAGACGCTCTGCCAGAGATGCTAATTTGAAATATTTTTTGTGACTTATAGCCGACCCTCATAACTGATCATGAACTGTTAACTTAGCATTTAAAATGGATGAAATCTTATTTTATTGTAGAGCTGTGGGTATTCCTTTACTCAGCGCCTCCTCTATCTCTCTCTCTCTGTCAGTCTGTCACCACTGCTGCTGGAGTGTGAGCTCCGCACCTGGGACGTTGAGAGTCGGCCCACCTCGCACACACACAGAGACAGGGCTAACAGTTAGCGTCACACAGCTAATGTTACTAACGGATCAATATGTTTGAGTGCACACCACTGGTCTCCTGGTGAAACAGACCAGAGATATGCTTCACTCCACCATGGCGAGCCACTGGATGCAGAAGTGTCAGGAAGTGTGCTGATTTTCACTGCCAGTTTGCGATCAGGAGCAATACTTTCAGCGTCTAGACTATTTTGTCTGCAAGCCATGAGCAATCTGTCAGGAAAACTGTCCGGTAATCTATTATGAATGTTATAAAGGCTATATTAGATATGATACAATTGATCTGATCATGATAAATGATAAAATATGCCCACTGTGCTTGCACATATTTATCAGATGTGTCTAAACAGAGCAAGAGAGACAAACAGACACACTCAGACATGCACACACACACCAAGACACAGAAGTAGACAGAGACAGATCTCATGGGATTACAACAGAGCAGAGGAGCAGAATCTCTAGCTGACCGGCGCAGAGAAATGAGCTTCTGGTGTGAACGGCCAGGCGACTGCTGTGTGACCTGCTGACATATTGGGGTGCTTCTGCTTCCGGTGTGAACATGGCGGTGACGCTTGGTGCGCTGAGTTCCTTTTGCTCTTTGCCACTAAACCTCTGATTAGTCACTGATCAATAGACAGCTTTTTTTAGCTTATGTTCAAGTTTTTATTGCTGTTCAAATGTATTATATAAGTATTTAAACCATATGGCCAGAATTCTAGAATATTAACGGCCATATTGGCCATCCAAATAAAGTCCAGTGTACACCCTGTTGTGAGTATGTTGGGACCGTTTTACAACACTGTGTTGGATGTTAGCTGCTGTCACTGTGTTTGCTCATGCTAACCAGGTGGATATTGATCTGACCTTTCTGTGTAACGGCAGCAACAGAAAGTTTGCTGATCCTTTCCACCAGTGAAGAGGATTAACATTAGTTTCAAAGGGGTGGGGGGTGGGGATTCACATATAGGTGTTCACCTCTACCTCTGGGTTATTAGCTGGTTGAGGGGTACTTTATTCGTCTCCCAGGAGCAACATCATGTCATTGTCCTGGCACAAATGGTTAACTATTACCATGCCTAAACTGTGCATTGAGACAGAAAACAAAGTGTAAAATATGTATATGAAATAATACATCCTTCATACATGTATACCGTCCTTGGGTCCCTTAAAAGCCGCCATACAAAATTCAAGCTGTTATTTTTATTAACCTTTGGCATGTTCCTGCTAGCACAAACAAGCTTACATAGTGTAATAATGATGCTTTTAAACTCTGTGTAACATTTTGCATTTAATCAGTGTTTTCTGCATTAGCTGATTCCTGGATCCTGTACCTCACATGAGTAAGACAGAAAACCAGGAAAATGAGGTCAAAGTCGGGCTTTGACCTGGCAGTTCACCACAGAGCAGCTCAAAACTAAATGGAGATGGAGTGTGGAGCCACTTGCACCCTGGAGCTTGGAAAAATTGCCTGCCTCCTTAGCAAATCCAGAGCGAGGCAGGTTTACTAGTCATAAACACAAGAAAATATTAGGAATCCAAACATGGGATTTATGGTACTTCTTAAAGGCATCTGGCACAGCTGAACTTTATGTGAAATGTGTAAACACTTATGTAAAGCACAAGTACCTCTGCAGTATGTTGGTCCATGCTAAATTGAAAAGTGCTTGGTTTTCTTTTACTGTATCTGCCCACCGAAAGCATAACTCAACTTATCCCAACCCATAAATCCAAACACAGGGTAGGAAAGGCCTGAAATCTGACCTCTTTTTTTAAATTACATTAAATACCTGTATATCTTTCTTGACGGTATAAAACCTTAAGTGTCACAAATGGGTGCTTAGGTCCTTGTGCAAACCGCTGTAAACACGGTTCACTGAAATCTACTATAAAAACTCTACAGTTTATCAGTCGAGGAGCGTTGCAAGTTCAGGGAGCGTGGGGCTGAATTCACAAGATATTTAAAGTTCAACGGCATTGTAAACCGCTTCAGTTTCGAAGCCACTTGCTCATTTCACCTGCACTATTTTCTTTGCAGTGCTGCCAATCTCTAACAACCAGCTGACAGAGACATACAACAGCCTTACTCCCTACTTATTTATTTCTGCTGTAGAATATATAGATCAGTATGTAGACAGCTTGCTTCTGCACACAGCCATAGATTCATGAAAGCACAGCAGTATGGGGATCGATCAGCTCGCTCAGCCCGGTGAAAAACTGCAGTGATCTGAGGAACTACTCTCGCTGATCATTTATTGCAGGCATGCTTTGCCTTGTAAGAACAAACTTGCAAAGACAAAACAATTAGGGTTAAATAGGGCAGAATAATTTGTAAATTAGGCATTAGGCAAATGTTCAAGGGGTGTAAAATTTGAACAGCAAAAAAGATTATGTAGTGAGGCCCTGCACACACCTCTCACATTCACAGTGTGAGGCAGGTAATGAGCAGAAACATAGTCTAGTCGATCACTCAGGTACCAGCAGGAATCAGCTGAGAGAAAAGTCTTGCGCTAAACAGAGAGAAAGTTCTAATGTGGAAGACACTGTCTGTGCCTTCCACGTATGTCTGGCACTTATCCGATGGGATTGTGGGATTGTATGTGTTTGGTCAATATCCCATGTATTTATGCGCGCTGTCAACAGCACGTCTACAAGGCCTTGCCAACAAGCAAAAAAAAAGTGTCAACAAATCCATCTGGATAGTTTTTTCAGTCAGGTAATATATCCCGAAGTCAACACCCCACCACTTGCCCCTGCCCCTCTCTTCCAAGTGTTTGCATATGCATACACTGCAACAACAAGGGAACCACATATTGAACTTGGAAGTCTCGTAGTCCTTATCTGTTATGACAGCCCTCAGAAAATGTCAGAATGTGATGAATCGAAGGAAAAGCAGAAAAACAAGTGGTGAACAATGGTCAAAGATGAAGTCATGCTTTTTTCCATCCGCTTTGGTGAATCCTCTCTCTCTCTTTGGAAATGGATCTGAGAAGATATGGTTTTGACTCAGAGTGTTTTTAGACCAGTCGCTTCAAATAGCATCTTGTAGAAGGCCAATGTGCTCCTACACCCGCTTCAACTTGACAGCTGAAGAATGTTGCTTATATGTTCAACTGACACTTTGATGCACACCCACTGGTCTGAATGGGAGAAGTCAACTTTAAAGTGATGTCAAAGTTACTTCACCATGAAATAAGTTTACTGAACCTTATGAAAATACTAACTGCGCTCTGTTTCTCTCTCTCTCCCTCTCTCTTTGTCCCCTTTGGCTGGAAAACCCGACTGCTTGTCTTGGATTGCCTTGAATGACTTCAGGTATGTCGAATCATTTAATAGCACTGCAACAGTATCTAATGAGTTTACCGACTTTCCTATCTTTCACATTTCAGTATGTTTCTGTACAACAGTATTTGTATGTTGAATCAACAAATGATACACAACATAATGCAGAAGTTGTGGTTTGGATGTGGGAATGTTGCAGTCTACCACCATTAGAGGAACTTAGCAGAAAGCTGAGCTAGCATCTTGCAGTACACAGCCATTATGTAAATATGCAATGTAAATAAACACATTAATTCCGATCAAAGGCCACTAAGTCCCTATGGGGATACTAAATAAGGCTTTGAAGTGGTCAGAATACCACAGACCTTAATGTTTTTTCCCCTGTTAGTATTGAATACCCGTACCCTCTCAGTCCTTGTGTTTTCATTGCAGCAATGAAGAGACTAAGTCCCCCTTAAACTCTTGTGTCCTCTATCTCTGTATTGCATAACCAGCAATTTGCACCCCAGTTTTCAAGCAGAGGAACAAACTAGGCGAGGCACAGTGTGCGACCGAACTCTCAGTTTGCATCCCCCCACAGTGCAGGAATGTTTTCTTAAATAAAAGACCCGATTTGTGCAACAACACAGAGATGGCAAGCGGAGGGAGTCTCAGTTATATTGGATTCCCCTCAAACTTTGTGCATATTTCCTCTGCAGAGTTTCACTTTGCAGAGTAATAAGGAGCTGTACTTCTAATTGAGCACTACAGGGAAGGGTTGGGGGGAAAAAAAAATCTTGGCTGCAAAGTCAAGTTGAGAAACACCAAAATGGATAATGACAATATTTGGGAGGGGGTTTGCTTTAATGCTGACGAGAGGGACTAAGGGATCAACTCAAAAGACTTCTAATCCCACGGACTTCATTGCTGGGTTCTGGCAGCCGTCTAAGGCAGCAAACAGCACCAACTGCGGCAATCAAAATATAATCTCATCAATTTGCTTGATATGGTCATTACAGTGTGGATTAAACTAATGCATATGATCTACTTTGGGTATTTTTTTTTACGTTTTACTGTGATATGCCCTCATTTAGTTGGAAATATCCAGGGTATTGTGCTGAATGGCTGCTCGAGAAAAAGCTGGCATGATTGTACGGGTTATTGGTTCCTTCCAAACATAAAATACACAAAATAGAACCAAGAGTTTGTGGCGTACGTCAAAGCAAAGACTAATTTGTGTTTGGTTAGAGTAATTAGCAGACTGAGCTATGGACAGGGACGAAGATGTGCACAGAGCAGTTATCCCTCCCTCCGCACTCGACATCACGCCTTTTTTTGCCTGATATAACCTCTCTTTACCTCATGCTGCCTCCGAACTTCCCTACCTCATGCCGCCACATCCTTTCCTCTCGTCAATCATTGTTCCTACAATGACCTCTTTGTCTCTTTTCCTTTTCCCTGACTTTCACATTCATTCTCTCCCCCGTTGATTACTTGTATATCTTACCTCTCCCAGTTTCTATCAAAACCTCTCCCTGTTTCATTCCTGACCCCCCCTCTTCCTTATCGAGCTCACTATAAATAATGCCACCTGTTGGGCTGGGGCCTTCATTACGCTCATGTAACAGTAAATCAGTGAGGAGGAGGGCCAGTGAGGGTGCCCCATACAGGCAAGGCAAGTCATACCACTGGCACAGAAAGCTATGCCTGGCACCCACTGACTAATGCATTCGCTAGTGAGGCCAAAGGGAGAATAAGTGGAGCAATGAGGCCAAGGTTAAAACAACCTCTGATTCTCTGCAGAGAGGGGATTTAAGATAGAAACCTAAGATGGTTTACGATGATGAATATTGCCTCTATATTTTGGACACGAAGACCAGCATGATCTCAGTGTTTTTGAAATGGAGATATGTACAGTATGTTGTAAGTCAGATAAAGTTGCAATCCAATATCGCTTCTTAGAGAACTCCAAAGTAGCGGCGATGCTCAGCTGAGGAATTGGGTAATCGATACATGTTTCGCACTTAAAGCCGAGGGCACGGTGCAAGGGTTAGAGGGTCGAGCACTTGAAAGCACGCACAGTGGGACGTGATCAGGGTGTGGGTGATGGGGTCAGAGGTCGACTCTCTCAAATAGCCTCGATGAGTACAACAGGCCATCGGCTCCTTTGGCTTTGAAATGGGAGGCGGCGCTGGCTGCTCTCCCATGCCAGACCAGCTTTCAGCATACCACCGCCCGCCATCAAACACAGTTGTCGTGTCAGGTGTCTTCCTGGGAGAGGTTATTTTTAAGATGATGAAGGAGGGATTTACGAGTGTATTTGACGATCACATGCTGTATTTGATGTACAATCAGCAAATTAACAGTACAGTAAAGGGCATGAATACTGATTTGAGCTTTGCTATGTGCTGCAATAACATGATAACAGCATATACGTACTGTATACTTGATAAGGATAATTTCTGCAAATTAGCAGGTATGTAAATGTGACATATGTGACTTTGGTGGGTGGTTTATCATTTGAGTTATGAGATAGGAGGATGATATGTGTCTGGTTAATTAGCTCCTTCTCCCCATCCATAAAGAACAAAATGCCACTCGCCTCCAAAGGACAGAAAATCACAGTTTTCTCATGACATCTGTCTTGGGGGCACTTTTGTTCATCTGCTAATTACTGTCTGATACATCTGAAAGGAACAAAAGTGCTTCCCTTTCTCCTTCAAAGGGACACACCATGTCAGCCTGTTCTGTATGCCAAATGAATTAGTCATCAAAAGTCCCTCAGAGAAGAACAGTTAACCTTTATCTCCATCAATGTTTCATTAGTTTACTCCCCTTGCCAGGGCCTCATTTTCTCCCTTGCTGAAATAAAAGCAGGGCTCGTGGTGGGTAGTGTAAATAAAAACGTGAATACAGTTATTAGTATTCCCTCTGTCCTCTCACAGATATGTTGTATCAGAAGCAGATCAGAGGGAAAAAAAATGTTTAATGAATGTCTCTGAGCCACTTGCTTTTGTGGATTATTCAGAGAAAGAGGTTACACTGCTGATTCTTTACATGCTATATGATCACATACAGTAACACCCCACTAGAAATGCTTTTTTCCTCTCTCTCTGCCAGGTCAGGTACATGCACAAACGTATTCTCCATGCTGTGCCCTGAAAAAGCAATGAAAAGCCCAGTCCCCACAGGGTTTTTCTCACACTGACATCAATTCACATAGAGGATTGTGGTTTGTGAGAGTGGTCTGTGTTACAAAACATAGAGGTACGAGTCTCAGACTTAACAGTGATGTAGAGAGCAGAGACACAGCAGCAGGACTAAGCTTATAGTTCTACACGTCTTTACTTTTTTCGTATCATTTGGGTATAATAAGCATTGTGTGAGTTTTCATGACAGTGTTGTAGCTTTTAAAGAAATAGGTAAAATCGACACCACTCTCATGTCTGTGCATTAAATGCAAAGCTAAAGCCAGGAGGCTGTTAGCTTAGCTTAGCTTAGCTTAGCTTAGCTTGTAGAATATAAGCAGGGGTTAACAGCTAGAGCTAAAGGTCATCAATTAATTAATTAAATATCGGCAGAGATTAATAGTTGTGGGTTTTTTTTTTAATGCCAAGTTAGCCATCTCCAGCTATAACATCATGTTTAAACGACAGATGTAAATGGTGTTGATATGGTCATTGCAGTGTCTTCTCATGTGGCAAGAAGGCAAATAAGCACATTTTTCAACATGTCGGACTATTAAGTGTGTTTTCTAAGGTTACCATCGGCTTTACGGGGCTGCTAGCTCTGCCAAAATAACAAAATATTTACTTATGCTATTTACCTAATTTATGTGCACCTGTTTCATTTGAACTCAATGGGATAGCCTTTACTATGTTTTGCTGTCATTTACGGTCGTGCTGGTTTCTGTCTTCTCTGTGTCTGAATTTTTAATATACTTCAAATATTACAAAAATAACAACAAAAAGGTACGAAACAGTATTCATAGTAAGGCCATACAATGAGTATTTTTCCAAGGCTCAAAATAAATAATCAGAAATGCTACCTACATACAAGTATTGCCTGTCTAAAGGAAAAAAAGAGGAAAGAAAATGCACACAATTATGTAGACTTCTGTTGCCTTCTCTCCCTCTAGAAATGTCATAAAACGGCCCCACATCTTATCAAAAGTAGAAATTTTACCCTTAATAATAAAAGTAAGTTTTCTCCACTCTGTGTTTTACAAAGGGCGGGTCTATAACCTGGAAATCCAGATGCCCCGCCCCTAGCAAATTCAAATTTGCACTGCATGGGGATCTGGCCCCAACGAGCAGGGCCCGCTAAATTGCCAATGTACCAATCAGATCAGTCTATCTGACAGAGGCGGACTCTGGGCGAGCGTAACATGATGACGACAGTGCCATGCCGTTGGAGTCGAAAAGTAAACAGCCAAAATGGCAGCTGCCGAAGGACCGTGTCCATTCAAATTAGCCTTGGAAGAAACACTAAGACAACTACACTTATAGGGCGGCACGGTGGTGTGGTGGTTAGCACTCTCGCCTCACAGCAAGAGGGTTGCCGGTTCGATCCCGGGTGTGGGAGCCCTTCTGTGCGGAGTTTGCATGTTCTCCCCGTGTCAGCATGGGTTCTCTCCGGGTACTCCGGCTTCCTCCCACAGTCCAAAGACATGCAGATTGGGGACTAGGTTAATTGATAACTCTAAATTGTTTGTCTCTATGTGTCAGCCCTGCGATAGTGGTGTACCCTGCCTCTCGCCCGATGTCAGCTGGGATAGGCTCCAGCCCCCCCGCGACCCTCAAGAGGATGAAGCGGTTAGAAGATGAATGAATGAATGAATGAACTACACTTATCTTTTTCCTTAAGAGAGAGGAACAGAAGACTGCCGACACAGACTGACAGGATACGGCTAAAAGCATAATATATCAGTTAGCCCTACTGGTCGGCAAACCAAACCAATGGGGTTTACTGCAATGAATACGTCACCTTGTTTTTTGCTCTGATTGGCTATCATGCTATCCAACTGTGTGCGGCGGCATTTGAAATGCCTCAGTGAGTGGTAGGTAGGGCGCATCTTTCTAGATTTGAGTCTGGATTTCCAGGCTAACATAGTTATACTATGAAGTGAGAAATGAAGTACATTTACAGGATATGACTTTGATAGAAATTGCTTTGTTGTTTTTATTTTTTTTATCAATAAGTCCTTTGATCAGTTTTCAGTTAACTGATTTATTGTTCAGTCATGAGAAACAAAAAAATAGTGTAAAATTTCTCAGAACCCAAGGCAACATCTTGTTTTGTCCAGCAAACAGACCACAACCCATTCAATTCACAGTGATATTTAAAAAAAAAAACAGAGACACATTATCTGGTGATTTAAGTCAATAAATGGTTATGTTTATTGACCACATGATAAATTAATTCATCACTATTTGCTTTATTTTCTGCCTTGGACACATTCAGGTTTCGTGGTAAACTTGAAAACACACCATCATAGATTTAAGATGTTTAGTTACTGAAATACACACAAGCAGAAATAAGATAAGACATGGAGTTTGTGAGTATGCAGCTTGCATCAAGCTTAATGACTCCAAACATTAAGCTGGAGAACATTAACAAAGCTGTCATCTCTTGTTGCCAGTGTGCCCTTTTTTCCCCATGATCACTTAATTGGATCCTGAGACGGGTGACGGCTAGGTGGGAACTCCTGCTGGTCGAATTTCCCTCTCCTAACACAGTCCAATCTGCAATGTCTGCCTGGCTGTTGTGCCCCTGTCCCACTCCATTAGGAAAGCACTGACAGCAGGCACAAGCAACCGCTCCAAAGAGCAGGAACAGGAGGACTGCCTTCTTCCTTTCTCTGTCTAGCAGAGACTTGTTGGGAAAGGTGGCAGGCAGGCGGGCAGACTGCAGCTGGCTGTGCCTCAGCTCATCTAATCACAAAGCTGCTCTCCGAGCTTCAGCACAGCACAGGCATGTCCTTATTTCCTATAGGGGTTTTCTCCATGCCTGAAACCACTTATACTTGACATATGACAGGGTAATATGGGTGAAGTTGGAGTCATTAATTCTGGCATTGTCAGCACCCACATAACAAGCTAAGCCAATTGAAACCAGTGGAGAAACAGTGCCAGCTCTAACAAATCAGTGAAGAGAAACTGCTGGAGTTAAGCTCTCCTTGTGAAAGCTTTTAGAAACAGTCCTAAAATTACACAGCATCTTAAGAATGGTGTTATTTCTACATTCACAGAAACCTCTCTTGTGTCAGTAGTAATACAAACTCCTCAGCCATTCAGAGGGACTTTAAGTAGAGACAGTAACAGGTTGAGGTTTTGTATAGCTGCAGTGTGCATTAGCTTTGATAATTACAAGGTCTGAGTAGTTAGCAGTTCATCTGAGTGCAGCCTTACCTGCCTGGCTCAATAGTCGGTTTAATGTGTTTATCTCTGCGTTGTAGAACACATTATTGTTGTAAGCAGCTCCTCAGGTTCTGCTGTTTGTTGCATTGTGTCCATGAGCACAACTCCGACATGCAGCCATCATATGCAATGCAATTTTTCAGTGTGGACATATTTGGATAAGCTAGCAATACTGTAACCTAACATGTTGTTTTGAACCCAATTTTTGCCTTAAAGGTGCTGTATGTAAGAATGTGGCCAAAACGGTTACTGCACTCAAATTCAAAATACTGCCGCGAGTCGTGTCCGCCCCCCTTCCCCTACAGATTCGAGGTTGCTGGACAGCGGCACGCTGGAGACTGATTTGTTCACCCACGGGCGGCTGCCGTGGCAGGGCCGCGTTGCCACGTCCTTGATCTTCGGTTTTCCAGCGGACCGTTTGAGCAAGTCCGGCTTCTCTGCTGCTAACGCTGCTGCCCGATACAGCTCATGAGGAGCCGGCTGCTAATGCTATCTACCGGGACACTGCTAATGCTGCTTGCCGTGCTGTTGTAGCTCGGTCGTAACTGTAACTGATGCTGAGACTCTACTGACTGCGTGACTGGTAGACGCCAGGGGGTGGCGCAACAGGCCAAAACACAAATTCAAAACATGATTTGCGGACCGCAAAAATTTTTTTTAGATGCGAATATTCTGGCTGTACTATTGTTGTCGGTGAGATCAGTATGTTATATGAACATTATTCCTTAGTCTCTGTGACATATTAGGATGATTTTACGACTATTTGCTTTAGATTTCTTACATATAGCTCCTTTAAACCTAAAATTAAACATACATTAGACCTCATGTGTAATTCTAACTTTAAACAGATAATTTCATATTTATTTGTGATCATCGATTTACAAAGATACACTACTTTTAGCTCCTTGTATGATGAGACTTCCCTCCAGATTTTCAAGTGACTTTTGTCTGACTGATTCTCAAATTGACCATCATAATGTTATTCTGGAAAATATGTACAATTAAATAGTGCTAAAATATATCATTTAGGCCTAGATGGACTAAATTATATCTAATAAGGAAAACCTACTCCGATAGAAGGTCTGTATTGTGACAGCAATGTTGTATCTTGCATCAAAAGATGCCCAGTCTAAACAGGCTTGCATGGCAGACTGTCAGTTTCCATGTGTGTGACAAAATAAATAAATACTTGACATGCATCAAATAAATTGATCTCATATTGTATGCATGAATGTGCACTCCTGCAAAACCACGCACATATGGGTGCAGTTTATTGGGAGTCCCTTTATGCAATAGTTAGTTTCCATCTCTGCCTCCTTTCAACTCATAGATTCGGTCAAAACACAAAACACTGGTTAGGTTTCTTCACAGAAAATTTTGCACCTATCAGTGTCTTCCTTCAGAATGTCCTGCTGAACTTGGCTCTGAGAGATCATGTTGTTGTCGAAAAGGAGCAAAGTTAGAAAGCAATGCATGTGCTCGGTATGAATTTTCTCCTCCTTTTTTATCTTGGGTTTGGGCCTGCTCTGACTCATTAGCAGCAACACAATTTGCCAGGCAGGGGCAGTCATGCAGACGGGCAAAGGTTCAAACTGATGGGCTTTGTCCCCTCACATTAATCCAGTTGAGGATGATTAGAAAGAATCCGCCGCCCAAAATTCCTAATGATTGGAATGCTCATCTTGATGAGAAAAGCCACTGTAGATGGTCTTGCTTGCTTTCCCTTTTTGTTGCCACTGAAATATCTTCCCATAGCATTAATGAAATACCCATGGCAACAACTCGAGGCAGGGACATAACTGTGGTCCAGTACTCAACAAGATGAATGAATGGGACCTTACAGTGAATCCCCAGTGTCACAGAGTAATGATAGCACTTTTGATAGTCACTGCCAACAGTCCAGAGAACGGTTTTGATATATTCTTACCATTATGTAAGTCTTATGGTGTGCCATGTCGTGAAAACCAGAGCTCATCAACCAAATTCAATAGAGAAAATAATATTAGCTTTCTTTGAATATAGTGCAAACTGGTACCATTTTGCTGTAGTTTTGAAATCGTAAACAATTTCCTGTGACAGACTCACCCCTCCATTTCCAGCTCACTGTGAAAGGGCTCAGTTTTGTTCCTGTCACAAACAGAACCCACAGTGCTCCCGTCTACCGCCCTGTCACTGCATTTTAAACTTACAAAACAAACATACTAACAAAAAAACAAAATTGGAACCAACTCCAGAACTAGGAAACACCAGCGCACATGGCAGAGTTCTTTAACTCCTTTTTCACTGTCAGCATATCGGCCACTTCCAGAACAAAGGCCATCAATTTTTAAAGTCATTTCTCATGTGGCATGCTTGCAAAAACAAGGTATGTTGAAGGATAATCGTTTGCTCCCAGCTCAGGCCTGTCAGCAGGATTTTGTGTTAGTTTGTTTTTTAACCGATCTCGCAGGGGTCCATGCTTGACTGATATTCTCTGACTAATATTTGCGTAAATACTGATGTGTGTTATTAAAGTGAAGCCGCACCTCTTGTGGTCAATTAATTGCATTTTGAATAAACTGCTCATTAGGAAGCGCTGTCACGGTTCTGTTAGCAGCGAGACGCTCTGACATTAATTGTCTGCTTGGAATATTGTTTTGGTGGAACGACCCCTTCTAATTGACTTGTAAATTATTCTCTAAATGCAGTGAAGCTCAGACATGTCCATCTTGTAAAGTTGCTTTATGGATTCTTGCATGTTGTACTCAGTCTGCTGCTCTAGGAAACAAAACTGTGGAGCTTTATTTGATTTTTTACAAAATACGAGGGGTAGGCTCTTTGTTTTTTTGTTTAGCCGAGCAAATAAGTAAATTAGTGCTAATATGAATTACTGCAGTGGTCATGCTGATAACAGAGCTACAGAGAAGATAATGGGATATGGTGTAAAATAGTTACTGGAGGAATTGGGAAGCATCGACAGCCTCTCATTTAGGGTTCATGAACGCGGTATGGTGTATGATCAGTGGTGGGGAGCCGGTTCAGTGGGGTGCCATCAAGGACCCGTCTGCTCTTTTTTGAAGCCACCCCGAGTGATTCATTAAATGATATTGGTGACCCAAGGAGGTTTTGGGAAGGAAACCAAAACCGCAGGCATTCCCACCTCCCATTCCCACCATCCATTCCCGCTTGGAGATGAGAAAGCAAGCACTCTTGATGGAGATATGCTTCAGTGGCTTTCCCAACTTCATTTTCTCCCTGTGTGCTAAAATCGTGCTATAATCCATTGTAAAAAAAAATGTTACAGCTTCCCACGGACATATATCCAAAGAAATCAAAAGCCAGAGATCTGTCTAATAACTTTAATAAGACAGTGAGAATTATGCAAACATGTTACCATATTTGTCTTCTATCCAGGGATCAGTTTATGCTTTTCATGTACCTTTAGAAGTAAAAGCTGCATCAGACCATGAAAAACCCCACCAGCAAAGTGGCAAAGCTGCTACCAGTCCCAGACTCTAATCTAGTCGTAACCCAATCCCTGCACGGGGCTTTTTGTGTACAAACGAGCCTTCTCAGTCACTTCAGCCCTGGAGCTTGTGGTCTGCATTCCGCCTGTCGTAGACACAAGCTGTCTAAATAAATGCTCGCCGTTGCCTCTTTATTCTGGTGGCAGCTTGTGTTCGGGGGGGCCTCTGGCGCTTTCATGCCAACATCCATGCTGCACACATGCTCGTGAACATCCGCAGACCAAAACAGTGGCATGCTACCAGGCTAACACACACAGCACACAGCAGACACCAGCTGGGGACCTGTTAACAGCCAAATAGCATTGGTCTGGCAGTGAACAGCTTGACGCTGGTGCTGCCTGTTCATTCTTGTGCCGAGCTGCATTGCCTGCAGCAGTGCAAGGCTTTCAGTTGGCACTCACGGCTGGTATCACATGTGCTAAGTGACAGTGCCAGACATTATAGCCTCGTGTGTTCTACTCAGGCTATACAATTAGCCCGGAGGCCCAGTCCTCCAAGGCTGCAGACAGCATCTGCTGGGCTCCACGGGGGCTAAAATGGTCCCACAGTCTGTTAATGAAGAATTCCATTTGAGTTTGTTGAACAGTGCTTATTTTAGGGTCAATCAAGCGAGTTAGTCAAGTGAGTAAACCTGTTCACTCTTTTTAAATGAGGTTTGAAGGCTGCTGGGTCAAAGAAAAATGATTAATTTCAAAGTTCCACCGTTGTTCTGATCCCTCATGTTTATATTTTGCATATATTTTTGATGAATCTTCGCTGTTGGCCTGAAAATCCTCTGCTTTGCCTAATAACCTCCTCCTTCACACTTTCCTGTGTGGTCTCCCCTCGTAACATCCCGGAGACTCCACCCCTCTGCCAAACGCCAAAACATGTCAAAGAAGTAAAAGGCTTGTGACAGGAACGCATTTCAATTCATCAGCAATAATTATACTGCATTCAGAAGAGGAGAGACCCTCATCCCTCTCGTAATGAAATAATGATGGAAAAAAAAAACGGCAAACCGAACCATCCAAGAGACACTGGATATGATTTTTTACAGATGTTCAGGTTTAAAAGTGGAGTTGATGATAATTTTCTTAAAATTCATCTTCAAGGGTCCAGGAAACTGGCTCACAATCATTGCTTGGTAAAAGCCACTTGCTTCAATTGCAGGACGCAAAATTATATTAAAAAGCGAAATGATATAATCCCCTGATAAGGTCAGGGGAAAATCTACCTCAAGATGTGACGAATGTGATGGGTTGGTATTTTTTTCCAACCCCAGACCCAGCCTTGGATGCACGAAATGTAAGGATTTATTGCTTTAATAGAATGCTCCTTAAGCAGTCTTTAGTGACTTGAGAGTGACAATATGAGTTAACATTTTCTATGTAAGGGATATTATAGTTTCCCTATGAACCTTTTGTGACTTTCATCCCTCTATACTGCAGTTAGCTCTTCAGTGGTCCATGAAATGTTCAACATCTCCTCTTGAAAATGACGGAAAAATAATGAACCTCTTGTGTTTGGCTACAACTCTGAGCACAGGAGTATTAGTGTTTGGGGTGATCTAATAATGTGGATGTATCTGTGACAGTTTAGGCTTACTCTGTTTAAATTATCAGCGGACGTTTAGTGTCTTTGACGTTCTTGGTCAGCGCAGATACATATGGAGGATAGGACGTTGGATCCTTAAGAGTATGTAATTCTTTAAAAAAAATGGCTGCAGAAGAGCTCCAAGAAGTTTGTTAAGTTGGAATCTTCCCCATTCCCCCTCCTGTGTCTAACTACAGAAAGAGCCAAAGCTTTGGTGAATCAAAAGCACAAATTGACCCGGTTCCATCTCTTGTCATCGAGTCTCATTAAAGGCTTGGTTTTTGAGGCCACAAGCATCTGGATTTAAAAATAGGATCCTAAATTGCCTTGTTGTATCCCCATTTGGTTTGTTTATTTATTTCATGTAGGCTGTGCATCATGCAAATCATTTTCTTGGGCGCCTTTTGTTCATTATGTTTGTTTGCAGTGCACGTTGTCGGTGCAAATACCTTGATGAATCAAGCCCAGATGTCAGGGTTGGAATGCCAGAGGTAGGCCTTGGCAAACGGCGCTCTGGCCACCCCTCAGCTCAAATAAATAGTCAACTTTGAGCATGTCAATTATTTCTGCCTCTGCAGCCAGAGTCAACAGCCAGGCAGCGCACTGTCCAGCAATTACACATCTCAAAATTAATTTTATTATAAATCTTGACAGGGAAAATAAAACGGTAATGGTGCTGAGTTTTAAATGTGGCTTCTAATGACTTGTACCAGCAGCCGCTTCAAAACCCGCCCCGCCCCCAGACAGCAACGTTTCGGCGAGCCGCTTCAGAGGGCGCCAATTAAAATTCAGCAGATATCTTTTTATGACAATCATTGCTGCGAAGTCACCACAAGGTCCAACAAGCTCCAGTGATACTGTCAAGTCGGAGATGGAAACTTGGAGCCGTGTTTTCTCACTCTCTCACACACACACATAAATGTCTAATATCTTTGGCATGCGGCGTAGAACCCAACGGGTGACAATGAGGTAGTGTTGGGTAATAACGCTGAAAACTAATTTTTAATCTTTTTTCAGATAGGAGTCGTGACTTGTTTCAATTTGTGGTAGTAATGATAATTGCCAGGGTGATTTGTTATACCCACCATTGTGCTGTGTGGGAAATATTGATAATGGAAAGGAATCAAAGCAGACTTGAGTTTGACGCACAAATTCAAACAAGAGCTTTTCAGTAATTGCTGGAAGATGCGTGTCCAAATTTGTTGGCTGTTCTCTTTTTTGATCAAGACAGGCTCTTGCTGTGGTTGTGGAGGCCAAAAAGACATTCACATCTGACAGATGCATGAGATTTACCTTTTTTACTCAGCTCCCTTCCCTTGCCGTGCAGTCCTAACTCTTTAATACGTTGATAAAGTGGAGTCACACGGTTAAGAAAACTACAAGCTGTGACTATTAGTTTGTCCTCCATCTTTGAAAGAAATTTCCAACCAGTGCATGGTCCCAAAGCTGATCAGCTTTTGCTTTACTGCTTCACAGAAATTTCATGCTCAAGTTGAAACATTTTCAACTCCAGGGAATGCCTCCTCCTTTGCTGTTTGGTCGAGCAAAGCTGTTTCTATTTGTGCTTTCCATCGATTTTACATACATGGCCCTTCCTTAGTCTTTACAGTAAATGTGTGAGTTGGAAGTTGTCACCCGAGACAAGAACCTGCTTTGCAAACCATATTGGAGGTGTCCTGAGTTGGAATTTTTTAGTTGCCTGCTGCCACCTCACAGTGCATATCTTTTTATGCATCAGCAGTCTGATTTAAAAAGGGTCAAAGCTTGCTTGCCTCTTATGTCAAACACATTTCCCCAATCCTGCTTGCCTGTCTGATCTCAGCTGCACTTTATTCGGCTCAGCATTTCTTCGTAAGGAAACTTTATGAAAATGCTCCTGACTGTTTTCATGGGTGTTCGACGACAGACTCCTGCATAATAACCATGCAGGAGACATAAAGAGCATCCTTAGCATGACTTATTTTTTATTGCGGTTACATGCATCAGGCACGTAAATGCAATGTCTCCAAAGTCACTGCCTTTTAGGATTCCCCTCTGAGAGTCTTCCTTTTCCTCTTCGGCTGAATGTGAGAATAATTATTGCAGCCTGTCCAGGGGTCACAGGGGTCACCACAGAGTGAAATGAGGGTTACGTGCCCAACCTGGCTTCCTGCTGTGAATGTCAATCAGGTTAACAATAGCCCACTTATTTGGTAATTGTAGAAAGTGTAACCTGCGAACAGTCCAAGGTCAAAGTCCACTGAGTAGGAATATCCAGGCGTCTGCTTGGTGTACTAAGAGATTTCCAGATACTCAAAGTAAGAGAACGTGACAAAGAAGTATGTCAATGAAAGCATGTGCGCCGCTGTGTTTGTCAAAGTCATGTTGACTTTGAAGGACAGCGTTGGTGTCATTTCTCTGTCTGTATGAGACTTTGTGACGTAATTGCCTTGTAATTAATTGGTAATATAATTACACTGTTAATACCTTTTTAAAGTGGAAACATTATGGACTCAAATTAAGTGTAAAATGATCTGGCATCCCGGCTAACGAAGATAGATGGACAAAAAGACATTGATATGATGTGCGAGTTTGTCAGCTGGCAGCTATTTCCCTGGGTTGGTGTCAGGTAATTGATAGTCAGCAGAACCTAATGTAGTGCACACTGATATTAAAAACACACAGTAAAGCAAACTGTGACAAGAGCACACCAAGGCCACATGATGCATTACCTGTAGTTCATGTCTACAGGTAATCTGCAACTTTGGTAATTTATGTCCCTTTCAGTCTTTCCAGTGCTGATGAGGTGACTACTTATGCAGCAAGCTGGAATACCTCTGTCGAGCCTGGACTTGGAAATCCCCAATTTAAGTTTGGAATGTGGCCTTTTCCAGAAGCGCTCATTTAGTCCCAGTTACCCTTTCTATACAGACAGATATATCCATGTTTCCTCTCACTCATCCATACGACGCAGAGTTACCCAAGACTGTTACCTTAACGATCTGCAAACTACCCTGAATTTCATGTAGACACCTATGCAGTCCCTGGGCCAGGAACTGAGCACTCAAGGGCAATCTGAACTCCAGCAGACCCGCCTGTCGATAATTTCCCAATCCCCTTCTCACTTTGCAAAGCAAACACACGTCAGCCCTCCAATTAACTACTACAGTTCCTCGAGTGTTATTGCTGTGTGAGTAAGCGATGTCTACAATTATTCAGTGCACCCCGGTGCGCGCCGCACAGCCTCGCAGTACAATAACATTTTTCTTCGCCGCAATTATCACTTCGGAGCAGCGAGCAAATTAGGATCTTTTGCACAGCTGACCTTGTTTGGGTTCACCTGTCTGGTTCCAAATGTGTTTGCAGAGCCATTAATATGCTTTTTGAAGAATTAAATAAGGTCTCACCTCCCGAAATATCTGCTTTGTTCAAAGTATTTTACCTCACCTGATGTGAATTCAACAGATTGGTGGTAACGTTTCATCATGATGCTGCTGTTGTGATTTCCTGCTCCATAACAAGCTACACAGCGTGTAACAAACTGAGATGATTTGTGCTGAATTCGACAAAAGCAGTTCTTTCAAACTGATTCGCAGAATAACATGGTTGAGCTTTTTGTTAGGCTGTACAAAAGGTTGGTGGCATGTATGAATGGGGTAATTATCTAACTGGTTGCCTCTTAGCAGTGGTTTTCTAAGGATGTAGTCGTGTTTTTTATCCTATTCCCAGTTCAGCGTAAGTGCAGTGAAATCACCAGAGTAGATCTTCAGGAAAGGGGAAAGTAAAAGGCAACAGGAGGTTGTAATTAGCAAATTAGTTTGCCTTTCATAGGGAAACGGTCATTAATGTGGTGCTTTATCAGACCTGTTTCCTCTGTCTGCTGTCTCTTTAGTGCTGTGTGCAGATTTATAGCCTGACTGCTCTTTTTCTCTCTGCCTCCCTCTGTCTCTCTCCTTTTACTCAGACACAGACACAAAAACACAGTCGGCCACATTATTGTGTTCTTAGCGACATCACCATGGTACACTTTGGCAAATCATCTAGTTTGGTTGTTTCAGACCAATTAAGAATTAAACCTCTGTTATTATGAAAATATGTTGTTAAGACTGTAAATGTGACACAGATCTCACAATTTTAGTATTTTCTCTCAGTCTTTCCAGTGTTAGGAGAGGACTGTCAGGCTGCTGTGAACCTGAGAACCTCTTGTTTTCCGTATATTAGCCTGTCCTCGTTCTCTCCTTCCTCCCCTGCAGTCAGTCATCCTTCATGTCATCAGCAGTGTCTTCTTCTCAGCAGAAGGCCTTACTTATCCTCTCTGGCTAATCAGCATCCCCTCTGACCCCCTTGTTTACCCGTCCCCTCCTTTCTAGAGGCTGACACGGGTTGCTAATGATTTTTCCCCTCTGAGGCTGCTCCTCTCAAATCCCCCATCTCCCCGTTTGTTGTGGGCGGCAGGCTCAGGGAGCGCTCAAGCTTCTCTATCACATATGGTAAACAAACAAACAATTATTGCCCCAATGACCATTTACATAATAGTAATACCAGTATTTAGGATTACTGCACGTTCAATGTGTTGTCTTTCTTTTTCAGAGCATCTGGTTCATGAAAGCTCTCAATGAAAAAGTGCATTTCTAAATGCCCAAAGTTTTTTATCATCAAAGCGAAGCTGTAATTTGAAGCATACGCGTGGCTTTAAACAAAGACAACTATGTTCTCTTCCACTGCACCGACTTCCCAATCATCACCGTCAAAGACGCTGCCTCATTTCCTCTTATTTCTCTGAATTAGTAATTTTGATGAAAGGCACGGGTTGCTGGTCCAAATGTGAGAGAACGTCTTTGGTG
The DNA here is from genome assembly GCF_041903045.1 of Epinephelus lanceolatus. Lineage (NCBI taxonomy): Eukaryota > Metazoa > Chordata > Actinopteri > Perciformes > Serranidae > Epinephelus > Epinephelus lanceolatus. Next base: position 25,494,800 of record NC_135755.1, on the reverse strand, counting down.
GTTTTCCCTTGCCGTAATCGATACACACACACATGCCTGGATTTAATCAAGCCTGCAATATCAGTGTTAACGCAACAACACTAATTAGCTTCCTGTACAGTAGACAGAAAGGTCTTAATCTTTGCTGGCAATCAACATTTGCCAGACATTATTTAAGTGATGCCTAAGCTAATGCACAGTTACATTTAAGATCAACTGACAAAGGTGACCGTCTGGTTTCTGTTCCTCCTTTTTAATCTTTTAAAATGTGAAAAACAGTCTGCAGGAGCTGAGCACTGCGCTGCTGGAAGATGGATGCAGGTTCCTGTATGGGGAATACTACTGATAAGCCCCTGTGATAAGCTTCAAAAGCCTCAGTAGGATTTGTTGCATGTGATAATTGCAAGTTAATTTGAGCAGCCAACACTCACTCCCAACCCGTCAAATACTGTTAGTTGTTCAGTGGATGTGTCAGTTTACACTTGTTGCACCCATACAGTGTTTTTTCAAAATAAACTTCCACATTCACAGAAAACATAAATTTGTGGCTTTAAGTTGGAGTTAAATGATGATAGCCTGTTGCGTCTCATACAGCCGCTAAAGGTTGCCTTTTACGTCAGTAACAAGATGCTGAGGGGCATGAGTATGTGACGACCTGGGAATGTGAACAGGCTGGAACTGGGGATGGGCATTTTAAGTAATCTCCATATTTGAGTATTTGCATTAAATCAACTCAAGTACTCACAAAAAAAGTCTGAAGTAAGAATAGGAATGTAAATTGGCCAAAGATGGAAAATAAATGTAATATGAAATTCATTTATTGAATAACCAGGCTTCATTCTGCCTATTAAACCATAAATTCAAAGTTAACATGAAAGAAAATTGCTAACTTTCTATCTCTGCTGTTACATAAGTTAGATGCAGCACTAAAAAAACAGCCTCTGAAGTCTGGAGCCACTCTCTTCCTGGTTAATTCAACATCTGCCCACTTAACACGAGCTAACACAGCAACAATGGCTATCGGCCGACACGAGCCATTAAACGACCTGACTCTGTCATTAAACCCATTTAGTACCTTAGCATTAGCTGTGTGATGCTAACAGTTTGCCCTGTCACTAGATTAGCACAAGCTAACACAACAGCAACGGCTATCATCCAACACCACGCCATTAAAACGACCTGACTCTGTCATTAAACCCATTTAGTACCTTAGCATTAGCTGTGTGATGCTAACAGTTTGCCCTGTCACGGGATTAGCACAAGCTAACACAGCAGCAACGGCTATCATCCAACACCGCGCCATTAAAACGACCTGACTCCATCTTAAACCCATTTAGTACCTTAGCATTAGCTGTGTGATGCTAACAGTTCGCCCTGTCACTAGATTAGCACAAGCTAACACAGCAGCAACGGCTATCATCCAACACCGCACCATTAAAATGACCTGACTCCATCATTAAACCCATTTAGTACCTTAGCATTAGCTGTGTGATGCTAACAGTTCGCCCTGTCACTAGATTAGCACAAGCTAACACAGCAGCAATGGCTATCGTTAGACACCGAGCCATTAAAACGACCCGACTCTGTCATTAAACACATTAATTACCGTAGATTAATTACAACTGCTCCTGGTGTGAAGCTCACACTCCTGCAGTAGTCTCATGATAGACGCAGAGAGAGTGACCGTGGGGCAAAGAGGCAGTTCTGCAATGAAATAAGATTATACCCATTTTAAATATGAGGAAAACTCTGTGGTGGACAGTGGATTTAATCTAACGTCCAAACAAGTACTCGAGTACTTGAATCTCATGCCGTTCGAACTGCTTACAAATGCATTTGATGGAGCAACGTAAATACTGTTCTACATGATTGATTGTACTACATAGGTTTGATTAACTTGGTGTTCATTTTATGGTTTGCTTCTATATCACACTCAGCCAGCAAGCTACATAGTTCAAGTCTCACATGGCACACTTTGCTCCCTGAATCACACACGTCTCAAACCCACCCATTGCAATGAGACTGTCAGTGCTCTGCCAACCTGCCAATGCTCATACAGCATTCGAAGGCAAGCTCCCCCTCTGTCCATTAGACAGCTCAGTGGAGGTTGTTCGTGTTTGTGCCAGGCTTCCTGCTGCTGCTTTGATTCTGCAACTCCGCTCACCACCGATTGTCATTATCAACTGGGCCACAGAGCCAGTGTTCTAGTGTCTGTGGCCACAGGTGGCTCTGGACTGTGGAGACTAAACTATAAGGTCTTATTCCACTGAAATGCTAAGGTACCAATACTTCACCAAACTAAACTTTGCCACTTGTGCTGCTGTAAAAATCACAAATTACTGTCTTCACTTAGCACCCTAACAACAGTGAGAAACAGTTAATAATGCAAATATTGTGGTCCAGTGCCTCTTAGTCTGCAAGGTATCCCAGTTTTGACTCGTGTTCCAGTGCTATTTGGTTTCATTGATGTCTCACTTACATTTAGGAACCAGGGATGGAACTGCCAACCTTACGATTAATTGACAGCTTTACTTGTTATGTCGTTGTCTGCTGGCTGCTGTAAGTTATTTGGGCATTATGATGCTTCCTGCTGTTTGTTTCCATGGTTGGTAAATATGACATTTGTGTTTGTACTTAGCTAGTAGACTGAATGGGTTTTCTGCATATTTTCCTATTGTGGTGATGTTGCTGTTGGTTTTGAGGGGAGATTTCATATTGCTGCACTATAATAAGGTCTCTTGTTGATAGTAATGCTGTATACCAGCTTTATATAAGTAAACACAACCCTTCTTTTGTACACAGCCCTTTTTATATTGTTATTTTCACACTGGCTTCGTGGGAAACATTTTCCACACACTTCATATTCAGCTAAATATTAGAAAAATATTTCTCAAAATGGATTTGTGTGGCAACTGTCTTTACTGTTCTTCATCATGAAGAAGAGATGTGTTTACTCCAAGCCATAAATGTTTGTTATTTAAGCATGCATGAGCGAATAATTATCTGCCGCACTGATTACATGTTTAAGCCTGCTGCTTCATATAAGGTGGATTGCTGGGCACAAGCTATAGTATAGTAGTATAGTGAATTTCACATATTTTATTCCATACAGTTTGGTGGAGTAGTTTATTATCACAATGTTGGTCTTGGTCTGAGCTTGCAGGAAGTGACAAGGTCAGAGTCTACAGGGCAAATATCAACTGTGTACATGCTCTGTATTTTCCCAAACTGAAATATTCATACCCCAAATATCCACTAAACAAGCAAGTCCATGTCAATATGGCTTTGCCCCAGAGTGCTGTTTGGTTTAAGAAGACACTTTAGTCCTTGTTTTTTGGAAAAGGGGAGAAGGAAATACCTCATCTTTATTGTGCTCCAGAGAGGGCATTTCATTGCCGCTTCATCCTCAGATTCGTTGCTGTCAAAGGTATAATGTACAACCTTGGTATAATGTCATCTTAAGTTTTGGTCTCTTCGTTGCATTGGAAAGGATGGATGATTTGGCATGTTATTACCCCAGCTAGGAAAGATCATGCCTTATCTCTGCAAAAGGCTAAGACAAAATACAGCAATTACCTGGGAGAATTGAAATGTCAAGGCAGGTTTAGCATTTCCAGTTATAGAAATTGGATTTCAGACATACTTCCAAACTTTGATAAAGTAAGATATTGAAGTCTGTATTCTCCAGTGAAAATGCAGCATGCAGTTGTCTTGGCCAGTTAGGAAACCTCTTGTCTTTAAGAAATTGTGTTTCTAAGTGTCCTGGTGCAAACTAACATTGTGGCTGAGTTTACTATAGGTTAAAGGTATACAATGCAGTATTATTCTGAACACAATGTGTAGACTCATACAAAGGAATCATCACTTAAGACCTACTAGAAGTGTGGCGTGTCTTTATCTGCAGAGATTCTGCCTGTATTTTCTTATTTTCTTCATATTCTGCTGTGTTCGGGACAACACATTCTCACTCCGACCATGTCACATATCGACGTTTGGTCATGGACTTTCCACGTCCACATACGACGTGCAAGGTACCTTGGGTGCGTTGGTTGTTGATGTTCTAGGACACTGTGTCAAGTCCTGCCTGTTACATGCATTGTCTTCTTTCACGGTACACTTCCATTTTCACAGGAAATTTAATGTTTACATACAGTCTCTTTCAACACATCATTTTTTTTACCTTCAACAACAAACACACATGGTTGGGTTTAGGCAACACAAGCACATGGTAAGGTTTATGCAATAAAAAGATGTGGTTAGGTTTAGGCAACAAAAGCATATGGTTAGGTTTAGGCAACAAAAGCATGTGGTTAGGGTTAGGCAACAAATGCACGTGGTTAGATTTAGGCAAAAAAAGCATGTGGTTAGGTTTAGGCAACAAAAGCATGTGGGTAGGGTTAGGCAACAAAAGCATATGGTTAGGTTTAGGCAATAAAAAGATGTGGTTAGGTTTAGGCAACAAATGCACTTGGTTAGGTTTAGGCAACAAAAGCATATGGTTAGGGTTAGGTAACAAAAGCATGTGGGTAGGGTTAGGCAACAAATGCATGTGGTTAGGTTTAGGCAAAAAAAGAATGTGGTTAGGTTTAGGCAACAAAAGCATGTGGGTAGGGTTAGGCAACAAATGAATGTGGTTAGGTTTAGGCAAAAAAAGAATGTGGTTAGGTTTAGGCAACAAAAGCATGTGGGTAGGGTTAGGCAACAAAAGCATATGGTTAGGTTTAGGCAACAAAAGCATGTGGTTAGGTTTAGGCAACAAATGCACGTGGTTAGGTTTAGGCAAAAAAAGCATGTGGTTAGGTTTAGGCAACAAAAGCATGTGGGTAGGGTTAGGCAACAAAAGCACATGGTAAGGTTTATGCAATAAAAAGATGTGGTTAGGTTTAGGTAACAAAAGTACATGGTTAGCGTTAGGCAACAAAAGCATATGGTTAGGTTTAGGCAACAAAAGCATGTGGTTAGGGTTAGGCAACAAATGCACGTTGGTAGGGTTAGGCAAAAAAAGCATGTGGTTAGGTTTAGGTAACAAGCATGTGGGTAGGGTTAGGCAACAAAAGCATATGGTTAGGTTTAGGCAACAAAAGCATGTGGTTAGGGTTAAGCAACAAATGCACGTGGTTAGGTTTAGGCAACAAAAAAACATGTGGTAAGGGTTAGGCAACAAAAACACGTAGTTAGGTTGAGGCAAGAAAAGCACGTGGTTAGGGTTAGGTAAAAAAAAACGTGGTTAGGTTTAGGCAACAAAAGTACGTGGTTAGGGTTAGGCAACAAAAGCATATGGTTAGGTGTAGGCCACAAAAGCATGTGGTTAGGGGTAGGCAACAAATGCACGTGGTTAGGTTTAGGCAAAAAAACAACAACATGTGGTTAGGGTTAGGCAACAAAAACATGTAGTTATGGTTAGGCAACAAAAGCATGTGGTTAGGTTTAGGCAACAAAAGCATGTGGTTAAGTTTAGGCAACAAAAGCATGTGGGTAGGGTTAGGCAACAAAACCACATGGTTAGGTTTAGGCAACAAAACCTAACCACGTGCTTTTGTTGCCTAAGAAAAGGGTTAGGGTTAGGTTTTGTTGCCTAAAGCACGTGGTTAGGTTTAGGCAACAAAAGCACGTGGTTAGGTTTAGGCAACAAAAGGAAAGGAAAAAAGAACAGCGTCTGGCTTCAGAATCTTACGGGACGCAAGCACCGCTCTCTTGGGTGAAGGTCGGTGTTTGTTGGACCCATCTAACTTTACTTTACTTACTTTCGCCGCTTTAATTTTCATTCCTGTCCAGCTGCGTTTCCCCCTGACACCACCAGGTGTCGTTTAACTATTGTTCCATCGGCCGCATATCATGCCGACATTAAAGGACGCCTTTGTTTGTTGGTTTGTGACGCCACAAGTCCCTGCCCAAGAGCCAGATTTGATGACCTCGGAGTGAGACGAGGCTTGTTCGGGATGTTCCTGGGCACAGCACACAAGTGGGGTCGGGACTTCATAAAGAATAGTGACCAGGTGCCAGGCTGTAAGTACATGCATCCAAAGGGAAGCTCAGAAAATTGCGCCACTGAAACACTGACACTACTCGTTCTAAAGTGACACAAATCTTCACTTTCATTTTCCCAGGTGATACCGTTTACAAACAGTGGCAGACATTTCAAAGTCATAATGACCTGCGATTCATTAGGTGTGCTTCTGAATGACTCGATCTGATGAAACTTAAATGACCTTATCTGTTAGTAAAATTCCATACATCAACTTCCTTCTAATTAGTAATCAAACCTTTGGTTACGGTGGGTGAAAGGGGCCATAAGAATAGGGATTAATTTATTTTTAAGGGCTTTAGTTTTAATAGAACACTTCTCTTGCTATTTTATTAGGTCACCTATAATTACATTAGTAGCCATAGCAAGTAATTCCATTAAATTTCATCATGGTTCAGTAACTGTCTGTGTTTGAGAATAGAAATACTCTTAAAAGTCAAGAGCAAACTTATCATCTCATTAAGGTACTTCAAGCTCTTGCAAAGTGAGGGTGCTGGGATGGTAGGAACAAAAGGTAAGAGAAATGACAAAGAAAAAAATCTGACATATATGGGAATCATTTGGTGAAGCCATAGGTTTTACAAGAACCAAGAAAATGAACAAGGGTGAAGATTATCATCACATCTGTGACCAGTCTGTCTAAAAGTTTGTGTTCCCCCACCCTCTGCCTCTGAGAGATTTGAAACCAAGTCCAAACCCCTTTTGCTTACATGCAGCTGTCACCACCTGCCAAAGAATTCAGAAAAGCAGAGTGGGGAAGTCAAAACAGCTCGTGACCTTGTCTGAGCCATCTAACCTCTCTCCAGGTCTCCGGTGTTCTGCATTTTGCGCCATGGGAAGCACCTGTCTCCGCCAACTTCCCCTCAATCCACTCAGGACATCACCCACTGCTGTTCAATTACCCTTAAAGGAGCCTTTAAAAGTAGTCCAGAAGCAGGGCGGTTGGAGAGGTTTCTGGCTATCCATTTGGCATATGCTGAACCATCAGTGGACAAGACAGGAACAAAGCATTTTCAGGGGGAAAATTTAGAGGGTAAAGGGAAATGTCTCTGGTATGGGAAATGTCAGCTGTCTGACATCTGCTTTCATGAATGCGTCATCAGTGGGCTTGACGACTGAAAAAGGGCATTATTCAGATATATGATGAGTCAAATGAAGTCAGTTTGGAATTATATTTGAAAGTCAGATACCTCCTATGAAATAATTTTCTATTTTACAGATTTGTAAATGTTATAACTCATACTTTGTCTGAAAAAGTGGCCCTCTGCAAAACAAGAAGAGCCTTCCCAAGGGGTCGGTGATAAAAGACAGATCCACTTACATCCTTTCCTGTCTCTCCACACCGTCTCCACAGCCCCACTGTCTGCCATTGGGGTGAACAGTGAGTAAAGACAGGTTGCTAAGGTTGGAAGCTCATGTACATGTAGAGCTCTGAATTCCCACACCCTTCTTCTGCCCGCGCTTCTTTTTCCTTTGCATCATACGCCTGGCACCGGCACAACCTAAAGCAGGGCCCATGATCTAACTCCAGCTACCCACTCCACAAATCACACAACAACAACGGGTGAAGGGGCTTTTCATGACGGGGGTGTACTCTTACCCTCTGCGGTAAAGTTTCACATGCGTAATGTCTTTTGGCAACGTCACGCTCATGTCCTATGTCTTGTTATGTGACAGGATAACAACTGAGCTGTTTACTGATTGTACAACAACACTGAACAATTGCACTATTGTGTGCTTTGAGACAGCTTTTACAGTTCCACCACTGCAAAGGGAGCTACAGACAAACATTGAGGAGTTTTGGGTAAATTTATCCCATGTCAGAGAAACCATAGGGCTGATTTTCCATTAAACATCTCTGTGTCTGTGCTGGGTTTGTCTGTGTTATCCATTAGAACCTTTGGGAACAGAGCCAGTAATTCAAAGCATTTTAAAGCAATAGTTCAACCTTTTGGGAAACATATACATGCTGTCTTGCCAACAGTTAGATGAGAAGATTGATACCACCCTCATATCTATCTTAGAAATATGAGGCTTTAGCCAGCAGCTGGTTAGCTTAGCGTGGCCTTAAGACTGGGAATGGAGAAACTGCTAGCTTGGCTCTGTCCAAAGGTAACAAAATCCAAAATAGTCCTGCTTATAATCCCCTTTAAAACCGCAACCTCTTATTTTTACACTTTGGTTGATGTATGGATTAAACAAATAAGATATGACGTGAATTAGTGAGCTTCAGAACTGTTGGCAGGTGGATTTTGTTACCGAGCCAGGCTAGCTTTTCCCCCTGTTTCATTTTCTATGCTAAGCTAAGCTGTACATTTATCGGACAGACATGAGTATACCACTCTTCTCATCTTACATCGTTTAACGTTTTTGACATTCTCCTATCGGCTTTCTTGCTGAGAGACAGATGGGAAGATTTTTCCCATTGTCAAGTCTGTCAGTAAATAAACGGCTTCAGCCAGCAGGCAGTTAGCTTAGCAAACAGAAGGACACAGCTAGCTGGGCTCTGTCCAAAGGTAACAAAACACACATACCACCAACTCTCAGGCTCACTAGTTAACGTTTTATGTAATGTTTGTTTAATTTGAATAAAAACCAAAGGGCAAATAGAGGTTGCAGTTTTACTGGGCGTTGTTTGCTCTTCACTGGTTGCTGGACGAGCTTACGGTATTGACACAACCTCAAGCTGGGTTTCTTGCGTAAGTTACCACAGATTCCAGTCTTAATGCTAAGCTACCTGGCTTCTGGCCATTAATCTGACTCACCAGATGTAGACTGTGGCTTTAAGCCTACCAATTCAATTCAGTTCAATTCAATTCAATTTTATTTATAAAGCCCAATATCACATACCATTCGCCAGCTATTTAGACCGACAGTCTTTTTCCTTCCAGCTATCTGTGTGTCACCATTTTCAAGATCTTTTTTGCTTCAGTAAACAGTAAAAACAACCTCTGCGCTAACAGTCAGAAAATGGAAAGTTTTGACAAATATTTCAGTGCTATGAGAAATGGCTGCTTTGCTCTTTTGCTGAGTTGTCGTTAAGATCTACAATGAAAGAACAACTTGTCAGAGCACTTTGAAAAGGCCCAGACTCCGACTAGCAGGACTCTCATGCCCAATGTTTTCTGGCACCACCAGTTGGAGTTGATTTGCCACATTTTTTGAAACACCTCCAGTGAAACGATACCTGAATTCGACTGTTTTGCACCAGAGGTCTAATCCCAGACCATCCTGACTCTCTGCCAGAGCAGCAAACGTGCTGCTGCTGCTGCTGTCTCTGGAACTGCTCTCCTTTCGCGAGTTTGCCTGGTTTGCATAAGCTAACACAGCAGAAGCGCTAACACTCGACACTGAGTCATTAAACAATCCCAACAAACTCACACTGATACCGATGCGGCTCGACTCTGTTGTTAAACCTGTTAATAACCGTTGTTGTAATGTTCGCCATGCGATGATAACAGTTATCCCTGTCACTGTGTGTGTTCCACCGGACACTATTTTGCAAAGGCATTGTTGGCAATGCTGCATCCTGGTTTTAGTATTGCCCAGGATGATTGTGATTGGTTTAGAGAAACACAAACAAGCCAGAGCATTTTTTTTTCTTCCCTATAGTAGAATGATAATATAGTGATCCCAGACCTTTCTCAAATGTTGATACATCACTCTATAAGAAAACAAAATGTGACTTTTGACAGTAAAAGATTGATTCAAACTACTTTTTTTGTCTGTTTTAGATAGAAATTTACGTAACATGAAATTTAATAATCAAAACCAACTTAATGTCAGTGAAGTTTTACTATTATTGTGGCTGCTTGTGTCAAGTTTTGTGATATATGCATTGTGTCACATTCAAAATCGTGGAAGTGCACGCAGTCACACAAAGAACAATGAGGTAAACCTTGGCAAAGCCCACCGATGGCCACTTATTAGCCCAGTCCAAGCCCGGTCCTGCCCGTAAAGGCCCATTCAATCAAAAGTTATGTGGAAACCATTGTTGCAGGATTATTGTAGTGTGGCTGTAAATTGTGTGTAAGGCTCATTATCAAAGGGGCCTCCCTGGCAGAGCTTTGGCACAGGGGAGCCCGACAAGCCGGGGTCTCGCCATCTGTAACTGGGGTACGGAGGGGGAAAAAAAAACGTTGTGCTTCCACTGTGTACATGCATTAGAGAACTTTTCTCTTGGGCTAAGGCCAAAGCTCAACAAAGTTTCCCAAGCTTTATTGGAAATGGTAAAACCTTTGAAAACAGTGGATCAAGCTGCAGGGAGAAGTACAGGACCACTTATCGAGCAGAACGAGGCATATGCTGGATCAGCAGTAGTTAGAATTCAAGACTAGTCTCCCCATAGGGTCAGTGAAGTGTGGTGTATATATATTCGATACATGATGACATTTTGTAAGTTATATGGCGTGATACAATATAAAAACATACAGATTCAAGTGACCAAGACATCCACCATGATATTGTGTTTGCTGAAAGTAACAAAACAAATCTCAATTTATCAAAATTTGCTCAGTAGAACTGGACACATTTTTACTGACTCATCCTTGGTGTTATGTTCATATATGCAGTGGATATAGTGATGGGTTAAAATGAGATAAAACTATTTATCCTGAGGGAAATTGGTGTGCAGTAGTTGCAATACAAAATGGGAAGCGTGAAAATACAGGAGTGCGTATATAAAAGTAAAAGTAAAGCACAGGATCAGTCAGGCAGCAGGCTGAGTAAAAATCCAAAAATATAAAGAATATGTCGAATGCCAAGATCAGATATGGATCAGGTAACAGTACGGATCAAAAATATAAACAGGTTAACAGTAGTAAATGTCTTAAAGTCCCATCATTGCACACTATGTCCAGTGTGGAGATAGAGTTTGGCTTTTTAAACAATTATTTATTTTGATAAGATTATTATACAGTAGTAAGTAAAGCAACACATCTACAAAAGTTGCGTGCGTGCAAGAGAGAGAGACTCAAACCGCAGATCAGAGCTGAAATGGAGGCTGGAGTCACCTCATCTCTCAACCTGAGGCGAGGTGAGAGTTTTGGCTGCAGCATGGAAGAACATGTAGATACCTCTCATGTTTGCTAATGCTGTCTGCAGGTGAAAAGGGGAATCAGGCTCTCTCCCGGAGTGCTGCAATCTCAATATTTCACTGAAAGTTTTTAAACTCAATTAGAGGATCCTTGGGCTTTCACTTCAATTTTCTACCTGTGTTTTGATAATTAGTTGATCACAACAATGAGTGTATTGGACTTAAAAGCACAGAGACATTTGTGCTAGGTTTGGGTTAAAACGCAGCAGTGAGTGCCGGGAAACCTGACAAAAACATTCAAAGGGCCAAGAACACTCACTAGGAAATTTATTGACTTGAAAGGGGCCTGTTGACAACCAGCAGTAAATGGCATGATTAGGCAGTGAGGTAAGAACAAGATATGGCTGTCATATTAGGATTTTCCAATACAGAAATCTCTGCATCCATTCAGCTGTGATTCTCTCCCAGCCTTGTTGTAATTCAAGCTGTCTGAATCAATGCAGCTGTATTTTAGGCCTCGAGCCAGCCGTATCAGTTTGATTTGGTGTATTGTTGTACTCTCAGTAATCATGCTGAAGTTATTAGGGTGTCTCACTCCCTTTCAGGTTCTAAATAACATGCTAATCCAAACAATTTTCTCATCAAATTGCAGCAGGACTGCAAAACTGGAAAACCCAAAGTCGGGCATTTGGTGCTACTTTCATGCCACTTTCTTGTGTTTTAAAATATCGGCCATGGAACATATTGTAAAGCATTGGGTAGCCCTGCACTGATATGATCAACCTCTTCTCCATATTTACCATACACTGGTATTCATGCAAGGAATGATATCTGCTGGCTGTGACTAGTCCTCATCACATGACATGACATGCCCTTCCCATTGCTTCCCTGCAAAAGTTGAATTGTTAATCTCAGGGCGCATCATCGCACCCTGAAAAAATGGGCGCTCAGTTACACTTACGCACCGTGATGGTGTGACTCACTTTTGAGCATGCCTTGCACACATTTGCATTGATTGCACAAAACATGGCATGTGTCTGGGCCCCAAGGAAACAGTCACAAAGGTTTTCAAACAGCAATCGATAGAGACATGATGGATGTGTTTCTCGGATGATTTCTCTGCATTGTATTTGAACTTTTAAAGAAATGGTTTGACATTCTAACAAATAGGTTTATACTATTTGAGATTGATACTACTATCACATCTATCCATTAAATACTGTCTGTGGCTTAGCATAAAGACTGAAAACAGGAGGAAACAGCTAGCCTGGCTCCGTCAAATGGTAACAAAATCTTTAGGGATGCATGATAATATCAGCACGTCATCGATATCGGCCAATATTGGCATTAAAATGAGCTATCTGAATCAGCCAACATGCTGATAATATCGGTACGTCAGTGGTACTGGCCAATATCGGGTTTAAAATGAACCAGAATCAGAATTGCCTAACATGCTTTTTCTTATTTTGCTCAATTAATTAATACTAGTCCATACCCATTGAGTGTACAGTTGCCCACGTATAGTTTCACATGGTGTGTGTTTGGGATACAGATCATAGGAAATTGCAGATTAAATAGTCAGTTGAACCCATTAAGAAGAGCAATTTATTCAGACAGTTTTTAGCAGTACCATTACCAATAGTGGGATAGTTAGTGGGCTAAAACTGTACATTAGTAGTTGAAAGGCAGATAGTTAAAGTCATTGCCTTATAGAAACTCAGTTTTAGTTAGTTTTCTAATTTTTGACAGGAGGGAACTTTAGATATTGGTCCCTAGATTATGTTCACCGAGTTTCCCGCAGATCGGTCAAACTTCCTAGGAAGAGATTGATTTTAAGTGTTTTTCAAAAAAATTCAAAATGGTGGAAAATCCATATAACTGGAAGTTATGGGTTCTTGAGGCAAATTTGTTCCTCGTGAGGAGAGGCAACTCTGTGCAAAGTTTCATGTCTCTACGACATATGGGGCATGAGATATGCCCATTGACAGTTTGCATTTCAATCGGTTGCTATAGCGCCCCCCTTTGGCCAATTGATGTAATATTGCTTCATTCGCATCCTCCCATGACCCTCTACCACTGTGCCAAATTTCACATGGATTGACCAAGTCAGTGAGGAGAAAAACTTGGAACAGGCACACACACACACACACACATCCACAGACAGAGTTTTCGTCATTATATAGTAAGATAGTAAGATTACATACATTAAAAAGCATTGTGTTTCATGCATCCATCTGCTGGTGGGCCATCATGATAACAGCATGCATGGATAATAATGCCGTTAATTCCACTACAGAGGATTGATGATCTCTAAAATTTGCTGGGCAAAAAAGTGGATGTATTGATATCTGTATTGGTTATCGGCCAAATAAATTGTTATATATATCGGCATTACGGCAAATAATCCAGTATCATGCATCCCTAAAAACCTTACTAGCATCTCTAAAGCTCACTAAATGTTTCACAGGTATCTTACTTGTAACAAAAATCGAAAAACAAAATGAAAGTTGGACTGAACTATTTCAGGTGCATAAATCTAGCACAGGAATGGTGGACTTCGCCACTAACAATAAAAACGACCATATAGATTACATAATAACTACAGAAGGTAAATACATTGAGGGGATATTATAGAAGAAATGTTGACCATTAAGAATATTTTATGTGAATAAAATCTTAAAGATAACTTTGAATTATTTATGTTTTGTAAACCACCTTTTATTTTTAATTAAAGTACATAACTCTGTATGCCTTCCTCTTCGAGTTCAACCAGATTAAAATCCTCATCACCTGCTTTTAATAATGCCCATCTGTAAGTGTTCAGTGTTTAGATAAATTGCAACTGCCTTAGTACGCACAAAATGATCCACCAAAATTACTGCTGAGGGCCTCCATTTGATTACTTTTCCAGTTATGATTGATAAAGTGGAGCTTGTGGAAAGTGCAGGCTGCCAGGGTAGGTGCTACATGTAAAACATCACAGGCAGTTAACCAAGCAGCACATGACAACACCGCCCATGCACGAGCAGTTGTTGTGCATGACAAGTGCCCTGAGAACTGCTCAAGTTGGAAGACGGATAGACGCAGCATCCCATCGTTTCGGAGACTGATAGATTTCAGAGAGAACTGTCAAGGATGGCTTGGTCCTGAATTCGGACCAGAACATCTTCACATGGAGGCTTCAAATAATTGAACCTCTCTTTAGGAGTACAGTAACACATTGCCTCGCCTTTCATCTGCTTCCCACAAGTGCAAGGCAGTGACAAGTTCTCATGGAACATGCGCAGCAGTAAACAGCAGAACATGGCAATTGTAATGTGAACAGTATGCTGCCACTCGGACGAGTAATTGACTTCAGCAGACCTACAATCAGAGCCCTGTTTGCAGAAATAAGGCCCACTCCTTTCCCGTAAGAGTGTCCAATATTAGGATGAGGTCTGTCTTCTCTTTCTCTGCACTAGCATCTACTTGAAGGTTGGGCGATTTGATCTCAGTCAAACAATGCTAATTTTGTTAGCATTTTTTTAATGGGCATACTTTTTGATAGAACAAAGCCATCAACACAAACCATAGTCTGGATGTATTTCCTCAGCTTCAAAGAGTAGACATCGAAAAGAGTCATCTGTTATCATAGCATCTTGAGGATGTCCCTCTTTATTAAAGTGCTTAAAGCAATGGCTTTTTACTTTCTGCGAATGGAAAGTGCGTGCATGTCACGTGTGTGGTCTTGCTGATGTTCCACTAGTCCCCTACTGTAAATAAGGAAACATGCATATGCTACTGTCTAATCCCATTTTCATTAGCGTTTGGAAATTGGAACTGCAGGAGACTCAAAGGAGATGCCAGTTACGGTACTTGTCACTTCATTTGGTCAGAAAACCAAATCTGATCTCCACCCAAAAAAGTTTCTTTTTCAAGACCCAAAAACTTTCCTCAATGTCATCATCTGTGGCCTAGTTCTGTCTTTTAATGAAGCAACCAAACGCTTTGTAGTTTGATTAAACAGAGTCTTTGTGAAAGGTGACAGCAACATACATGTTCAAACTCCGCAGACATGAAAGACTTATTCAGATGAAAAAATAACGAAGCTGAGCATTAAAAATGCAGCGTATGAGCCGCTTAAGTAGAAAAACAACTCGCTTTCGTGTTCCTCCATATTCTGTTTGTGTAGCGGCTCATTATGCCATGAAGGTAATCCATAACAGAATGCGTTCTTGGATCCTTGTGGACACACACAAGCTCTAAATAAGAATAGATTTTTATCACCGCCCCATCCAGGAACTCAATAGCCGCATTGTATGCTGAAGGATTTCTACTTTGGCTTGGACTGGAACAAATGGGTGGCCTGAAAATAGCATCCAGGTTCTGCTCATAAGCCATTTAACCAAAAGATCCTCCGCTGCACTGCTGGTTTTGTTCACTGTTTATCTAATAACAATCTCGTCTCCTTTCTTTTCAGCCATGCTTATTAGTTTGTTTGCCATTTACTGGTTCAGCCCAACTCCTCAAATCTCTTTTGTAAATACTTCTCATACTGAGCTCAGGGTATTTGGTTTGGTGTGCAATTTCCGTGCTGCCAAGGTTAAGCGAGCAGGACTAATTGAATCTTGCATGTCTTCTTATGATTTATGGTGGAACAGAATAGATTCAGAGGCTTGATCTCCTATAATCTCTCTCATTACGGGAGATGTAAGAGGAGATGATTGTCCAGCTTAATTTAAAACGTCTGCAAATTTCTTATAACCTCTTTGATTCTGCACTGGCTCTCATTTGCGCACTGCCGATTGTTCTGTACAGCTGCCATCTGGACCCTGTGCTGAATAAGGTGCTCCCAACCCCGAGCTTTAGAATCTCTTTAACACACAAGCTCATTAAGACGCTGCAGTTTACAAGGCTGTTGTTGTTTTAGGGTAAAACACAACCATAAGGGACAACCACACAAGTGAAGATCAAATAATGTGGAATATACTTTTCTAAGGTTAGCTGGTTATCCATGTCCAGATCCACAC
This sequence comes from Epinephelus lanceolatus, assembly GCF_041903045.1. Taxonomy (NCBI): domain Eukaryota; kingdom Metazoa; phylum Chordata; class Actinopteri; order Perciformes; family Serranidae; genus Epinephelus; species Epinephelus lanceolatus. The sequence continues at coordinate 25,478,752 of NC_135755.1, read as the reverse complement.
CTAATAGAGAGTGACTACTCTCCTTCATCCTGCCACATCCTGCACTTTAATGGTTTTGTCCACTTCCCACTTAAATAACTGGAGTCTGAGAATCACACAAGGATGCAAGTGGTCCTCTGCATTACCATGCAGGCTCGTTTCCAGGACTTCTGAGTCACTTTCCATGTTTACCATGGTTCACCTTGCCCTCCCTGCTCATGTTATGCCCTGTCCAAACATCCTGTTTTACTGGAAATGTGTCAGTATGGGAGTTCAATGTTTGGGAATAGTATTGCATGTCATCTTTAACTTTTTATTCAACAATACATAAAGCAGTTTAAATGTGGCGGTTTGTACCATGTTCTTAAAGAAATAGTTCAACATTTTGGGAAAAACACTTAATTGCTTTCTTGTCCAGGAGGACGTTGATCCCGCTCTCATGTTTATCCTGTAAATAAAAGGCTACAGGCAGCAGCTGGTTAGCTTAGCTTAGCACAAATTGTGAAAACAGGAGGAAACAGCTAGCCTGGCTCCAAAGATAATAAAATCTGTACAAAAAAATCATCCACAAAATGCTTAAAGCAGACACAGATATGCTCAAATCTGCTGAATGAGGACGGACTCCAAAATGTGAAGGACACAGAGCAGATGAGTCCTTGTATGATTTTGTGTTTTTGCTTCTGAGAAAGCTCTTTACAACTTCCCCAATGACAGAATCCAAAGCAAAGGTCTGAACATTGTGTCAGAAACAAACTGCACAATGTGGACTTTATCCTGATAAGAACTGTTGTTTTTCATGTATTATATCATTTTAAAGTTAGCTATCTATCTACCTATCTATCTACATGAAGTTAGTTATAGGGCATTTATGGAGCCATTCAGAATAGATTATTGTCTAAGCTTTACAATGATGTACAGCTCTGTGATATTCTGTGAAGATTACCCTCTTTTATAATGGCTCTATGTATAAAAAAGCTTGGAAAAATTTAAATGATGGAGGGATGAAAGCCACCATTGCAATGCTATCATGCATTTTCCAACACTAGGGACGTAGACCTTTGAAAAAAAATCACTATGAGAAATGGTCCTTCCAAACTGGCATGACAGCCACATTTTGGAGGTCTGGCTCATCGTCAAAAAAACTGAAATGCAAAACCAAGTTGCAGTTTTAAGGGGGAGGGTTATGTGCTGAACATTTCTTTAACTCGTCAGTCCTGGTCACCTGGCAACCCCTACAACAAGGGATCTAGTGGATTTTGTTACCTTCAGACAGAGCTAAGCTAGCTCCCGTGATACAGGAAGCTGTGCAGCTGCTGGTGCTAGCCTCATTTTTAGCATTACAGACATGATAGCATGTTTCTTGGCAAGAAACAGAACTTTTGCTTTTATGTGGATGTTGGTGACTCTCACTGAAACTATCTTAACTTAACTAAACTGTATTCACACTACAAGCAACAACACAACAGCGTGACCAGCTACAAAGTCAGAGTCACTGCTGAAGTGTTGCTCAAATGCTCGGTAGTGTAGTCACATTGTCTCAGGTTTGTGTGTCTGCTACTTGCCACAAAGCATCTAGCCTGAACGTCATCTAAAGTTTGTATTTGGTAAAACCATTTCTGTACATTTGATCAATGTCTGAGCCTATTTTAACATCACATTTCGCCACACCATAGCATCCCTGTGTGCATCGAAAGCTAGTGTGGCCAACACAGTATTTAATACCAATGCTAGACCAAGGCAACCTATGGGTCAGTATAGGCCCCAACTTCATACGTGTGGACACGATACAATTTTATAGATTCAGGGAGGGCAGGAGACGTGCGTTCAGTTCTCAAGTAGTATTTAAAAAATAAAACTTTGGTTGCTGGAGACCTTAGAATAAGAGAAAAAAATCATAAGTTTAAAACAAATACCTATTATTTGATAATACTAATAAATATCTAAAACCATTCACATCTAAAATGTACAAACCACATTATAGAATGGAAAGCAAGTATTCGATGTAGCAAGGAAGTAGACAGGGTCCTTACCACGGGGAGATTCTATTGCAGACCCCAATAAATACCACCATGTGAGCCCACTGTGAGGTCCGACACTGCAAGGAGAGGCAAATCTACAAAACACTCAAGTGACCACCACCATTAGGTCCACCGCACTGCATGCAAAGGGTGAGGATCCCACGTGTACTCCCTGCAGCTTGCCTATAAAGAAGTAAACCAAAATAAATTTCAGTTGGTTCATTGCACAATGGTGAAAAGGACAGTACTGAATCTAATTGTGACAGTGTAGCAGTAACAATACACAAATCACAGATACTTCACACTAAAACTAAGGCTGAGTCCATTTCAAGATGGTGGACAAATAGGGCCAGACGACATAGATGGAGGCAAAGCAGCAGTCTCACCTGCTCGCAGTGGTTTGTTGCTGGCTTCCACTGAAAGTGACCTGTAGCCTGTTGTTGTATGACTCATAGTGTGAACACAGCATAATAGTCAGTAACATAAAAATATCTTATCCAGGGTGAAATCGACTGAGCGTACTCGCTCATTGTCAGCAGCAGTCTGCTCTGTGGCCACACCTACAAGCTGTCCAGTAAAACCACAGGCCTTTATCAGGCTCCTGAGGAGCTCCACTGAAGCAGTCAGGGGTTAAGTGCTTTGCTCAGGGGAACTTTGAAATTAGTTAGCGATGGAGGGGAGAGTGTTGCTCATTTACTTTCTACACACATACTGTATTTTCACAGACAGTCTGGGGATTTAAACTGACAGGCTTCTGGTCACAAACCAGCATTTTTATGACTTTTTCCCCCCAAAAAATCCTGTAAAATCGTGGGAAAGCTACTTGATCGCTTATAAAAACTGCTTATATACATACTATATGCATGTATAATATCATATCATATACTACTGCAAACTTATCTAATATTTAAAAAGGGGGAGACTGTTTATTCCGCAACAGCCAATGCCATGTCTCATAGCTGAGGACTTGGCCCATCACTAGCAAAGTGGTATTTGTGGCTTCTTCGCTAAAACCCTTCAGGATCAAACCCATAATAAGAACAATGTGTACTGATGAAGAGCCGGGCCCCACCGCCAGCTTTACCGAGGCCCTCCAACCACCTGAAACTACAGGTCAGGATTACAGATCATCCCAAGAGGATGTTTCCCCCCTCTTTTCCCTCCTTTCACCTTTGACTTGGTCAGTTTGACTGACACACGGGGAGGAAACATGATGCAGAGGTACTTTGCCTGAACGCTTTCAAAACAGTCTTTGTTGTCTTTGCTTTGAGGCTTCAGGGGATCGTGAAAGACCTCCTTTAGTTATTTCTCATATGGGAGTGTGTTACCGTGTGTGGCATTTCTTTGTTGATCACAGAAAAAGCCACATATGATTTGCCTTTTATTTTTTACACAAGGTTGATGCCATCAAGCCGTATGTATCCAACAATCTTATTAAGTCCCGATTATTATGGTTGATACAATTACACTAATGCTTTCTTCATATTACCTAAGCCTTTCCAAATGTTTTGATTATATTTGCATGGTGGCGTGTGCCATGCGTTTAATGTTTCCCTGAGCATGAGAGCAGAGGACGCCGTGGTTCATGGTCTTCGCCAATGGTTTTACTTACATGTATTCCCTTTCTTGCTGGGTATCAAATAAAAGATTGATACGACTCTCCCATCTGTCTGTGAAAGCCAGAGCGAAACAGCAGTTTGGATGTCTTTAGCTTCTGTCACATGATGTATTTGCAAAGGTAAAAACAATAAACTATCAGTGTGACACGTTGCATCTTGTTTGTTTAATATGCACAAGTTGTTGTTGTGTGTGTGGTGCAGTGACTTTGTCGAGTCTTGTCACTTCTGCCAGGCAACTAGGGGAGACTCCAGGAAGTAGCTGCATCTGGCTAAGAAGTAATCCGTAGCTATAGCTGATAAGATTAAAGGAACAATTCACCCAAAAATCAAAAATACATATTTTTCCTCTCACCTGTAGTGCTGTTTATCAGTATAGATAGTTTTGGTGTGAGTTGCTGTTTGGTGTTGGAGATATCAGCCGTAGAGATGTCTGCCTTCTCTCTAATATAATGGAACTTGATGGTGCACAGCTTGTGGTGCTCAAAGAGAAAAAAAAAACAACTCAACAGCAATGTCTCTTTCTAGAAATCATGACCCAGTTACTCAAGATCTAGACCTTGTTGTGACACGTTTTAGGAACTATTCTCTTTCTACTAAACTACACTCACCAACTGTATCACTGCGCAGAGGGAAGCATGCATCAACTGCTAGCTCATCTAGTATAACTGAGCTAGGTAATGTCACAGCTCAGCTCATGTTTATGAGCATGAGCCTCTTCTCCATGAGTAGATTCGTGCTCACACGACTAGCTTGACAAACCCAAGCTAGTTGTTTTTCCCTCAGCTGTGTTCAGCCCCAACAAAATGGCTGTGTTTTTTACAGGGTTGAATTCAATTCAGTTCAAAGGGGGTTTACTGGCATGGGCAAAGTTATGTTTACATGCTAAAGCAAATGTGACATGAAAACAAAAAAATGATGCACAATCAGTTAAGATTTGCCAGAATTTGGTTTACCTACCCGTCGCTGCTGATTGGGTCAACCTCTGACACACCCACCAAAGATGAGTGAATGTAACTCAAAGCCTGCTGCACACTGCTTCACACTGTTGCAAGGAAACATGTCGATCAACCTGGAAACCTTAGCAAAATGGTGCACACCGTTTCAAAATTGAACATGCTCCTTTACTTCCAGTCTATATGGTGAGCTAAGCTAACAGGCTTCACATTTTCTTTCTAACTTTCAGCAGAACACAAAAACACCATGTCTCTCGGGATGTAGAACTGTTTCTTTATTAGCAGTGATTTTGGTCCAAGAGGAAAAAGAGGGAAAGTACTGCACAAACTGCACAAACAGCTGGTGGTCTGATATTTTCTGTGTTAAATCTTTTCATTGTTGACTTGTAGCTTTAAGCAGTAATGGCTGTAGGATTGTGCAATTTCCGTGGAACAATTTGCTGTGTAAGTGTACGAGGTAAGAGGAGTGAATTAACTTTTATACCTGTTTATAGGGCTCCCCTGACTGAATACAGCAAAATTGCTTTACACCATGTACCGCAGTAAAAATGTACAAGGTGTATATAAAGCCCGTTGTTGTCAGCTATGACTCAGCTCCGGAGGAAGGTCCGGCTTGAAACTGTGATTGCTTTGTGAAAGAATTGCCCTCATTAAGGGGAATTAAAAGCTCACAAAAGTAAGTGAAGGTGCAGTAGTTTGTGTGTTTTTCAGAAAGGAAACATTGACAGAGGTCAGAAAAACGGGAGCTTTGTTCATTTGAGGGGAACTTTGGCTTTCACTACCAATTCATTTCCACTCAGTATTGCACTGTAGCTGCGTGTTTTGTGTTCTTGATGTATCTCTGTTTTCTTACAAGCCTTCATTGCAAGTCCACAGTGACAAGATTACCATAGTTTGTGGTCTGCAGTCATTTCTAATAAGAGTGTTTCATTTTGATTTAGTTGTGTTGGGGATGACTTTTGGAAACTGGATGAGAGATGTACATCCTTACAGAGTCTTCCAGATGGGTTTTCTGGGTTGGGAAAATAAATTCAGGGCTAGCTGACTCTCGTGAGTCTATAGGGCTGACAGCCCGATAATGACACTTTATTTTCATTTCCACTCAGGACACGTGAACAGCCTGGAGACACTTACAGGATTCAGCATTCTCACAGAGCTCATCTGCGCTGTTTATTTAGGGCATTCAGTGAAGCCATGAAATTCTATTTGTAGTCAGGTTGTCTTTATCAGTCTTCTTAAGGGATTTGTGATATATTGGAACATAATGTCTGATGCGTTTTAGACGTGCGTGCGTGCAGACTTACAAAGGAGTAATCCTGTTTATCCTGCCAGCACCTTCACCAACTGTGCATGTTGTACAGGTTGTAGGAGGAGGACGATTAGTTGTTTGGATGTCCAGATGCTGCTTGTGGTAACTGTACACCTACCTGTCCTAATGGAGTTTCAACCTCCCATCTCAGTCTGTCAGCACCCTGCGGGTCTGGTGTGATGAAGCCCCTCTGCATTTTAGGCAGGACTTCATACTTACATATAACACCATGGCTGATGTGACATACTGCATCATTATTCTATAATTCGCCAGAGTGCTGAATGGAAAAATTGAATTGGTTTTTTTTTGCAGCTGGTGCCCAGCAGAGGGCTAAATTGGCACTCATCTTTAGTGCGGGCAGTTTTGGGAGTTCAGTGGAGCATTTTCATTTTGATGAAATTCTAGTTTCAGACTTTAATTACATCGGTCCTACTCATTCTTTCATCTCAAATGATAAAAAGATCCCTTTGCTGTCATTTCATGTCCAATGTACATTGCTGGAGTGCAACAACCGTAACATCTGCCCTGACTGAGGAGTTTTATATGAACAGTGAATTCAACAACTTCACGCAATGGACCCAGAACACTCCGCTCCAGACTCTCGACTTTCCACTTTGCTCTTAAATCTATCATCCCTCTATTCTACTAAGAGATCTCCTTCCCAGCTTCTCTTCCGCCCCCTCCTCATCGCAGCCTCTCTATCATACATTTTCCTCTGCTGCTGACAAGATAGGGTATCTATGACATAAGAGCCTGTACCCGTCACGCTTGCGTGCTCAAACTGTTGCAGGAATAATCCCACATGGGTCATGCAGTGCTCAAGTAAACACTGGCTTTAGACCACCAAGGCTGGCTGATAAGTTGAAAGATAGTGAAAGTGAAGCCCTTGGGAGCGGAGGGGATAAAATACAGTCGAGCATAGAGAAAAAACAATATTGCACTCACACGACCGTAGAGGGCAGATCAAAGCGGAAGATGGAAACCTCGGTGAAATTGCAGGTTAGCTGACCAATTCAAAACAATGTCAGTGTACAATATTAGTTTAGATTAAATGTCTTTCCAAAGACTTCTGTGGTGTCTTATCATGCAGATTTTTTAGTTTGTTTAATTTGTCTATGTTTTGTGCCTCCGCCCTGTTCTAATGCATTAAAAAAAAACATTTCAAAGGCCTTGGGAACTTGAAATAACATCAAATATTTATGACTAAGTAAGCAAAAATTTTAAGTTAAAATTCAGAGAAAAACATCCTCAGTCATTATTTATTAAGAGTTTAACATTTGAAAACTCAGTTAATCAGCAGCATTAGAACTGTGTGGTCTTGGTTTGATCAGATTTGATTGACAATAGCTGCAATCACATCCCCTCTCATTTGCCACTCCCTATAGACACTCATATAAAGCCAAAATAGTGTTTGTTTATTGTGAAAATATGTTTATTTCTGGCAGTAGTTTGAGTGAATTAATATTTTAAACGACTTGAGATTTAAAGGAATACTTCACCCACAGTTTCGCTCCTTGTGTTACGTTAGATTTGTGAAGAAAACGCTTTTTTTCATGCATGCCACCACGGTGAACGAAACAACCAAAAAGTGAAAAGATTGTTGATGAATTTGGGTAAAAGGGGACCACGTGTAATAACAGAGTATACCAAAACATCTGTCCACACACTCACACAACTCGAATGCTCAGTACTTCTTAAACACTTCAGTTTTTGCTACAACCTTTAAACTACTTGAAACACTAATGCATACAAGAAGCACGCTTAGGCAAGCACGTGCATTTGAACTCTACTCATACACTCTACTGAGCAGAGTTCAAACATGCACTTGCCCAGGTGTGCTACTTGTGTGTTTTAAAAAGTGAGGTTTTAACAAAAATGCAAGTTTAGGAAGCTCTTAGTGTATGACTGGATAAATGGGACTTGGATTATACTGCAGGAGCTGTGTTAGAGGTTGTAGATGGATGTTGTGATATAGATTTGCTGTTGTTAAACATGGCCTCCTTTTACTTCAACTATCAACACTTTCTCCTTTTTGGGATTTTCTGTCCATTATTGATGGTGGCACGATGGAGCAGTGGTTAGCATTGTTGCTGTTTTGTTTGTTGTCTCCCAGAAATAAATAGTCCTTGTTTAGTTCACATCAAGAACTTTAATTTGCGAACTGGGCAGATCATGCATCCTCATACATGTTGTTTTCCTGAGTTAATCCTGCTCTTCCTCCTACTACCATAACATTACTTTTCAGTCTGATAGGAACCGCCCCTGACACCTAGTGGCTAGGAGGTGTAATAACATCTAATCAACACAGTTGCTTCACAGCAAGAGGGTTCCTGGTTCGAACCCAGGGTGGAGGGACCCTTCTGTGTGGAGTTTGCATGTTCTCTTTGTGTCAGCGTGGGTTTTCCCTGCATACTCCGGCTTCCTCCCACAGTCCAAAGACATGCAGGTTAGGTTAACTGGTGACTCTAAATTACCCTAAGGTGAGATTCTGAGCATGTGTAAGCCCTGTCATAGTCTGGCAACCTGTCTAGTGTCAGCTGGTATAGCCTCCAGCCCTCTTGTGACCCCCAACAGGATATGCAGTTACAAAAAATGAATGAAAGTTCATTGATTGAGTGTACATGGACAGTTTAATTCCCTTTTCATTCGGAATGAAAGTTCATTCCTATTAAAACTGATCTTGTAAACACCTAATTCGGAATGAAAATGGCCAATGCGATTGAAAATTCATTCCGATGTAAGGGGCTGGAATATTCTGTTTCTAATTCCGAATTAAATTTCTCGCACTTGTATACCCTCATTCCTCTTTAAGTTCATTCCAGTCTTTCTGCGCATGCTCATTTCCTTGCCCTTCTGGCGAGATGACGTATATAGCGCATGCGCGACTCGTTGCACTCACCGGTTTCCATTCACCACAGCACGGTCTTCTATCTCCCCTCTTTGACCTTCCATCTCTCTTCTCCTCCTCAACAGATGAAGCATTAGCAGAACAAGGTTGTTGTCGTACTGCTGCTTCAAGAATATAAGCAAAACAAGCCCGAAAAAGGCACTAAGAATGGCGTCGTCAAGCATCTTGTTATCCGGAGCAAGGACTACAGTGTTTTCTTCCAGTAAACGTAAACACATAACATCCGCCCCTCCCCCTATCCAATCAGAAACCTTTCCTGCCCCAAACCTTGCGCGGACACGAATAAAGGCAATTAAACTGATCTCCCGTGTAAACCCTCAATCGGAATGAATATTTCCCATGTAAACTACCTGGAAAAACTTTAATTCCAAATGATTTCATTCAGATTTATTTAATTCCAAATGAGAAGCCACCATGTAACTGTACCCATTGTGAGTAATTAATACACAAATGATAATCTTGTGGGTGAAGTATTCCTTTAAACTCTTTTTTGACTCAGTCAACACCAGGAATTACAATAAGGGGAAGGAATCATTGCAACACAAACATGAACATCATGGAATATTTTCTACAATAATATACAGCATGAATGGAAAACATATGAATTTACAGCGTGCAGGCATTACATGACACCAGTAAAATACCCTGAGATGAAGGAGATACATGAAGACAGAATATGATACCATATAAAAATACATGGTATTTGTTCTGCGTAATCCCAGAGAAGTACCAGATATAATGCAAATATTTGAAGATTTTGTTACTTTAGGTGCACCAATTGTGTCAGTGGGTAGTTATTCGGGTGGAGAGGACTGTATGCCAGTCTATTAAAATAGCTGAGGAGTGTAATAACATTTTTGACTTGAGCTCACTTGGCTTTCCTCCATTGACTTCATCTCGGTTGAGGAGCGGCAATGACTGTCCTTGAGCAGTTTGGGGGCCCTGTGGTCCATGTTATATAGCCCTGCGTCTCTAAATCCATCCGCACGCGCACCACAGACACATACGCACACTGCGCATACTGGCTCACACATCCCTGGCGGTAATGAGGTCAGCCAGCAGTCATGTCATCCGTTAGCAGCAGGTATAGGGTTACACATGATTTCAATGTGACATCCAATAGCCACAGAAGTCTTAAACACAGATAAAGTATTTCATTTGAACTCGAACAAGAGAGGGATCATTTGATGCTAACCATGCACTGTATGTCCCATTTGCCTTCTGGCATCCCGGTGGACAGTTTCTTCCAGCGACCAGAAATGCTCTTGCAACTATTTCAGCAACCCAAGTGCTCAGGAGCACACAGAAGAAGGCACACACACAGGTCTATGTGATACTACGCATGTCGCCATCAGTATGCGTTGTACAGTATTCGCCAAACACACCCTTGATCAGCTTCAGAAGCATCTGCTGGCAGGAAGGAGACATTTTGTCACGTGTTCATGTGTCCTGACTTTCTGTAGTGTTCATCTGGATGCCATCGAGTCAATTTTCAAGAGGATAGATCAGGATTCCACCAGCCTGAATGATCAAATTACACGAGTTTATCTTGTAGTGACTAAAGTACTAAATTTAGCCCACTAGGATTATTTGCCTGCATCTGCATCTTAGTGTTTCAAGGTCTAATTAGGGATATTGATTGACCGGAGTACTCAGCTCAGAAGCTTAAATCAGTCACTGACTGTGGCTAATCAATGTTTGCTAGGTTAGGCTGAGGTTGCTTTCTCTTCTGTGTGAATATGCTGAGTGGATTAACAAACTCTTGGTCTTGGCCCTTTCTCGCTGCTTAATATGTGTGCTTGCGCAAATCAGATTCCACAACTCACACCTATGTTGAGACCTTCAGTCCTTTAGCTAGCAGTGGCTGATGTTCCTGTTCCAGACTCTCTTGGAGCTCAGGTGGAGAATTACATAGTTCAATGCAAGGTGACCAGACTGCTGGCTGAAGATGGCTATATTTATCATGACAATTAAATTAAGTTAGTACGAGTATATTCCAAGATATAACTTGGTTAACACTCAAAAGAAACCATTAATTTCCACTGTGGATTACACTTCGGCCCGGCCAAGCCAAGCTGGGCTCATCGTCGTGTTTCCCTTTTTCATTTTCAAGACATGAAATTGTTGGATTGTTCTCAGATTTCTAGTTAAGATTAGAAAGTTACCCAAAAGTAACACTCCCTCGCATGCGAGCGTCGGTTACGTGACTGGGAATGTCCTCTGTCTACAGCGAAGCTTTCTGATAGAGCCGTCAGGATGGCCGCCTGTGCCAATTTAACTCACAGCATAAAGTGATGGGACTTGGCCAATCGATTGGCTTATTACTGACCTCCCCTCATCAGGGAGTGTGTTCTGCTTCCATCACAACCGCAGTCAGTACTGCGGGGAGGATAATTGCAGTGTGTAGCGCGCGGGGTGGGTCTCAAGTATCCCAGCACTCAGTCCGTTGCCAGAGGAAAACACATTGATCTCTGAAGGTGATGAAAAGGCTCTCTCAAAGGCCCTGCTTCCTCCTCAGGAGCGTTCCAGCCTTGACACTGAACCGGAGCAAAAGCGTAGATGATCCATGCGTGCCTGCCAGCCATAGTCATATTCATGTCATTTGTCTTCTACGAGCGAGTGTGTGTGTGTGCGTGTTTGACAAAGAACTAGAGAAGAGCTGCTTGTTCTGTAATGATTTTCAGTCCCTACAATTGTGTGTTAAGAATGTGCGAGTGAGTCTTAGTTTGGGTGTTAGGTGTAAAAGACCTCTGCAGGACTGTAACTGCTCAATCAATGCTGACTCTCAAGTGCAAAAATAGTTAAATTGTCTGCAATTAGTGCAACACTGGGCAAGTCTGTTTTACTGTGGTGGTGCGGGGAGAGAGATGCATTTTTAATACTAGTTTCAATCTGCCTGACGCAGTGTTAATGGAGCCTGCAGCGACAGACAAATTCCTCGCATCGTAATGGATTGACTCGTGGTTTAATGAACTGATAACTGGCATCTGGACAAACACAGCGCAGGACTCGAGCTGCGCACACACACACAAACACACACACACACACACACACACACACACACAGCCACAAACCTGCCATATTCATCAGGGATGGGTGGAGAAATGAATTCATTTCAAGTTGATAACATCCTCTGACCACTACTGTGTGTACACACACATAAATACGCTCACAGGAAGTATGCATCATTAACTTTTTTTTTTTTTTTTTTTTTAATCAGTTGCTGCTCTCTGCGTCGTAATGAATTCTGCTTCATGTAATTAGTTTCAGATTCCTGTTGGGTGATGTCTCGGGACTATCTGACATTAACAAGTGCCCTGTTGGTACTGTGAATTAGTTTCAACTTTAACATAATGATAACAACACTGGCACGGACTCTTGAGTATATCAGAACTCCGTGTACTCGTGATGTCTCGTAATTGAAAACTGCAGAACTGAGTTTCATTTGAGTTTGTGGAGCGGGCGTCACTGTTCATTACCCCTCATGACTGTTCGTTAGATGCAATTCAGCCGCTAATCAGTGAGATGTCTTGCTTTACGGCTGTTGTATAAATCAAACTGTAAATTTCCACCTAACTAATCACACTGTCTTGAGCAGCAGTGTAAACACATGTCAGCCTACATATAACAATGCATTTAATACAGGTAAATACAGAGATGCTCTTAAAGAGAGTTGTGTAATATGCACAAAATGGAAAATCAGCTTTTGAACTGGGTTGCTGCAGTGTGCGTGTGCATGTGTGTGAAAATACTGTACAAGATATTATGTGGTGACAAAATAAGTGCACCACAAGAGTACAATGAGTTAATGTAAAAATCAGACACAATGGTCTCTTTGCTGGGCAGCGGATTAAATATAATTGGGACGAATTATTTAGGAAATGGCTATAATCATCATATTTATTCAGGAAGTGGTTGCATTGGAGTTAAGTGCAGCTGGAAATAAGGATAATGAAGATATATGCCGCAGAATCAGGGAATAATGTGAGATATCCTTTAGAACGTTGTTTTTCTAGGTCAGGTTGGGATTCAAATGTGTGTCTTGGGAAAATTAAAATAGCCCCCGAATTCTTCTGCTGAATTTGGTGTTTACGTTGCGCTGCCAAAACCCCTCTAAAGTCTGTTTTAACATACAGAAGTCTTGATTTAACACTATAGGCTAGTAGCTTAGCTCCCTTTAAACAGGTTAACAAACCATTATACTGTTCGGTTTTATAATCCACAATTTATTTTTTGCTCGAAAGAAAAATAATTCAAACAGCATGGCTTCTATTTGAAGGCAGTTAAAGAACCACCGCCGTTAAGCAAGGTTGATAATAGGGTTGCTCTTTGAAATTGCTCGACATTACATGCTAACCATGCTGTAGTCTGCTCCTTGTATCAGATTGCTGGTATGTGGAAAGTTACCTATAATTTCCAGGACGTGAACTTCCAATGACACAGTGTGAAGCTGATTTTTTAAGTGAATTGCAAACATCCATATATCTCATGTTTGCATTTGGAAAAAGTTCCCACCAGCAGGCAAAGTTTGTGTTTCATGTGTCTGAACCTTCAGTTGACCTCTTTCGAAGTTGTGACAGCCATTAAGTAGTTTGTGTGCTTTTCTTATGGTAAATAAGCACATACAACCTAATAGGGTCAAGTGAACTATCTTTAGACCAGCAGTCAACAGGCCATGCTGATAACATTTGCTGGCACAGGACTGAAACACTTATACTTGAGAGGAAGCTCTTTGTTCTGCTTTCTATCTCCGCATCTCTCTTAAATTGAAAGGGTTTGAGGAAGTTAAGGGATTAGTAAAAGTAGCGAAGAAGGTCAGATGGAGTACAACAAGTGCTTCCTTTCCGGAGCCAGTTCGGTGGGTCACAAGTTCAAGGGGACTTTCCTATTTCTCTCAACAATACCCATGACTAATGTCCTCAAGAGGAGCTTGAATCCGATGGAGACACAGTCCAGATCTTCATCTCATCATCCTGTTATCTGTTGACTCTGTTAGACTTCCTCAGGTTTTCAATTGGGTGTTTGTGTCAGAGACGCACAGATGCAGTTTAACTTTTGTGACCTCAGAGGTCAGTGGAGTAGCACCATAAACTACACATGTACTAAATGAGGTAAACTGGGAGCACGCAGCTTTTCAGTGCACACAGAGAATAATAAACTACTGTAGTGATTTCTAATCAGGGGTTCTTGTACCCCAGGGGGTGCGTCTGCAGTTGCTTTGGGGTACGTGGAAAGATTGTGGAGCAGCTCAACTAATTTGAAAAGTTAAAAATGTATGACTGGAGTCAGCCGCAACACCTGTACACCATGTGTTGAGAGTGCATGAAAATTAGTTGGCAAGTGAGCAGAGAAGTTGAAATAATTGGTAAAATGGGGCTGTCGGACAATTAATTTTTACAATTGTGATTAATCGCTGAATTTCAGTAGTTAACTGCGATTAATCACATTTTGAATCACGTGTAAAATTCCATTATTTTGCATTTCAAAACAGTGTTGAAGTCCATATTAACAAGGTGAGGCAATTCTTACCAGAGTGTCTTGATTGGGAATCAAATGATTGCAAAGAAATGTGCCTTATGATCTTGACTTTTAGATTTATTTATTTTTCAAATCAGTGCTGCACTGCTACAACAGTGTGGTCTTGAAACCATGATGTAGAGGCAGGAGACAACAATAAAGTGCATAACAGAAAAAAAAAAAAATACTCCACTGCTCCACTAACAGTTGAAAACTGAGGAATGTGAGGTTAACAAAAGAAACACTGAATCAGTCATCATTTTACCATGGTTTGCACCAAGCAAGCAACTAAAAAAACCCTCACTTGAGATCCACAGTAAGCCGTGTGAGGCAACCCTTAGACCTGAGTCTCCCACGACGTTAACTCGTCTGCAGTCAGTTGTTTCCCATTTAGCAAGCGCTGTAGGTAACGTCTTTGATTTAGTTTCATCCTCACGTCTGTGGCGATTCTCACACTCAGAAAAAAGCTGACTTTGGCGATGAGCGGGCAAGTGGTAGCGCAAACTCAAAGTACTTCAGTGACGTTTTATTTTAATTGGACACAAGGTGCATATTACTGTTGACTTGTCAACTGAGCCATCAGAGAGTTTTTTAGAGTGAAATGAGCCACTCAAAAGCTCAGCAGTGTCATTATTTTCCATCACTGGTGCAGCAGGAAGCAGGAGGCCGTTGCAGTGGTTTGACTACAAGTAAGGCTGTGTCGAAGGGAAAAAATAATGCATTATGTTTAGACTTTAATTGCAACGCTGACAGCCCCAGTAAACAGTGATTGATACATGGTTAAAATAGTTAGATAGTGGATAAACTTCATATAGTTATCTAAAAGTAATGGATGAACACTTCATATAGCCAAGTTCAGGGGTCAACACATTCTCACTCCGACCTCGTCACATATTGAAGTTTTGGTCATGGACTTTCCACGTCCAAATATGCCAGGTAAACTGGGTGCATTGGTTGTTGACGTTGTGGGACACCATGTCAAGTTCTGCCTGTTACATGCATTGTCTTCTTTCAAGATACGCTTCTATTTTCACAGGAAATTAAAGCACCATGTCGGTTCAACATTGCGAATTGACGCTTTTTTTCTTTCAACAACAAATGCACATGGTTGGGTTTAGGCAACAAAAACACGTGGTTAGATTTAGAAAAAAAAAAGAACAGTGTTTGGCTTTAGAATGTTATGGGACACAAGAGAGCCACTCTCTCGGGTGAAAGTTGGTGTTTGTTTGACCCATCCACAACCAATCCCACCCGCCCCACTTGAACTTTCGCCGCCTAAACTGCCAGCAGGTACCTTTAGCAACTGGGCGCGAATCATGCCAACGTTAAACGACGCCACTGCCCAAGTCACTGCCCAAGCGCCGGATTCTGACAACTTTGGAGTGAGACAGCGCTCCAGGGGTTGGCAACCTTTACTATCAAAAGAGCCTTTTTTGAAAAAATGTCTGGAGCCCCAATACATATTTGTGCCTCATAGTGACGGCCAACTAAAATTAGCTTGTAAACATTCCTCATAGAGTGCCGAAGTCACGCCCCTTCTGGTGAAGCTCATAGGACCTTAGATCGGAAAAAATATGAATGGCAGTGAATGAGGAGAGAAATATTATCTTTTGTTCCCGTTTGAGTTGTGACATGAAATCCAAATATGTTGTTAATGAATTTAAAACATACATTTTAAGGTCAAGAAAGTCATACTTTGTGGTAAAACTGTTGAGATATAAGCTTTTGAAAAAACGTAATTAGAAAAACTACACAGGAGGCGGTTGCGTATGTGACTTCATAGCCTTCACTCGCTTCCAGCAGCTTGGAGTGACTGCAACCTGGCACAAAACACACAGACATCTTCAATCATAAACCGATTAATCATAAAACAGTGGAATTTCAGTGGGGAGGCCAAGCTACAGGAAGCGAGCGAAAGCTATGACGTCACATACGCGACCTCCTCCTGTCTACTCTTGAGTCTTTCTAATTAAAAAGCTTATATGTCAACAGTTTTACCACAAAGTATGACTTTCTTGACCTTAAAATTTATGTTTTAAATTCATTAACGACATATTTGGATTTCATGTCACAACTCAAACAGGAACAAAAGATAATATTGCTCTCCCCATTCACTGCCATTCATATTTTTTCCGATCTAAGGTCCCATGAGCTTCACCGGAAGGGGCGTGACTTCAGCACTCTATAGGTCAAAAGTAGCATTATTAATATGTTTTACAACAAAATGGCTACTGTGCAGTGAGCTAATCATGATTATTTGGTACTTAAACTTTGCAGCATTGGTGGTGAAAGCAAACAAATCCGCCCACTCACTATGATATTCTCTATTTTCCTCTGAGATGGTTTCTTTTTTGGATTTTTGATAAATAACTAGCCTCACTAAGGAGACTCAAGACCGCTATTAAGATTTGGCAAATTTTAGAAAAGGCGCTAGGCTGTAGACGTATGACACACACACAGTTGATGAGATGTTAAAACATCTTTTTTATTCAGTCTATGGGTTACACATTTATACAATTAGAAAATGTAAGAATCAATCTATTGCTACAACAATGATAAATAAAAATTAAGATGTTAAAAAATAACTGTTGTTCATTTCCATATAATTTTTTTTTGTCAAAGCCACAATGAGCCTCTGGAGAAGGGCTAAAGAGCCACATGTGGCTACCTACACTTGGCCTAGATAGATAAAAATAATGGAAAAACACTCTGTATAGTTTGATAAAAATAATAATAATCACTTCATTTAATTATCTAAAAGTAATGCATAAACAGTTAAAGTAGTTAGCTAAAAGTAGGGAATAAACGGCTACAATTATCTCGACTAAAATCACAGACTTGACATTTTATGAGGAGTATATTTTTTCTGTTCAGTTCAAACATGCACATTTTCCAGAGTCATTGTGCTGGCAAGCCTCTCTGTGTTAGCTGTTAGATTTTGAAATTCATATTTTGACAACAATACACATCCCCTCAAAGATGACGAGAGCAGTGACATTTACGGATGAGGCTGATTGTAAAATTGTGGTCCAATTTCCATTTTTTCCCCTTGGACAGTGGACCCAGTGTTCCATGAATTAGCATTTTATGTATTGATTTATTCATTGTCATGCAGAGTAATAAGGATCTTGGATCGGAATTGTTGTCCTCTTTGCCAGACGTCTCCACAAAAATGTACTTGTAAAGTAACAAATGATTGTACGGTAGAAAGCCAGCTTTCGTGCAGCTTTAGTTCCGTTGACCTGGATACCCAAGTGTTGCCAGGTTTAATAAACTCATCCATCCATGTTGTGGGATTAAATGGACTATATTAAAGTCTGTTTCAACTAAATCTTCCTAAATCCTTGGATTGCTTGCAAAGTCATTGATCATCAGATTTTTGTAAGAAATATTCTGAACACTTCAGTCAACCAGAGCTCCAAGTTCTGCGCCTAGTTGGGGGCCACCTTGAGATGGCCCAAAATACTATATCCTTTAATTATGGTATAGACCGACAGTGATGAAATTAAAGAGAGTCATATGAAGAATGTTTGACATGGCTTTTAAAAGACATTCTTCTGTTCGCCAGCACAACAGTGAAGCAGACATTACTGTTACACCACTATGGAAACTGACAATCATGACAAAACCATTGTCATACATTTCAACTGGGAATTGAAAGCTGCTGTTTATACAACTTGCACACAAAAGAAAATTGCTCAGTTAGGCTTTCTCCAAAATGGCTTCAGAGCATTTTAAAAACCAAATCATTCAAAGACATCGGGTGTCAAATTTACGCCAGCAGAGCAATTTCATGACAGTTTCTGAAAACATTGGCACTGAAAGTATTGTACGGCTGTGACATTTCTCCCAAACACTCAGGCAGGACATTGTATTTCTATGACTCATATATAAACAGTAAGGTCAGCATGTGGCGCTTTCGGTGTCCATGAAATAAGTTGGTTGTTTACAATTTAGCATGGCAGTGAGGGAAAATAGTTTCGAGATTAGCCGTGGAAAATGTGTGGTGAATCAAACATGAAATCCTTCTGTGATTGGCACTAAGTTAATCTCAATAAGCAGGTGTTTGTTGCATGACCACTAGAAATTCAGCCTCTTATGTTCTGAGTGAGATTCAGTGAAGAACACACTGCAACAGGGTGTACCTGTAACATACAAAAGTAACCTATTCAAAGTATCAATCACCAGAAGACGTACATTTTGTCTGTTTGTCCTGATTATCCGAAGTAATTTGCACAAACCAAACAAAGCAAGCATTTTGCGCTACCCCTAATACAGTGGTTCCCAATCGGTCCAGCCACAGGGTCCAGATTTCTCCTCAGTCATTACTTTAAGGTCCACACAGTTTCATACGCTCATCGTCATATTTGCGTTTGGCTATGTCATTGAGCTAGTTTAGCATCTCTGTCAAGTAGTTGTCCATTAGTAACTCACTCTACAGTAGGAAACAGTACTTCAAAGTAAAAGCTCTGTGCCAGAAATTCACTTTAAATGTTTGTGAGTCCATTCAGAATGTACCCGTGACCCAATTTTGGACTCCACCAGTTGGGAACCACTGCCCTAAAATATCTTACCTTGACTATACTGACTTGTATCGGTGCAAAGACTGTTACTAGAGAGGTGTTTTCTCATTCCGCTACTGAAGGGGGCGATGTCTGTGCACTTCCTTAAAATCTGACATTCAAATGCACGCTGTACAAATTACTGGGAACTGCCCATTGGTCCGACAGCCCATTGGTCCGACATCCCATTGTTACGACCATATTAAACCCATTGTTTCCGAAGTCCGTTCCGAAATCATCATGATGCCCTGTGGTTAAGGTCTGGTTAGGTTTAGGCACAAAACCCACTTGGTTAGGGTCAGGAAAAGATCATGGTCACTAATACAAAAGCCAATTGCTGCAAACCTAAAACCTGTAGAGAGGGCAGAGTTAGCATTAGCATAGCTAAAGTTTCGACAGCAAACATCGAAGAATGTGGAGGTTTTGGATGTAAAACGAACCCTCTTTCCACTGTCTGTCACCAAAAACCCCATTGTATGTTTGACAGCCATTAATGCTACATCAGTCACTACCACCTAACAAGCTAGCAAACAACATACACAAATAAAATCTGCTACCTACACTTGCCATTCTGCAGAAAGCAAAACCTAACATGAGTAATGGTGGTGGGTGAGGCAGAGGCCAGATCCAGAATTTTGTCACTGAGAAAGAAAAGTAAATATGCTTCCAACCCCTTTCCGATTTTTTACTTTTAATGTGGGAAAAACATGTTAAACAAAATATTAATCATAGCAAAGTACATGGAGGGGAACTTTAAGTTTCACTTTTCAACTGATGACATTTTAACATGGGACAATGCAAACTATATCTCACTTGCAGAAAGCATATGAATTTATTCACTTCACCCAGAAAGTGGCAGTAGGGTTTGCTGAGGAGTCTAAAGCCAATTCTCTTCAAACCTGATTTACTTTGGAGGTTGGAGCTGGTACCCAGTTTGCTATTTTTGGCTTAACTTTTATTCTGAGGAATAACCGTATTACTGTGTGAGAGAAACATTGAGAGGTCTGATTATGTATATCAAGCTCTGAAACAATGCTGGTATTGTAAATGAGTCAGTCCAGGGCTGGTTCACTTGAGACTGATTGATTCGGAGGAAAAAGAGAAATAGAGCGGAGGTGCAGCTCTGTTAGCTGTTCAGGGCCAATCAATATTTTATGGATGATGGGTAGCGGTAAAATGCAATCTTGTCTCAAATGCATGAAGTATAAACAAGAAGTTTATTATATCAAGCAATGCGTAACTTTGAAATACTGTCGTAATGAACAACATGAGTAAGATGTACTCAAAAACAATACAGCCATGGCTTAAAAGCAGCATGTTTCACAATACTGCCAATTACACGGAATTCTTCTCTGCCAAGTAGCATTAAAATGACTACTTGTATCAGTATTTTGGACAAAAACATTCTGTGGGATTGAAAGAAATCTCATGTTGTTTTACTGTTCAGGAAAAAAGCAGAATATGAATAAATTTTGAGGTTGAAAGCATTGTGCTGATGGTTCCATGCTGCTCTCAAAGGTAACCTGGTGCAGTCCACATCACAGTCTGTTACCATCATATCAACAGATACAGTCAGGATAATTGAGAAGTTATATGGTTAATTTCAGCAGTGTGGCACCTTAGGTAATGATTTTCACATGAATGACCTCAACATGTGATGAGCAGTATGACAGCCTTGTGGTTCAATATTCAAATTTGCAATGTGATGTGTTTGACAGTATTCAACAGTGTATATGTAAATTTAATTAATAACTTTTGCTGTTGCCATTGACATTGACTGCTTTCTAACCTTGCATCCAAGTCACTGCGTAGGCTACTTGAAACTCTGGTGCCATTTGGTGTCAGACTGTTACGATGTGTTCACATAGGCACTCTCTTTAATTTATTGTCTCTTAAATGTAATTATTACACATATCAGACTTGTATTTTTTATAGTTAAATTTGAGTTACAGTGCATTTGCAGCTGTGCTAGCAGCTAATGAGGCTGTCTTTGTGTTGAATGCTAACATTAACATGCTAACATGCAGATGTATAGCTGGTTATAATATTCCCCATGTTCACCATCTTAGTTTAGAGTGTTAGCATGCTAACATTGGCTAATTAGCATTAAACACAGATGAGATGACACATTCACATGAGCCTGCTGGAAATGGGAACTGCCCATTGGTTCGACAGCCCATTGGTTCGACATCCCATTGTTCCGACCATATTAAACTAATTGTTCCGAAGTCCGTTCCGAAATCATCATGATGCCCTGTGGTTAAAGTCTGCTTAGGTTTAGGCACAAAAACCACTTGGTTAGGGTCAGGAAAAGATCATGGTGTGGGTTAAAATGAAAAAGAAAGTGACAAACACATAAGCCGTGAGCCTGCTCAGCCTCAAGCCGGTCGCGGCGCACCATACGCCCGCCGCGAGCCGTTGAGCACCGCGGACAGTCGGACTAATGGGATGTCGAACCAATGGGCTGTCGAACCAATGACATGGACCCCTGGAAATTAAGGTTGGGTACCATTTACATTTGAACCAATACTGGTACTGGTGCCAATATCTTCAATTCGGTCCTGGTACCCAGCGATACCTTTTTCGGTACTTAACTGTTTCTGTAGGCTAATAACAAAAATGTAATCGTCAATCAAAAACAGCGGTGATACTGGGCTATTTCTAAGATGAAATATAAAAGGAAACAGACCAGATGGGCCAAAACTATCTCTGCGAAGCTGTTGGAGCTCCGTGGCCAGCTTCCCTGCTTTGACGCACTTTACAGCGCTTCTGCTTCCTTGCCAAACCCGGTGGCTCTGCAGAGCTCTGTTGTCTGCGAGGCAATGTGCCTGAACCCAGCATTCTCACCCAAGTGTGCTCTTAGGTCTGACATTTGGCACCAATTGATTTAACATGCAATGGTACTTCATACATCAACATAATTCGGTAAAAGTACAACGTTTGGTACCCAATCCTAATAGGATTGTCACTACATTTGAGGGTATTTTCAAAGTTGTGGATCAAGTAGCAGTAGTTGAGCATTAAGGGATCACCAAAGTTGTTACAATACAGTGAGGGGGACATGACTGTCCGTACCAAATTTCAAGGCAATCCATCCACTCTCACTCAAAACCACAAATGTAAATATTGGGATGGCAGTGAAGGAACAGTGTGGAGATCACTCAAGTCAATTGGATTAATCCTCTGGAGACCATTCATGCCTGTACAAAATTCCATGACAATCCATCTAATATTTGTAGAGATATTTCAATCTGGACCAAAGTTGCCACCCATAGCGCCACTGCGGCTAAAGCTGAAGCCACACAGCACTTACACTGATGCCTTTTCTCTCTGTTTCTGCATTGTAAAGTGGTTTTCTGCTGCTTACTCTCTAAAATACAACAGCCACCAAATAACACAATGTGAAAACACAATACACAACACCACAGGGGCCATTTTCATTTGTCTGACCCAAAACGTTGTCCGACCAAACATTTGAATGAACATCAAGTTCATTTTGATTTATTCCACTTTCAGACCCAAAAGCTGTTGAAAAGGTTGAAAAGGTTTCAACAGATTGTTCATAGTTGCTGACCCTCATCATGGAATTCTTTGCCACATTTTTTCTGAAACCACTGTTCCATGACAGTACTTGGGATGCTGTGAGAAACGAGCAGGCCAAATACAATGTTTTTGAGCAAGAGTGATGTTTTGCCTTGACAGGCAGCTTAAGATCTCTCAGCACTTCGGGACCCAGTTTGAGTCCAGTTCATTTTATTTATGACCAGGGGCCTACTCAATACTCAATACTCGATTTCTCTCTTTTTTTTTTTTTGGTCTTAATTGATTAAAAAACATTTGAAAACTCGCTCTGACTGGTCCTGATAGACTTTAAGTTATTCTTTCACTTGTGTTTCATAAACTGAAACGTTATAGCGTTTTTATTGGCGTACCTTCGGCAAAGTTACTGGTACAGTTGGTTTGAATAGGACTCTCTCCTTACAGTCTATAATCAGAATAAAAATATTGTGTTGAATATTGTGAATCATGATGATATCTGAAAATAATGTTGGGTATTTTGTCTGGACCGCCAACTCCCATGTGGGGAGTGTTTTCTCAGCAGCTGTCAAAAATATACCACCGAAATCAGGAGGATGTCGTATCGTCACACAAAATATTCCTCCCAGAGGTGTCAAGTGTCATTTCAAAGTGAGCAACAATGAAGTGACTGCCAAGTGCAGTAAACCTCCTTCTGTTTCTTCTAAAGCCTTAAAAAACAAACCTATGGAGAAACCAGGGTTGATGTGAACCATAGTAAAGTGAGAGTCAAACTCCACCTGTGGTTACATACTTTAAACTGTGCCTGGACCCTTCACTGGCAGCGTCTGACATTATCCTGGACACAGTCCAAAAGGAGCAGAGTTGGAGCCAAACAGTGGGATCAAATTGAGGGCTAAGCATCATGCAAAGAGTTGTGCAACATAATCCTGCGTTTTGCACCCCAGTAACACATCTGGAGTGTCCTAAATCAGCCAAACACTGCGTAAAAGTCATTGTTCTTATTTATTTGACTCTTTATTTGTTACTTTTATTCCCTTCCTTGTAGGGAGATGTATTCACAGAGGTAGCAGAGGGCAAAAACAGACAGGAAAGTTTATTTAATGACGTGCTGAAACATACAGAGAGGTTTTTGCACAGGCTCGGGGTTGAAGGTTCGATCAGTTTATTTAGATTATAATTAGCATGGGTGTATCTTTAGTTGTGTTTTATAACTGCTGTTAAAAGCCTGCTGTCACAAAGTCATCCCATGGAGCAACTTTTGGCACTCAGGCAATTATTGGTGAGTTTTGCAGCCTGTTCAAAAACTTTCACCAACCCCAGTACATTACTGTAATTATCTTCAACCTCTAACATAACGAAAAAATGCGATTCTTTAGTGGTACCGGGGTCTACGGAGTCTTCCAAACAATTTGCATAATAACTCTTCACAGTATCGTTGCTGCCTGAAATTGGATCTAGGATATTTTCTGTGATGCAGAACCAGACAGGGAAGATTGTTCCTCTTGGTTATATTAACTTCCAATCTTTTTTGATCCTGACAGCTCCTTTCATGTTGAGTGGAAAGAGCAGTTTTCCTTCCGAGATATTACCCATTGCATTGCAAGTTGACAAGTCCTCCTCAAAAGGAGCGGAGAGTCCTCATGTACTTGTGTGTAATCGTAAAAGAGTTCTAATTTCCAGCTCGTCCAAAAGTCATAGCTTCACCCTTTGGCTAAATTGTGAATGCACATACTTTTTTGGGTGGAGAGCAAACAAAATGCCAATGTCTGAGAATTTGTTTCCAGCTGCCAACCTCAGGAAAAGACTGCATGTATTGCTGAGAGGAAGAGGTCATTTTAGGAGAGATGCTCCCAGTTTCCAAACGGGAGAGCTACCTGCGCACAATACGACCCAGTCAAGTCTTCAACATGTAAAACCTGGCAAAGCGTGTAATTGTTTCACTCCTCCAGCTGAGCTTCAGCAGATTGATACTGTTGACAGGAAAATGGCAAACAGGAAAACACTGTCTAGATAAACAAATTAAAAACCAGGGCATCCGTGCTGAAAGGAAAAACTGTAAAAAAAAGGAAAGAGAAACGGGGATGGCAGCATGAAACACAGTGTTGTACCAACACGGTGTGTGTTTCCTTTTCCCACCTCAGGTTATGTATAAATAGAGCCTAAATACTTAATGAACCTTGAGATTTTGAGGTGTTTAAAGTCCAAAGGCAATATTTTTCAGTGGCTCGTCCTCATCCTGCTGTCGGGTGGGACTGTGAGAATACTTGAAGAATATGAAACTTATACAAACAAAAAGACAATCAAATTACTGTCTAAAATGTATTATATTCTTCTCTGCAGGACCTCCGGGAAAGCGCGGAAGAAGAGGCCGCAATGGAGAACCTGGTATGTACATTTGTGTGTGTGTGTGTGTGTGTGTGTGTGTGGCCGGCCAAAGATCACTGAAGTCTCAATCCAGAAACATTCAAGGAATAATTCAGGAGGACATCAGCAAATCATACTGCAGTTACAATCATGTAAAAGTACACTGTATATCTTTGGAGGCCAAAATAGGTTATAGATGTGTAATTTGTGGCCTGGTGGTTTCGGTGTTCGCTTGGATTGTTTCAGCTTCTGTCGCTATAGAAACACTAGATTTTCACAGTGAAACTGGGAGACAGTGAGAAAAGCAAAGTGATGCCCAAACTCGCTGAAGCTGATGACGTCCACGTCTGAGTTTTTGGACACTCGAATCCTCCTGCGCTGATCCTAGACATGATGCACTTAAGGTCAGCATATATAATAGCTGTTTGCCTCCACAAATACAGCAACAAGTTGTCGTAATGCGTTAAGGATCTCCAATCTCCCCTCCCTCCTTCCACCCACACACTCTCTCCTGAGCTGACTCAACAAACTTGGCGCAGCCGAGGCCTCGAGTATCTCAGAGAAGGACATGTTGTGCAGCGACACTCCCACAGACGTGTCGCCACAAATTGAATTCACAGCGAGAACATGTACTTGGCAAAGGAGCTGCACCCACACTCCGTTCACCTGATAGTGAGAGTGATAATGGGCTCTGGAGTGTGGCAGCGTTCCTGTGACGAGAGCGCAGTGCAGCAGAGTGCAGCCAACGCTCTGGAACAAAAGTACTGCCCTTGTAAAAAGAAATTAGAGAGACAGGGCAAAGCAAGGTCCCAATTTTAAGTGAGGTAGAGTAATAAGGGAGTGGTTTGGTTTCACAGCCTGAGAAACAAACACTGTGTCTGTGAGGGGAGAAAAACACTGCCGGTTTTACCACCAAATCCAGCCGCTACTTTTTAAAGTCACAGGAATCAAATCTAATCAGATGTTATTTGAGTATCAAAGACTCTTTCACTTTCTTTATTTCTTTTGATTTTTGTCAAATTAATCTCAAATCTGTTGTGGCCTTGTTCGGCATTCTGAGATGTGGATCTGTGTGGTGGGGCTCCTTCCTTTTTTTTCTGATTTACATAATACTAAAGGAAAAAAAGACTGAAACCCAATGACGGATAGACAACAGCTGAAGGTTCTGGTTGGCTGCAGATCTGAAACACCGCCAGCCTTTGTTTATACAGCGCTTAACTTTCCAATAAACATCCACCGTGCCAGCGTATTTCAAATGGCACCATTGTGCAAAGACAGGTTTTTTTTTCTTTCTTTCTCTGGTCAGCCAGAGCAAATACGGAGAATGTGAATGGCTTCCTCTTGACAAATCAATTGGAAACAAGCAAGCAATCATAACCCACTCACAATGTCTGGACTGCAGAGGCACAGCGCTCTATTAAGGGGAGACAATAGGGAACAATTGGGATGACGGGCTTTACAATTCTCTATACAGCAATAGCCCAAATTACAGGACTAAACAAGGCTGAAGTGTGTTATCAAATCAGACAGGCCTGACCACCTGAGAGAGCCTCACCTGCCAGAGCGACTGCTTTATTAATGTCAGGAACTATGACGAGAAGCAGTGTTTAGTGCATGCTCACTGGTTATGTGCAGCATTCAAAGTATTTAAATGGCTTTATAAAAGCAATGCTCTTGAATTCCTGTAATGTTGGCACCCTTAAATGCTGTAACAGTGATTCTACATATTAGCATGCAATTATAGCTCAGTTATTTCTGCTACATTTAGTGTTTGAATATGTTGGCAAGCTTGAAAAACAATATTCCGTGTGAAACTCACACAAGCATTCAAAACAAATAAATACGACGGCGCCGTGCTGCATTATGGGAGCCCAGTGTCAAACTCTGTGTACCCGTTCCACGGAGAGAGAGGAAAAAATATTTAGGAGTCATTAT
Source organism: Epinephelus lanceolatus (assembly GCF_041903045.1). Taxonomy (NCBI): domain Eukaryota; kingdom Metazoa; phylum Chordata; class Actinopteri; order Perciformes; family Serranidae; genus Epinephelus; species Epinephelus lanceolatus. The sequence goes on along the minus strand of NC_135755.1, from coordinate 25,452,048 downwards.
TTATACGACTGAAAAATTCAGTTCTTGACGGGCACCGGCGTGCTGCATTCTGCACTGTAAGCCTTCTGCAAATCCAATTTCCCTCTTTTTAAGTTCTCAACACTGGTGGATGTTGAAGGAAGGCATATTTAATTCATGATTCGCTTTAACCAAAAGTAAGTAAGCCGCGGCGAGTTTCCCACAAATTCATGGTGAGGTGTTTTGCAGTTTACTCATCTACAAAGGCAAAGGGAAGCTTTTGCCCAGACTTGGCTGCAGCTGACAGAAAGAACAAATAGGAAAAAGACACGGTGATGTTTACCTATGCATTAAATATGAATGGGATACTTCATTAGGATCTCTTGTTTGTGTACCGGTAACATATGGAAAGGAAAAGTGTGGCATGACAGTTTAGGATGAAGAAGTTTTTGTAGCAGTGAAAGCCACACTCAAAGCTGGAAAGTGTTAGAAGTTTCCTGCCATATTTTCCTTATGTGGATAATCAGCACTTTTCACCGATGAACACAAAAGGAGGAATTGATGCTCGATTTAAGGAGAAGAAGAAGACATACTTTATTAATCCCCAGGGGAAACCTCCCAGTGGTGCATCGGTGTCAAGTATGAGGAGAAGCAGCTCTTTCTTTGCAACAAAAGCCTCTCTCTTCTTAAAAAGACTGACTCTGAAAGCCCCACTGCGGCTTCTCTCTTACCTTTATGTCATATTAGAGCAACAACTTTACCATGGTGTGAGCAGCCATACAGCTAATACAGCATCTGTCTTGTGAGTTCAGTAACCTTTACATTAAGTGGCGACTGGTTGGCAAAAGCCGGAGGGCGACAAACTGTGGAGGTAATGACTGGAGGTGCCAGTGTGAGAACAGAAAGTGAAACTCCAAATGAGCTCTCCGGGTGGATTAGTTAACATTATGTCACACACTATTTAATTTAACATGGATTATATTTCAGCAAATAATGTTTTTGCTTTAACTAAGGCCATTAAATTTAAGAACTTGAAGGCTTGTACCTTTGAGGTGGCCTTCATGCGCTTTGCAGCATACAGTATGGCCCATTTTTATCGCATAATTTCTTTGATTTCCTGTAATTGCTCGCTGAAAACGCCGCACCGAGGCCATTCCACACAGTGGGACATGTCAGAAAACACACAGCGGAGCAGGTTTATTAAAAACTAAGTGGTCTACTGTAACTCAACGATCCATAAAAACAACGCTACAGAAGTGCAGCCCAGCGCGCCTCAGACACACGGCTCCTTAAATGCTCCAGCTGCTGGAATAATTTGCACTTTCCCCTGGTCATGAAGAAGAACAGTTCAAGGACACAGGACTTGTAAAGAACAAATAATCCATTTTTTTAGGCTTAAAGCAGCTGGGTACTTTTTAATAAGAACCTAAAGACCTTAAATGATTTGCAGGGCCCTAAAGTGCGTTGGCACAGTCCTTTGAGCAGCAGTAATTGGGGAAAAGACCAGTGTCACCTCACAAAAACGTGGGAGGTTTTTTTTTTTTTTTTTTTTTTTTAACAAGCCTGCAACCTCTTGTAGCAGTGAAATTAGAGCAACTTACAGTAAAATGTGATCACCAGGCCATTGTTGGCCAAATGCATGGAAACTACATAGAAATTTCTTGTCACATTGCTATTGTTCTGTATCATACTGAAGGTAGAAATGCAGGCTGGATTTAAAGTAACACATCATGGAAGAGATGCATCTTTATGACACGTTCCTCCCCAATTAAAGAATTCTCAGCATGAGCCTGATTTTCCCCTCTTACTTATTTTGGATATGTGGTTTTTCTGGAACATGGATGATCTGACTCTGTTTGGTCGCTGATTGGAAACACACTAAGATCTTTCTTTTCTTTTCTCTTTTCAGGACCTCCTGTAAGTATGCCTGCCTCACATCTTCTCCAACTGTGATAGCCATGTGAAGGTAAAACCTCAAGAACAGTTTAGAGAAATATTACCATAAAACCTTAATGTCACATTTTGGGGGAATACACATATTTGCTCTCTATATGCAGCTACAGTCAGCAGCTGGTTTGCTTAGCTTTGCATTAAGACTGGAAACAAAGGTAGGCCTAATAATATACCGCTACCAGGACCTCTAAAGTCTTGTTATCACAATGAGGATGCCAGGTAACCACTAGAGACCCCGGGAAGTCACTGCAACCTGCCCCCATGACACCACAAATTGTTATTTAAATAGATTTTTGTACTGATTAAACAAATAAGGAGGTACTACAGGGTTTTCCCTGGGTTTTTTCACGACCAAGGTGGCAAAGGACCCCCCTTCCATTAAATATGAAAGGAGGCCCCCACATGCTTGAGCTTTACACTGCTGACTTGTATAATCAGAACAGACATGTCCTGTGATTTTCAGCCTTCTGTGATTATATTTACCCTTTACAGCAGGCACATCCTGACAGCTGAGAATATTACTGTCAGGTACTGTCCCCCCTCTATAAATATGAAAGGAGGCTGAAAATCACGACATGTCTGTTCTGATGACACAAGTCAGCGGTCCTGAAATGTGTGTTTCTCTTCTATAATACACATTCTACATCCCGGAGGCAATGTCTTTCCACATATGGGCTTCCTTCGCCTTTCAAACGGGGCAGAGCTCCGTGGGAAATAGTAGGAGAGACACATCCCGAGGGGGAACCAGGATCTGACACAACACTGGAGGGAGAAGCAGGTCCGTGGAGCTGTGTGCCAGACTAAAAAACAAGCGTGTTGCACCGAATGCGTGCCGCTATGGCGTCGCTTTGGGTTGTGAGCGCGCATGACACACGTCTACATTGAAAGTAATGGGTTTGTGCGCACAAAAGACGCTACTTCTGAGCGGAAATCACCCAGGCGGCCCTGCACTAAATAGGTCAATGCAGTCACCAGAAAAAATGTCAGCATTGCACATTTCAGCAAACGTCACATTTGCACGTTATATGTAGCAGAGAAGTTGAAATTTTACATTTCAGCAACACTATGTTTTAATATGTGGTCATGTTTAGGCACAAATTGCTTGGTTATGGTTAGGAAAAGATCATGTTTTGGCTTAAAATACCCAATTTTGGGGGCACAATCCCAGCAGAAAAAGCAGCGATACCTCAGTGAAAAACAGTTTGTGCCATTTCCCCTGCTGCAAAAACATGGATGGGTCGCTCCTAAACACCCAAGTTTGGAGCCTGAAAAACAGATAGAAACACAGCAATGACTTGCTAAAACACAACTGTTTTTTTTTATTTGTTGGTGTCGAACGGTGGGCTGCAGCTTGGAAAAGCGTCTCGCCAAGGTGTCACACCATCAACCTTCCCCTCCACCTCCCAGTGACAATGGCAGCTCATTTGCTATGTTACTGAAATGTGCAAATGTAATGTATTTGTGGTTTTCACAAACATGTAATGCCAACACTTTCTTCTGGTGACTGTGCTGAGTGGATCTCACCTCTCAGCTTTGGACAGAGCCAGGCTGGCTGTCTCCCCTTGTTTTCCAGTCTTTATGCAAAGCTAAGTTAAGCTGCTTCTTCGGTCCACAGACATGGGAGCAAGCATACCTCCCGAAATGTCAAAGTATTCCTTTAATTATGATGCAAAAAAGCTGTAAAGCCACCCCCCCAATAAAAGAGTATAAACCAGTTTTTACAGTTGATGTAAAAGACATCTGATTATGACAAATACGCTACTAGAAATCTCCGTTGTACCACACAGTCTGACTCTATTATTAAAATAATCTCTGCATCCCTGCCTCCACCTAATAGAGACCCTTGTCCCTGTCATTTGGACAGTCTGGTTTGTAATATCCTAACTACCAGCCTCCATCCCTGGCAGCTCCCTGCAGCCGGACAGATTATCTCACCTCATTACACTGCTGGGTGATCACAGATTCACTCCTCTTAACAGATGGAAAACTTCAGAGTTTCCCCCAAAGATGAAGACAAACCCATACATACATAAGCACCGGGGATTGTGACAGTTGGCTGTATAGCCGGGTCAAGCGGGCACTGCATGTGTGTGCGCTGTTAAAATTATTTATAGTCCGGAGGCAAGTGTGATTGAATAGGTATAATAGCGTGTGCCGACTGAGCCGTAAAAGTTGTAAGTTAATCCTCAGAGCCTTCTCAGACACTCGCTCCTGGGGTTCTGGGACGTAAGTAAGTGCAGGTGGTCTCACTTCTCAGCCTCTCTCACCAGGCCGTACGTCTGACAAATAAAATCAGACTGTGAGATGTCTCAAGAGCTGACTGGAAGTGTTGTCTCTCAAATGTTGGATTTGCCAGTAAATGTGTGGGATGACTGGTTTTTTTGGTGCTTTTGGGATTGTTCCTGTGGGTGAGACATAGTAAATCCAGTGCACAAACAGTAAGTACCTGACAGTGTTCCAGTTGTGGCCAGCAAATCACTCTCTGATGAAGTCATTATAGGAAGCAGAAGGTGCTGTAAAATGTTTGGTAGGGGTCCTCGTTTTACTGTAGGAAAAGCAACCAGGTTTCAGCTGAACCCATACTGCACAAAGCAACAAAGAAAAGGCCATAATTTACAGTATAGACCCAAAAACTGAAGGCTGACTGCATTTCTAAAAACAGACAAGTCTTCAGAAAATGCAATGATCTGACAATGACTCACCCGATGGTCACCAAATCTGTTTCCGAAATAAAAAAAGTCCCGTGCTAGTTTCTTAAGAAGAGACAGTAGTAAGTGATCTCGTGTGGTTTTTCATATGGTATGCCCACCCGGGGGATGGCAGGGGACACGTCGCTATGAATATTCAACAGCTCCCTCTATAACTCCAGGAACACTGCGTAAATTGTACACAGGCCCTCGGAGCCAAACAAACCAACCGCTGCTGAAGCCATTACAGATCTCTGTGACTTAATCGTTACTCAGCCGCTGATGAATGGACAGGGACCTGCGGTTAGAGAGACAGACAGAGAAAATAGGTCTCATCAATCAAAACTGATCAGGAAAGATCCTCATTTGTGGCCCGCGATCACCGTTTAGCGGTGCTGGAATGTAACTAAGTACATTTACTCAAGTATTGTGCTTAGGTACAAATTTGAGGTGTTTGTGGGAGAAATTGTACTTTTTACTATACCACAATTATTTGACAGCTGAAGCAATTAGTTAATTGACTGGCATAAAATGAAGTGGCAGTATTTGATAGCCATTTTTAATGAACTTTGGACTGTTTGTTGAACAAAACAAAGCAATGTGAAAGTGTCACTTTGGGCTCTGGGTAATTGTGTCTGCATTTCTCACTGTTTTCGGTATTTTTACAAACAATCAACTGATTAATGAATGAATTAATTAATCAGCTTATTAATCCATAATGACAATAATCATTAGTTACAGTCCTGCACAAAGTAGTTAAATGAGTTAAATGAGCTTCACCTCAACCAGCTACAGCAGTTTAATGCTGCTTTTGCAATAAAGGGACTGTTGAGATGTTTAGAAGTGGGGTTGTATGGAGCACTTATCCATATGCAGTGTTTTACATACAGTAGATGTCAGTCGGCACGCCCTTAGTTTTGAGACACAGGCTGGAGTTTGACATGGAAGCTAATGTACTGCTGTGGAAGGGTCATCAACAAAATGTATTTTAGTCACCTAAAAAAGTCAATTGTACACTTTTTTCCTCGTGATATCCAGTGGGACAATGACGACGTTATATCGCTCTCTTCAAAGCCAGACTCCATTGAGAATAACAGTGATTTAACATCGCTAAACACAGGAGCCAGCTGGTCTACCGCTGCCTTGATTAGTTAGTTTGTTGGTGTTGTTGTGTGACTTTGGTGTTTAAAAGGGTTACTTCAGATTCACCAAAGTCACACAATAATACTAACTAACTAATTGATCAAAGCAGCGGCCGACCAGCAGCTCTCTTATTCTCGATCTTAAATGACTGTTTTTCTCAATGGAGTCTGGTGGCTTTGACGAAAGCATACATGGGGAATAGAAACTATCAGTATGCGCTGTCTGACACTATATCATACACTTAAATTGATATTTTGTTTTTTTAGGTGGGACTTTTTTTTTTTTTTTTTAGTGGCTAAAATACATTTTGTTGTTGACCCCCAACCACAGCAGTGCATTGCATAGCTTCTGCGTCAGTACTCCTGCTTCTCCAAACTGGGGGCGTGCCGACTGACATCTACTGCAGGTAATACACTGACTATGGATAACTATACCAACAACCTCACCTCAAAAAATCTGAACTATCCCTTTAATGCATGACTAATAATAATCCATTGATTTAAAATAGTATAACAGTCACAGGGGACATTTTTCTCACACCAGAGTAGTTTTACAGGGTGGTATTAGTACTTTTACTTAAGTAAAGGACCAGAATATTTCCTCCGCCACTGGCGTTTAGACATGGAAAAGTGATTGGCTTTGTTTTCATTTCCTTTTTTCCACTGCTTAAGCCTTTGTGTCAATTTCGCATGGAATCACAGAGTCAGTTGTCAAGTGATGTTAAGTTGGATATCTCTTCTTGTCTCCCAGACAGATTGGAAAACTATTAATGGAGACATGTTGCAGATACTATATGGGGCAAGATGAGTTTCAACTTTTGCAGCATTCACGAGAAAAGTTGCTTCTTCTTGCCACTGAAGCCAGAAAAGAAATGTTTTTTACTGTACATAAAAGTTAGTGAAATCTGTGAAATGACAGCCGAGGCAAGAATTATCATGTTTCCGCTTCTCATTTTTTTTATCTTCTTCCTTCATCTTTCTGTGGCTCTTCAAGGGCGGTCCGTGTCAAAACATCAACCCTAAGCATCCACCGCTGTGTGTGCACACCATTTAGCAGCAATCAAGCATAAAACACCATCCCTGAGGCTGCACTGAAGTACCCACTAACACCACTCACCGACTGTACTTTTTTAAAATGCCATACTAAATTAAAATTATACAGACAGAGAATGAAACTACCCTGCTTTGAAATCTGGTTAGAAGGGAGGAGAGTTATTTGAAAATGATACAATGTTGGAAATATCAAACCCACTTCAGCATGCCTCTGCACCACACTGGAGTCTCGAGCCAGGCCGGTTACAGTGCAGCACATGAGCTCTTTGCGAGTTATGTTAGCAGTGAGGTAAATAAAAGCAGCTTGCATCTGTATCTGTGTTTGACATTCCACCTCCACCTTCACAAGCAGAGATTCCAGAGACCCAGGTTGAGGATGACCTGTCACAACGTATGAATTATGCAGCTGTGTTACAAGGATTAGAGGCAGTGTGGGGGTGAAGTAGAGGAGAGGCGCCCTCAACCCTTCATCCTTCATCTGTTATGCACCGCAGCTCCACACCTGTTAATAAAACATATTCCAGCTGGACTTTGATCACTTTTGCCCTACGGAAGTCGAGAGAGAGCCAGTTTATCTAAAGTGAGACTCTGGTTAGAGTTAAAGGAGGCCCTGAGTGTGCCGATGTTGTGCTAATTTACAATTACTGCCATGTTGCATGTCGCGAATGTGAAACAGAAAATGCCCATTAACAGTTCCACATCAGAGCAGAGGCACACGGAGGCTGTGGCTCTGAAGAGGCTCACCGAGAGCTGCAAGTGGATCTATCTGACATGACAGTGTTTATTTGGGCTCATGAGGGCAGTGGTGCCCAAGGAGGCCTTCTGGCACTGGATGTGACAACATTAAGAGTTTGACCTTTTCAGATGTCAGTCCTCGGCTCATGCTGTGCCCATCAGCGGCACTTGTCTGTCAGCAAATGGCGTGAGGCAGCGCTCGGGCCAACGGTGAGCTTTTCTTGCAGTGATTTAAAGCAGTCAATAGTGCACACTGGCTGTCTGAGCGGGCTGAGTGCTCACAGGGGAAACTGACTGTCATTACCTTAGCATGGTAGGAGAATTAGCACAGCATGAACGCGATGCTCGCAGTTTAAGAAAAAAAACCTGACAGCTTTTTGATTGAGAGGAATTTTCCTCACACTCATAACATCAAATGATGAGAAATGTAGAGCTGCCAGTGTGTGGTTCTAATTGAATCAACAGAAGAAGTGAAAGAAATACTTTTCCAACTGGAACATTGTCCCTTATTCAACATTTTAAATCCAGGACAAGAATTTTGTGGGTCAGAAATTTGCTTGCGTATTGTGCAGGAAAAAAAAAATTGGCTTTTGATGTTTTGCTTTTTATGGATACAGTTTGGTTAAAGCTGTTTAAATGTTTCCCCTCCTCAGGAGTGACGAGATCTTCCCCGACTGAGATTGTGAATTAGCATCTCCTCCATGTTCGATTTGCATCTGCACTGACACAACACACACCGATAACCAGTCACACTATCAGTTTCCACGGTTCACAGCGTCCCAGCTCCCACAAGAGCATCCAACACATAACAACAAGCGCACACTCACAAACACATACACACACATTAAAGTCATTTTATGCCTGCTAATTGTGATACACTGTGGATATGGGAACCAGATGCCATTCCCAAGTCAGTTTTCCAGTGTGGTTTTCCTATCCCTGCCTAACCTCTGCGTCCAGATTCCTCCGACGAGCACCAGCCACTTGTGGTCGTCCGCTCCTGCCCATTCTGCTCTGATTACTCACATCTCTGTCCTCCATTAGTTTCCCGCCTTGAAAAAAAGAAAGTTTCCCTGCAGCCCACCGTAATATGATTGAGGGTTCCCATGCAGAACTAACAGATGGAGGTGTACATATAGATATATGTTTTACTGGATGTCTTTTACTCTGTTCCAGGTTTGAGCATGTTTAAAATTGAGTAGATTTCACTTCCAATGATGCCCACAGACGGCTTTTAGCTGCAACTGGCTAAATGTGCATTTTGCAGTTGCCTTACCACTATTTCCACTCTTGCATTGGTCCAGTTGATTATATTTGTGTATCTGAATGGGATATTTCAACTGTTGGATAGAAAGGTTAAGGGAAAATGTTGTGTGAGAATGAATGCTACATTATTTTCCTTAAACAGTGCTAAAAGAAACACTTCTACAAACACCTTATTGCTGGTAGCATATCTCCCAAAATATCACATAATTCTTTTCACAATTGAGGTTGTACGAGGTATTTATCCACAGACAGAGAGTTACAGACAATAGATGTCAATGGGCATGCTCCCTCTTTGGAGAGGCAGATAGGAGTACTGTCATGGAAGCAAAGCTATATGCACTGCTGTGGATGGGGGTTATCAGCAAAGGTAATTTAGCCCCTTCAAATGCCTACCCCAAAACTCAATATCAGTTTATTTGAGTGCTACATTGAGAACATTTCCACAGCTTTACCTTGCCACCAGACAGCCCTTTACTTTGGCACTACATTTTCTCCACTAGAGAACTCCCATATGCATACGCATCTCTCTCTTTCGGCTGTGCTCTATGTCCATACAACAGTTTGTATGATATCCTACAAATTAGTGGCCTGTTAAGGACTTTTTATCCTTGAAGTAAAGTTAATTATGGAGGCTAGGTTTAGGCAAGTAAAGCAACTGTGCTTAGGTTTAAGACAAGAAACATGATGAGGATGTACCTTAAAATGACTCCAAGTTCACACAGTTCTGAACTTTGGTAACCTGGGGCAACATCCCCCTGTGTTTTGTGACCCATCCACTGCCCTAACCTGCCTCCTAACTGGACCGCTTCTTTCTTTACTCTCGTCAGCGCACTGGTCATGTGATCGCAGCCTTCCAACATACAAGAGATACGCATTAATTACTCATACTAGTCTATACCCATTGGTAGCTTTGTCACCTTCTACCTATGCCAATCCTCAATGCCTATGTGCAGTTTCATTGACCATGTCAGTGAGTAGAAAAACGTGGGACAGACAGAATGACTGACTGACTGACAGAATGACACACTGACAGTTTCCCTGATTATGTACAGCATACCATACCATGACTTAGTCATACCAAAAATTAGAAAAAACAAAACATTGGGCCACAGGGGGAGCCACAGCGATCGGTCACATTTAAGCCATTTTTAAGCATTTTTCTGTTGTTATAGCGCCACCCAGTTGCCAATTAGAGTTAAATTTCTCCAGTCACCTTGAGGCGTCCTGTTCTACATATCTACCAAGTTTAGTAAAAATCAATATGGTGGTTAGGCCTAGATAAGAAATTAGCTCTCTAGCGCCCCCATTTTGTTTGATGGGGTCAATAATGGAGGGGTCCCCTCAGATTATGTGTGGTCATATGCCTACAAAGTTGCGTGGTGATTGGTGAAACCCTTGAGATGTTATACACCTGTATGTGATGAACCACACCCTCCGCAATATTCATTGCCTTATAGAAGCTCAGTTTTAGTAAGTTTTCCAACTTTTGCCAAGAGGGAACTTTAGATATTGGTCCCTAGATTATGTTCACCGAGTTTCATGCAGATCGGTCAAACTTCCTAGGAAGAGAACAATTTTAAGTGTTTTTCCAAAAATTCAAAATGGCGGAAAATCTATATAAAACTGGAAGTTATGGGTTCTTGAGGCAAATGTGTTCCTCATGAGGAGAGGCATTTCTGTGCAAGGTTTCATGTCTCTACGACATACGGGGCATGAGATATGCCCATTCAAAGTTTGCAATTTCAATTAGTTGCTATAGCGCCCCCCTTTGGCCAATTGATGTAATATTGCTTCATTCACATCCTCCCATGACCCTCTATCACTGTGCCAAATTTCACATGGATTGACCAAGTCAGTGAGGAGAAAAACGTGGAACTTAGACACAGACAGACACACCCACAGACAAAGTTTTCGTCATAGTAAGATTACATGGGATATGTATGGATTCTGATGCATTACTTCTCATAGTGTGTGGCACAGTTACGCTTAAACCTAGGAATATGGCAGTTCTATGGTTGGGAAAATGTAATGCCAAAAAAACAGGGCTGTCTAACAGCAAGATAAAGTAGTGAAAATGCGTCCAATATAGAGTACACTTGAACTTACATTGATTTATTTAGGTGGCTAAAATACATTTTGCTGCTAACCTCATCCACAGCTGTAGATTGCTGAGCTTCTGTGTTAGCACTCTGACCTGCTTCTCCAAACTGGGGGCATACTGACTGTAGGTAATACACTGATAATGGATAAGTACCTTAAACTATGCCTTTAAGTCAGCCAGATTAGACTTTATCCAGACTGTTGTGAGATCTAGAACTTTAAGTTTCAATGTTTGACAAACATGATGCATCACTTTGCTGTGTGAAGTGCGTAAGTGCGGGTTTAGTCCTTTCAGACCCTTTACTCTGGCCCTCTTCCCACTTTTGTGGTGAGCAGCACTCCTCACCTGCCCCCCACCCCCCACCCCCCGACTTACTCATTCCCTGTCAACACTCGGTGCCTGGAGGATTGCTTTGCTTAACTTCCTGTGTACACACATGCTTATTAATATTGTGTAGCTGTGTGAGAAAACCGTACGCCCGTAAAGAAGAGGTTGTAAAAGCGGTAGTTGTTGGCCTGTGCTCTCAGAGATGCCAGTGCTCCAGGGTGAGATGATTGGATCCATGTGGCCAGCAGTTCAGGCTACTGCAACTGCTGCCAGCCCCGCTGGCCCAGGTTCCACAACGCGGATATGAGCTCCGTTTGATGGATTGATTTTCTGGACCTCGATACACTTAACAGGTCAACTGTGATGAAAACTAATACAGCCGAGTCCAGACAGAGGTTACATGCAGATCCCCCATTCCTGACTTTTTGCCTCTACTTGGATTAGGTAGATTGCTTCACAAGATTGTACCAGCAGCCTGCAGCCAAAGCCACGAGAATTACTTTGCTCATGTCAACAACAGCTAAAGCCATGGATGCGAGCCAGCCCCTCGCCTCGCACTGTCAAGCTTTCATCCATCATGTTTTGAGTAAATTATAAAAGAGTAGGAATGTGAAAAATGGATATTCAGTGTCTTACTTCTACATGAGATGGTGTGAAATTAGGCTGACAGAAGTTTTTCTTTGTGAATTAGTGTGAACTGGATATTTAGTGTGTAAAAGTAGGTTGAACTATTTCACTTTGAAAACAGGGACTTATCCAATGATTAACAATGGAAAAATATATTTATTTGGTCAATCACATTATTCATTTTTTGGCATTAAATCTGATGTCAAAGACGTTAGCTAGAAAATCTGGATAAGTTGAGCAAGAAAGTTCATTCCTGACCTTGAAAATAGTAGTTTATCACTAGGGCTGACTCGAATGCTTCCAGCTTTGATTGATAAACGCTAAATCAGTATTCAAATGCAATACTCCAAAAATCCCAAATAGCCCATGAATTAAGAAATAGTAATCCAACATTTTTCGTTATGCATCAACACCAATTATTATTATCCTCAGACAAGGACATTTAAAACTAGTGACAGTTCTGTGACTCAGACACTCTGTCATCCAACATCAGTCACCAGAAACTGTTTTTACCACATGACAGGCTAATAGATTCGTTAGCAAGGTGTCTAAAACGCCAAGCGTCTGGAATAGTTTCAAAATTTGTGATGACCCCCAAAAAGTCAAGTGCTAGAAATGCCAAAGGAAAGTGATATAGCACAAATCTACAATGAGCTTGAAAAAGCCCCTGAAAACTGTAAGTAGCGAGCTTGGCCATCTTGCAAAGTATCTTTTTTCTAGCTACTATGGCTAAAGTTTCTGCAGCCTGCGTGCTAACAAAGTGGCTAATTGTCATGTTATTTTAGGGGCATTGACTGAAAAGGCAGAATTATTGCTAAAGAAACACTGTCATGCTTATTTGCCGGTTACCACCACCCCTTACACAGTCTGACTGTACCACCTCTGATAACATGCCCAATGTGTCCATACTTAAATTATAGGATGGGATATCTCCTCTAACCTGCATGATCGGAGAATAAACCAATATTCTAAATAGATATTTTGATGCTCTATTACAGTTCTTAAAAGTGTTTTATAATTGATCCATGAGAAGCCGCAGAGGCATCTTTAAAGCACATAAATAATTTGTTTGGCATAAAATATAAAATATAAGAAATCAGATCATCCACTCAAGGAACTGGTAAATGTGTTTGAAAGTTTCACACAGGCCAAATACATGATGCTAAGGAAAATATGGAACTAAAGTCAGGATGAAATAAAAATAAATCCTGATACTGCTTCTTCCATACAGCTGAAGACAGACCAACACAGAGCACATGAAACTCTAGTTGTGCAATATTTTCACGTCTTAATAATCAGCATCGCAGGAGCCACATATGAAATGTATACCTTAGTGCCAGAATCATTTTATTGAACACCATTCACTCTTTTCTTGTAATATGAAGTGAAGTAACTTACATTGTCAGATTTGAATGGCAATGTTCATGTTGCTTGCGGGTTTGGCACCCGTTCTCGTTGCCTTTTTATATTTCCCTGCAGACCTTTCCATAATTTTCTCCCCCACTCTATTTTAAAGGTGGCGGGGGGTTTCTTCTCTTTCTTTTTTCAAACCAACAGCTCATTCGGACCCTTGCAGGAGACAGTGGTCACGGTTTGGCTTTGAATGAGAAGCTAGACATGTATATGGATAGAAAAAAGCTTAATCCTGATCCAGTGGTCCACCATAAACTCGACAATATCATGCACACAGGATGTTCTGTTACAAATCATCTCACGATGGAAGTTTGACATAAGTTTGCCCAGCGTTAAGCAGCAGAAGATGTGAGGCTTACCATCAACGTGATATGTGTCATTTTCAATAAGTGGATATAGGGCTTCTGCTTTGAGGGCACTGCATTCTGCTCAACACCACACATATGACAGACATGTTTGGTATTTTTCAAGTCACTTACAGGGACCAATCTTTAAAGAGGTTTTCTGGGGAATAATTTTTGCCGCCCATACGGTAACAATGGAATAATGTCAGAAAAATTCTCAGCTCATATATAGAAATCTGTTAAAGGAACTGTTTGACGTTTCAGGAAATAGGCTGATTCGCCTTCCTGCTGAGCATCACATGAGAAGATCAATGCTATTAAACATTAAATATTAAGCTTCAGCAAATTGCTACTTAGCTTAGCTTAGCATAAAGACTGAAAGGGCCCGTCCCAATGGGGCCCTATCCCTTGGCCCTACCCCTAGATATGCGCATTCCCGTGAGGGGTACGGGTGTCCCAGTTCCTTTTTGCGTGTAGAGGTAGGGGGCGTAACGAGGGGTAGTGGGTATGAAACTAGCCCTCCGGAGTGAGGGATTACAGATGCTGACTTGCCAGCGAGGGGTAGACATCGCCATGGCTACCACCGAGCAAGAGACGGGGAAAAAAGTATTTATTGCTATTCACGATGTCTAGATTGCAGTTGACAGAAAGCTAGCCAGCTAGCTAATGTTACCATCGTTAGGTTGCTTGTTAGCTAGCTAGCTAGCTCACACTATCTGGCGTCTGTCATCTGTCCTGTTCTGGGGAACTGCCCATTAGTTCGACAGCCCATTGGTTCGACATCCCATTGTTCCGACCATATTAAACTCATTGTTCCGAAGTCCGTTCCGAAATCATCATGATGCCCTGTGGTTAAGGTCTGGTTAGGTTTAGGCACAAAACCCACTTGATTAGGGTCAGGAAAAGATCATGGTGTGGGTTAAAATGAAAAAGAAAGTGACAAACACATAAGCTGTGAGCCTGTTCCAGCTCAAGCCGGTCGCAGCGCACCAAATGCCCGACGCGAGCCGTTCAGCACCACGGACAGTCGGACTAATGGGATGTCGAACCAATGGGCTGTCGAACCAATGACATGGACTCCTGTTCTGCAGAATTGTCTGATTTTTCACATTATGATAACACGCCAGCTAGCATAACTATGCTGCCTCGTAATGTTAGCTGGTTAGCTAGCAGAAGTCCCCTGTCATACACATCTTATTACTCTAATGGTACGTTAGTAGCAAGCATAATAGTAGCTAACATTACCATTACGTTGTAGATGCTGGTTGGAAATGTAGATGGCTCGTGGCTTCCTGTTTAAAATAGTTATGTATGCGTGAACGTAACCAATGCGGTGACTTAGTGAGTGGTGTCCCAATTCCTAGGGAAAGATTTTAACCCCTACCACTTGTTGCTTCATTTCGAGGGCCAAGGGGTAATGGGCAAGGGCTAGGGGTAGGGCCAAGGGCGAAGGGGTAGTGGACAAGGGGGGGTATCTCAATTGGGCCAAAATGGAGGAAGAGTTAGCCTGGCTCTGTCCAAAAGACCACTAAAGTTCATATATCAACATGCTGTATCTTATCTGTTCAACCTGTACAAAAACAAAGCATAAAAACAGCAAGGAAGGGTTATGTGCTGTACTGTTGCTTCAGTGAGAGCAGTAACTTTCAGGGGATTGCTGCTGGATGCTTAACAATGTCACACTGACAAGAAGGCTTCTGAAAGTTACTGTGCTGTGCCAGAAAAGGGACTTTGTCACCTTTGGACTGAGCAAGGCTTGCTGTGACACCCAGTTCCAGACCTTATGCTAAGTTACAGCAACCTCACAGACAGACATGAAAGTCTTTCATCCAACTCTCAGCATCAACATTAACTGTATTTCCCCAAATATCTAACCATTAACATTACTTTGCAGTTTTAGTGGCCATTCAAGAATCCAGTATAATCTGAATATGAAGGTGTTGAAGGCATTACAGGGGGTTAATCATGCTCAAAAAAGTAACGCACGGTGAGCAAGTTTGATCAAACGAAAGCAGCCTGACGAGCCACGGAGCACCTGCCAGAGGGCTGCTTTTGAAAAAGAGCCAGAGCAGAAGCAGTAAAAAGATGTGAAAAGCGTACACAGGTGCTGATTAGAAACCTTCCTCGGGGCAGTCTGAAACCACAAAGCTGCAGAGGCTGCTTGACAAATAGACACCCGCTGCAGTTCTACTGTAGTACAGTTTGCTCCGTTTGAAATAGTCGTTGCAGGAGAGCCATTTAATAGTCTCTATAAAAGACCCTCACTGTACTGGCTCAAACCTCTTGGAAAAGCTCCAGTGGGTGCTGTCTGTCCAAGTGATGTGCAAATGATGGGCCGTATAATGAGCAGGTGCAGACTGTGTAGCGAAATCATTCCCACATGCTTTACAACCAGATGGGAGAGCTAAAGGAACAAGGTTTTTGTTCAAGATATGGTTAGGTGTGTCAAAAGCAGTATTCTAGTAGTGAAGTATAAATCTACCAGTGAATGCTGCTGAGTGTAGTCACCAGCTCTTTTTATTTGATTGATTCAGTTAAACAGGCATGAAGGGATTATTAAAGTATGCTGTTTCAAAAAGATAACATTTGTATTATACAATATATCACTAGTCATATGAAGCTGAAGAGGACAGTTCACCCCAAAATCAAAATTACGCAACTTCCCTGCAGTGCTGTTTATCAGTCTAGATTGTTTGGTGTGAGTTGCCGAATGTTGGAGATAACAACGGCAGAGAAGTCTGCCTTCTCTGGAATATAATGGAAGTAGATGGCATTCAGTTTGTGGTGCGTAAAGCGACAAAAAAATGAAATAAAAAAAAAAAAAGCAATGTCTCTTTCCAGAAAAAGATGACCCGATTATTCAAGATAATACAAAGACCTTGATATGAGCAGTTTCATGTAGAAACTATTTTCTTGCAACCGAAATACATTTGGCAATTGTTTCAACATGCCCACCACAACTCCCGCCTCCCTCCAACGTCCCATCCCCCTCGTCCTGCAACACCACCTCCCTCCAAAGGCCTACTCCCCCCTCCTCCATTACGTCCTCATTACGTCTATGATAGACGTAGGCGTTGGCAAGGTAACGTTAGATACATGGAAGGAAGAGCGAGTGTAACGTTACAACTAAGACAGTCAAACACAACCCCGGAGTTTTAAAATTCAACCGGAGTCAGTGATGACTGATGAGATTTAGAATAAGGTTACAGTGCTAACGTTAGATAGTAGTGTTAACGTTACTAGTAAGTGGAAACGCACGAGGAAGATAACGTTAATATTCCAGAGGCTACGCTACAGTAGGCTAACGTTAGCCATTAGTGACTAGATGCTGTGTTGTCATATAACGTTATATGTTATATTAGAAGCAAACTAAACATAACGTTAAATGTTCTGCACAGTCAAACGCAACCCGGGAGTTTTGAAACTTATCTGGGGTCAGTGATGACTGATGAGTTTTATAATGTAACGTAAACGCTAACGTTAGATAGTATTGGTGACTGGCAACAAACAAGGAAGATAATACAGAGGCTCAGGCAGGCAACGTTAGTAGGCTAACCATTAGCAACTGGATGCTGTGTTGTCATATAACATTATAGCCTATGTTATATAGGGGGTGAGATGTTACGCGAGCAGTTACGTCAGTCGGAGGCCTCCATGTGGGGAAGAGAGACAGGATGCTCGGCCAATCATTGCATTCGGTCCGAATGCAATGATTGGTTGGAGTTTTCTTAGAACCATATGAGAATGGTATTATTATGACATTATTACATTTTAGTGTGTCATCAGCTTATTAATAGCATTTTAACCTAAACAAAGAAAAGTGTAAAATTTCCAGAAAGGTAAGTGTCGCTTTAAGGAAGAAGTACTTCAAACCTTCTAACACCTGTGACCCATTTTCCTTTTTTATTCCCTCACAAACAAAATATAGACACTCTTTTTTGCCCTATTATGGTGGTTCAACATGGATTTGATCAAGTTTCACTGTGCTGCTGCACTTATCGTGAAACAATCTGGATTTACTGAAATGCTAAATCATATAAAGCAGAGTTTTCATTTCTTTCCACAATCTTATGGTGCCCAGTCATTTAGCCCAGTGATTTAGTGTGCCAACTATTTGTGTTTGTCAGTGCCAGATATAATGTGTTAAGCAGGCTTGTGCAAAAAGCTGCAGTGGGTGTATTTATGTATTTCTTTGTTACAGCCATTCATATGTTTGCAGTAACAGCTTGTCAATAGCCTTCTATTGTCCGAAGGCAATTTTCCCTCACAACAAAAAGCCTGCACTGATTTTCATTAGCTGCCTTCCACTTTCAGGAACATGCTGGAAACTTATTTGGCCTCACTGGAATGCATCTACATCGTTGTAAAAGTAAAAGTCACATTTGATTCCAATATGCTGCCTCCGTTATACCCCCCCAGAGAACTGCAATCGGAAACATTGTTTTCATAATGGTGCATTTTGTGTTTACAAGTGTGTTGTGGCTCTTTGTACAGCCAGACGAGTAAGCAGCAGGACCACCTCCTTAGATGTGTAAGTGTGAAAGCAGCATTTCCCATCAGCTTTTGTCTGGGCTTGTTGAAGCGAACATTTGCCTCATATTTGAATAAATAGGGCGATGCACTCTACATGCTAGCTGTACAGGTTCATAACCTCATGACCAAGGCAAATTAGGGCCTTGTGCACATCCAGTTGGGAACACATGCACTACTATACATAAACAGAAAGCTACGGATAGTTAACTGTGCATTAAAAATAATGTCCAAAGGCACTGAGCAGGCTACAACTCACTTCCCCCAGAGCAGTGTGGTAGAAATTGGCTGAGGAAAACTGCTGGACTACCTCTCAAGCATTTCAGTTTTAGACTGTGCTATTGTGTGCCAGTGCAGTGGAAGCCTGTCTGCGTCTGCAAGCCTGCTATTCTGGGTCACTGGAGGCTGTTCCTGTGAGTCTGTGGACCAGAAACAGGTCCTATACTAATGTCATTGATCTGTGGATTAGTGTCAGTAGATTTTTTTTTTCTGTTTGTCTGATATCTTTGGAAGCAAACCATGTTTGACTGATATTAGCCTGGAAAAGGAACCACCGCAGAGTTATTACCATAGTTGTATTGGTGACAGCTGAACAACTTGTTCTTTTTACCTGAGGACATATGTGGCATTTTTTTGGCTGTTACAAATCAATGACAAAGTTAGAAGAGATGCACAATTTCCCCAAACCTTGGAAGTGATTGTAGAATATTCAACTATTTTCTCAAATATTAATTTCATCTAAGTACTTGGATCTTACAAATATATTTGACAAATAGCTTTTCATATGAAACTCCGGTTAGCATCAGTCTTTCTCAGTTTCTGCAGGGGTTCAGGAACATTGTTGCTAAGCGGGTGGTCAGTTAGTCACTCTGCTGACACTGATCTAATGCTGATTTTCCCAAAGCTAGCTTTTTCCAAAAGTGCGACCTCATAGGAAGAAAGAGCCCAGCACACTGGGCTACATCCTTCAACTTGGATGTTAAAAATAGTGTTTTTGAGCACAAGCTCATTAGGCTCCAGCGTATGGATGCACACCTCATTGTCAAATCCTCTACTTCACTCATAATCTTTTACAGAGCCCACCCAGGAGCCCCTGCTTGCTGACTGACAGAAGTTGGATGCAAAAACTGCCTCACAAAAACTGCTGTGTAAAAAGAAAAAAAAAAAGAAGTGTTCCTCTTGTTCAGGGCACATTTTTACTATGTGCTTGCCAATACTTGGTTGGGAGATTGCTGGATTTGATCCTCTATGTAAACATGGGCTTGATTTGGGCCTGTTTTTGGTTTTAATTGTATGTTTGTATAATCCCTGCCGCCTACAATGCATAAGGTACCGCTTCCCAGTCTGTGACAGGGCATTTAAATCAAATGCTGAGAGAGATGTCAAAAAGTACACAATGTTAGTTTTATCATAACTCAATTTTTTAATCGTTTGATTTTGCCTTCTTTCTGGAAGTTCATGTTTGTTTATTGGGTAACACGATTGGTCACCCTGGTTTTACAGTTGTTGTGGTGTACTGTATCTTACCAAAGTGTGTCATGGCGCCAGAATTTTCACAAATAACCAACATGGACTGTAGTTTGTCATTTTCTTTTGTGTTGTTTAAAAGTTTTAACAATGCTTTCTCTCTCTCTCTCTCTCTCTCTCTCTCTCTCTCTCTCTCTCTCTGTGTAGGGCCCCCCAGGTCCCAAGGGTGAAAAGGTAAGTAATGTTATCATTCATTCGATGTATCAATTGATATACTGTTGATCTAGTCAAATATTTTATTCATCTGCGTAAAGTAATTTTTTAAAGGTAGATGTGCTTGTTTGTCATTTTGCCGAGAGTTAGTTAATACCACTGTCATGTCAGCAGCTGGTTAGCTTAGCTTAGCTTAGCACAACGACTGGAAGCAGAGGAAAACAGCTAGCCTGGTTCTGTCCAATGATAACAAAATCTGTCTCGCAACAACCGCCCCTTTTGAATGTTATCAGTCCATTAAATGGCTATTATCGGTTGTTATCACTACCATTATAATCAGTGGTGTAGTCGTACTTGATGAGGTGGGTATACTACTAGGTAGATGGGTAGTTAAGCTGAGGAGGAAGTCGGTATACTCGCCAATATATTCTGGTTGCTTTCTGGCTGATAGGTAGGTATACTGTAAACAGACAGAAAACAAGGTGGGTATACCCTCTATACCTGCATATATCCTACACTACACCACTGATTATGATAAAAGCAAATTGCACCCACCAGTAAGCCAGGTTTCAGTTTCGTAAGGTTTAGGCAGCAAAACTATGTGGTCAGTGTTCAGTGTTTGTCTGACCCTGTCTCCATCCTACACAGACTCTCTTGCTCTTTACGTCACCTGACTTCTTCCTTTGCTCTCATGATAATTACGAGGCCATATAAAGGTGCCGACTAACAATAAACATACATGCAGGAGGTAGAGTAGGGCCGCACTACCTCAAACAGTCATTTAATGGGCTGACAATGGCCTTCTGAAACTACTATAGGTGTAGCTGGCCCATTTTAATTGATATCTTTGAAGCTGATAACCCCTGATAACACCCATCCAATCAGGTGATAACATTCAGAAGCAGATTCATGAGAATTATATTAATCTTTTCATGTAATTCTCAGTATGAAAGTGAAAATGTTTATTTCCTAATTTGTCAAACTATCCCTTTAAGAAAGGTTTAGTCTTTAATATCAAGCCCATCACACATTTTTGCAGGTCAAGACGATTAAATTTATCTTTGTTTTTGCTCTACTCGCTGTTAATCTCTCTATAAAACATGTCATTCTGCGTTTGCGGCAGTAATTCGCATTCAACTCATCCTGAATATTTAAATTCTCCTGTCGTTCACAAATCCACAACACAGAACATTAATGCCTGAAAGCCAGAGCCCAAGTAGGAGCCCTTAAATGCCTCACTGAGCATTTCTCCATAAAACAGCAGCGGGGCATGCAAAATAACCACACTGTCTCTTTATAAGCCTGCAGGACTCTGGGACAAATGTGTGCCTGTGGCTTTGCTTTGAAAGACTAAAACCACGACCTCCCTTGATTCACACCAAAGTTGATGAAGTCCCTTTATTCATTTACAGTGGAAACAAGTGCATACTTTTAAAACGCTACCAGGGAAGATCTGTTTTACATGCCATCAATGAATAGATTAAGTATTTATTTATATTTTGTGTGAAGTAAGCAACAACTTAGACAATAACCCATGATGTTTCAAGGATTACTGAGCTGTAAAATAGCAGACATAAAATAAAATAGCGTGAGAGATCTAACCAGAGCTAAAGTTAAACACAGAGAAACAGTTCACAGTTGTCATCTGCATCAAGTCACACTCTTTGGTAAGAGATGATTTCTAGTCATGTGGGGTGTGGAATGACGTTGGTTGTTGTCGCTGACCAACGTAATGAATCAACAGTGTGATCTCTTATTTGGTGCCCCTCAAAGCAGAAAATGGAACCCATAAGCATGGCCAACAAAACCAGATTTAGATGACTGTCGAGCATACGTTATGACAATCATGAAAAGCCCAGTTCTGCTGATTAGATGCATGTTCATGTCTCTCATGTGAACCACTTCATCTGCAGTTTAATGAAATGAAAAACAACTGTGTGCATTCCTCCCACCCAAGTCGATTGCAGCGTGCATCAGTGTGGCCATTCACAACTGTTTCCCTGTTAAATCCGGTTTTGGAACGACTGCCCAATGAAAAATTACAAAAATCCAGAGAGCTGTTTTATTTGAAATCACTCAGGCATTACATTGAAGTTTGTTTGAGCAAAATTCCCATCCATGTGTGATAAGTTGTTTGGCTCATTTTACTGCTGTGGCTAAGTTGTAACTCAGCCAACAGGAGAGGGGAGAGCATCAGATGAGGTGGTTTAAGGGTGTTCAGTTATCCGATTCTAGACGGATTAAGGTTAGAATTCAGTGTCCAACATTTGGTCTTCCTTCAGTTGTTTTAAACAAAAGTGTACTTTTGGTTCGGTTTCACTCTAATGTGATAAACCCCCAGTTCTCGCCATGCAGGTTGATTCAAAACCAAACGTACTCTCCTTCAGGAACGTGCTCCGTCCACAGAGCTCTACCCCCAAATCAAGGCAGTAAGCCAAAGATCTCTGGGGCATAAAATCTGGCCTGGCAATTCAGTTCGCCCACACTCAGCTCCCCCCTCACCAAACCCACCAAGCCTCACACTACTGCTCTCTTTCTTTCTCTTTCTCTCAAACCCAATTCATGTCAGTCCATGTTATCATAAGTGATTTTACTCTCAACCACAACGAATAGTTGAGGGTTCCTGTATTATTTTTCTTTATCAATGTGTTCTGAATTATGCCTCAGTGATTTCAGTGTGAGTCTCAGCTTATTATCAGCACTGTACTTGTGTTCGGTGTGTGTTTGGCCCCTGCATTTCAAGACAAATTCTTTTTCTTGCCTTCCGCAGGGGGATCAAGGCGACCAGGGACCACGGGTATGCAGTTTACTCTTACTTCTTGTGATTAGCTGATGAATGTGACTGCGTGTGTCTCCCCCAGCAGAATTGTGGGCAAAAGGTTTGAGATGCATGAAATTCCTGGGATAGTGTTCTTCCCATCTGGCCAAATACAATAAGCATTTCAGCACTGCTTATTTCTACATCAAGAATGGGCAGGCAAACGTGCAAGATACTTTGGGGTGATATACTTCTTGAGATGCAAAGACCATTTTTTGTACCTCATGTCTTCAAATTGAACATGAGTGCAAGCTTTTGCCCATCAGCAGAATATATCTGCTCAATCTCAGCTATAATCAAAAGCCAACTAGCTCTGTCTCTATAATTACTCGTGATTCACTTCAATCCTTCGACGTGACATGGCGTATTCAGAGGTTTAATCATTTCCAGCTCTGTAGTTTGACATTTCTATAAAAGCGCAGCTTCTAAATGATGACGATGTGAGTGCTTTTCCGTGCTTGACAGACTCTGAAATGAATTACTCTATCTCCAACAAGCAGCGAGCGTGCCCTCATTTTTCTCAAATAATGGTTAAAAAATGAGCCCTCCTTGAAAGGCAGACTGTGACTGCACAGGTTTGTTTAAAGTAGATTGCATTAACTGGGGTCACATGTGCACATGCACACACACTGTTTTTCACTTCCTCTGTATCTGCTGTCATCATCAAGAGTAGATTGTATGGAGTCTGAGTCACTTTAAATGCCTGTAATTGATTTCCTTGAGGGCAGAGCGCACACAGAAGTTGGAGCATGAGGACAAGAGAACGCAACAACACACACAGAGGTTTGTCTTGTCACCAGAACACCAGCCATCTCCCAAGTGGATCTGATCCCAATTCAGTATTGGCGCCCAACCAGACGTTAGTAGTTTGCCAATTACCTTTGTCAGCTTTCCCCCTAGGTCTGTTTTGCACGTCAAAGCACTGCATTTCTTATGATTTGGAAGTCAATACAAGTGACCTTCCCTTGCGAAATTTGATTAGTGGTCTCAAAGTGATACATCTTATGTTACACATAGGCACTCCTCAAATGACAGCCAAGTTCATAGAGATTACGGATCTCTGAGGGGTTTCACACTTTCATGAGATCGGCGAATACGTTCCCAGATCTGTGATATCCCTTGTTAATTTTTAATGATATAAAGTAGTATTGGATAATCATTACTATTGCAAAGGCTGAACCACTACAAGCAGGACAGAAAGGAAATATCTTTGTTCCTGAGGTGAATTGGCGAAAGTAAACTATCGCCATTTGGATAGAATTTCTTGGGTTTTGCCCATAATTTGTACCCTTTTAAC
The DNA here is from genome assembly GCF_041903045.1 of Epinephelus lanceolatus. Classification (NCBI taxonomy): domain Eukaryota; kingdom Metazoa; phylum Chordata; class Actinopteri; order Perciformes; family Serranidae; genus Epinephelus; species Epinephelus lanceolatus. The sequence goes on along the minus strand of NC_135755.1, from coordinate 25,428,117 downwards.
CTAGGAAATGGAGTCATCTGTCTCTATCAGTTGAATGATTTACAACTTGAAAACAGCAGTGTGGCTGACAGAGCTGTAACAGGGACCAGCCATGCCCTATTTGTCTTGTAGAGTAAATAAATAAACTGTCCACTTCAAGAAAGCATTTCATTAACTCCCAATTACAGCAAAACTGTCCCTTAACAGGTACAAATTAACACACAGTCATAATCTCATATGAAGGACTGCAGGGGCATGAAAGCAGTCTAGGTCACCAGCAAATTCTATTACCTCCCCAGAATGGCATATTGACTTTGCACATTAGATTAGTAGGTAAATGTAGTGGAACAGTATTAGAAAGATTTCCTTAATCAATGAAGGCAGAACAGGACAAGTGCTACCTGACCTTGACTCTATCTGGCTGGGAATTAAGTTAATTTCATGCGCAGTATTGACTGAGTGTCGAGAGGCTATTAAACCCATATGGAGGTCCATGTAAACAAGAACAGAATACGTCCTGTACACATCACAGCCTGACAGATTACATCATATGTAAACAGATTTAAATCTACAATCATTTAAAGGACATTTGTGATTGCATGTTGATACAATATGTGTATGTCTTCTGGGGTCAACTCTAATGGTCAGGTCAAATCCCCCCCCAGCTCCTGTAGCCAAAGACAATGTGAGAATTGCCACATAGCCAGCAGAATTTCCTCACAGACACACACTTCCTCTGCCTGGACCCCACATGTCAGGGTCAGCCATTTGTCGGCCCTAAAGGTCAAAGGCCACGTCCAAAACGCCAAAGGTTAACCAAGCAACAAATAATAAATTGGCCAGTTTTGACAAACAAATGTGTGGCCACCGTTGGGGCACCACTGGTGGGATATAATTAACAGGATTTACTGACACTGTGTGTCACCAAGAAAGGTGTGTGGTCTTTTTGAGGGATGGCCGTGGCCACAGGTGTCAGGCAAAGGTTGGTGAATTCCAGCAACGGGAAACATTCCTGAGATTTCACAAAGAAAACTGCCCTAGTTTGTCCAGGACTTTACTTCTCACATTGTGGGATTTGACCAATTTGCGATGTTCTTCCAAAATAAAGAAACAGTGATTATGTAATTTCCAGGATTTGACTTTTCAGTCATGAAAAAGAAGTGTGTTCGCAGTCTACTGTTTGCACATGAAATCAGAAGCCTCAAAATGAATTTCACTTGAGATACTTTGGATGTATCACATTGATGCCAAATCTGAGGCTTTAAATGAATGTATTATTCCTCTCTTAAATGTATTAAAGCCATCTGTGCACAGAACTGGTAATCCACTCCACATATAGATATTCAGAAAATGCCTCAGCCTGTATTTGCTCGGGATGCTTTGTGTGTTTGGTGTGGTCGAGGAGATGCTGGTTCTGGCCAGTGTCCTATGACGGCTGTTGCTGATTGTCCTTATATCTGGCTTTTTGTTTACTACAGTTGCAGTTGTCTTGCTGCGGGCAAATGCATAGCACTAGAGCTCCTCACCAAATAACCAACATCCGTTTTGGAGGGGAAAAGCAAAACAAAGCAATCTGTGAATGGTTAGGATTCTCTGTCAACAGCCATGTCATTATCATTCTCACACATAGACATCAGCGCAGAGGCAATGCAGGGTGAGCTCTAACCCACACCTAGTCAGGCTTCCCTCTACTTTCTCTCATCTTCTACAGAGAGAGATCAAACTATGGTTTTTGGTCAGATAATCATTTATCTTTTTACATATTTCAAACACACATTGGTCAGTGAGGTTGTCGGCATGCTGTAGACCTGAGTGTCGCCTAGCCTCTCTAGAAAAATGGTTTTAAAAGGATTCAAGCCAGAAAGCAGTGCCAGCCTGCACATGCTCCACACTACATGTTCATGCCTTGACTCTTTGTATAGTCTGCTCCCCACTGACCATAATCCAGTTCTTGTTTTCCATCTTTGTCCCCAAGATGTTTGAGGTTGCAAATAACTTGAGAAATATTTGCGATTCAATCCCAGTTACACACAGCATGGCTATTGTCTGCAGTGTAAGAGTATTGCTCTGTTCTGCTGCAGGCTGAATTAAACCAGCCTGGCTTGAAAGCCATATTCTTAATGAGCCATGCTTTTTGAATTATCTTTGGAAAACCAGAGGGATGGCACCGAAGCCATGTTTGGATAGGCCAGATTTTATCTTAAGCTCAAATATGGAAGAAGATTGATCTCTTACGGGGCATGTTTATTCTAGTGTGCCAGTCTTTAAAAAATGCTTTCATCAGTTCATTCAGGTTGGTTGAAGCAAAACCTGCAGCATAAAGATAAACAGGAGACTGTGCAATCTCTGCACAAGCAATGTGGTACAATCTTTACATGTTCTTCCATAAACTGAGCATTTTAGCTAAAAACATTTATATTTAAACATTTGCTAAATTGCTACACTTGTCATGCTCTCCCTTTTTGCACAGTCCATAATGTAGTTTACAATGAAACCTTCAAACTCTTTAAACGCAGAGTATTCCCCTAATTATAGCCCCATGAACACCACCTTGACTTGTTAAGAAAACCAAAGCTGACAGGACTGCTATGCCTAAACCAATCATCAAATGTTGACACTGTACATTTTTCAGCCCCACATATACTTTACTTTTGCACGTTATGTCCTGAATGCATTGAAATTTTAGGTTTTTTAATATTCCAACAACTCTGTGGTCAGCATGTGGTTATGTTTCAGCACAAAAGCCACTTAGTTATGGTTCGGAAAAGATAATGTGTTGAATCACCTGCATTTGGTGGTGAAGGGTCACAAGAAAACACCCACATTTGATGAAACAAACCCTGCTAGAAAAGGCGGCGACAGGTCACTTAAAACACCCACGTTTGGTGAAACAAATGCTGCTAAGAACGGGACGGGAGCTAAACAATAGCCACATTTGGTAGTGCTAATGCCGCTGGAAATGCAGTTACGAGTAGCTAAAAACACCCACATTTCATGGCAAAAACACATGTGGAAACGTGACAGGTCGCTAAAAGACACTCGCATTTGGAAGTGCAAATGCTGCTGGAAATGCCGTAACAGGTTGATAAAAACACCCACATTTGGTAGTGCAAATGCTGCTGGAAATGCAGCAATGGGTAGCTAAAAAACACTGATGTTTGATGGCACAAACATTACTGGAAATGCAGCAACAGGTTGATAAAAACACCCATATTTGATGGCAGAAACGCCTGTGTAAACGTGACGGGTCGCTAAAAAAAACACTTGCATTTGGTAGTGCTAATGCTGCTGGAAATGCAGTGATAGGTGACTAAAAACCTGTCTTGTTGTTTGTTTGTCTTGCACTTAGAAATGTACAATGACAGCATTTTCTTCTGGTGACTGGGCTGCTGTGCCTGGTTATGGTTGCCAAACTGTGATTGGACCAGCACTGTTTGGGGGAGGGGTTCTGCAAACTGTAGGTTCATGTTTCAGTGAACATTTATACGGCAGTATGACTGTAGGAGACTTGACACCGTCAAAGACCTTGTTTGACAGGTATGCAATTCAATAAAATGTATATGTCTAAGTAATCCCCCAAAAGAATGATTAATGGCAATCGATAAAACATAATGAAGTGCATTTATTTGAGTACAACATTTTAAACCATGTTTAGCTGAGGATATGTCAGTGTTTCTGGATTCAGTTTAAAGTTAGCATGCAGCTATAAACCCTTGTCTCCTCTTAACAAGAAGAAGGCCTGATGCTTTTTTTCTTTTATTCATTTTTCATGAGTGGATCTCATCTGTCATGACCATTGTTGACAAGGGAATTGGAAACCATTTGATTGAATTTCCAGTGAACATCTCAATCCCTTGATGTTCCCCAAAACTCTACGAACAACACAGCCCCCCAATTCACCAGTATGTTATGGCCTCAAAGTCTGCTCTGTGATAATCATCTCAACAAATGTTCTGTCTGTATATTTGGGAGAAAACAACAGGAAATGGTTACTTAGCGAAGACATTGTAGCATGCACTCTGCACAGAATGGTCGCAGTGCCGTTGTACACACAGTTTCATGGCAGGGAGTAAACTTGGACTTGTTTTGTTTGTTTTGTTTCGGTCTGAATTGAAATGCCTGGTCCTTAAAACTAATTGTATACAGTTAGATTTTGATGTTAGCTTTTACAAACCCTCAGTATTTCACATATTATACAGCCTGTTTCACAAATTTGTAAGAATATTTACAAGTAGGATGCTTATCTCCTTCCCTCTTTTAACTGTTTTTGTTCACCCAGTGTTTGAACGTCATGCGTGTGTTGTGCCATGTTCTGCTGTTTGTCCCTTTAGGGATTGCCTGGTCTCCCTACGCTGGCTGCTTTGCACAGCAATCAGATCCTGACTGTCAAGGTTTGTCGGTGGTGGTGCCGCCGAGCTGCTCAGTCCGACCCCTCCGCAGCACACACTGGGAGTAAATGAATCACTGTCTGCTGCTTTTTGCTTAAAGCCCGATGATAGACTAGGCACAGGAAAAAACCCCATCTAATTAATCACAGCCAGTCAATCGTTATCCTCTTCCCCCACGGCCGCTACCAGTCTTTCACTTGAGATTTCTGTTCCACGCTTCATGCCAGGTTCCCTATTGAAGGCAAAGGTGGCCTTTTACAACCCCGTAATATGTAGCTGACTGGAACAAGAAGACATGGTCTGGCTTGTGTCCATTGATGCTAAAGTAAATGGAAGGAACTCCAAGAGGAATCCTCAATGATGAACCAAAGTGGCAAAATGTTTTTTTAAAGCTCATGCCCATGGTTCACCACAAATCCTTCAATCCACCAATTTGGCCTCAGGGATTAAGGATTGTTTCAGCGATGGATGAAGCCACTTAATACCAATGGACACTAGCAGAATAATGCATGCATTGAAAGGAACAAGGTTAGAAATCAACCTCAACTCAGAAGGTCGACCGCGCTGGTTTCAGTGTGTGCAGCCCCCGGGGTCTGACTTAGTAGCAGGCGCAATGAAGATGATGACAGCGCTTTCACAGAGGAGGAGAAATTCCCATTTTTCCGGGGACTGCGAGCCCACTGTGGCGCCCTCGCACCCCTGAGGTGGTAATTATGGGTCCCGGCTCCAAGTAAAAAAGCCCAGACTTCCGAAGCAAACCACCTCCGTGCTGGAAAAGTGTGGATTTCTCCCCCTCACCCGTGAAGGCGCTGGATCAGGGGTTCATGAACACAGGCCTTTCTAACAAAATCTGTTTCTTTTTGCATTTGCTTTCCTCCTTCTCCTTCTTCTTCTGGGACTTCATCCTTCTTCAACCTTCTCTCACCTCTGACCTACGACCTCTTGACCTCACACACCTGCTCAGATGGTCTTCCCTAAGATCAATCATGGCTTTCTTTCCGCTGACCAGCAGCTCATAAAGCGGCGGCTCATTAAGGTAGTGGCTGTGTCCTCACTCGTCTCTCTGTCGTGCCAAGTCTCACCGAATCACTTCTCTCTGGGCATCCTGCAGTTTGCATGCAAATCTTCAGACAGACCTGTCACAAGCACTCTTATACTCCTTCTGTTATTGTTAAAGAGAAATATGGAATTTTCTTTTTTGAAAACAAGGTTTTATTAAGGTAAAATGAATTACTGTCCTGGCACTACTTAAAGCACATTCCCTGCTAGTTAGATTGCTGAATATTTTTTGTAGAGTTTCTTATAATCCAGTGTAATAATGGACCACACATTTGCAGTGTATTTTTGCCCTAATTATTGGAACTCTACCGATGTGACTTTTCAGTCGGTGCCTAATGCACAACCTCTATTCAACCCATTAAGTCCATTTAGGAATGCGTGCATTTCAGAGGATTACTGTTTCAGCTGTAAATCAGATACATTTCAGCTCCATCTTGTACGCTAGCTGTGGCCATATGACCCAAAATGCAAACTCTCCTCCATGTTATGAATGGAGGCAGCCCATAGCCACCCACGACATCATTCCACTACTCTCTCTTCATTATCATTTAACTGCAGTGGCTCCAGTCTCCAGTGGATCCAACAATATCACAGCGTTCTGATGTTTGAATGTGTTATTTTGCCTCACAGGGAGATCAAGGACAAGCTGGACCACCTGGGCCTCCAGGGCCACCGGGTCCTCCAGGGCCAAGGGGGCCTCCAGGGGACACCGGGAAAGACGGGCCCAGAGGTGTACCAGGTCTACCAGTGAGTATTGATTTTCACCTGATATCTGAGGAAGTTTGTTAAACTGCTAAAAGATTTGCATTTTAATGGTGTTGGATCCGTAAAATTTTGTGGGTTTTCCCTTTAAAAAACACTGCATTGTTTCCATTACGAGTAAAACAACATCAGCTTTTTATGTACTTGTATTCAATTTGATTGTGACCCAATTGCCAGGAGGGTTTATCCCAACGAAAACCTTCTAATGAAGACTAGACAAACTATGATGCAGTTCATTGCCCTAATGTCTTCAGCTAAACATATATATGCTCCCAAGAGAATGCCTCCCTGTATGGATTTACATTAACTTGGTTGTTTTTCATTATAACGTAACATTTTCCACATCTTTAAGCCTGTCACTGGCATCACACTAATTTATGTGCACTGCCTGTGAGAGAAAGGAGAAACAGAAAAAGGCCTGTCAATTATGCTCAGCCATAAAACCTTTCCGAAGGGCTCCAGCTGATCTTTATTGTCTTGGCAGAGTTCACAGTGGGAGTGCAAAAATATTAAGTGTTGTTTATCTGCTTCTTTCCAAGTTTTTGATGATTATTGTTTTCAGCTCTTCCAGTTGCAGTTGCAATCCTTGTTGCGTTTTTCCAAGAAATTAAACTTCTCTCGCTGGGGTGCTTTATTTCTCCCATGATTTGCTTCTCCTGCCGTGAATCCCTCAGAAGGAAGGTGGTAAAAACGGTCCTGTAGCTATCACAAAGAGGCAAAAATGGAATAATGTTCAAGCGTGTCTTTGGCATACAAATCTGGCCATGGCATATGTCTCTTTGCTACCCTGAGAACTGTAGGAACATCCAAGAGCCAGGCGTGAACCGAAAGCAGAGAGTAGAACAGGGTTGTTGGACGAGACAGTGAAGGGTACAGGTGCCACAGCATGATGAAATGCCTCCCAGCCAACTTGGTGTATGAGCAGAACAATGCTGAGCTCTGCTTGGCAACCTGGCCCCGATGCACCATAGCGGCTGTTAAAAGAAATGGGGAATTCAACCATGATGTGGAAAACACTGTATTTTTTGCCAGAATATTTGAGTTGTTTAACTCAAAATAGTGTTTATGATCATTTTTAAACTCCATGCATGTTCTCAACTTTGCAGAGAATTCTTGAGCCACGTGCTTTCCAATTAATTGACTGTTTTGTATTTATGTAGGGTGATCCAGGGCAGCCTGGAGAGACAGGAGTCATGGTAAGCACAAACTTTTCCTTTCTGGTTGTAGTACGTTTCAGCTTCTGTCTGAATGAAACAAATGAGATATGACTTGTTAATATCTCATTTGTTTCATTCAGACTGGTTGTAGTACGTTTCAGCTTCTGTCTGAATGAAACAAATGAGATATGACTTGTTAATATCTCATTTGTTTCATTCAGACTGGTTGTAGTACGTTTCAGCTTCTGTCTGAATGAAACAAATGAGATATGACTTGTTAATTAGTGAGCTTTAGAGGTGCTCGTAGGTTTTGTTCCCAGCGGACAAAGCCAGACAAGCTTGCTCCCTCTGTTTCCAGTACTTATGCTAAACCGAGTAACAGCCTGTTGGAAGTAGTTTCATATTTACCATGCAGATATGAGTATTTCATCAGTCTTCTCAACAAACTTGTACCCCTTTGAATACTAAAAGAATCCGGAGATGTAAAACCCTTCAGTATGGCTCATGCCATCTGCAGGCAGGTTGTAGTATTTAGGAAGTTGCTGAATAATTCTTTGACTTTCATTTTAATATCTTTTTCCACTGAATTATCAGCCTTTACTGACTTACTGCCTTTGCTACACTATGCAGTCACTATAACGGTGTCCTAATTTGGCTCAACTAGAAAAATGAACTCAGTAGAGTGCTGATATCTGCCAATCTCACCTCAGCGCGGCCACTCTGGATGATTCTTGTAATTCTAGCAGACGTGCCGTTAAGAGAAGTGAAGAGTCAGGAGTCAATAGCCTTTTTTAGATAGGAGTTGTGCAGATTTGGAGAGAAGCCCAATCAGTCTTTTTTCACTATTGGCAGTGTAAAAACAAAATCGGGGAGTGCAGCAAAATGCCGCCTACCTACTTTTGTTTATACAGAATGCGCCTTTTTCGGGCCAATGGGCGGCGTGAGCAAATAACAAAACATGTAGCTCAGCGTGTGACATAACCAGTGACGTGAAGGGAAGCCGCGGCTAGTCAGTCCTTCAGTGATTCTCTCGTAAGTCGGCCCGTTCTTCACCATTTCTGTCATCTGACGGTTAATGGCCTCTTCATTTGCAAAGACAAGGAGAGCGCAAAATTGGGCACCTCGGATCAACTCGCCAATCCCGCTCTGTGTGTCTAAACGCTCGCAGCTTGCCAGCAAAACGGCCCAACATTCGTGGAAAATCTGGCAGTGTAAAAGGGGCTAATGACGGTACAAAACAGACATTAAAACAGATTTTCCAACAAATGGGAATCACCACAACTAAGAGAGGTACTTCAGCATAGTCATAAAGGTGCACTCAAAATAATAGGCTTATTGGTCCAGTAGTTTGCGAGATTAGCTGCAGACAGACAGATACATAAACTCACACACATGACCAAACATAATGGGGATCATCAGTGTTGTTTGTTGTTTTTAATAAGAAATTGTGATGCTCTCAAAAACACATTACATCTATTTTAATTTAGCTGTTCATCATAGTAATCATGCCATTTAGGATGTTTTTTTTTTTTAAGTGCACTTAATTTACGAGGTATTCATAAGGCAGTTTATGGGTAATATGGTGAATATTAATGACACATTTTATGATACCCTGCAAAAACGTTTGTTTTTTCTCACAAACGCCCTCATACAGTAGGGACAAGCTGTTCCAGTTAACAGCAACTGGATACCACTTGTGGTGTTCAGCAAATAAAGCATTTGATTAAAGTTTCCTCATAAAAGCTACATTGAATAGGTCAAGCCAAATTCCAGAGAAAGCAAAGACGGAAAACGTGACATGCGAAAACACTCGGTGATGTCAGCTTTCACAAGTGCAGGGGAGAGTAAGTGAAGCTGACAGAGGAGGTGCTATCAAGCGCTTTCATCTCTGATTCCATCTCTGACCCTCTCCATGGCATGGAAAAAGTTGGTGGATTGGAAAGGAATGGACGGAGAAAATAAAGGGTGGCGACACTTAAGCGGCGAGAGAGACGCATTAACTAGAGTAAGAGGAGTTTAAAGCTAAAATTGCTAATTGTTTATAGGTCACTTAACATGCACCTAACTCTCTGTCCTCTTTGTGCTTTTATGTTGTTGAAGTTTTCAGCTTTTGTTGGCTTTAATTATATGTTTTAGCCATTATCCCACTTGTGCTCATAGCTGTGAAAGCAGCACGGTTTTGTTTCTAAATTCATACTGTCATGAATGTAAAATCATTTCCCAGTGGTCCCAGGTGAGTTCCCATAAGTCTCCGGTGCTTATACAACTGCTCATGACAGCAGCTGGAATATTTCTCCAAAAGACAAATGGTGAATCCCATTCAAAATGAGCTCAGAGGCCTCGTGCCGAGCTTTGAATAAAAAATAAGCGCTGCTCCCTGTAATTCTTGAAATAAGGCATACTATTTCATGAGTATATATACACAGCATGACACTAATGTACTTTTAACAAGGACTAATGTCATCATTTGGAAATCAATCCTCCCCCCCCCCCCCCCCCCATAAAGCAGCGTGAGATGAGCAGGTCCCAGAGGTCGTTAAAACATGTGATGTGACATGGCCGCTCAAACACAGTGGACTTTCAGAGCTTCTGTTTCCAGCCAACAGCAGTTTGTTTGCTACTCTTTGGAGGGGGAAAAAAAGCGAAGATAAGATAATGGATCAGAGAGAAAAGTTTCTGTAAATGATAATTTGGGCTGTTAAACCACTGGAGAGGGAATAAAAAGAAATTCTCCATCCAGAAACAAAACACCAGCCTGCACCCTTGATTGGCCTTTGAAAATCAATATGAATTAGATGTGCATAAGCTACTAGACCGATAGGCTCCACTTTGTGCAACAAGCTGAAAGGATAACCTTTGATCGGCACTTTTAGATCTGCACAAGTCAACTCGAGGTAGGGATTTTGAGGTCGAGCCTTAACCAACTTTTTTGCTACTTTTACGGTGCTCTAGGAGCTAGCGCCCACTTGACACAGCTCAGCGTTTTTGATGTAGATGCTATTGTTAAGGAGGCAAAAGTAGATTCCAGAGTTTTCCAGCAGCCTTCCAGGACATATGGTGCTGGTTAGAAGGATTAAGCTCTTGTGGAGCAACAAGGAGGAGGGGGGAGGTGGGAAGAAGAAAAAGAAGAAGAAAGAGGAAATATTTTCAGGACTCAATTCAAAACCATCAGTGCCATAAGGTCTCTCTGGTAAATTAAAGGGGGTCTTCAGCTCACTAAAGGTGGCTTGCAGCCTTGCACACAGTTTTCATTTGGGAGTTGATTTTGCTCCAGAAAGACTAAATAAGAAAACCAGTGGCGTATTGTATGTTGTGTTTCATCCGCAGCTTAAAAAAATGTTCTGCTTTTTGGTGTTATTTTTAATTTTGATGCAGAATTTCGCAGCTCCTCTTCTACATCCTTTTCATTCCATAACTACCCACAATTCTCCAGTGACTCACCTTATTTGTTGCAATGCACAACAGGCATGCATGTAGGGATGTAATTTACTTAATATGCCTGTATAATGAGGACATACCTATAATATTTTGGTGTCCTTGACTAAGTTTCCTTTTAATGTGAAGCCAAAAATGAGGAACAAAGATGTGAGTAAATGGCTCAGGACATGCTCGGTGGACTCAAACAATGTTGCGGCGAATGTTGACATCAATAGGCAACAAGGTTTTTCTTTCAGTGGAACAAATCTGTTCGTTATTAAAGAATTTTTTTCTTCTTTTTTTTTCTTTTTACAACCTGGGTCTTACTGTCATCATTTTAAGAGGAATGCCTACAGACAAGGCCATAATCCAGATTTTAGAAATACTGGGTTAATTAGGTTGTGCTCACTGCTCAGGAGCTGCTGATGGAAAGTAGTGATATTGTACTTAAATCTGGCTCAAAGCATCTCTTCACTTTTGCTGTTTGAGTTTAGAGCTCAAACAATAAATAACTAATCAACTGACCAAAATGTCATTCAATCTCGTCAATTATTATTTGCAGTGCGATTTGAAAATAAAGGTTTTTGTACACAGTCCCTGACAATTAATTTAATAAGATGTAAATTTGAAATATGGTTTGTAAGTCCAAATTTCCCCTAGATCAGTGGTTCCAACTGGTGCAGCCACAGGGTCCAGATTTCTCCTTTGTGATTTGTTCAAGGGCCACAAAGTTTAATATATTCAGCGTCATACTTGCATTTGGCCATGTCACTGAGCTAGTTTGCTGCCTCTGGTAAATAGATGTCCGTTATTCACTCACTCTGCGACAGGAAACAGCACTTCAAAATAAAAGCTTGTGCCAGAAATTCACTATACTTAAAGTAATTAAAAAATAATTAATTAATTAATTAATTAATTAATTAATTAATTAATTAATTAAAAATAAAGTGTTTTTACAAACTTGACTTGTTCCCGAGTCACTTGCGGTCCATTTAGAATGGACCTTCGTGGTCCAGAAGTGGGTCGAAGGTCCCTGGTGGTGACCCACCAGTTGGGAACCACTGGTCAAGAACATAGTTGCCCAAAGTACGCCCCACTGGCCATTGGTGGCCCTCAAACATTTTGTGTGACCCCTGAACGTGGCATGAAATGCATGCATTATAATATAATCACCTGTGGTCTATTCCACTTTCAACAGCTTATATGTAATACACTGGTCGTGGTTGGCCACTAACAAGCTTCTGTCAGGTTAGGAATGACAACCTGATGAAAGCTACTGATTGACACTTCATGAGGATCAATAACTACCTTCTGCCGTCAGTGCTACTGCTTTTAGCTAAAGTTAGCGATTTCAATCAACAACTCTCAATCACATGCTGGCTCCCTCAGTTGGCACTCGGTCATCAAAACTTCAAGAACTCCTTCTTGGTAAAACCTGCCAGAGGAACTCCTTAGAGTTACCAAGCACTGTAAAATTTCTTTCTCTATATTTTGGTTTACATTTTGTTTAAAAATATTTAGTCTGAATAATATCAGAATCAGCTTCAAGACGATATCTGCAATGTGTGTTATTACGTATTGTAATGTGTATTAAAAATATTAGGAAGAACGTGACTCAGAGACCTAAGTGGTTACTACAACACCTACTGCCTATAGGTTAACGTAATACTGTAGTCAACCAACCATAGACTGTATAATAAAGATGGACTACATGACAGCTCCCCAAAAGTGAAGCCAAATTACCATGATCGCCCCCTGGTGGCTGGCTCCATGTTAGCAGATGGGACATGGGCCAAACTAAAACATCAAGTGCGTGTCAAATAAATTTTTCCCAGGAATGGTTTCAGTCATCTTTGGTAGTTCCTGTCACGTTGATGTTTGTTCAAGTGTTGGTTTTGCTAATAAGTTTGATTTGAGTTAGTTATTTGATGTTATAAAAAGGGGATGTGACATCACGATTGACAGCTTTGTGTGTCAATCAGTGTGCTTGAGATCAGTGGCACAGCTCGTGATTGTTGATGTGTGTATGGGCAGTGCATGATGGCAGCGGCTGTATCTGGGGTATTTTGGCTTTATTTTCGTACAGTAGGAGGAAGTGAAGATGCATTATCCATGCAACAACAGTCTCTGTAGTCAACACTATCATTGTGGATAATATAGACAAATACACTTCACTGGAAACTGGAATCCAGTGAGAGTCAAGATAATTCAATGCATTTCACAGCTATTCTTAGATAAAGTTTTCGGTTGATTGGGTGGTCTGTACAGTCAGTGTGTGCCATATCCTTGCTAGCTGCTGTTTTGTTTACAGTAGTAATAGCAGTAAAGCTAGTGTGATTAAAAGGTCTGACAAAATGAAAAGCCACGTAGGCAGTTTAAATAAAGCACACAATCATTACAGTGATGATGGTGAGTTATGCTAACCTATAGCTACACTGGTCAAACTTAAGACAATAAGACCCCGGTTGTAACAAAATAAATTCACTTTAAAGTGGAAAGCACCTTAAATAGGAGCATTATATTGCACAGCTTTTTCAAAGACCTTCTAAGTGAAACAGAAGCTTTGAACAAAGGCTCTTAACCTCCACTCCAAAGCTCTAACATGAAGCTTTACTGAGGTTTGATCAGCCCAAATATTATTTTGTGGATGCTGAGCGAGAAATGCACACTCTCGAGGTTCTTCAAGTGGCTGAGGGTTCAACTGCAGACTGAGTGTGGGAATTGACCTGGCAATCGCTTCATTGTTTGTTATTTCCGAGTCATGAATGAAAGCAGCAGTCATTCAGCGCTTTGTATTTGAGCTCGGATGCTCGACTTCAATAGGAGCCCTGTTGGTATTGCGCATTTGTGGATTCCTTTTCTTTGTCAGGGTGAAATGAGGCAGCTAAGGTGCGATATGCTGAGCATGTGCTGTCATGATGAATACTTTAAGCTGAATTATCTATTCTAATGAAAATGTTTGGATTATTTTACATTTTAATTTCCCAGTTATGTTCGGGCTCCAAAGTTGAGAACAAAAGAGCCAGGACCAAGACTTCCTCAAGAGCTCTTGACTCTGTGAAAAAATCTCCTTTTCAGCCAGTAGCTCCTGAGTGCTCTCAGATGTAGCCAAGCTAATTAGCGCTCAGGCGAGTGGCACATGCTCTCACATACCTAGTAGGTCATAAAGATGTTTACCAAACCCTACTGAGGACAGCCAACAAAGGCTTTTAAAGGCAAGCGGGAGGAAAACCTTTTTCTTGGTCGGCTGGGATAATGAAAGTTGTTCATTGAGGTTTTTGTTATAAGTGCAGATGGAATGCACTATAAATGAGCTGCAACTGTGTGGGCCGTTTCTGTAAATGTGAGAACTTGTTGCTGCAGGGATTTTAACAGGCTAACTCTGTGAAAATGGAAATTCAGAATGGGAAAGTTTGGAGCGTCAGTTATTCGGTCATCAACAAGACCCAAACAAGATAATGGAAAGCTCGAACAAACAGTTTATTCTCAGAAACTTTTAGCGACGCCAAGCATCCGTTGGTGCTTTGGCCACAAGGCGTTAAGTTGGCCACCACCAGTCTACACTTCTTCTTCACAGAAATTTGCACTGACAGTCAAACTTGTCGACCTGAATGTGTCCTCGCTGGCTGCTTTTGAATACAGGCACACAAGCCTTTTACGCTCATCAGGGGACTGAATCTTAGGTGCTGCCAATTATACTGCATCAACACGAATAAAGCGAGGAAAGCTGTTGTTGCAGAGGGCTTGCGGGGTATAAGGTCTGCCTGGCTTCAACTCAGCCAAGAGTGATGAGCCAAATAGCACCATTTGCCGTAGATCCTGAGCCGACAGTGAGAAAAATGTTGGCCACCATGAGGTGTCGTAACAGCCAAGCAGAAAGGTGTTGATGAACTGCCGTGGGTACTGCAATAGTTCAGAGTCTTGTGGAGCCAACATGGAAGAAACTAACTTTCAGCTTGGTTTCTCATTTTAGTCGTAAAGCAGTTGTGCAGGTTCTGGTGGATGAGTGTTGAGCGCCTGACATGGCGTCCGATTTCACTGTGGTAAACAGCAGGTTGAAAATAGAAACTGTTCTCCCAGACACATCTATCACTGAGTTAAATCTCAGTTCGAGATGTGGCGCCTTTTTTGCCCTAACTTATTAGCTTTGTGAGGATTTCCAGCTATTGGCCCATTTAGGTTATGAAGTTCTCTGTGTGTTGGACTGTTGAATGTGGAAGCCAAACAAGTTTTTTACAGTCGCTTAAATGAATAAAAAAAAGATTAACTTAAAAGCAAAAAAGTTTTTGTTATTCATGGTCTCATTAGAGATTAATGTTTATGATGAAGCTCAACGAAAAGAAAGCGCAGAGTGATTTCCATTCTTCATCGAAGGATAAAACAAGGGATTGATTGTGATTCGGTTCTGCCCGAAGGGTGTGTACTCACAGTATGAAATCCCACCAGAAGCCCTGCCAGTCTGTCTACTGTGACCGTGTTGCCTGTGGAAATTATATTATTTCATCAGACATGGACTCTTTTTGTTCTCTTTCTCTTCCACTCACTTTCTCTCTCGCTTTGTCTCTCTTTTTATTTATAGGGACCTGAGGGGCCACAAGGGCAGAAGGTAAGTGCGGAGAATGATTTATAGTCCCACTGACTTTTCTTACCTTTCTTTTGAATTAAACAAAATGAGATTCTCTGACTTAGTCATCAACTGAATGACATCAAAAATATATTTCACATTGAAAAGCTTTTAATTCTAATGTAAAGCAAAAGATTTCTTTAGAATAATGTCTTGGATTTGATATTAACCGTGCACAAGTTGCGTAAATGGCTTAAAAAAAAGAAAAAGTGCTGGGTGTTGAATGCGTCTACTTGGAGATTAGTGACGCAGGGCCACAGTCAGGGTAAGTAAATAGACAAGAGGAGAGTTAAGGCTCGAACAACATGAGGAGGGAAAGAAAAAGAGACAGAGAACAGAGAACCCGGAGCTAAGTACTGCGATACAGGCCGCGGGTCCCTGGCGGCGCTGATGTGGGGAACAGATGTAAGCCATATCCAGCCATCAGGTAGCTGCCAGTGTTTGTTCAGTGTAACCCAATCAGACACTTCCTGTCTGCGCTGTCATCTGTCGGCAAGGCCTCCCATCAGCGTGGGAGGGGGTGTGCGGAGGGGTCAACGATGACACACCGCCGTGTTAATGACTCATAAGCCAGGCCCCGAGGCTGCTCAATTAGATCTACTGCGGGTGTAGCGCGGTGTTTAGCAGAGGGGCCACGTCAACAGTTATTCATGTTTCACCACCTTGCTGATTGATTTGGTGTCACTACATGATAAAAGTGTGAATCATATACTTGAACATATTCTATCAACTTTCACTCAGTCATGTGATACATTCTCCTTCATCCTGAGAAATATCCTGGATGTATAAGACATGATAAAATAGTTTTTTTCATTGTGTCAAGCCTATGTTTCACTCATCTCTGATACATCTATAAATGTGACCGTGGTAAAAGTAAGTCATTTTTATTACAGAGCAGCTCAAATAGCCAACGTAAGCAAACCGCTCTGCAAGAGAGTGGGAGCTCATTAAAACATGCTTACTACAACCACAGAGTCTAAATCATCTGCTTTAAGTATATTAAAGAAGTGCATGCAAACATAAGAGCCACAGTACATACTATATAAAGACTCTCAGTTTGCAATTTAGCAGAACTATTCTCAACTCCGAGTCTTGCCCTGTACCTGTATCATCCATAACTTAGCAGATCTTAGAATATGGCATGCAAATGTGTATTGTGGGAATGGGAACTATACACCGGCCTGTTGTGTCGACCTTTGAAAGTAGTTTTGTTGATTACAATTCTTTCAACATCTTTCTTTGCGGTGTTGCGTCCTCTGGGAGATGATTTACATTGTCATATTTGAAGTTTTGACAACCATAACTCTGCAGTGTAACATGCTTTCAGGTTTTTGCGAACGAAACACAGTGTGATTGTTTAGTGTAATGTAACACATAAAGGCCTTTGCGTTTATTTCTCAGGGTTCAATCGGGCCTCCTGGCATCCCAGGTGTTGATGGACTGAAGGTGAGGTCACTCATATAAGCAGACACATTACTATCCCCTACTTTTTTGCTGTTATTTGTACTAATTTAGACTAGTTTTAGTAACGGATCATTTATCTTATTCAGTTGTAAAATTGTATTTTTCAGAGAAAAGGTTGAAAAATCCAGGTGATCATTTTAGAATTAAACAGGTAGATTTGCCTGGGAAACATGATGTCGTTTCACTTATTAATAAAAAAAACAGGTTCAAGACTCAGTAAGCTGTCTTGTTCAGATGGATACTTCTAATTTTGCAGCAAATTCATCATGCCGAACTGTTTCAGTTACATCGAGCAGCCCCTCTAAATTTAGCCTCAACATGGTATAACGCTTCCCTCACAAAGTACTACACATAAAAAAAGTTCAGAGAGCTGTAACTTCCATCCACACCTGAAAGTATTTTATCTTCAAAAGACTCACTTTAACATACTTAGCGTTTTCATTAGTCTTTTTGGCCACATGTTGCACTTTTCATATTAGAAAAGTTCTGCCATGCATTCTGACAATTTCAAACCGCCATCCTATTTGGGAGAAATCCCCTGGGCTGCATCCTCAAGTCTTAACCACAAAGTGCCGTTTCGAGCAGCCTGCGAATCTGCTCACACTCTCGGCCCATTTCTGCATTTCATTCTCAAAGCGAATAAAGGAGACACAGTGCAGGTGTTTCACAATGGGGGAAAATGGAAAGGCATATTTATTCCAGAGCAAACGACGGCATGAGTGACGAGAATGAATGGGGAGATGATTTGAGAGGCGCCATCTTTCTAATCTCAAGCATGCATTTATAAAGATATGAGCGGAGAGGCACGCATGGCTGTAATAGAAACCAGAGTGAAAGCCATACTGACTCTGGAGACAGCAAAAGCTGAAGGCCTAATTCCATACTTGTGTAAGGAGTGGGGCTTGCCAGCATGAAATAGAACTCCAATGCTGTGCAATGCAGTTATAAAAGAGAATCTGTTATGGTATGTAGCTGTCACTCATGCAGAAAGTTGAAGTCCGAAGCAGTAAAGGCTGCTCTGCCAGCAGTGGCAGGTTGACTGGCAGACATCTTATTGATCTGACATAGATATCCACTGAAAAGGGCTGATTACTAATGCAAACCTTATCAGCCCCAGTTTAGGAGTTTTTAATCAGACTCCATCATCATTACGGCAATATATCATCATAATTATGTCAATGACTCCCATATGTGGGCTGATAGATGATACACGTTTCCAGCAGTTATGAAGATGTTCACCACTAGTGTGTAGCTGAGGGGATACTCCCTACACACAGATCATACACACTGATATTGTCACAATTCTTCATGAAACAGAGCATTGTTAAAAAAAAAAATCAAGGTTTGTTACCATAATGAAACAAAAGAACATCCAGTAACCCAGTGTTCCTTGGAAAATGGTCAGTATCCAACAGCCCATTGACATGTAATTTAATTTAAATAATAGATTACTTTATTCTCCATCCTGGCTACATTAAAACTACAGATGGTGGCTTTTATGAAAATAACTTTGTGAAACTGTCACTATATTCTGAAAGAAGTACATGAGACAAATAATCTTGAGGAAGAAAATCATGCTCCTCTGCCTCTTTGAGAGTAGGTGTAACTGCAGCTGGAGCAGCTACATTACCCACCCACCATACCTACACATATGACCACAATTAGCCCCATTAGCTCTTTGGCCCAGGGGCGGAAGTCCCGACGAAATTGCTAAGTTAGCGTTTAGCTAGCTATGAAGTATTACGTTAAAAGAGAGGTGGTTCAAGTTAGGGTAAGGGTAAGGCTACATCTCATTACTTATGCTATGCTAACGAGTAGCTGACATTAGCTATTAAGTATTACGTTAAAAGAGCGGTGGTTAAAGTAAGGGTATGGCTACATCTCATTACTTATGCTATGCTAATGATTAGTTGACACTAGCTATGAAGTATTACGTTAAAAGAGAGGTGGTTAAAGTAACGGTATGGCTACATCTCATTACTTATGCTATGCTAACGATTAGCTGACACTAGTTATGAAGTATTACGTTAAAAGAGAGGTGGTTAAAGTAAGGGTATGGCTACATCTCATTACTTATGCTATGCTAACGATTAGCTGACATTAGCAATGAAGTATTACATTAAAAGAGACGGTTAAAGTAAGGGTATGGCTACATCTCATTACTTATGCTATGCTAACGAGTAGCTGACATTAGCTATGAAGTATTACGTTAAAAGAGAGGTGGTTAAAGTAAGGGTATGGCTACATCTCATTACTTATGCTATGCTAACGATTAGCTGACATTAGCTATTAAGTATTACGTTAAAAGAGAGGTGGTTAAAGTTAGGATAAGAGTAAGGCTACATCTTGTTACTTATGCTATGCTAACAATTAGCTGACATTAGCTATTAAGTATTACATTAAAAGGGAGGTGGTTAAAGTAAGGGGAAGGCTACATCTAATTACTTATGCTATGCTAATGATTAGTTGACATTAGCTATTAAGTATTACGTTAAAAGAGAGGTGGTTAAAGTAAGGGTATGGCTACATCTCATTACTTATGCTATGCTAATGATTAGCTGACACTAGCTATGAAGTATTACGTTAAAAGAGAGGTGGTTAAAGTAAGGGTATGGCTACATCTCATTACTTATGCTATGCTAACGAGTAGCTGACATTAGCTATGAAGTATTACATTAAAAGAGAGGTGGTTAAAGTAAGGGTATGGCTACATCTCATTACTTATGCTATGCTAACGATTAGCTGACATTAGCTATTAAGTATTACGTTAAAAGAGAGGTGGTTAAAGTTAGGATAAGAGTAAGGCTACATCTCGTTACTTATGCTATGCTAACAATTAGCTGACATTAGCTATGAAGTATTACATTAAAAGGGAGGTGGTTAAAGTAAGGGGAAGGCTACATCTAATTACTTATGCTATGCTAATGATTAGTTGACATTAGCTATGAAGTATTATGTTAAAAGAGAGGTGGTTAAAGTAAGGGTATGGCTACATCTCATTACTTATGTTATGCTAACAATTAGCTGACACTAGCTATGAAGTATTACATTAAAAGAGAGGTGGTTAAAGTAAGGGTATGGCTACATCTCATTACTTATGCTATGCTAACGAGTAGCTGACATTAGCTATGAAGTATTACGTTAAAATAGAGGTGGTTAAAGTAAGGGTATGGCTACATCTCATTACTTATGCTATGCTAATGATTAGTTGACATTAGCTATGAAGTATTACATTAAAAGAGATGGTTAAAGTAAGGGTATGGCTACATCTCATTACTTATGCTATGCTAACGATTAGCTGAAATTAGCTATGAAGTATTATGTTAAAAGAGAGGTGGTTAAAGTAAGGGTATGGCTACATCTCATTACTTATGCTATGCTAATGATTAGTTGACATTAGCTATGAAGTATTACATTAAAAGAGATGGTTAAAGTAAGGGTATGGCTACATCTCATTACTTATGCTATGCTAACAATTAGCTGACATTAGCTATTAATTATTACATTAAAAGAGAGGTGGTTAAAGTAAGGGTATGGCTGCATCTCATTACTTATGCTATGCTAACAATTAGCTGACATTAGCTATTAAGTATTACATTAAAAGAGAGGTGGTTAAAGTTAGGGTAAAGGTAAGGCTACATCATGCTATGCTAACGATTAGCTGACATTAGCTATGAAGTATTACGTTAAAGGAGAGGTGGTTAAGGGTAGGATAAAGGTGATGGTAGAGGTTACATCTCGTTGCCTAAGTGAATCATGCCTACGTTTATTATGAATTATGAATAAGATTATTGCTACATTTGGTCTACAGTGTAGCATAGTAGCGTGGTTCAGATAGCTGTCGCATTGGTGGGTTTGTCTTGTTATAGTGGTGGGCGCAGTTTGTAATAAAATGTGTCTGCAGCTATGAACGTCCACCTCTGTGTAGTGCTTTTGCAACCATAGTGCACCAAAAACAACCAATCACAGCTGAGGACTCTCTCACACAGCTGTCAGTCGTGCCATTCACAGTTTGTATGCTGTCAAACTGCCAAACTAGGCAGCGCTGATCAACTACGAATCAAGATTCTGTTACTGCATTGCCTACATTTTTAGAAACATTGTTTAGTGTACTGTTTAGCTGTGAATTGAGAAAGTTTGTGAGCACTGACCACCAGCTAAACCGTATGCTAAAATAAATCACCGTTAGGGGCTTGAGTGTAATTTTTTCCTCACTGATTATGTGAATATCGAGACAGTTTCAGCAAATATGAAAAATGCTGGGGGGTTTTTTAAATAAAAGTTATCAGTTACAGCTTTAATTCAGTTAAAGTTGTCTCTCTGGTTTGAGGAATATCTGCTTCTCTTTTAAAAAGCTAATGATGTGGTAGGTTTGCAAAGGTCAGGAGGTTAATTGTTTTTGGCAACAGACGGACGGAGGTTGGTTTCTCAGTGGCGTCCGCAGAGAGCAGGGATTCAGGCTCACACTAACAGCGAGCTGGCATTCATCAGATGGACTTGGCTTTCTTCTTTTGCTCATGTTCAGAACCCAACCAGAGATAATTAAGCTTTTAATCAGCCTGTTTATCCTCTCTACTTTAAGATTAAGTTTCTGGTTTCGAGATTTTATACTTCAGAGCTTTCTTTTTTTTTTAATTGTGTGGAATTTATTCAGTTGTAGCTGTACAATATGTGGAGAGTCCATTTCTTGCAAAATAAATACTGATAAATACACTGTGTGTCCTATCTACTGCTTCGTTATCCTGCAAATGCATAACACCTGTCTACTGACACCAACTTAACCTTGAGGTTAGAGGTTATCACTATTTAATGAAAAAAAGCTTTTTGTATCTCCTGACCTTAAATCAGAGTTCACACTGCTGAGACAGCACACTGAATACAGCCACTGTGTGTCTGTTATGCTGTCCATAGGGGGATGTTGGCATCCCAGGATTTGACGGTGTCCCCGGAATCAAGGTCTGGTGCACACATATTCTGTGTGCTCTAATTCTTGTCACTTAATGGCCATTGTATTTTTTAATTTTCCTTGTTTTGAAGTCATTTCTAATTTTTCATACTTTCCCATTTAAGAGGTTTTCTCTTCTTTTTCACTTTTGGACATTTTTGCCTCTTTTTTTCCTTATACTTCTTTTTATACATCTTGTTTTCCATTCTTCTTTAGAGGACATACATGTACACATCTTTTCATTCGTCTTTGCTGAATGTGATGTTATCATGATCTGAATTTGCCAATGTTTGAATAAGTACACTTCATAGCAGATATCCATAGGTGTGATTAAATGTGATAATGGTACCTACATATAGGTTTAAATTAATTAGATCTGTGGTGAAATATCATTGTAAGTAGGATTCTGGCCTGCTAATATTGACAACTTTAAGTAATGACAGTGCAAGTTTTAGGAATATTTCAAAATCCGATAGTGGAGGGTCTGTCTGGGGGCAAAAGCAGCCATAACACAAGAGAACGTCCGTAATCTAACATGAATTTAACCCCAGATACTATCTGACCCTTAGTGGCCGCAATAATTCCCCAACTGAACCCAACTCCCCCTGAGCTTTTCTGTGTTTAACACTCTGCTTTCTTTCCCAACAGGGTGAAATGGGAGAGCGAGGTGAAAAGGTAAAGTGCTAATTCAGATCACCAAACATTATTGTTAGCATCAGTCTTGATATCTCACCATGTGTCAGAACAGCCGCCGTGACGGCAGCTCTGCCTCTGACTTTTACACAACTCCGGCTTGTTTTTTCAAAGGTGACACCCTTCTGAGATTTGGCCGTCAGTGAGTCAGTGATTCAGTGAGTCACAAAATTGAACCCAATTTCTCCCAAGTCCAGGCCTTGGAGGAGACCAAGAAACAGAACCCACACAATAGCCTCAGTGATGAAAAGCAGCCTTATTCTCTCCATTCCCTAATTCTAATGGTGCCCTTATTCGCTGTTGTTGGACAGCCGCGGGTGGGAGGTGCGAATGCTGACGGAGTCGGAGCGAGACAGCATGGGGAGGGAGGTGATGACTCAATGTTCTTCATCGACCACAAAACTGGCCTTCAGGCACTTGCTCTCTGTTGTTGTTCTGAGTTTTTCTTCAAATCAGAGACATATTCCAGATCATTAACGCACCTGATTCACTGTAATAATGAGGCCGCGCGGCCACATAGCCAATCTCCTAGCAACAACCACTCACAGCATCACGGGTGTCCTGCGGAGAATGGATGCAAATAATGGCTTAATTTACAGTTATAGAAACTGCATTAGAGGAAATTGCCTTGGCTTGAGTTCAGGTCAGTCAGGTTCAAGTGAGGCTGTGATGTCTTTTCTTGGCCTTGTCACAGGTTGCATGTTTATGAGCAGTCTAACTAAAGAGAGATGTTCCATTCAAAAACTGTTTTCATAAGCATGAAAAGGGGAACCTAATTGTTATTTAATAGTAAAAACACAAATATTAGACAGAATAAACCATCGCTGTGGCGGGATATGTTTAATATCTTATTCCCAATCTTTTGAATCATGTTGAGTCTCTTTCCTCAGGTTGGGAATCACAGCTTTAAAACACTACAAGCTTTTATTTTAAGAGGAGCCAGATCTGTTAACATAAACTGCTGCTTTTGGCTTTGTTCGTTGAGTAAAGGGCCAGCAAGCAAATTCAGGAAAGCACGTTTTTTTTAAAAAAACTTCCTGACTGTACTCAACACTTTAACCAATAGATTCATAGATGGAAAAAATGAACAACAATGCATCTAAGCCTGTTATCATAAGCTCACTTTCTTGAAGTTCCTTTTTAATAGTCTCCACAAGGACCCAACCTTTGATTCCAAATCCTTGGAGTTGCTAGTCATCATATGATTCACAATCTATTAGGCTATCATTTACCTAATATAGAACCATGTGGATTTATGAAAAGTGAAAGACGGTGAAAAGACTGCCAAAGAGAGCGCTGAAACTCACTCCAAAGTACTATGAGCTTTTATTTTGAGAGGAGCCAAATATGTTAACATAAATTGTTGTTTTTGGCTTTGGTTGCTAACTAAAGAGCCAGAAGGCAAATTCAGGAAAGCAGTGCCAGCCTCTAACAGATAAAGACTGATTGCTTGAGAGGCACAGAGCTTATTACAGTAGGCTAATTTTCTTAAAGTTCTTACATCATGAGGATAGTGTGCCCCACAAGGACATAAGACTTTATTTGAAATCCTTGGATTTGCTCACCTTCTAATCAGGAACTTATAACCATGCAACTATAAGTAATCTATCGACACTCTATAGGCTCTGTGAGGCTGTACATTGGAACAGCAGGGCTTTGACTTAAACGTCAGCGTGCTAACATGCTGATGTTGAGCAGTGATGGTGCGAGAGGAAAATTTAAAGGATCACAAACACCATTCGATTCATCATGAGGTAGACATGAATCTGTGTATCGCATTTCATGGCAATCCATCAAATAATAGAGACATCTCGATCTTAACCACAAATATCAACCTCATGGTGGAGCTGGAGGGAAAGTCATTAGGGTCAATTGTCTGGACAAAGTTTCAGGATAGTCCGTCCATTGTTGAGATATTTCAAACCGACATTACCATCCATAGTGCCACGTTGACATAGTGTGGCTAAAAACAGCCCTGACATTCTTTCTTTTTCATACAGTGAAGATGGAAAAGTTGTGAATTCAGAAGTGAAGTTCTTCACAGCTAATGCCAGCAGTTAAGGCCTCCACAATGCCCCACAGAGTGTATTACATCACCTAAAATCATATTTGAACCATGTGTGATGACTCAGTTAGTGACCAAAGTGAATTTAACTTGTACAGTAATGGTACTTTGTCTTCCCTATGATATTCTTGGCCTTTTCTCCAAGCATCCATTACGCTGTTTTACACGGCAGTCAATCACAGAATAAGCAGAACTGTCAAAGTCCTACTGTGTGTTATGTGTGTTTAAACAACCTGGTGATCACGTTTAATATTTTGTTCTTTAGGTTTTTAGATTCTCAGCTATCTTTTTGTGCAATCAAAACAGACTGATTATGAGTACCTCTGTGTGATTTCATCACAGGGCGATATGGGTGAAGACGGACCGAAAGGTGATACAGGAGAGAAGGTATGTAAATTCCTCACCTCACCTTTCATTCTCACTGTTTATGTCTTGGAAGCTGCACAGAGAAACAGCAGAGTCTGGCTGTGGCCGGAAAACATAAAAAAAAAAAGTTAATGTTAGCCATCTGAGAGAAGATCTGTGGCGAGCAGCAGCAGCAGCAGAAGTTGCTGAGGTCAAGTGCCATCAGCTGCAGTCAAGGCTGCACAACAGCAATCATCCTGGCACTTGATGCCTCCTTTGTGCTTAATGTGGACTTAATTGCTATGCTATGCTGACGCTACATTTTCTGGTCGGATGGCTCCTGCATTAATTTGGGACCATTTATCATCAAGACAGCTTGTCAAGTTGGGATCCATTTCCAACAAAAGGCAGAGTGGAGCTCTGCTGGACAGATTATTCAGAGCTAGAGTAATAGATTCACGTTTCTGTCCAAAAAGCTTTTGTTTTCGGGAAAAGTTTTTTTTTTTGTTTTGTTTTGTGTTCGTACTTTGACATCATGTTCAGAGGCAGATCAGACGTCCTATCCAGGGCTTGCTATGCCTCCTTTGCTGTTATTATTTTGTTAAAGCAGCATTTACGAAAATAGGTCACAGCCCTATTTGTATTGGGTGACCTCATGACAAAATTTGGGTCTCTTTACCCTTCAGATTTGTCTGAAAGCCATCCAGAAAGCAAACTATTATGGATTGGAATAAACGATTCTTTGAAAATGTGGATTCAGCCAATGCACAAATTGCTCACACTTCTGGGAAAAGATAAAGATTCTTCCCGAAGTTGCCAAAAAATGATAATACAGTTGCTAAGAACAAATAGCAGACACAAAACACTGATTTTTTTTAATGCACTGGAGATGTCGCTTTTTACTAGAAACACAGGGTTAGGTATAAAAACAAAACACAACTGATGGACCAGTGGACTAGAAGCAGTGTACTCAAAATGTCACTGCCAATTTATTGCTGTTCAGCAAAGAACAACTTTGATAACTTCTCACTTTATGGGTACTCTGGTTTTTTAAAAGACTGCCAAACATGGCTGCCAAAAAAGACACCATTTGAGGGAAACAGATGCAGGATATCATCTGTGGAGAATGAGTGAACAAAAAGGAAAGTAGAGGGTGATAAAACTTTGCAGCTCGAGCACTGCTTTGATCTGGTCTACCTCAGCGCAGTAAAAGCGAGGGGGGGAAAAAAAGGGTTTTCACTGCAGGAATGAAAAAGAAAAAGCGGAATTGAGTGCCATGGGAATTCAGACTGCTGTAGCCAGTCACCTGCCATTCATTCTTCAAGAGCGTACTCGTGTATTTCACAATAAAAAGAGACAGAAGGTTGTGTAAAGACCTGGAAACGGTGGGGATTTTTTCATCAGTATGGATAGGATTACCTCACCTTCTCTGGTCGTCAATGCCAGGATGTAAAAAAGCGCACAACATATGGTATTAATAATTGCTTTTTTAATCAAGATATAACTCAGCATACATCCAGATGAGTCTAACATATGACACATACATCAAGGATTGATTGAATTTTCAGTGCAAGTTAAAAAAAGGTCTAATGCGTGCTCATATACGCACACAGGATCAGCTACAGGAGAAAACTACATGTCATTCAACAAGCTAAGCCTCCTGTCATCGACGCTGTGTGTCTGTTCCGATGCTCATCTCTGATATTATTGTTTCACTGGCGGAAGAGGAAACCAGAGAGTAGAGGGGACAGAGGAGGGGAGGGGAGAGCATCTTTAGTCTTCCACGCTGAAGATGCCAAAGTTAACAATACACAGCACGCACTGCGGGGAAACTGTGGTAACTCGGGGTGAGAGGTGAAGCAGCGAAAGCTTCGGTATGGTGAGCAGAGAGAGACCTCAGGGAGTGCAGAGGAGGGGAGAGAAATGGCAGCGCAAGCAGTCGGACCGGGCTTCGCTTGATACAAAGGGAGATTGTTTTGACGGCGGGGGATCTGCGGAGTATGAAAGATGAGACTAAATGACAGGATATATACACTCTGTTAGATGCACGCAAGTTTAACTCTCTTTTCCTCACATCGTTAGAGACAATCTGTTACTCTATGGATCATGAATGAAGAAGCTATAAAGTTTTATGCTTTAGATGAGATAACAACTACAGTGTAATGCCATTTATTATTGGGTAGTCTTTGCATTTAGTCAGTGATAGAGGAAGTACTCAGATCCTTTATCTAAGAAATACCACAGTGTGAAAGTATTCTATTAAAAGTAAAGGGTATTGGAACAAACATATTAATTAATAGTACTAAAGTATCAAATGTAAAAGTGCTTGTTATGCATTGTATTTTTTTTTATTATGGAACTACTTTCTACGCAAACAGTATACCTGTGAGGCCCGAGAGCCAGCGTTCGTCTGTCGTCAAGTGGTTTTATATTAATTTCAAAACTGTTTAAAGGAGTAATTTGATGTTTTGTGAAACAAGCTTTTTGCTATCTTGCCGAGAATGGCGAGAATGGTGCTAAAAATATGATATTGTATATAGTTAAAGAAACAGTTCACCCCAAAATTAAAAAATATATTCATCCATCTAGATTGTTTTGGTGAGTTGCCGAGTGTTGGAGGTATTGGCCGTAGAGATGTCTGCCTTCTCACTGATATAATGAAACTCAATGGCACTCAGCGTGCATTGAATTGAATTGAAAAAACTCAGCAATGTCTCTTTCCAGAAATCCTGTCCTGGTTACTCAAGATAATCCACAGACCTTCGTGTGAGCAGTTTCATGTGGCGACAATTTTCTACTTTTATAAAGAGGAAAAATGTGTAATTTTGGAATGAACTTTCCCTTCAATATGTTTCTACAGTAAGCGGCAAGTTAGCTTAGCCTAAAATAAAGACCGTTGAAACAGGAAAACCTCAAAGTTAGCTCTATCCAAAAGTAACAATGTCCAATGTCCACCTTTCCAGCTCATTCAGTAACGATTATCTCGTGTAATCTGTAAGAAAAAAAACAAAAAAAAACCTGAACCATGAAAACGAAGCCATTTTATGAGTGGTTATTTGCCCTATTATTATTTCTTGGCCAGTATTAGCAACTTCCTGGAGTCTCCACAGGTTGCCTGGCAACTGGCCCTGGCCAAGAAACAGTCCGGCACATAACCTCCGGGAAAAAAACACAATCGTTTTTTTTTTTATACAGTCCTTTTCGTACAAAGATGTAATGTGTTAATTAGTGAGCTTTAGAGATGCTGTAAGAATTCACACCACTGAAACACAACATCATCTAAGGTCCTGCATTATTACCTAATCTTTATGGCCGTGTCTTGAGGAGGAGCCCTGTGCCAAAATAACACTTTATATTAGTTTATATTGAGCTCGCTCATAAAGCAGTGTTTAATTAAACTGCCACACAGAAGTATTTTGGATGTACCATCTTTATATGCAAAGTCATAGTAACTATAGGTGTCAAACACATGTTGTGGGGTAAAGAAGATAATGTAGCGAGCAGCAGGTATCTTACAACTGTTCTTACAGTATCTGAGTAAATGCACTTTGTGACTTTCCACCACTCCTTATATTATTTATTTATTGTGTGTAAAACATTACCTGCTCCCGCTGTGCTGCTTTCATAAGCCATCATCAACTGTGAAGAAAAATGTTTCCAACAGTCTCTGCATGTCCATCTCTGGCCTCATTTAAAAGAAATCATTACCACAGTTAAAAGCTTTAGTTCTGAACCATTTACCTCTGATGCAGTCTGCCTAAGTATTTAACTAGGTGTGAAATTAACTGTGACTCTTCTTGTTGAAAAAGTTAAACCTCAGAGATAGGAAAATTTTCAAGGGTTTAAAGCAAATAAACCCAAGTAAACTCTTGAATTGGTTTTTGGGAACTTCCAGGCTGAGCTCTTGGCTGTGGCCAGTGTGTGGCACAGTGGTTGGTATAATTTCTGAATCCTAAGATCCGGTCCAAGCTCTTGTGAACTGGCCATGTTTCAACTGTTGGCAGGGCCTTTCTGCCCTGGGAGCCAATCATAATCTGTGTTGACTCACATATATTCTAACTCAGCGACTGAGGTCGATATTTAGCTGAGACCGCTGAATTTGGTCATCTCTACTAATGGCCATAATATGAAGTAGGAGTCATGTTTTGAGGGCTGCGGTGACATTTATTGGTTACATTTGTCACAACTCTGCTCCAGCTTCATTGCTCACTGATTAATCCACTCCATCTCATTTTCTCTCACTCGGCAAACAGCTGGAAAATGGCCCAATTTACCAGGGAATACATTATGAGATTTTCTTGCTATTATCTTTAAATGCTAATATGCAGTGACAGTTCTGGACGCGTATAATGAAGGGGAGCTGCGGTGACAGCTCTCCATCCTGCTTGGCTCTGTGGTTAAATCACAGGCTGTAGCCTCACCATGGTAATTGGCCCAATTGGGACTTTTCAGCACTCTGTGCCACACCTCAGCTCACCTCCCAACTCCACCGCTTTTTCCATCTCATAGTACTTCACTTGGAATAGATTAAACCAGTGAAAACTCTCACTTGGTCCTTGGGCTTGGTGTCACTTGTTTTCACTCTGTCATGACAGAAAATGTACATGGGGTTTATCAGTTCATCAGCAGGGGGGTGAGGTGTTAATTGCGTGTGCAGCATCCTCTGATACTTGTTTTCACATGGTGGCCTTTTGATTAAAAGTGTGCTGTAAAGTCTTATTTTCCACAATATTAGCTCTTTATGGTCTCATCCTGCTGAGATAAATAATGAGAACAAAACTTAATCATGCGAACATATAGTCCCTAGCTTGATTATTAACTTAACAAGGTGAGATCTTTTGTTGTTTCTTTTTTTGTACAAGACGTAACAATGAAGTCCAGATGTGAGGCATTCTTACTATCCATCCCAGCCGAGAAGCAACAGGTGTAAAACAGCTCTGACTTTGATGTTTGTTTTGTTAAAACAATTCAACCAAAGCACAAAAAAATCCAAATAATGGGTCGCTGTATAAAGTTTCCTGTTCTATTCTAATTTTTAAGCGAACCGCAACATGTCATCCATGTTGTTTCTTAAGTATTTGACCAAAAGCATTTTACTTCATTGTGTAAAAACATGAGAAAGCCTTTTATTCATCTTCGATAGTGTAACATGAGGAGCCTGTTTACACAGCTAACTGTAAAAGTTCATCCTCTCAGATCTTCTGTTCTCTCTATAAAATACGGAAGAAAACGCTCGTATAAAAAGTGGAATGATAACTTTTAAGATATGGATAGAGGCACACTTCAGTATGCAACAAAGCCCAGCTGTAAACAGTAACGCAGTTTATTGTCTGCAAAAAAAATGCCGCAATTAAACATGCCTTGTGTGCTATGCATCGTAATGACTCCCATAAAAAGCTGAGGGCGAGAGGCATTCCTTCAGCAACTTCTGAGCGCAAGGCGTATGTGTAGTGAAACCACAGAGTCCACACCAGAGCTAAAGACCCAGTCTCCTTCTCCCCACTCCCTTTTCCCACCAACCGCCCATAATTACGCTTATTGGCCCCTTGTTTTATGTATGTTTTTACTGTACGCTGCAAAACTAATGCAGTGCATAAGAAAGGGCCTGGGTTCTCCATGTTTGGATGATTTTGCTGGAAAAATGTGACACAAGTAGCTCTGTCTCCTTCCAGTTCAATACCTTACCTGAAGAGATGCAATGAAAAATAAAGTTTAAATGTTGCCGTTAGTACTCAACCCCCTCAGCTCCTATACTGTTGGGGATTTCTTCTGCATAGTGTTAAATTTCATGTCATCACCAGTATGCAGCTGCACTCTGACAGTGTAAAAACAATGAAATGATTCCCAGCACTGTAGTTATAAAAATGCTGCCTCCAACTTTTGTGAGAAGGTACATTCAATCTGAACGCTGCTTAGAATAGCAGACAATCCTCTTCATAATTGGATTTCACACAGTTTCGTCCAGACAACTCAGTGAATGCAGAACTTGGGCAATTATGTTCTGCATTGTTCCGAAAAAATAGGTTTCTTTCATATTTTTTTTTAAAGCTGTAATTGCACAGTAATGTTCACCGCATCCAGTTTTATAATAACCCCTGTCACTTTTGGACGGTTTTCCATGTTGTACCTTTCTAATTTTTGTTTTCTTTATCTTCCTCTCAGGGAGATGCTGGCTCTTCAGCAGCAGGCATCAAGGTGAGAGCTAAGCTAACGCTAAAGGTTTTTCAATGTCAGTGTCTTGATCCTCATTAGGTGTAGTTTGTAGGTTCAGACTTACCAAGTGGAGTTTTAAAGAAGCAATGTGTAGCATTTAGTGGCATCTAGTGGTGAGGATTGCAGATTGCAACGTGCTGAGTCTCGCCCCATGTGCCAAGCGTGAACTCCTGGTTAGGAGTTTTTGACCCGGAGACGAATTATTCGCAGAGGTCTCTTCCTCTCCAAAACAAACAGACACTGTTGCCAACTCCTCAGTAAGAAAAGTAGCTACTGGCTGTCCTAAAAGTTGCTAGAAGTCGCTAAATGACGTCATTGCCTAATTTGCATAATTGTCCATATGCATGTAATTGTAATGGCTGCTGTAGGAGAGAGGAATAACGTTGTGGGAGAGACAAAAACTGAGTAAAAAAACACCCTGAATATGTTTAGAACTACAAATGAACCTTCTTTCAGTGATTTATATTAGACAAAGAAAATTTTACATTTACATCCCGCCCTGACTGTAAACCAGGTCGGGATCAGCCAGCGGCAGTTTCGCGCATGCGCGATTCACTTGCAGTCTGGACGTGGAGGGGTTAACATCTCCTGCTCTGACTGCTGCTGGGTGGGAGGACTGGGCTGTCTGTGAGTGCTTTGAGGCGAGAGAGGAGCCCACAGCAGCATCCGCTGCTTGTTGAGAAGAATAAGAATGATACATGCTCTCACAGCAGCGTGTCCAGAAGTCTTCAATAACATCAGAAAAAGTCGCTAGATTTGTCGCTAGTCGCTTTTTTGAAAAAGAGTTGCTAGAGGGGTCTGAAAAGTCGCTAAATATAGTGACAAAGTCGCTAAGTTGGCAACACTGCAAACAGACCAGGTGATTAAAACTGCTAAAATCACAGAATAAACAGTTTCACATTAGAAATCAGTGTTTCTCTGATGTTGTTTGGCTTGTCACAGACGGACCGCTAGCCCAACACCTGCTTATCTGTGCTCACCTTTTGTCTCATATAAGATCCAGATGTTCAGGAGATTTTTATCTGGAGCCAAGTTATCCTTAGAGGTCTCCTCCTCAAAAGAAACAGACTTGATAATTTAAGCCAGTGAAAAAACGGAATAAAGCAGTTCCACGCAAAAATCTGTGTTTTTCTGACACTGTTCGACTCATCGCGGAGGGGCTGCTAACTATGGAGGCTAACTCAAAAATGTGTATGGCCCCTTCTCGAGCCAGTGTTTGGTTTGTCCAGTCTCAACTAGTGTAGCAACATGGCGGACTTTGTGGACAAGGACCCACTCCCTACGTAGATATAAAAGCTCATTCTATGGTAACAAAACCACAACAAGTCTCATTTTCAGGCAATTACACACTACAGAAAAGAGGTTACTAGATATTTACACAGAGTAACTTCCATGTGTAACAAACTGCTTACCAAGCTAACTGGACCAACTCCAAAACTAACGTTAGCTAACTAACATATGACCTACTTGGAGTGAGATGTAAAAAAGTAATATGATATTACTGTATATGATCTGATATTGGATCAAAATGCGCTTTAATAATGACGTAAAGTTCCCTCCAAAAACCTCAGTATAGGATACAGCCGTAAATATTAGCCCAAATAACATCAGTTAGGTTAAGCTAACGTTTAGCTTGATCATCAATCTGAAGTAGCTAAAGGTTAAGCTAACGTTTAGTTTGATCATCAATTGGAAGTAGCTAGCAAAGAACTTAGGAACGACCTAACACACAAACTCAATAATGGATTTAAGAGAAGATAAGAGATAAGATTTCACTTTATTGTGAGAAAAAACCCCTGAAATTTGTCTTGCGTCCTAGGACGTCAATTGTTTCACATAAATTGTCCTACGAATAACCAAGGCACAGAATGCCGTGATGCGGTTTGCAGCCATGCCGTGCACCAAAAGCGAAAGTGTGTGGATTTACAAATAGCAGGTTCACACAATCCAGAAATGAAGCAGCTGAAAATAAAACTCTTTGCATGTTTTACAGGGTGAACCTGGAGAGCCTGGACGAAGTGGACTAAAGGTAATAATTGCACTTTTCTACATATTGCTCTTTGATGCGCAGCAGATAGATAGTAGCACATCAATAAACAGACGTAGCATTAACGTTAATCATAGTATGGTTTTAACCACATAAGCTGTATTTTGTTGAATATATATTGTTTGTTGATTTTAATAGGTGTTTCTATTAATAAGTGACTATGGGAGTAAAATATTCAAGTATGAAGTGATAGAAAATTCTCAGCTTTCTGTATCTGGCTGAACATATGTCTTTATTTTTCATCACTGTGTATACACAGATGCTGGCAGATACAGTAGTTTGGATAGGAGCATTCCAAACTTGGTTGAACCTCACTGTTTAAAGTGTAACAAGGATGGTTGTACATGGGGGGGCTCACTGAGTAGAGCCTGACACTTCAACTTTGGTGCATCACAGTGCTCCGACTTATTTTACATTTACTTTGGCGTGATACTTGTTTTGAGCCAGCGCAAGGTCCCAGGTATCATACTAACACCTCTGGATATACTAAATCTTTTCTGCTGCATTTTATCGTGACCTGTACTTGACAGAATCTAAAACCACCAGGTAATTCCAGTACTTTGCTTTGCATCAGTCCATCTCCACAAGTTTTTGTGGTTTAAGCCATATTTGTTAGACCTCTCTCTCAGCCAGTTTTTGCTCTCGTGTTTGGCACACTTTCCAAGGAAATCAGAGGAATTTTGTTAGAGAAACAGTTGCTGATGAGAAACTAATAAAACAAGCATGCAGCAGAAAAGGAGCTATTTTCCTGCAAAATAAAAGCCATTACTCGTCCCTTGACCAGACTGCTGCCAAGATTGCACCAGCGCTCCATCTAATTACACTTTTTAATCCCAAGTGCTGCGCCCCATTAATTCCCCCTCTCTTTTCTCTGTTTGGACAAACTGGTTCCAGACAGACAGAAGGGCAAGTGTCTTTTTTTTCTGCTCTGCTGCAACGACAACATTCGTGGCCTAACTAATTTTTTGACTGCTTTATCTTATCTCTCATTTTACAGCCGTTCTGCTTGTGCTGACACACTTACAAATTGTATTTCTCATCAAAACGGCCATCATGGGATTGAGTTGTTGTCCCCCGTTAAATATTACCACTGGAAGGCATTCAAGTGTTGGTGAAGTAGCAGTCCACAAGAAAGACTTTTATTCATTAGTTTTACAATGCTTTCATTAGCCACAATGGAAATTTACAGGCCTCTCTCTGATCCCAAGTGACATTACAGTTGATCATTCTCGTGCGCCGCTAATCATTTCTTTTCTCATGCCATAAATACAATGGTCTTAATAGAGCGTTAAACTATCCAGAGTCAGACATTTTGTTTTGAAAGTCTCGCAGACGCCTCACAAGAGACTTGACCTCTGATTTTTCCACAGTTTAATCAAATGACTCTGCGTTACTCAAACTTGCATATAATGGGAGTTTGGAGTTCTCAACTTGACAATGACCCGACCTTGGTAACGGAGGAATGGGCCAACTCCTGGCTTCCAGCACTGCCAAACTCTAACGACCTTGAAGCCACGGCAGCTCTCTCAAACAGCTTTTGCAACTTTAATCCAAAGTATCTGACGGTTTTTCCTTCCAGAAACCAGAACTTTTCACACCTGCCCAAACCAATAAAAGCATAAAAAATAAGACTCCATTGCACTTTGTGGAGGGTTGAGTGTTATAACAAGCACTAATCACGCTGTCAAGCCATGGCTGCATGAGTTGGTTTGAAAGTGCATGTGCAGTACCTTCTGCTAGTGCTTACCGCAAGCAAACGACAGTCAACATACACTTACTGACGGCAGGCCACTTTTCAGAATTACAGCAGCTTGATAGCCAGAGAAAACACAAATAGAAAATACGGTGTAGAGCTAATAGAACCCCAAAGAGCCTACAAATGAGGCTTGACTCAGCTTAGCTTGGCTTGGCTGTAACATGTCACACTCTTCCTGTGTAGGGAGAGCCAGGACTTCCAGGGCTGCCTGGACTCCCAGGGATAAAGGTAAATTCTTCGCTGTTTTCATCCCCAGTCATTCCCTCGGTGTTGTCCCTGTCCATCCTCTTCAGCCCGTCTGTAGCAAGAGTTCGGCGCAAATCTCAGCCGGCCTATCGTCATGCCTCATGCACGACACGTTAAGGTCTCATAATCTTGCTTTTCCTGCTGTGTGGGATTGGTAGCGAGACTGCAAGGTTCCATCTGCTCCAATGCAGACTCACAGTAACACCTGTACATTCAGCGCAGTGAAAAGTAAGGAGCTCAGACAAACTGACAAGGCCAATCGGTCGATGCTTTTCATCTGAAAGTGCTTGAAGAAAAAAAGGTTTGTGAATAGTGTAGAGGTCTATTAAAGGTATACTATGCAGGAAATGTTGGTTTATTACTTATAAGTACACTACAAGCTACTGTAGGAATGTTAGTTCTAGAATACACCTACTGGTGCTACTTGGACACATCCTCAGTGATGAACCTGCGGTCACGGGGTGTTTCAGGTCTTTAATCTTCAGACACCCTCACCAGTGCGACCCAGCTGGGGGTGATCACACCCCGACTTGTGTCCAAGTGGCCCACTACTCCACGGATCCCCCCTCCGGATCCACAGCCATTGTGAGGCTCCTTCAGCGGCCTCGAAGATGTTTTTGATGGCTCTTTTGCACAGCTGACCTTTTACTCCAAGGAGTTTGAGGGTTTGACGCAATAGCTGGCCAGCAAATCTGCAGCACGCAACCTCGATTGGTTATGTTACATTTGTTTTAATGGAAAAAGCCAATACTTATTAAGCTAACTAAAGCTAAACAGGCCAACTGCGCGTCGCTCTTCATCTCCATCCTCTCCTTCAGTGCTCGCCAGTGAAAGTGAAAGCCAACCCCAGATTCACTCTCGTTTTGGAACGAGCTTTGTCTGCTTATCGTTTTACTTGCTATATTTGCGTCTTTTTTGATGCTGTGTCCATGATTTTTGTAGCTTTCTCTTGGATGCGTGCTACTTATGGCACGCTGTCATTGTCTAGTCGCTACACACCCAGTAACATCCAAAAAACAAAACAGAAAATACAGTCAGAGGGTGGAGCCTCCGCAGATAAACACACAGCTACACCGAGTCTATACATAGTTTTTTAAGAAAATCCTGCATACTATACCTTTAATTGATGATGACATTGCATCCCTGGCAACAACTTCAGTCCATTTCCTGGAAGTGTCATCAAGAGACTCCCTGCAAAATGGTTCTAATCTGGAGAGGAAGTTTGATTTTTATTTATTAATTTAGAATGTATCAAATTAGGCTTTTTTGTTTTAGTGAAAGTGCTCGCTTGTTTACTGTATCAT
Source organism: Epinephelus lanceolatus (assembly GCF_041903045.1). Taxonomy (NCBI): domain Eukaryota; kingdom Metazoa; phylum Chordata; class Actinopteri; order Perciformes; family Serranidae; genus Epinephelus; species Epinephelus lanceolatus. The sequence continues at coordinate 25,391,653 of NC_135755.1, read as the reverse complement.
AAAAAAAACTACAGCAGATGGTAAAACAAGAGGGACATATTTCACTGCCATCTGATACTTAAAGAACAGCAACCACTTCAAGGTTTCTCAGGATCATTAGCTTGAAATATAACATGAATGCAAGGAATGCTCACACAGGCATGATGAGATGATGCTTGTTGCTGTTTTGGTTTTGTTTTCCTCTTTTTGTGTGCATGTAATGTGCTGGCCTTGTAAAAAAAAAGCCCTTTCATTTTACATTTTATATACTCCTGTTTTTACTTAAGGCCTGAATGCTTGATGGATTCTAACAATATTTTTGCTAACGTAGCACTCTTGGGTTCTGAGCTCGGCTTGCACTTTGTTCTGCTCCGCATTCTTGGCTGTTTATCCGATCAAAGTTTAAAAGTTTGAGAGGCAAGTGTCCATTACCTCTCCAAAGGCTTCCAGAGGGCCCAAACTACAGTAGGTGGGTCGCAGATGGTCGAGCAGTTAAGTTATTTCACAATCAAATGTGATGTAAATCAAATCAGCATCACACCTCGTACTGGAAGCTCACTCCTCGTAAGTGAAAGTGCAAATGCAAAAATGTTCAAGCTTCTTCATAAGTGGCAGAGAACCTGGTTTTTGCACACACTTAAGCCGATCGCTTCATGTGCTCTGATGAGTTTCTAACAAGGTCAGTCGTAACGTCTGTTAAGCTCATAAGAGGAGTCATTAATGTTCAGTATGTGAAACCAGGGGAGAAATTAACACGCCACTGATAATTTGTGTCCGTGTGTGTGATTTATGCATGTGTCCCTGAGTGTGTGTTTGCGTGCAGTACGCGCATGCCTGTCATTTTGAATACGTTTGGCCATGCATCTTGTGTATGTGTTTAGCGCTCATTAGCAGCGAGTGGAGGTAGAGCTACACCAAAAATGCCCTGTGGAAAAATAAATAATATTTGCTGATTTTGTTTTTTTACAGGGTGAGCCTGGATTCCTCGGTCCCCAGGGAGAGCCAGGGCTTCCAGGACTCCCAGGAACTAAGGTGGGTGACTTTCCTCAGTAACTATCTTGTTTATCACAATGTGAGAGTGCCACAGTGCATATTTCAAGTCAATGACAATGAGTTGCAACAAATCTGACAGCTTTTCATCACGTCCTGTCAGTGCGATCGTCATGGAAATCAGTAATCCCTCCAGATTTACGGGCTCATTATCGATGAGTGTCACTTTACAGAGGTGATGAAGCCTTTGTTTCCTCAAAATGTCACTTGGAAGTGGTCAGAACGAGCTAATCCTCGCAGCTCCCCGTGAGTCGTGACATTATCACACTGTGGAGCCAGCGGTGATAATCCAGACACACTAGAATTAATGTTCCTGTTGTCCTTTTCCATCAGACTGCAGTGCATTGATAATCGAGATATATGAGCCTTGCGTTGTCATCTGGCATATCTCCGTTGCTTAATCAAATGTCAGGGTAAAGCTGAAAAGGAGGAGCATCGCTGATAGCTTTTCCTTGTGTTCAGGGCTGCTCACAGGTTTCAGACAACTTGGGTTTTACCCAGTTTTTCAGAGGGTGCTGCTAAAGTTGTTGGGTTTTTTTGTTATAAACTAAAAGTCTGCAAGTTATCATTGGCAAGCAGTTACTCGAAGAGAAACATTAATTGACTCAACACTGCTGAATAATGGTTGTGTCCCACTTGGTTTGAAGTATCAGAAATAAGTAATCGAGCAAGGATGGTCTCTGAGTTACACCACACCCCCCTCTAGTGGCCGTCTTAAGTCACTTCATGTTGAGAGAAAATGCACACCACCATACAGCAGAAGATTTACATTTTTATTCAAATATTCAAATGCAAGACAAAGACAGCTTGATGCAGATGTATATTTGTTTTTATTTTTCCTCAAAAATAACACCTCGTCAAAGGTCACGATCGAGCAGGAAGCTGATTGCTCTGACTCAGCATATATATCTACGATTCACCATGTAAATCTGTCGAGTAAGCAAACTCCTAAGAAAGGCGGGGAGCTCTTATAGTTGATTCCTCAGTCATGTCAATACTGCATAACATTAAGGAAACTGAAGACCATGCCTGATATTCAGAGGATGCATCACAGCTCCTCTGATTACAATTAAAGGAAACTGGCCTCAGGTCAGCCCTTCTCTGTGACAAATACAAGATGCAGGTGGAAAGAGGTGACTTGTTTTTGAGTAGTTTGTTCTTTTGTCTCTACAGGGTGAGAGAGGCGACCACGGGCCACCAGGAAAGGGTGAAAGAGGAGACCTTGGACCTATTGGACCAAAGGTCAGTCACCTGCACATGTGCAAAGACAAATGGCACAAATTTTGTGGGAAAAGAAGATCATTCAGTGGTATTTATTTTAAAGCATCCTGCTTGTTCACAACTCTTTTCACCCATTTTATTCATAGATTTTTGCTGCCATCTAGAGCTTCACTGATTTAAGCACACTATAAAGGCAAAAAGAGTTTCAAACGATAAAACTAGAACGCATTCCCAAAGCGAGGGCTGATTCGATTAATCAAATATTCAGTTGTGTGAACAAAGAGAGCTGGCTAAACCATTACAGCCTGTAATAAGTGCAGGACTTTCCCTGGAGTCGACTTAAAGTAAACCAAGTATAAATGAGTTTACCATTGTTTATGTCTGGCACTGACCCAGCAGGTATCTTCAGCTCCAGTCTAAACTTGGACAACACACAGATCTGTTTCACATCCTATTAGAAACCCCCAGAGTGAGACCTCCTTTATCAATGCCAGAGTTCAAATAAACACTCCCTCCATCGCCTGGCAGTTGTAGCATATTAAAAGCTGGTTATGTCAGTGAGGCTGACTGCGTCGCTCTCTTGAGAGGAGTAAAAGAGGCTGATGATATTTCCTTTGTGAAATATGCATTTAAAATGCATTGCATTTTTTATGATAAATTTGGATTGAGCCCATAAAGAGAGTTTGTTTTATGTTTTTCAATTTCATGTTTATATCTCAAGTACTTAGTGTGTCCTTTTTTATAGTCTCCCTCAAACCATGACTCTTTACGTCGTCTGTGTTTTCTTCCTCGCGGCAGGGTTCACAAGGAGAGGCTGGTATACCTGGTGCCAAAGGGTCAAAGGTGAGCATGGCAGATGTGTTTTCTTTAAATTTGGTGAACACAGCGCTTTAATTAGATAGTCTTCTAATTAGATTTTGCAGGTAATAAAGATTTGCACCATTCAATGTTGTTTTAGTTCCTCTAATACCTCTCTAGCTGCAGACTTGGAGTGGAATTCAATGCCGGGGGAGGTTTAGTGTTAGTTATCGTAGCAGTGATATTAATATGGGTATAATATTTATTAGTGTTGTTGCACTTGTTTTTGTACCAAGTCTCTGCAATGCTAAAGTATGTATCTAAAAAAGACATTTTAATTGCACCAAGGTTCTGAAAACAATACACATGATGAAAAGTCCCACACAGCAGTGTAATTTTTCATACTATGTTGTGACTCAAAATACTATAACTTGTTGTACAATAATAATGGGGTTGATGTGATATATAATTTCAAAACATGTGCCGCACATTTTTCCATGAAAAATAATGTAATAATAATAGCAGCGGCAATTTGTTAATCATTTTTGTTTGTCTTCACATTAGGGGGAGACTGGAGATAAAGGAGACTTGGGGTCTATTGGACCGAAGGTAAGCAAGTAATTTAAAGAAGATAGATGCTGTTATTCTCCCCTTTATTGATTGATTTCAATGTGTTGCATGCCGATTAACATTAAAAACTTTTTTTTTACCATGATATACTACACCAAGGGCGGGCCAAAACTTCAAGGCACACCTGTATTTATATCTGTGCACACTAGCCTCTATGACGTGTGTTATCACTCTTAACGTGACATTAATGTTTGTTTCTTAAACTAAGCACAAAAAGTAAGGAAATTTGTGTTTGGTAGATTTCTTTGTTGTAACAATGCTGCTTGGCAATAAATTGGTTGCTGGTGGAAAGCCTGTCTCTGATATCCCCCGTTATATGGAACTTGGCCTTCAGTTTGCAGATGGTACTAGGGCTCACTCCAAATAATGCTGCAACTTGGTTTTGGGGAACACCGGCAAAATTTTCATGGACACAACCCACATACTCAGCTCTGCTGCTCATCCCACAAATGCATGCTCCTTACAAATGTGGCACCATTTAAAAGGGAAATAAACAGGCTTTCCAATTGTATAAGATTTATTGCCAAGAACCATTGTTACAACAAAGAAATAATCTACCAGTCACAAATTTCCTTACTTTTTGTGCTTAGTTTATCTACTGATATCAAACAAGAATTGGCATACAACTATTACTCGTGAAAAATTTATTTACGTAATTATTCAAGAACTTATTTTGAACATTTTAAAATGACATCAAAGTGCCAATAACTCATCCATTTAATGTAAGATCATGTAAGATAATTTGATGTGTCCCACACTATTAATTCATAACTTTTTGTGTAGGCTCAGTTGAATATTTCAATTATAATGATTGGTTATCACCTAATCCAATGGCATACCCGGATTGGCATCACCGTGGCACCCCATTTGCGAACCACTGTACTACACTACACATTTATTACCACCAGAGGGCAGCAGTTAAACCTCAGCAGTTTTTGATCCTGGTCTTAAATGTCTCTGATGTTGTATAAATTGGGTGTGCAGTGTGAAAGAAAATGTGTTTAAATGTGTTTCTCAATGCCAACAATGTGCAGGGCCCCCCTGGGCAGAAAGGAGACCAAGGAGCCACTGAAATCATCGACTACAATGGAAACATTCAGGAGGCTTTACAGGTCAGAAAAGTTGTTATATAAATTAGCTCATTTATGTTATCATTGTTGCTTCAAATAGATAAATAACTGCGAGAATGATGGTGTTTCTGTTATGTTATCATGACCTAGACCTCAGTCATCTTTTAAGCATGATAGACCTTCCTCACATTTTCAAATTTCTATGTCTGTGGTTCATGAGAAAAAGCATTTGTTAAAGTGTAATGCCCTCAAATTAACACTATTGAGGGTATGTACAGATAAACAGGCTAACATCTGTTTAATAAATAACTAATTTTGAGGGTATATCTGTGCCAAATGTGCTGACACAAAGGTTTTCTTTCCTGTATGACTTCTGCAATCTTATCTCTCACCTCCTCCCCATTGCCACACCTTTGGCCCACTGCAGAAGATTACCACTATTACAGTAACGGTAATTAGGCTCTGTGTATTCTTTGTATTGTGTCACCTCCATAAATTATTCATCTCTGTCCTCGCATGGGCCCAACCCTGGTTTGCACTGCCTTGTTGTATTTGTGCTCCCTTACCCAGCAACATGTTTGCATAACAGTGAATGAAACAGTATTCAGTGCTGCGATTTGCTTTTGTGTGATCGACCCCACAGGCTGCCTGAGTTGCTGGTTGTCTCCCTGAACGTCAGTAAAACATCCTTTAAAACAACATCATGAGAAAATGTTTGAAAAAGCGTTTCCCAAAAGTCACACAGTCCGCTTTTGGTCAAAATCATTCCAAGCACATAGCAGTTGTAATTATAGTTAAGGCTAGATTGCCAAGCAGTCAGAACTAGTCCCAAAACTCCAAGGCCCTGCTTTGTGTTCATTTAATTGAACACTTGTTTGGGAATATGCACCAAGAATAACACTGACTGATAGGAGATCTGAAGTTTGGCCCTGTCTTGAAGAGGGTCTCTGTTCAAAATCTAGTTTTAAAGCCATCATTGTGTCAGTTTTTTACTTGCATAATTCTAAATTATTGTGTTCAATTTATGCGTCATTAGGTTTCAACACAGCCAGGGAGGTATTCCAGGTTAGAAAAAGGAGACATCACAGAGAAAGTGTGCTGGCAGGTGTTAATGCCTAGCATCTGCTTTTTGTACGTTTCACTGATTTCCCTGTCAGCATTCAATTATTACATTTAATTATATAAGATAAGAAAAATAAATATAGCAATTTATCTTCCATGCAAAACATTATAAATGACAAATAAAAAAATGTTCAACATCAACTAAGTTTTGGGAAAAAATTGGGAAAACAAGTGACGCATAATTTGTGCCTTACTTCTTACTATTATAGCAACATAATGTCTTATGTTGGCTAGCATTAGGGGTGAGAATCACCAAAGGCCCCATGACATAACGACACTTAAGCTAAGTCTTGATACATTGTTATTGCAATTTTAAACATTTTACGATTTGCTGATTATTGCAATATTACATACTACGATATACTGCGATTATTTGTCAACATCTGTTTCATCTAATAAGTTTTCAGTCTGTTCTTTTCACTTCATTTTTTTTGCAGCAAAATGTATCTAGTGGACTGGAAAAGCAATTGATTTTATTATTCTAATAGGCTATTAAAAGCTTAATATGTATTTGCAATATTAATAATTTATATAATTAAAAATCAATACTTGCTGCCTGTGTATCGACAAAATATTACCACACAAAATATCGTGACACTATGCTGTATAGATTTTTTTCCCCCACTGCTAGTTTGCATAGTGTGGAATTAGCATGTTTAGCATCAAAAACACTGAACTGAAACTGTCCTGTTCATAAAAACACAACTTTAATAGGATTATGTTGGTTAGCATGGGGCAGACTTAGCATGTTTAGCATCACAAACAATGAACTGAAATGGTCTTGTCCATAAAAACACAACTTTAATAGGATTATGTTGGTTAGCATGGGACATAATTAGCATGTTTAGCATCACAAACACTGAACTTTAACTTTCTTGTCCATAAAAACTCAACTTTAATAGGATTATGTTGGTTAGCATGGGACAGAATTAGCATGTTTAGCATCACAAACACTGAACTGAAACTGTCTTGTCCATAAAAACACAACTTTAAAAGGATTATGTTGGTTAGCATGGGACAGAATTAGTATGTTTAGCATCACACAATCATTCTAGCATTTAAGCTACATACGTGAAGTACTGCACAAAATTGCACACATTTAAAATACTGTAATATAAATTGTTAAAAGTGGGCTTAAGTGTAACAATTCTCACTTCAATGTGCCTTACTCTTTAAATGTGGCACTAAATTTTGTATTCCACAGTGATAAACATGTTATGTTGGTTAGCATGCTATACAATTAGCATGTTTAGCATCAGGCATCATAAACTCAAACTTTTCTAAAGAATCATCCTTGTTTAAAAACACATTTTTATTTGTTTTATGTTGTTTTAGTGTTTCAGCAATGGAAGCTAAGTGTAGCTAAGTATATGATTTAATCTTAATGCAAAAAACTGCACACATTTAAAATACTGTGATATAAATTGTTCAAAGTGGACTTAGTTTACAAATTCTTCACTTCTTTGGGCCTTACTCTGTATATGTGGCACTAAAGTTTGTATTCCAGATCAATAAACCCAAAGCATTATGAGTTTTGTTGGTTAGCATGGTAGCAACTTAGTATGTCCAGCATCACACATACAGAACTGAAATTTTCTTAAAATCATCATTGTTTACTAAAACAAAATTACATTTGAATTACTCTTATGAAGCTTCCTCTCTGATTGCAGCATTCAGGTGGAATCATAGGTGTGATACACAGCATGAATATCTTCCATCATCCCCCAAAGAAATATTGCTTCAAACTCAAATGGAATTGAATGAATGGTTCATGATCATGAAAAACGCTCACATCTGTTAATGATATTTATTGATGCGTCTGTTGTAGCTAACATGTTTTTGACTTTGGCATGTGTCTTTGAGTTGAGCATCATAGTTTATAACTGATTTCTAACTTGTTTTGTGCTGTTTCCAAGTCATTTCATTGTGATGGTCAGTTCCACTGATGAAATGTAGTTCTTTGTTTTCAAACAATAAGTTGATATTGACATGAGCAACCCCAATGAAACATTATTCCCTCAGCTGATTCGGAGACTAATTTAAGCACCTCCCGTGTCTCTGTTTCTGATCAGGGTCCTCCTGGACCTCCTGGGCCGATGGGGCCTGACGGGAAGAAGGTAAAAATGTTCTTCTGCTTTAGTAACCCCACCTACAATGCCTAATGTTTTCATAACATGTGCAAAACTCATGTCGACTGGCACTTCTTTATTTAAGGAACAGACTCTCAACATACCATCCTACAAGTGCAAAATCAAACAGGTAACATCTGCATTTGCACTGTGCTTGTCTTTTTGTCCTCTCCCAGGGCGATCGCGGTATGCCTGGTCTCCCTGGACTCGACGGTGAAAGAGTGAGTTCATTTTATATAATCATTTATCGACGATTTAAATTTTGATTTGGTTTATAAATAGCAAAGACCTTCACTGAAATTACTTTATATTGATTAGGTTATTACCTGAGGATTATCTCAGATGAATGAGCAGAGCTAAGAGAGACTTAGGACCTTTTATACATCTTTGTTTGTACTGCCTTATACAAAATATATTTGCATAAATATCCACAGGGTGAATAATTAAAACACAGTAGTTCCTTTTTATTTCTATGTTTACATTTTGCCCTCCCCTCTCAGGGCTACAAAGGTTCCAAAGGAGACATGGGAATGCCTGGAGCTTCAGGGGATAAAGGAACAACTGGTTTACCTGGCCTACCTGTAAGAATCTACACATATTTTCAAACTGTTTCCTAAGTTCAAGTTTTATTATTAGTGTCCCTGTAGGGCAATTGGTTGTGCAGCAAGTAAACAAAATACATAAATACATACAATCAAGGTCCAAGGGGGGGTCGGGGGGGACACACAGTGTGTCGAAACAACAGTAGACACTGGGACATAGCCAATAAGAAGTTATATAAAAGAGAAACTAATATCCCAAGTGCATAGGAAGTAGCATCTAAAATAGCCTACACAGAGTAGGAACAGTACATAGTACCAGTATGATGATGATCATCACACATAAAAATCATCATAATAAGATTAAGCCTTTTGAAAAATCTTAGTTTATCAGAACTCTTCCCCCATCTTATAAGATAAAAACCACACATGTCTAATGCAGCTGTTGTTCCTTATAGGGTGTCAATGGAGTAAAAGGAGATAAGGGTGATTCAGGTCTACCTGGGCCTCAGGGTTCTTCAGTAAGTCAAATTTAAGACATTTATCATGACTCGCCATTAACGTACTCCAGTAGTTGTATTATGTTGTTCATTGCAAACTTTCATACAGTTATGTTGTTAATGTGAACTGTAGTCAAAATATGTTATTGCAGAATCATGATTTGGTGATAAAATATTTATGTTTAATAATTGCAGATCACTGGACCTCCAGGGCCACCAGGGCCCCACGGACCCCCAGGGCCCATGGTGAGTGTTTTAATCATTAATCACATAATATCAAACTACAAATACAGATTGTATCCTTGCCATTCATGACCATACTCATACGGCAATATGAATTGCAATGTAATGAGATGCTGTATAATCTCTACTCGACTCAATTTTATTTATAAAGCATCTGTCATACAAACGTGACCAAAGTGTTCAGATAGCACAGACACAATGTAAAAGATAACGCATATAATTACACATAAAGCATTGCAAGACTGGAAAATTACAAGGAGAAGACAACAACAATCATCTTGCAGGAATAAAAATACATGACGCAAAGCTGTGGTTACAGTAACGTACAAAAACATGTACAGCACTGGTTCATGTTACAACAAGCCCACAAACTTGTGCTGTCAGTAACTGATCCTCCAGTTAAAAACACAGGGCTGGGAACTTGACAATTTTTGCCCTGTCAGAAAATTCACAGATCTATACTTGTTCTACTTCTCCCATCCAAACATCCTCAACAGCAGGTTATTACAAGAAGGAAAGATAAGAAGTAGAAAGACAAAAGCAAAAATGCTTGAGTTGTATGAAATAATACATAAGTATGCTGATAATGAGTGCAGCCACAAGCTAATACTTTGCATTGTTTTCATGTTTTCAGGGCCCCCATGGTTTCCCTGGACCAAAGGTAAACCTCAGCAACAAAGCACAGTGCATGTATGATAACAACTCACATTCAGGTCATTATGAATGTAATTTAGCTAGGGCTGCACAGTAGGCCCAGTGCAATATCCATATTTTAGGAGCTGCATTTTTTTGGATAGAGGTAAAATGTGTGACATTATAAATGAAACATTGTGCAGCTGCATGGATGCCATATTCCAGACTTAAAGGAACGTATATGTTTGATACGGACTCCAACAAAAATCATATCATCATTTTTATTTATGTTTGTCAATGAAAATGAAATGCAAAAATTCCAATTTCCACTTAAACCACGACTCATTTTGCAATTGCAATATCTGTCAAAATAATCAGAACGCCAGCCGTGGCTGGAGGCATTATGTTTTCAGGTTGTCCGTCCATCTGTCCGTATGTCTGCCTATTGATCCATCCATCCTACTATTGAGAACATGATATCTCAAGTATTAAGACAATTTCTTCAATTTTTTTTTTTTTTTTTTTTGGGGGGCATTTTTAGCCTTTAATGGATAGTGTGATGGGGAGAGAGAGAGGGAGTGACATGCAGCAAAGGGTCACAGGCCAGAGCCGAACCTGGGCCGCTGCGGCAACAGCCTTGTACATGGGGCGCCTGCTCTACCACTAAGCCACCGACACCCCAAAATTTCTTCAAATTTGGCACAAATGTTCACTTGGAATCATTGATGAACTGATTAGATTTTGGTGGTCAAGTGTCTAAGGTCAAGATCACAGTGATCTTGCATCCATCTCATTCTTGGGAATATCTGAAGAGCACCTTGATGGAATTTCTTCAAATTTGGCAAAAACATCCACTCTGAGTCAAGGATAGATTGATTGGAATTTGGTGGTTATAACTCAAAGGTCAAGGTCATTGTAACACCCTCTGTCTCATCCGTTTGAATGTGATATCTTACAAATACCTTGAGGGATTTTCTTCAAATGTGGCACAAATATCCACAACGAGTTAAGAATGATGTGATTAGATTTAAGTGGTCATAGGTCAAAGGTAAAGGTCAATTTGACCTTGTCCGTCCTTCAAATTTGGCACAAATGTTCACTTGGACTGAAGAATACACTGATTATTATAGTTTTTGCTCATTGTGCACATTTTTTATTAGTCATTTTTACCATTAGTCTCTGGTGAGACTCAAATGTAATTGTAATAATGTCTGCGCTTTTGTGTATATAGTTGTGCATCCTCTGACAATTTAGTGAAGCAATGTCCATTCAAAAATGAAAAATATTAATTAATCGCAGCAAAGAACAAGTGTGAGATGAGTATGAATCTTTATGAACATGCCGGTTTTTCAACTCTACACACCGTCACTGATGCATCTTCATTGTTTCTTGTAGAAACTTGTAGCATCACTGCAGCAAATGCTTTTCTTTAAGTTTTAATTAATATTTTGGTCAGCTACTGTATAGCAGGATGAACAAAGGGGGCAAGCCTAGATGATATTATTAATTTTTTCTTTACATTACATTTATTTAGTTGATGTTTCTATCCAAACCACCTTCCAGAAGTTCTTTGAACCATGTGGGTACAACCCCAAAAAGTGCAAGAATCATGCAGGAACATCAACTTTGACCAGCACAGGTGCATTCACAGGTACAGAAACTGTGTTGTGTCTGTTTCCTTAGGGGGAACCTGGTTTGCACGGTGTGAAGGGTATCCGAGGGGAACCAGGACACAAAGGGGATCGTGGTCCACTGGGTCTCCCCGTGAGTACAGCCATGCAACATGTGATATCTCCAACCACGTGATATCTCCAACCACAAAGCCCTGTCCTTTATTTTCTCAGACATCCATAGAAATCTCTCACTTCAGTTTTAGCCCTGTCTGATTTGTTATTGTGCATTAGTGCACATATTTGAGTGTGTGTTTGTGTGTGTCTGTTGTGTGTGTGTGTGTGTGTGTGTGTGTGTGTGTGTGTATGGCCCTCTCCATTTTCTGTCCTCATTTTCATGTGCCTGGGCTGACTATTTTGCCAACCTCCCTGTAACACAGTGTAATTTAGTTGTTGTAAACCCTGCCATCAACCTGTCCTAATAACAGTGTTCATCTGGTACTAATCCCGCCTTGTTCATGTCACTCATACCTCCATAACCACGCAGGGAGCCTCCGGCTTGGACGGCAAGCCCGGAATTAGGGTGAGTGTCATGTGACCAAGAGGCTTCACCACCCAACTTCTGCCTACTTTCCTCCCTCTCACCCTCCATACAGTCCCCCCTTTCCCTCAAAATTTACCACCATCACCCCATTTTACTATATTTTACTGTGACTGAAAAGAAAGTTATATACACTTCTGTTTATGTTTACATGATAGCTAGGTCTCATGAGCTGAGTTAAAATTCTCAGGATAAGGACCAGACAGACAGCAGTTACAGTAGGCATTGCAAGGCTCCCGTTTTGTCCCGTGTTGCATTAACTCAGCATTAACACACACTCATACATTAACTGTGTCAGCAGTGTTGTAAATGTCCTCTGTGGCCAATGCACGTGTACTAGCAGCAGCTCTGTGTGCAGGTTGTAGGTCAAACCAGATGGGAATATTGTACAAAATGTGGATGCTAAACAAAATTTTTGCTTTCCATGTGAAAATCAATTTTATTTTGAAATACCTGCTTTAGTCCAATGACGTAAACTCAACATGAGAACACTACTCTTTGCAGGGCATGGATGGGCCTGTGGGTCCAGCTGGTCCAGCTGGGCCGAAGGGTGACATAGTAAGACCAAAATTTAATTTTGTTCTCATATCTTACTGACGATGGAGTGTGTTTGTACTTAAGGTGACTGCAACACTGATTCATTTGTATTAGGGTGAGAAAGGAGCAACAGGCGAGCCAGGACCAAGGGGACCGTATGGACTACCTGTAAGTTTGTCAAGTATATTATCATGTTGAGGCCTCTTATTGTTATCTTTACATACATACATCTTGAATTGCCAACGTGCATGGTGCATTCCAAAAGTTTGGGTTTTCACACATTGGAAACGACAGCTTATGTGCAGTAGCATCACCATTGTATCACATTTCCCTCAGGTTGCAGTGGCAGAAACAAGCTTCCACACTATGTTTCATAACACTGCCATCTTTCCTGAATAGCTGTTGTTGCTAGAAAGGGCAGTGATTTCAGCTATAAGCAGATGGATGATTACAGCTATATTAAATAGGCCCATTTGTTTACTGCTTACATTCCCCCCATTTATTGAACAAGGTATGATTTATGTATGGATGCATGTAAATGTCAGCATTTGTGAAAGTCAACTTCGTAATGATGATGCAACTTGTGTTCTTCATTTGCAGGGAGCTGCTGGAACACCAGGCTTGGATGTAAGTCTCTTAAACTTTGTTTTCTCAGTTTTCTCCGAAGGCAGAGAGGCTAAAAGTCAGTGTGACAGGGAATGCGTCTTCCAGCACAGAAGTGCTTGGCAAAAAAGCTTTTAAATATAGATTAAAAAAACATAAATAGGCTTTTCTAAGTATCAAAAACCAAGCTTAACAAGATTTAACCACTATTATCACATACACCGATCAGCCAAAACATTAAAACCACTGACAGGTGAAGTGAATAACTTTGATTATTTTGTTCCAATGCATTGTTCTGCTGGGAAACCTTTGGGCCTGCCATTCATGTGGATACCACCTGACATGTTCCGCCCACTATAAACACCGTTGCAGACCAAGTACCCCCCCTCATGGCAACAGTACTCCCCAATGGCAGGACAATGCACCATGCCACACTGCAAACATCACTCTGGAATGTAGCAAGGAATGTGACAACGACCTCAAAGTGTCAACCTGGCCTCCAGATTCCCCAGATCCCACTCTGGATGAGCATCTGTGGCACGTGCCATTAACCAACCTCACAACCCACCAGACTAAATGGATCTGCCGCCAACGCACTGGTGCCAGACACCACAGGACACTCCCAGAGACCCTGTGTCCATGCCTCGACAGGTCAGAGCCAAGTCCGATCCAAGGAGGTTCCACCTTGGATTAGGGATACATCTGGGGTACCGGCACATCACAAGAATCCTTGAGCAGATTGGGACCTGGGAAATTTAAAAGCCAGTTCAACACCTTTAGCTTTTTGTCACATTCCACAGGCCATTTCTAAACAGTTTTTGCAGTGTGGCATGGGGCTGCCATTGGGGAGTACTGTTGCTATGAGGGGGGGTACTTGGTCTGCAACGGTGTTTGAGTGGGTGGAACATGTCAGGTGGTATCCACCTGAATGCCAGAACCAAAGGTTTCCCAGCAGAACAATGCATTGGAACAAAACAATCAAAGTTATTCACTTCACCTGTCAGTGGTTTTAATGTTTTGGCTGATCGGTGCATATTCCCGAGCCTGTAGGTACCATTACGTAAATGAGCCTGTAAGTCATCAAATACATACCAAAAATTAAAGATAATCTTGCAATAATTTATAAATTTATGTTTATATATTCCATAGCTTAAGTACGCACATTTCCACGATCCAGCTAGATAAAAAGTCATAAATCATAAATAACAATATCCCAGCATTTATCATATTACTTGTGTACTTCATATTCATCATACACTGCGCATATAGCACAGATAATAGTTTACTTTGTTTATATTATGTGGCGCTTCACACCTGGTGCTAATTAGCTAATGAGTAATGGTTAAGTAGTTTGTCCCTAGTCAAGCTTTTGACTAAGACCTTATAACAAAATACATTAAGTTTGTTTTTTGATAATAAAACAAAGCAATTGTTTTGTGCAATTAATTCTGGAGAACTGCTGGTTTCCCCTTTTGTAACTATTTCTAGATCTAAAAACCAGCTACATATTATACATAATATTCTTGTTGATCATCCCTTCACTTTCTCCCACACCTATCAATTTGATCCTGATGTGTTTCCTTCAGCTGTGTCAGGACAAGAACATCCTCTCTGTCTTTGCATAGTAAAGCCAGAGTCATTAAGTGGAGTTGTACTTTTACAGGGGTTGCCAGGCTTAAGGGGAGAGAAAGGCGACGTTGGGGAAAGAGGAGAGAAGGTAGATGTAGATAAGGAATAAATGGCTTGTTAACCCCCTAACATATAATAGAGGACTGGTGTCAATGGACAGTGACAGGAAATATAGAGGTACTTTATCTAGCTGCTTTTATAAGTTTCTCCGAATCTATAGATGGTTGATCAAAGGTAGTGTATACGGGTGGTTGAAAGGAATAGTTTATGCTTCCTAATGATTTTCTTGTATTGTTACAGATATATAACATTTTGATTTTCTCGAGAGATGAACTCATCAACCAGAATTCCAACAAAATAATTTGATAACAACTCTACACGATGTAAAATATCTTTCGCATAGAATATCATCCCCAGTCCCCTCAAACTTTTGTTCTCCACTTTTCAATGATTTGCCATCTCATTTCTCAAAATCACAAGTCAAATTTCATTCTGAGGCATCAAAAAAAATTGTGATTTCAACATGCCAGACCACACAAGTCCATTGACAGCAGGCTCTTAGTTGTTTTATTTCTGTTGTTTCCATGCATGAACATACTTAAAACATGTCACTTCCATGAGTTTCCTGAGCCTGTTGATAACCTCTCCCTTGCTTGTGTATACGGTAGTTTATATCTGTCAGTGCTTAATTCTGTATGTTTCCACACTTACTAACACTTATAATGTGTTTTTTTTAGATGTTTGATGTCTTTCAGAAACTGTATCCCATTCCTTTGTACATAAAGATAAACACAATTTGCATTTGGCGTTTTCACATGCATCCAAAATCACATACTACCGCTACATACCCAATATTGGGTTACATAAGCAGCAGTATGTGTCTTTTCGGACACACTGAGCTTCAATCACCTTCCAAGACCCTCCTTGCCAGATGGAGATGCGTAACCATGGTAACCCATGCCAAACAAGCTACCAAGGAAACTAAAAAGAAGGAACAGTCATGACAACATTGACAGTGTTCAAGGACCCAGACTTTGGTGTCAGTTCTACTGGAGTCAACGGGGCATGCACTGCATATCACACTTTAACCCATCATATCTTTGGCTCTGTCCAGCAGAGGCTGAGGTGTAGCTGCTAGACAGAGTCATGATCTGTTTGGAGACCAATAACAAGGAAAACGAACACACATGTTTAGGGACAAAAATGTTATAAGCATCACATAATGTGTGTTTTTTGATCAGGTGGAAGGATTTTTCAGTCGAAGCTGAAACAACAAAGATACAATGGGTTAAAGTGTGATTTGCCGGGCCCGCCGCATTGACTCCAATAGAGTCTGGCTCCTCGAATGATGTCACTGACGTATAACCTTTCCTTCTTTAAATATTCCTTGTCAGCTACCAAGGTAACTATAAAAGTTTAGACTTTTATAGTTACCTTGGGTGCGTTCGTCAATCCAATCCGACGCTGTGCGCCAAAACGAGAGCCCTTCTATTCCTACACGAGTTAACGAAGTTCATCACACATTCACATCACTTGGCGCTCTGATGCTCCATTTGCCCAGATGGAGTGCCCAGATTACGCTCTGCTGCTCCGAAAGTGTGTAGTTCTGAATGACTGAATGGTAGATCCCAACAGGTCTCTGAATTTATGAAAGGTCCAGTTTGTGCCAGAGTGTGCTCCGGCACTCAGAGTGAGTTTTTCCCAAACACATCCCTCGTCAGCTACTTCATTAAAGAGTAACTAAACCCTAAAACCATTTTTTTCAGCTGATAATCATTGTTTCTGGTTGTATAGTAGTGTTACTGACTGATCCTGCTCAAAATCTTGACAGTTTAGTGCAAACTGTTGAAAATCTACATTTTATTTTAAAAATGTGGTATGGATTGCCCTCTACAGCTTGAAACCTGGTTACTACATTTGAATTTACATTACATTACATTGGAGGCGAATGATTCTTTTTCGAGGCGAATGACGTCACTAACCATCCACGCTAAGCCTGCCCTCCTCCCTTTACTCCTCCCCTTACTATAAAACCATTCTGTCCGCGGAGAGAGCCGAGCCTCAGGGGTGTATGTGCGCCCGGGCTGCGAGGAAGGGAGGGGTGGATGGATGCGGTGGGCTGCTGCACGGCTCCCACAGAGGGAGAAATAGAACCGGCCGCCTTGCCTTCTGCCCGTGTGGCACAGTTAGGGGCGGTTTTCCAAGCCACCATCGGCACATGAATATAAGCTCCACTGTCGGCAGGGTGAAAAAAAGTCTAAGTGTGGAGATGGGGAGAAAGGTGTACAGGGCCGAGCTGCAGCTGCCTTCCCTTCTGCCCGTGTGACACAGTTAGGGGCGGTTTTCCAAGCCACCAACAGCACAATGAAAATAAGTCGAAGTGTGGAGTGGAGGAGAGGGACCTCTCTCCCCGCAGCGAGGGACAATCTTCACTCCGCCCCCTTCCTAAGCTGCTCGCCTGTCTCTCTTTGTTTGAAATCGTCTATAGTACAGTTTGTTGAAAATTCACACCATTAACAGTACCGAAATTTGCACATCTCAACTCACGAGGGCTGTACATGTATCTGTGATATTACCTCTGTGAAGCTTAGTACAAAGAAATGTCCTCCTGATGTAATTTCAAGCTCCAGTAACCAGATCATGCATTGGGAACCGTATTTATTTTGTATTTTGTTGTTCTCTAATGCATGTACTGGATGTCATGAGAAGACTAACTCCAACCCAAATATGAAGGGATACAGTTTGATCTTTTTGCACTGTGTAGTAGCTTGAATTGTGTCCTTCTGGAGGTTTTTTCCCTGCTACTCTTTCTCATCCTTTGTGCCCTTGACACCCCTTTTGGCGATCAGCTCTGATTTTTACTCCTTCCTAGCTTTCCCCTTTTTTCGTCCTCTTCCTGTCCTAAGGAATGTTTTTAGAATACCCAAATCTGTCTGGTATCCCCTCCCATCTAACAATGACCATGTGTCTTTCTCCTTTGTGGGCCATGGCCTCCCTTTTAATCACTCCCCTGCTATCTCTTAATATCAGTGCTGTCCCAAATGTTCAAAAAAATGATGCTAACTTGACCAAAACGTTGTATCCACAGGGGGAGAAGGGAAAGAAGGGCAAAAAAGGGCCTAAGGGCGAGAAAGGAGAACAGGGTGCCCCTGGATTAGATGCACCCTGCCCATTGGTATGTCCTAACTGTGAGCTGGGAATCGCCTCCCAGCTGTGTAGAGCAGCTGCCCCAAACACAGATGAGCGCCCTGTGGCTAAACAGATACCCAGCTTCCACCGCATCATAGCAACCTGAAACATAGAGTCCATCACTCTTCTGTAACTCTGCAATTCAGACACAAAAACATGCTGTTAAAAGCCCCAAAAACATACGATTTGGCTGGACCGTGGTATCAGCAAGCTCACAGGGCAGCTCCTCCCACATCAACCCCCCCTTGCGTCCGTCGTAGTGGACGGATGCAGGGGTTAAGGGTCGTCCACCTCTCTCCCAGTAACACTCCTAGGTCATCTTTGCAAACAGGGTTTCCGGGGATTTAAGGGTGAAAAGGGGGAACCAGGGCAGCCAGGTCTGGACGGGCTGGATGCCCCATGCCAATTGGTACAGTATTTCTCTTTTTCCTCCACCTCGTGACCATGCATGCCGCTCACCTGCAGTCATCACTGACAACAAAAACCACGCATGACTTGAGAGCTTGACAGGCATGAACACACCTCATTTTATTCACAACTACATTGTCCATTTATGACTTGTTAAAATGCACCAACATATACTTCACTAACTTGCTAAACGCAAGCAGCCTCTTTTAGATGATACACATTATTACGTGAACTATACAAAATAAACATGAGTATTGATATAACTGATAATTAAATCTATCCCTCTAACTGACTCCTTCCATTCCCTTGATTAAAACTGGAGACAAGTTCTGCTGAAATCCTGTTATCTTCCTGCTGACTTCTCCATGGACCCAGTTACCTTTTAACCTGATGCTAACACAGACTCCTCTACTGATGCCCATACTGCCGGCACATGGACCCCTCTGTTAGTCTGTTAACTCCCCCTTTCCCCTTTCTTGTATTTGTACCAATTGGGCCAGACCATGATGACAAGGGAAACACAATAGACTAAACAGGTTATTGCTCCAGACCTATTCAAGATGAGAAAATGAATTTTGTTTTCATGCATTTTTTGGTGTTTTCTGCTTTTGGAAAAACAAAAACATTGCTGTGTTATGCATTGAATTTTTGAGTAGAGATGTTAGGGGTTAATGTGTAAGAGAAGTCATAGCATGCAGTGTGTAGACAATGAAATAGTAGGTAAGAAAACATTCATATGTCAAATATGCCATCTCATTGAACTACATCTACATTCATTTATTTGAACTAGCTGCAATAACGTGAAGATAAACTCCCTGATTTTGTTCTAGTGTCCCCAAATCGAGCTCAGTTTTGTTTTGAAACTCTACTGCGGGGCAACTATTATAAAATCACAGAGCAGTATCATCGACATATTGATGTGCATGAGCTGTATTTTGCTGTGTATTATGTGCATGAATGAAGAATACAGTCTTGCAGTTGTCATTACATGTAATATTTCACATGATTGTATCATAACACGGGACACTGGGGAAACTTTCAATTTTGAAAGAAATGTAGATCAGTGGTCTCTGAAATACTTTTAATATGCTCATATGTTAGAGAGAGACATACAAACCAGCAGACTCACAGTTTTCTAGCTCCAGGGGGGTACAGTAGTTACTGTAAGTTAAGTTTCTGTTACGTAAAGATCTTTTTGAGGAAGTTAATTACACACCAAGTGCACTAGATCAGAGAAAGTCCAGTTCCTCCCTTAACCCTTTTAAATCTGGATCAACATCTTTCTTGTGCTATGTTCAGATGATATCATAAACATTTAAACTGTCGAAACCTGCAAAAAAATTGGTTTGACTTGTATAGAAAACATGGGTAAAAGGCAATGAGCATAGTTAGAAAACTATCCAAAAAAAAAAAAAACCCTAAGGAAATGTATATTTATAAATATATATTATTATTATATTTAAAATTGTGTAACAGAAAATAGATATGATTCTATTTATTTGATTTTTAGCAACCCTTTTTCAGGTAAATTTGTATTTTTTTTATTACTTTTTTTTTCATACATTTCTCAATGCCTTCTTTCCATGTTTTCGAAAAAAAAAAATATAGCTAATTTGCTCAGGTTTCAAAGGGTTAAACTAGACACTGTAATGTCCAATTCTGTATTTCAGCTCAGACATAATGACACACAGTTTAATCCTGTGAGACGGCAGTAAACTGCACACAGGTCGCTCATGTGAACCACAACGTTTGTAATCACCACGTTAAAACAATAGAAATAGTATAATTAACGTTGATACGCTCAGCCCTCTGATTTGATCATATGCTTGTGGTTTGATGCACGCTTTGATTTTACCCAATTTGGCTGTTTGTCCTCACCAAAATGTGGTTTGGAGACATAGCTCTGATGTCTCAGTTGGGCAGGATGGGACAGTTTGTCTCTGCCATGTGATTCGGTCTCATTAATCGGATGCATTTTTGTCATGAATATCTAAAAGGATGACATTTGTTATGTGTTCTCGCGGGGTAAAAGCCACTCATTTAACACACTTGAAATCTTTGTGTAAATGGTGCCTGTTAACAGCAGACCTGCCATTCCTGTTTGTCCTCATGGTTCTTTTCTTCCCTGCTACTCCTCTCTAAACAGGGCCCAGATGGATTACCAATGCCTGGATGCTGGCAGAAGGTAAGACAACAAATTTGAGCTACAGTAACACTACAGTAACGTGACCATCTGTGTCCTTAATTTACATCTGTGTTTATAGAATAGGTTTGGAAAGGTCAATCAAAATCAGAGTATTTTTGTTCACTCAGTGTCAGTAATTTTTTTCCATGTGGGTTTCAGCTTTTCTATGTTTGCATGGGTTTTCTGTGAAACACGTCATAACAATGTATGACTGTAGTGTGAAAAATGTCACTGTTGTCAAACCTGCACAGTCATGAAACAGTGTGAAACATGTCCATCTTCATGTCGTTCTCTCTCCTGTGCTTTTCTTGCAGTGATCACTCTAACCTGAAACGCATGGAGTTTGTAAATAATGCTTCTTTTATGGTATTTATAGTTTTTTTAATGGAAAAAAAATGTCTAAAAGAAAAGAAGTCTATGTGTACGCTGATACAAAAAAAAGAGATAACCGTCCCGAGTGTCACGCTCTAAGCTGCTTCTACTCACATCACCGTGTGGAAAACAAACAACAAACAAAAAAAAAACGTGTGTGTCCGCTCTCTCACATCCACATCGTGGTGGAGTTCTGATCCTTGGCTGGCGGCAGAACTTGTCTCTGTAGTCTTTGCATGGCTCAGACTGGAGCGTCGCAGCCCAGCCAGATTCCCAGGGGGTGAAAGGAGGCCTGGAAGGAGGAGGAGGAGGAGGAGGAGGATGAGGAGGAGGAAGTGGAGGAGGATCTGGACTGGCTCTCTAACACCAAATGCTAGGTGTTTTGTGTTGTTTGGTCTCAACAAGCTCACCGCCCATTCATGCAGCACCATTTTCTAAAAGACTAAAAAAAAAAAAAAAAGAAGAAGAGGAAAAAAAACTGTGCCAAGCAGAACATTGCACCCCGTACCCTGCAAAAGCATGAGTAGTAAACTATATTTATATGTATTGTACATACCTGTCACTGTTTGTGGTTGCGTCATGGCTTCTGCAGAAAACAACACTAACATAAAAAAAACCAACAACAACCCCAGAGCTCTGAATTAGTAATTTCTGCTTTCCTTTAATCTTCCCAAGGGTGTCACGCCATGGCTGGTAGCCTGAAAATCCCCTGAAAGCTAAGTTGTTGGTTATTGTTGCTTTATTGTGGTGATGCCTGCAGAGGGTATGACATCAGCAGGTTTTCACTGTTGCACTCACGTGGCTCAGCATCGTCGTCATCACCATCATCCGTGTGGTGGCTCCCACACCCACACGTCTCCGGACAAGAGGGGAGAACTTAGCAGGCTCACTGCACAGTTGGGAAAACAAATCACGTGGATTTGAGATTGGACAGGCCTGCTGGGGACGCCCGCCCCCCTCTCTGAGCACGGGAATGGATCCCTGCAGGAGAGTCGCTGAGAGTCTCATCGATCTCCATGGAGATCAGCTGGAGCATGCGCCTCTCCTCACAGGCAACTCTGCGAGATCTACTGAGAGCGTTAACAGAATGCAATCATGTTTTCTTCTTTTGACTTTTTGTTTTTTGCTCTCATTCTTTAACATTGTATTTTGTGTATTATAGCCTTCGGTGCCTCAAGCTTTTATTCATTCCTTTATCAGAAATGTACAACTTTATATCATATTTTGGATTATTGGAATGGTGTTTATTTCAGGAGGGTAAGCTTTGTTTGGAGTACTGGAAAGACACACATTGCGCACTGTTTTTCATATGAACTTTACAAGATGTTGAAATAGCATGTAGGTTACAGCTTCACCTTAGCGCACGGTAAGATTGCATCCATCTCGACTGCCTCTGATCTTACCCGTGGTTTTGAAGAAGCTCATTGTTTGTGCAAAAAAACACACACCCAGCAGTGTAACAAATCTGCTACTTGTTCATTCTGGACTTGTTGTATGGGATGTTAGTTGTACAGTGTTGTCAGTTCACTGCATGTACACAATTTATTACTTATGAATTTCTTAAATGTTGACGACAAGCATTGAATTGAGGGTGTGTATCGGAAGTGTAAAGCTTTGTTTCAGGGGTTGGGGTTCATAATCGGTTTTACCTGAACACACAGCAGCTGGTATTTCAGATGTTTCCGATTCAGGGCAGATTATGTTTCGCATTACACCTCATGTGTTGTCTTAAACATATAAAAATGTATATTACAGTGCAAGAAAAGCTAAATTTGACAGACACAGCTAATTGGTCGACGTCCAATGATTCACCACAGTCTAACTGGTGGCCAGTTATGTCACATTCCATATCAGATGGAGCAATAGGTTTATTTTTCACCAGTCATCCTTTCATATTTCTTATATTCAATTTGCCTTCTGACATAGTGGGTGCTATGCAAGGTGATGCTCTGTACTTGTTTTCCTCAGCGTTAGAAATATGCATGAATGATTTACTGTAAGGGCAGATGTGAAACACCAACATTTTGTTGTGACGTAGCAGCAACCACAGGTGGATTTGAGGAGATTTATTTCCATATGGTTTGATTGTACAGTTCATCTCATGGTTATTAAGAATGGGTGCACATCTGTATAGATTATAATGGTGCTATCTGATAGCAGGTCAACAGCAGCTCCGTTGATGCGCTCTACCAGTGGCAAGAACTACACAACAGGTTTCTTTATTGTCGTTGGGGTTTTATGTATGAAACAAGTTTTTCTGTGCATATATTTGTGTATTTGTCTCAGTATTTTAAGTGGTACATTATTTATTTTTCTATAATTTCTTAAATGAAGGCATTTTTGGTTTTAAACAGCATTCCTTTCAGTCGGCTTTTGATGTCAGTTTCCGCTCTTTCTTGGTATCATGAGGAATTTTCGGGGCATCACATAACAGTTATGCAAATGGAACAGTGTGAAGGAAGGCGGTCATTTACGAAAAACCAGACCAGTGTGTATTCACTGTGCATTTATTTTAGATCATAGGCCTTACAATGGTTCGTCTGCTTTTATTTAATTTTGTGTGTCGAAAAGCTAACTATGACAACAGAGTACTGATGGCCTGAGTGTCGACAGGCCTGGCCAATGCAGTGGCGTAAAGTTAAACATCACAGCTTTTTCTCACGCTTCCTCTTTTCTCTCTCTCTCTCTTTCTCTCTCTCTTTGCATTGAATGTAGTTTGATATATGTATAGTGGATTATTAATGTACTGTTAAAATGTGTGCTCATTTGACAAGAAGTGCAATTTATACTTTGGTTAATGTGTGTAGCATCAAATGCAGCTGAAATGTCACATCGTTGTGATCTCTGTAGCTCCATTTGCTCAGTCATGCTACCCTGTGTACCACTACCTGGAAGGAAAATGTTTATTTACCCGAAGACAAAGAAACAAATGTCAACATCAGTTTTGGAACACATTTCCTCAAATACTGTCCCTTCACTCATGTTTCAAAATGTTATTTCCATTATGTAATATTTACTAAATTTTTGCAATGTGTTTTTTTTTTTTAAATTTTGTGATTTGATTTCCAGCCTTTGTTACAGTATTTGTTCTCACAAGTTGCTGTATCTTTAGCATGTGCAGCTAATTTTTTTAATTGATTTTTGTTTTTTATTTGATTGATTGTTTTTGTTTGATTGTTGTGTTTACTTGTTAAATATTCAATTTTAGTTTATTCTGCTATCAGCAGAAGTGCCAAAATATGACATTTATTTCCATATCAGTATTAGCTGAGCTGGTGAGAGGCTCCAAAATGACTCAGTGATAGGCCACATCTGTGTGTTTGTCATAGTTACAGAAATACTCTGAGTCAGGTCTTCCTCTGAAGACACAGTCAGCCTAACACACACCCACTTACTCATCGAGACCTCCCAGATTAAAAGTGGTGGTGTGGGATAATTGACAAAGTAACATCCATCTGCATAATGCTAAAAGACACTGGTCTCTTATCAGAAACTCTTACAGATCTAAACCAATACACTGCAGCCTTACTGAAACAAGTGTATTACCACATACTCTCCATAATAAAACGCAGTCTTGGTGTAGAAGCAAACTCCACATTGTGGCTTTGAGTTAAAACTGCATTTTTTGGGGTTGTGGTATATGTTCAGTTTCTGTTCTGTGTTTGTATTACTCTTTTTTTTACCCACTTGATTGACATTTCTTTGAAGACCCTTGTGTTCACACACGACTATATTTCAAGATGACATTTCATATGACTGTACTGTTGGAGCCAAATAAACACAGTCTTTCAAATACATCAAACAACAGACTTGCCTTTATTGATAGTCCTTTAATATCACATGCAGTGTCTTAGATCACTAAATATTATGTGTAATATTATGAGCCAGGAAAGATATATTCATGCACACTTAAAGCTTGCATTTTAACCCAACTTATATTGCAAATACACAACATATGCAAATTAAAGAACTGTAAAATGGCTACCTTTATATATGCTATTATGCTGTATAATGCCTTGAGGGATTTATTTATTTATTTTTTTAAATTTGGCTGTCCACTTGGATGTAAAGCAAGATTTATGGTTGTGCATAGACCCTACGTGCGTAGCCTACGCACGTCGCCTACGTCGTCGTGAGCATTTTTACTTGTGCGGTGGTGTGTTCGTGCCACTCTGCAGTTACACCTCCAAAACACTAGTTGGTGGTGGAGGTTTCTGTGAAGTGCTGATAAGTGTAGTTGATTCAAAACACACATTAAACATGGCTTAATAGAAACAGTTTCAAACACAAGAACACATATTGGCTTAGCACAAGCTGATGGCATTTTACATTGTATAGATTTGCCTAGCGGCCAGCGATCTTTCCCTCTTCTCATATAAAACCAGGGACAACAGCAACATTTAACAGAGGTAACAGCACTAATATGGCTCCATTACAACTCACAAAGTTCACTGACAAAACAACTGTCCTGTATTAAACACGTTTTCCAAACAAATATGACATGCTAACGTTATTAGCGCCAGCCTATGGCATTTTACATTGTATAAATTAGCCTAGCGACGAGCGGAGATTTCCTCTGCTCACATGAAGCCAGGATAAATCCCGAAGTATAAATCCCTGAAAGATAAATCACACACAAGACTTAAAATGCCATTTTGTGGAGGCTTTACTGTCTTTACAATTTATTGTTTCTTATCTGTGAAACAAAAGTACATACAAGCTTTTCTTCCCTTAAGGGAAATGGTGCCAGTATATAGAAACAGACAGGAGGTCTGTGTCACCGCGACGCGTAGTTACAGTTTTGGGGAGGTGCATGTCAGGCTACGGTGTAGGTTAGCTATGGCATTGATTCAACGCAGAAGTATAAATTAACTTTAAGGATGAACTGATTAGATGTTGGTGGCCATAGGTCAAAGGTCAAGGTCACTGTTACCTTGTCTGTCTCATTTTCGTGAACACGACATCTCAGGATGCCTTGAGGGAACTTCCTTAAATTTGGTACGAACTTCCACTTGGAATCAACAATGATTAGACTTTAGTGGTCGAAAGTCACTGTGACCTTGCGTCCATCTTATTCTTGTTAACGTGATACCTCAACACCTAGAAGGAATTTCTTCAAATTTGGCACAAACGTCCAGTTGGATTTCAGAATGAGCTGATTCGAATTTTATGGTCAAAGCCACTTTGACCTCATGAAACATGTTTTTGGCTCAAACGCAATAATTCATATGCAAATTATGACAAAATTTCACACAGATATCTGATAGGATAGACTCGTGGAAAAGATGATGATTTATATCCAAAAAGCCAACTGCACCGTGATATCATCATGCTCTGCAAAAACTTTACTGGCCATTATTCTACATCATAACTCAGGATCAGGAGGAGAGACGTTTGGTCAGGAACTTAAGATATAAATGACAAAAACAGATGTGTGTAAAGCATTTATGTTTTCAGCTTGCAACTTGACTGGTTCACAGAGGCATCCAACAGTGAGTATTTAATGTAGAGGTGGAGCTCATTTGAATTATTATTTATACAGTTGTTTTTCACAACAATGCGTAATTTTTAATCAGCTAATTATATTTTTAGGTATAAAATATATATTTTTGTGTTGTTTTTTTTTTTTGTAAATATAGTAAGGTAAAAAATACAATATGTCCCTCCAGTAGTGGAGTAGAAGTATGACTTTTCAGAAATGGAAATACTGAAGTGCAGCTACATCAAAATAGTACATGTACTTACATCCCACCAGTGTGTGGCTGTTAAATAAATGAAGTGGCTACAATATCTGCTTCTGTTCAAGTGGCCTACAGAGTAGAATAAAATGGAAATTCGTCAGTAAAGTGCAGGTACAGGTACAATATGCCTACTTGAGTAAATGCACACTAACACATACACAGTTGTCGTAACATACATCTGTGTCGGTGGGTACCTGTCATACGTCACAGCACTCGAGGCACCTGCATACTGTTGTCAGCTGTAGGAATTCCGGCTAGATGGCAGCACGAGAGAGCTGCGCGAGCCGCCACTTATGTCCGGGTGTTCTCGTGCCTGTCTGCCGGTGCGCGCGCGCGAGGATGTGTGTGTGTATATACAGCCGGGTAATTTGTGCTCGAGCAGATGTAGCTAATTTTCGAGTACGTCGTCCTCCAGCTGGACAACATCAGGATGTCTGCGGAAATATTGGAGAAAAAGAAGACGATAGACCTGAGGAAGAAGCACGTAGGGTAAGATAACTGACATTTTGCAGTTGTATAACGCTACAAAGTTTATATTAAAGATGACAGGCGTTAAGTTATAGCAGCATAGCAGCTCTGTATTTGCCTGTAAACGTTATTACATAAAGTAGTTGAAATTTTTTTTTTTACACCAAACTTTAAAGAATTTGTTTCTGAAATACAATGTATTCATTAATTAGTTCATACATGTGTAGCTAAGCAGCTAATTCAATAGTGGACATATTAAGAATGTGAATGCTTTATCAGTGAGGTTAAAACATACAATGTGGTGTCTGTAGTAGTTAGTATGTTTCCATTACAGTGTTTTGCTGTTGCTCGTGACTTATAATTATAATATATTTACTTGTGTACAACATAAAACCTGTTAAACCAGGGTGAAGGGCACACCTTTACCTTTGCCTAACCTTCGTGTGTAGTGATCTTATCTTAACTTGTACACATTAAAATATCAATATTATCTCCTCCACAGGCCATCTTGTAAGATTTTCTTCGGCCATGACCCGATCAAGATTGTGCGAGCCAGAGGCCAGTACATGTATGATGAAAGGGGACAGTGCTACTTGGATTGCATCAACAACGTGGCTCACGGTCTGTACATCAGATCTATTTTTACACCACATCTATGTCATGGCTTATAACAACATAGACAAAACAAGAACAGAGAGTTGTTCTCTCTCGCAAAGTGTTGTGTTAGGTTTGTGTTCAAATATGCAATCAAAGCTTGAGGTGTCATATCTGAAGACACACTTGACATGACCTGATCTGCTCTACAAAGTTGTCACATAATGTGCACCTAATTTGGGAGTGACTAAAGCACAGGCAAAACAGGAATATATACAGGATGTCTGGCGCACCACATTGACCACTCTTTAATTTCAGCATAACCTCCAATTATGTGCCTTTGGTATTAGTTGTTATGGTATGTTTCGACCAGAAAGTGCAGTCAGATGCCTGAACGTGAGGTCCAGTTCTAACCCTGTGTGCACCCTTTTCCTCCTTTTCTCAGTGGGCCACTGTCACCCGGATGTGGTGAAGGCAGGAGCTCAGCAGATGGAACTACTCAACACCAACTCGCGTTTCTTGCATGACAATCTTGTGCTGTATGCCCAGAGGCTGCAAGCCACACTGCCTGACAAGCTGTCTGTGTGCTACTTTGTCAACTCTGGGTATGTCCACATGTCATCACACTTCTCAAATGCCAAAAAGGAAGATTAGCCAGACTTGTTTTTTTTGGGTGTGGATCAGTAGGTGTTGGCGAAGGCACAGCACGTATATTGATTGGCATTATATTCATGTCTTCTCTTCTATCTACTTTACTTACTTGAACTTCAGCCTTTCCCCATTAGCAGCGATATATTTTTGCTAAGTTGCTAATGCTATAAATTGTAAGATAAAAGGGTATAGTCCAAACATGTGTGGCTATGCTACTGTAATCAAGAAGGGAAAAAAACAACAGTTGTCTCAGCTGATCATCCTGCTCATCTGGATTTTCAAGTATGATAATTCTCCTGAATTAGAACAACAGCAATATTAGTCTACCTAATAACACTTTGAAAGTGAAAAGTTCCAGCTCAGCCTTCATGGGCCATGTCTAGACTTCCACAGAAACAAACTACAGCATTATATAACGCATGTCCAGCCCTCTCAGTCTTCCTAATAGTCATCAAACTGCACCAGTCTGGTGTGGTTACTTATTTACACCACTTGCTGGAGTTCTGCAGTGTGAACAGGAATTATCTGGTCAAGGGTAATAATGTTGTAGATAACGATCCATATACACTCAATACCAGACTGCATACATGTATTTATCAGTCACGGGGAAATAGGTGCCTTGAGAGAAGTTATAAAACAGACAATACAGAGACGTTATTACTGTAAGTATTTTCTAAGGTGTGTGTGAGATCTGGGATGAACTGGAACACCTCAGGGACTGTTCTTTATTTATCAGAAGAGGGATGCGTGACCCTCTGTTCCTGTATAATCCCACCAAATGTAGGTATGGAGCTAATGCAACAAGCAAACAGCGCACTTCAGCAGAATATGGCTGCATGAAAGCCATACACAAAACCAACAAACATTAATAAGCACACACATGCACACAGCAACATGTGTATATAATGACTGTTTTGCCAGAATAAACAGTTTGGAAAGTATGTCTTAGCCTTTATACGCACACAACAGTGACAGCAGCAGCCAGAATATCAGTAACTTGGCATGGTGGCTGGTCTTAGATTTAAAAAACTTAAAAGTTAAAAACAAAATGCTGGAGAAAAAACCTTTTGCAATCAATCAATCAATCAATCAATCAATCAATTTTATTTATAAAGCCCAATATCACAAATCACAATTTGCCTCACAGGGCTTGTGCAAGCACACAGGAATGCAGTTTTTTTTCCCGGATCTGTTTAGTGCAAACGGTTTCTATTTGGTTACATTTTACATGAGACGTAGAAAAAAGTGATTGTGATCACTATTTTTTTTAACTTAGATTTGAATGTGTGTCTTGATAGAAGCATTCCTCACACATGATGTGTTCAATGACTGTCAGAAACTTGAAAATCTGACGATAATTTCTGTTTTCACAGTTTCTAGCTCTTTTAAAAAAAGAAAACATGCCTTTTTAACCCACTTGCAGGTTTTGGACTTCTGATGTTAATCAAAATAAATACAAGAAAGAAAAAAGATTCCTGCACACTGTTGCCAAACTTGCAAAATATTTAATAGGACAAGGCAGCTACGTTTTGGTCATTACAACCTTCGTCAGGCAGACCGAAACGTAGCTGCCTTGTCCCATTAAATATTTTGCAAGTTTGGCAACAGTGTGTGGGAATCTTTTTTCTTTCTTGACCTGCTGAAGTTTTTTCCTATGCACCTGTTCAGGAGACTCTTCAAAGGTGTGCATGAGCTAGGGTTTTTTTTTTACTTTTTTTAAAAAATCAAAATAAATACAAAATACGACCATTTCGACCAAGTCGAATGTCCCTCCCCTTAGTCAAATCAAAAAATGTAACTCCCTTACTAGTGCTTAAAAAATAATAAATAATAAAAGTGTCTCACCCGTTTTTCACCACCCCCTCCCCTCTGATAAATAACGAACAGTCCCTTACTAACAGTGTTGCCACACATTCTCATGGACAAAAATGAAAAGCTTTGCCATGACTTTTAAAGGACCCGTAATAATTTTTATTTTTCTTGCCCCACTTGCCTGGCATTTTTCTAACGTATCAGATTCAAATTCTATTCACTCTATAATTTAAGATAGCCGGCATACGTGGAAGAAGAGAAGGAACACAGGGAGAAAAGAAAGAAGAAACAATGTTGTCACACATCGACACTTATTAGAGCTATGTTATGTCATCAGCTACAGAAAATAGGTTTGCCGTCCTGTTACCTTACGTGGAAGGTTATCCACAGAAGGTTTCTGAAACCCTTTTTTTTTTTTACACAACAAAATTCCTTGACGCCTCCAAAACTTTCAATGATTTTTACTAGCTCCATGACTTTTCCAGACCTGGAAAATGTGCAGCATAGCAACATATTAATGCCCACAGTTTTGGAATTAAATATTTAACAATCACATATGGATACTGTGTTGTGTGTCCACATTATGCCGTTATTGTGGCTATCTAGTGTAGAAAAAACAAGTCAAAATGGAGGCCATGTACAGTATGTACATGTTGCCAGCTCTTTTGTTTTGTAGTGTGATTCCATTTTCAGCCTGCAAAAGTGGTGTAGGTCACTAACTTGAGTGGTTTATGTGTCAGAGGTTGCCTTTTAAATTGCAAGTTAAAATATAGATAGGGCAAATACGCCAGAACAGGATCATTCTAATGAGTCTACAGTTACTGTTGAGCTGTCACGTTCATAGAAATGTAGATATAAACTCTGCTGATGATACTGTAGAACCAAGTAAAGAAAAATATGTTTCTGAGTTGAAATTAGGGATGTCCCGATGTGATCTTAAAGATGGGGATCAGGGCTGATCGAGGCATTTTTTAACTGATTTAAATGAGACCCCAGGACTCTGTATGGGTAGATACTCAATATTAAATGACTCAGGTATGGATCAGGAGCAAAAAAAAACTTGTTTGGGGCATCCCTAGTTGAAATAGCTTCAATATCTCACTGAGATTTTCAAGCGTACTTCATCTTTACACTCCATTACCAGTGTTTATAAATAGGTGTCACTTCATTTGCCCTCACATTGGGAAGTAAAACATCAAACTGTGACTGACGTACTTGTGACACCCATGGCTTCACCTGTGTATTTTGTGGTGACTGAGTAACTTAAAGTAACCCTTGCCCCTTTCAACTTCAGCTCCGAAGCCAACGACCTGGCCCTCCGACTAGCATGGCAGTACACAGGCCACAAAGATATCATCACATTGGAAAAGTAAGTGTTACTGCCCGGTCATTGTTCAAAAACACCTGGTACGGTGCCAGGCAGGCAAAATGAAAGCATGCAGATAATGATGAGCGATGAAAGTCCTTTTGTTCAGTGTATTTCTTATGATATACTTTTGTATGGTGAAATACTTCTGTCCTCAGATATCCATGTTTTGCACGCTCCACATGGTATTGCAGCTAAGATGATTTGGTCCATGGCCCGTGTTTGCTTTGTTTGCAGTGCGTATCACGGCCATGTCTCATCGCTCATTGACATCAGTCCTTATAAGTTCCACCACCTGTCAGATGCTGAGCGGAATCCATCTGTCCATGTGGTGAGTGCTTTTCCCTGTCTGCCTGCGTGCACAGTATTAAAACACCATGACTCAACTTGTACTCCTGGGTGTTGGCAAGCTACTGAGCATGCACTCGTTGCACGGGGATTAAGGTGTATAGATTAAGGTGTGTGTGTGTGTGTGTGTAGAATAGTCAGAGGCATGAAACACCAGTATTTTTTTCTACATATTCTGGAGGGCAAGGTGCAACCAAAGTGCTTTTGAACGGGAGGCATTTTCTGGTGACTTGAGGCACAAGAGTTTTAGCTTCCCCGTGAAAACACTTTTTTTAATCACAGAGGACAGCGAGAGGAAGGGTGGCGGATTATTATTAACCAGATAGCCCAGTCCTGAAGACCAACATCTCAAAACTACACAACTTACTGGCGGCTTTTTTCCTTTTAGTCAAAAGCACTCATCATGATAAGATGCTTCGAGAAACACAGTGATTTAAATTCTCCTGCACAATCACTGAATCTCTACCTGAGGAGAGCCTCTGGAATGAGGCAGAACAGGAAGGTTGTGTCCTGGGTGTATGCCCGAAAATATGCACCATAGGCAGCCATGTGCGAAATTGGAGCTATTTTTCCAGCTCATCTCCAGGAGTTGAATCGTAGGCAAATCATATTTCTGCAGTGTCTTTATTTAGATAATTGTTTGTTTGTAAAATGAGTTTCTGTTTCTGTTTTTTTAAATCCCCCGTCCATTCCAATAGAAGGGGATCTGAGTGTCACTGGAAATTAATCAGATTCAGTTTTCTAATAATATAGTTAGCTTTTAATGTATCCTATTGATTATGTCCACAGGATATTTATCTCAGGAGGTTTTCGACACACTGTTTTCTGGAGATACTTGAGAAATTAAGGATATTTTGAGTAGTGGTGACAAATACAACACAAAATATATGTATATACAGTGTGTTTTAAGCATCATGTTATTTGTTGATATGAGTTAACTATTCATGAAAAATAAATAAATGCGTGATTTTTGTTGAAAAACGGTCTTTGAAGACCTTTTTACTCGCGGTTTGATTCTCTGTCCACTGGAATGGTCAGAAAAAAAGTATTTTAATCAGTGCGTTCAGAGAAGAAATCTACCATTACAATATTTTGTGTGTGTTTGGAACAAAATTGGGTTCTGAAGGGGTTAAGTGTGACTCATACTGCAGACAAAAAGTCAAGCTATATGTATTTTTTAATCTGTCAGATCCCCCACTTAATGGAAGTTTTATACGAAATAATTGTTGTATGCATGTATGGCTTTGAGGTTGTTTTGAAAGTTAACCACACAATCTGGAGTGAACAGTCTGTGAGCAGACAAGCTAAAATTATACACCCAGAGTCCTCCCTGCATTGTGTTGCAGGCGTCTGTGCACTCTGCTCTTTTCCTTGATGGCCTTGGTGAAGCTTGATATGGCAGCTTGTGGAATACCCAGCTCTAGTGTCACATGCCAAAGGTGTGGCAAGTCAGTCTGCTTTGCCAGCATGCATATTTTTTTCATGATCGTAGACAGTAAGGGATTAAGCTGCGGTTGAAATGCTAGTCGACCAACATTGCACACAGTCCAGGGTAAAATGTAAACACAAAGATAACTTTCAGAGACATATGTAAAATCATAAACATATCCGCATAGTATACTGTTTTGGTTGTTACTTTTAAAACTTAATGTCACAGGTGTGTTAACAGGAAAATATGCAAGAGCTGTGTCAGCAGACGTCATAAATATCTCCTTGTCATTGTTTTCTGAGATGCTGCTGGACTAGTCTTGCAACTGTCTACAATTAATTACATTTTCTCAGCTATTTTTGTTATGCATTCCATTGTCAGATATTAAGCACATTTTACACGAGTACTGACACTTTGCATTATGTCTCTTTTGTGCCTGAATGTGACTCTGTGTTCGTAATAATCTCAGTGTCTCATCCCCTATACAGGCTCCTAGCCCAGATGTGTACAGAGGCAAATACAGAGCGGACCACCCTGATCCTGCGACAGCATATGCAGATGAAGTAAAAGATATGATACACAAAGTCCATGAAAAAGGAGGCAAGGTACAGTTTGTGTTTGATATTGCAGATTTAATTGAAAGAGAGACCTCAGAAATGTCTAACGTATGGCCTCACGTGTTAATTGCTTGATTGTCTTTTCAAAGGATGACTCTTTTTTAAGGAAATGGCCCTAAATTACAGAGGAAAAAAGTCATATATGACGTGGCAGTTGTTTTGTTTGTCGCCCTTTTATTTATTAACACCCATTCCATTTTCCACCTTCTCCACTTTCTTTTCTTTTCTCCTCTTTTACCTTTTCTCCCAATTCTCAGGTTCAAGCCGATCACTCTGGTTTTTAGACAACATGTGGAGGGGACTCTTAGTGTCCAATCTTTGTTGGCAGCCCAGCTCTGCTTCCAGTGGCAAGTGATGCAGGATTTTAGTTCAGGGATTATAAAGAAAGCAGTTTGCAATGGCTGTTTGTGCAGATATCAATCTACAGAAAGAAACCCAAACAGACAACGACTGGAGACGTACATGAATGTGATTAAATTTTGCCCTCCTCTGCTCTCTGTGTATAATAACTGTGTACAAGTGAATACACTGGCAAGATTTTTCTGCTTTACTTCACAGTGACCGACAGTAACATGCTCATGACGGAAGGAGATCTACGGGTCAAAGATGCCAGAACTCCTCCTCTTTTCCAGTTTATCAGTCTGGCTTTAGATTGATAGACCTGGTGTTTTTTCTCTTGTGCAGATTGCTGCTTTTATTGCTGAGTCATTGCAGAGTTGTGGCGGGCAGGTCATTCCCCCCCTGGGCTACTTCCAGCAAGTGGCAGAGTATGTACTCAAGTTATTCCAGACATTAATTCACGCTCAGTCTCAGTGCTTGAAAGTGTTTTTACTTACTCTTTTATGCAGAGCTGTCATTCTGAAATGACAAACTAGCTGCAGAACATTTAAAGAATCTTCTTTAGATGGCTCCAGACTGTGCCACAGTAGTCAAACCTGTCTTGTGTGTTAATGCATTTGTGAATGTGTGCCTTATTTAAAGAATGAGTAACTAACTTGAGTTTATCTCTACACCTTTGGATTTTTCTGCCCCTCTGCAGACATGTCCACAAAGCAGGGGGCATTTTCATCGCTGACGAAGTCCAAGTGGGCTTTGGGCGCGTTGGCACCCACTTCTGGGCCTTCCAGCTTCAGGGAGAGGACTTTGTGCCGGACATTGTCACCATGGGAAAGCCTATTGGCAACGGCCACCCCTTGTCATGTGTGGTCACGACCAGAGAGGTGGCAGAGGCCTTCATGTCATCAGGAATGGAGTATTTTAATACAGTAAGAGCATTATGGAGAATAATGAGAAACTGT
Source organism: Epinephelus lanceolatus (assembly GCF_041903045.1). Classification (NCBI taxonomy): domain Eukaryota; kingdom Metazoa; phylum Chordata; class Actinopteri; order Perciformes; family Serranidae; genus Epinephelus; species Epinephelus lanceolatus. Next base: position 25,356,281 of record NC_135755.1, on the reverse strand, counting down.
GCAATTAATATATTGAAAAAAAACTTTATTTTGTGCCAAACTTATGCAAAATTCTTAATACATGGTTTAAGTAAAGGGCACATTTTTGAATTATCATGTAGTTATTGAGATCTGCAAAAAAAATAAAATTAGAAAAGCAGATTGCGGAGAAATTCCCAAGTTGACCAAAAATGCCAGACTAGATCCCCTCATCCTTGACATGATGCTCTTGTCCATATTCGCCAGGCGCATCGACACATCTGTTTTCCACATTATGGGAAAAATACATTCCATCCAAGATTTTCATTGAGAACCTCAGATTACAGCTCTTTCCTGTGAGAATAGTCGGGTGTCTGTTGGGGCGATAAGTTCAGCATAACCAAAAAGACTGTGGTGACTAAGTCTGTCACATATTTAATGCATCAAACTGTCTCAGAGCTCTGCCCTCAGTGTACAGAAGCTCCCGATGATCAATCAGCTGCGTGAACGTAACCTTGGTGTAATCTTTCCTCCACGTTTGGGTTTTGAATTTCTCAGTTTGGCGGTAACCCAGTGTCGTGTGCCATCGGTCTGTCTGTCCTAGACGTGATTGTGAAAGAGGATCTCCAGGGTAATGCCCTGCGTGTGGGGCAATACCTGACCAATCTGCTAGAAAAGCAGAAGCAGAAGCATCCACTGGTTGGTGATATCAGGTATGCAAATACACACACACAGTTACAGTATGTGCTACAGCTGATTAGCTCTGTGTATGTCCTGTAAAGCTGATCCAGAGCACTGCTGATTATATCTGACTGATACCAGCATATGAATGTCATGTTTCTGTAATCCCTGGACCGACATGTAATTCAGTGACTCCACAGTTAGACATAATGAGACATAGAGATGTCTGCCTTCTCTTCAGTATAATTCAACTAAATGATGAGATGGCACTCGGCTTGTGAGGCTCAAAACGATGATCATGATCCAGAACATGTTGCTTATATTCCTGAGATGTAAGCAGAGGTCAGAGATGACTAAACAGAATGTCACATCCTGCAGGGGGCGTGGCCTCTTTGCTGGGATGGAGCTTGTGAAGGACAGGTTGAAGCTCACTCCAGCTACAGCTGAAGCCCAAGAAGTCATATATAAGTAAGTGTAAGTGTGAGAACTCAGAGAGGCTGCTTAGATTATACTGCCTTGCAGCATTCACTGTTGTCTGCTGAGAAAACTGCAACCATGTTTCCTCAATTGTGTTTCGTAAAGAACACATATCTCATATCACCACAAAAAGCTTATACATTTACAGTGGGATAATAAAGTTAAATAATAATAACTGCATCATATGTACTCAATATTTGAAAGTAGGAGCTTATTATAGCCTTTCAGTTATTTAGTCATGACATCTCATTTATGTAGGTGTTTCATGTTCAGCTTTTGAAATCAAAATGCTGCCATTTATAGTATTTGTAATTATTTTTAAGACACCAAACAGTATCCGTTCAATCATATTAACCTTGACAATTGTTCTTCCTGTTCGTCATGGGTGAAAGGTGTGTTTATTGATGACATTACAACAGTGTCGTTGGAATAAACGCTCACTGGAGTCTCCTAATTAACAGCATAATTTGCAAAATGAATCACAGAATTTTAACGTCACAGAACTTTGTTTATCACTCATCCAGCTATCTCAACTGCAGGTGTTCGGCATCACAAGTTCTTGGTTCTACTAATGTTTGGGACCTTTATCAAGAGTGTTTCGAACTCTTTCACAGCGTACATTTTGCCATGGCAGGAGAAGCACAGGTGTGATTACTACCATGACTTAAGGCTGCAGGAGCCATCGTTAGTGTTATCAGTTCCACCTGTGCTTCTCCTGCTATGAGCAGTCAGAATGTCTGCGGTGAAAAACTTAACCACGTCATTAAATTGATACACAGTGGAGAATAATTCATATTCTCTCCCAGGCTAAAGGAACAGTACATCCTCCTTAGTGCTGACGGACCTCATCGCAATGTGCTCAAGTTCAAGCCTCCCATGTGCTTCACTACAGAAGACGCTGACCTGGTGGTGGGGAAAATCGACCACATTCTCACAGGTACGTCCCATGTTCCTGTTCCTTTTTTTCCTCTGTGGTGTTGTGTCATCTTTCTGGCTCGTGCATTATTTATGTACAAGGATCAAGGTGGACCGGTAACCTGCTATCGCTGAACAAGCTCTCAATCATGTTATTGTGTCTGTGTTTCCAGAGCTTGAGGAAGCATTGGGCATGAAGCTGAACAACACACTGAGTGTAGAGAATGAAAGCAGTAAAAGAAAGGTAAGTGTGACTCTGTTTCCGAAATTGTATCGTCTTAAAAGGTGAGAGAATTCAATAAACTCAAAGGGCCAAACATAGAGAAGATCAACGTATGATAGACAACCACAACACATGTCTACATTTTCTTGATTTTCCACCCTCACTGATTTTCAATTCAACTTGATCTCTTCACGGTTTTATCTCAAGCTGCCGGCTGATGAAAATGGACACCAGTATCACAGTGGGTTAGAACACAACAAAGGGAGCAGTCGAGGAGCTCCTCAACAAACCAAACGCCTCAGGACATAACGCTGCCTCCGAACAGTCAGAGCTGTGACGTAACAACACTTACGCTTTCACATAGTTAAAGAACTGGGATCAGACACTATAAAGACAAAAGTGCCTTTACATGTAACCTAATGAAAAGTGTTTTTACATTAATAATGATAGACTGTATATCTCTGAGATAGCAGTGTCTTCTCAGGTATTTTAATTTCTGCCAACATTAACTTGACCATGATTTTCAGGGAATTTTAATGTTAATAAATCAAACGGTATTATGTTAAAACATTCAATTGTTTTCGTTGCTTATAAATGTATCCCAGCAGTTTGTGGTTAATAGTATGTTTTCAAGTTTGACTTTCTGTCATTGAAGGTTTGTACTTAAATGGAAAGAAATAAGAAGATGAATATCTTGTGGACAATTTCAAGAGCCACTGATAAATGATAAGATGAATGAAGAGGGGAAATGAAGGAAAATATTTGTTGGGTAACACTTTACTTGAAGGTATTTACATGACACTGTCATGAACTTGTTATAAACATTATGTACATGTCATAAACGTTTGACTGCTGTCATTAAGTGTCATTCGGTTTTTGTAATGACAAGTTGACATTGTTTGGGTTGTCTTGATTATGACAACTTGACATAAAGTGACATTAGCAGAAGTTGTCTTTGTCATGACAAGTTGACATTAAATTTGTTTGGGATGTCCTGGGATAAGATAAGATACACCTTTATTGATTTTTTTTCCTTATCTGCTGCGAGGGTCATAAGGACAGAGGGATGTTGTATGCTGTAAAGCCCTGTAAGGCAAATTGTGATTTGTGATATTGGGCTTTATAAATAAAATTGATTGATTGATTGATCCCATAACTGAGAAATTCCAGATGTCCTTATAATGACAGCTTGACATTAACATAAAGACATCCTCTGGTAATGTCATGCTGGTTAATGTCAACTTTTCATAATAAGGACATCCCAAACAAATTTAATGTCAGCTTGTCATGACAAAGACAACTTCTGCTAATGTCACTTTAATTAATGTCATGTTGTCATAATCAAGACAACCCAAACAATCTCGTGAACATGATATCACAGGAACGCCACAAGGGAATTCACTCAAATTTGGGACCAATGTCCACTGGGACTCAGAGATGAACTGAGCAGATTTTGGCGGTCAAATGTCAGTGTGACCTTGCAACACATGTTTTTGGCCATAGCTCAAGAATTCAAACGCCCATTGACAAAATTTCACACTAATGTCTAACAGGATAAAATGAAGTGATTGATTTTATATCAAAAAGTTAAAAGGTAAACTTCAGTGTGATGATATAATGTTTTCTGTCCATTATTGAAAGCCGTATCTCAGGAACACAAGGGGAGACATTTGGTCACATACTGAATTGGTGGGTTGAAGATGTGTGTGAAGCATCAGTATTTAAGAATTTGTGGGGGGTTTTCAGCATCATCCATATTTTAAGTATCGTCTACTGTCATATGGGTGTGGACAGACATGGATGTAAACTGTAACTTGACTGGTTGGTGGATGGAAACAACTGTAAGGCAGTAATTATAGTTTTGTAGATCCAGTTTATACTTCCTGATTGCATTAGGCATTGATTAACAATCAGTCTTTGCCATATGTTTTATCTGTGGAGAATCTGATGCACAGTATTAGGACTAAGGGAACTACAGCTGTGAACTCCATTTCCCATGTGTATCTGCATGACAGCACAGGTGTGCTTAATTTGATGTCATTATAAGCTCTGGGATTTCCTTATGTCAAAGATTTGATTTATTGTCTAGCGAACAACAGCGACCATTAAATTCTTGCATTGGACTCAAATATGCAGTCTTCTTTCTTCCCATTTACTTTTGACTTTTTGGAATCTCTTGTCATAATTTGGGTGATCTTAAGTATTGAGACTTGCTCTCTAGCAATATATTTAAACTGCCTTGGATAACTTGAAACACAATCTAGACATAGAGAAAACAAAGACAGTGGAATATGAATAATGGCGAACAGAGTCACATCTTAATAAGGTACTAATAAGCAGCTTTCAACACTAGTTATGTTGTTTAATGTGCATATCCATGCAGCTGGAAAATAAAGATTAATCACTATTCACGATGCAGACAGTTGTTCCCTCCCTCTGAGTCTGAGGAAAGACAGGTTTAAGAGGTGCCACAGCCAATTACCTATTGTCAACAGATGGTGTTTTTAGCCATGCCAGCATCTTACGCTGTGTGTAATGGGGTGTACTACACGCACCACTGAGCCAAATAGCAATAAAGATGCACAACTGTGAGGTACTTCTGAATTTGATCTCAGGTAATAAAAGACCCAGAACAATACGGCCATTGATATATTGCTTGTGTCAACTCTTAATAGCTTTAAAACCTGGCATTAACTTAAGAAGCAATAATTATAAGCATCTAATAACGTTTGCGCTCAGGATGCATAACCATATGAAATCACGTTAGTGTTAAAAGCCTCCAAATTTGAGGCTCATGACTGTCCGGTGTTGCCCTGATACTGGAGGTTACTCCTCAGTGCAATGCAGCAAAGACCAGAAACACTACTCCCAGGTGGAGTTAGGACGCCACCTTCTGGGGGACAAATTACAATGTCTGTGAGAAACACATCTATCCATTGGGTATGCAAACAGCCATACACAAAACGTACATTAATCCTTGCCCAATGCAGTTCTTGATATGTTGATGTAGACTGTGTTTATAATGGACAACAGTATATACATGACGACTGCACAGAGCTCTGAAAAGAAGATTTATTTCAGGTCCGTGTACAAAAATGCAACTGTGACAAGGCTTTTTCAACGATTTCTTTACAAAAACGTACAACTTAAACATCAATCTGACTCGGCTCAAAATGACTCATACAGTGCTAATTTTGATTTCATATCTGTATCTCCATGCCAACAGCGTTCAGCTACTTCCTTTCCTTTTTCTTCTCCTGTGGCGGAGAGAAATTTCACCTGCTGGCACTTTTAACTGAAGTTAAATTTCTCAGGTTTGCTACGGATGCACAATACTCAGTGATGTATTTTATCCTCTGCTGCATCTGTTTGTTTGGAAATCAAAGAGGAAGTCGCTGAACACCAGTGAGACAGAGCCAGTGCGAGACTGTCAGTGCAGCCAGGTCTAATTTCTTGAGCAAGCTCAGTGCTTGTAGTCCTTAATGGTTGTTAATAATATCAAAAGGTTGTGTTCATCCTCAATTTTAGTTGGGTTCTGATGCATTTGATGTCCTGCGTCCGTCCAAATCGTTTCAAGTGCGCTCTCTTTGTCTTTAGCCCATGAGGTATCCTCTGCAAAGACAAAATATATTTGTTTAGACACCGTGACTCAACAAATGTCAGTGTACAGCAGCAGGATTGCAGACTGTAGGACAGATTTGTGTTTGAATAGGAAATATCACACGTGCAGGTGATTTCTCAACTTTAATTAACTTACGGCAGCTTCATGCGCATGAACACTCTGGCCATAAAGAAGCTGAGGAGCACGCTGACAAAACCGATGAAGAGCAACAGGAAGCGGTTGAGTTTGGGAATGTTGGGTGCGTTGGAGCGGTCCAGGATTATAAAGCCCAGGCCTCCCATCGTGAAGAGGAAACTGGATGCCAGTCCTTCCATAATGTACTGGCCGTTTACTCTGAAAAACAAATGTTTTCATTTGCTTTAAATTGTTAAGTGTTAATTTGAAAATGACATGGCCATCATCAAATAGCTCCTTGCTTCAGCTGTGGTTTGTTGAGATGCTCACAGTGTTTTGGCTGACATACCTGTATGCCAAAAAGGCCACTGGTCGCTGGTGTCCATGCTCATCAGTCATTGAGCCCACACTTGGAGGCTCCACAATAACATCATAGATGATACCTACAATACATGGGAAGTATGAGTAGTAGTCACACTATAAAAGAACAGGACTGAAGTCTGAGTAGCGTCACAGCTCATTAATCAGAAAGCTGATCGTTTCAGATGCAGAAGAGCTACTAAATCTGACTAATAGCGTTAGTGCCGCTAACCTCGTTTGACTTTTTGATTGTCAAATAGACCAAAATGCAGTCTGGTGCTAGCTAACTGTAAAGATAGCCTAACTTACTCTCTTATTCTATAACTGCATTAATGCTAGCAAGCTATTTTACCATTGCAACCAAAGCCTACAGTGTCCGGCATTATTTCAACCTCACATGAATGAGCTTTAACTTCTTTATCACACACTGAGACGATGTAGATTTATCGTTAACAAGCTAGCAGTCTTGCATTGACGTTAGCTTAGCAGAGCCATTTACCTCCTGTGATGAGAAAGTAGGACACGATAACGACCGCATACACAGTCATAGCCGACGGCATATGCAGCCATGATGGTTTCTTCAGTTTTATATTTGGGCATTCCAGCACAGTGAACGGTATACTGTATAATACCTCCATGGTTTATAGAAAGAAGTTGCCTATCGATACAGGAAAGCTGCTGCCGCTGGGCGAGATCCCTCTGCGCAGCGACTATGTTGACGTGTCCCGGAAGTACTCTTTGTCTACGTTCTATCATTTCTAAAAACATTGAACAAATACATTTTTATATGGCGATTTTAATATGAAATGCATTTCAGCAAAAATATTTTCCTGATGGTTTTATTAAATCTATGATAAATTATTTACCAAATTAAAATTCGGGTGTGCGTGACGTAAATTTAAAGGGACAGTACATAGGTCTTTGAGAGAATCACTTTCTTCGATACTGCAGTCTTTACTGTCTTTTCTTAAGTCTATGACCACAACCTTCATGAGTTGAGCAGTTTAATGTATTTCATTGACTTGGTCCAGTGCAGTATCTGTAAATGGTTAATACTGTAGATAACACAAACATATCAGATTTCAAACGGCTTTTGATTTTCAGCTGCTTAATCATAGCTTGATATTTACCTAATGCCAGCTCATATACTGATTCACATCAAAATAATTACTCTAATTCAAATCAGAGCTTTTCCAATCTTTGCAAAACCATAACATATCTGTGTGATGAGATAGAATCAAGAAACCACATTATCGTTGAGTCCCTTTTAAATCCTTCGGGGGTTCATCCACACTTCAGTGTCCATGCCAGGAAACAACTTTTCTAATAGGTCAGGCGTCATGTTTTCTGACAAAGCTAGTAAAAATGTCGACATTACTCTGCATTACTACTTGTCACTTAAAAAAATAACCCTCTATTAAACTAGTGACACAAAATCTTTAATTGTAGCCCATATCGTATTTTGCCACATGTAAAGCTTCATTCAAAACGTAGAATAATCATTTTCTTACAATCCTAACACTTTTAAATGGTATTTCTTCAAAATATCTGCAACAAACCTTAATCAATCAAGGCTCTCAAATATCACAAACCTCAGTCATACAGATGTCCACATTTTCAATTAAATACACCAAGGCATTGCATGGATTTGTTTGTCATTTTTTATTGTGGCAATACAAATACACATTTTACTTAGATTTCTGGCTCTGTGCCTGCGCCTTGAGCACCTTGACGACGATCTTCTGCTCCTCAATCAGGAAAGCACGCTTGATCCTGAGGGTAAAAGCAAAAGAGACAATTTAGACACAGCTTTAGCCATTTAAAACTCACACAGCGTTTCTCAGCAAGACAGTCAGGGATGAAGTGAAATGCTTCTTACCTGTCACGCACACACTTGGCGCACATGGAGCCTCCGTAGGCCCTGCTGACGTGCTTCTTGGTCTTAGAGAGCCTCATCAGAACCTGAGGTCTAACAGCCCGGATCTACGAGACAGAGCAGAATAACTATGAGACCACAGTACGCAACATGTACTGACTACTGACTGACTAGAGAATAAACAAAACCCAAATCAGGTAAGGTTGATGTAAATATATTCAGATGCAGTGGAGCAGCTTACAGTCTGCATGGTTAAAAACCAAACTTCAGACTGTAAGCTGCTCAACAGAAATGACAAAAAATGTTTTCAAGCATCCTAAAAAAGATGGACGATGTGAGCAATGCACTAATGACGAGTTTATGCTTCTATGGTCGCAACTGTAATACCTGTATGACGTCTTACAATTCAGTGCGCGGTTACGATGTGCCACACTTTATACTTAAATGTTCCTAAATCAACACGACTGCTTGATTGTGACCTCAAGAACATAATGTTGCTTACATTGCTGTGCTCTTCTGCTTACAGTGGTACATTTTGGATTCAGACCTTAGACCACAGCGAAACCTTTATGCACAGATTAGATGTACGGTAAGAACCAGTTCACAACAAGCAGCTCACCAATCTGAACAGTGCTTATTTGTGAGACCTCGTTCTAAAGCCAACTATTTAGAGCACAGATTTCATTAAGGTGCCTTGTTATGTTTTCAAGTGTAATATCTTAACTTACCATCTCCATGCAGGAGATTACACAACTCCTTTTTGATTGGATCTCATAAGGTCACATTTAGATACCTCCAGCCTTTCTTTGCCATTTCTGTTGTGACATTTATGGACTGACGAACATCAATTTTCACATTAATTCACTAAGCCTAGTCTTCAGTCTTAAAGTTGGGGAAAATGTTGAATAGCAAGAGGCAGTTCTAGTACTCCTGGCTTTAACCTTAAGGATGCAAAGTTTGAAAATAAAAAAAAACATCAGTAATGCAGTTTAAGTTTAAACCCTCACAGTGATGACTTAAGATTCTTCCATGGATAGATGAAAGAAAATTAACTACTCTTGTAAAGTTGACATGTTTGAGTATTAGTATGTTTTTACACCATTATGCTCACAAACAAAGGCTATCGTTTCATTACACCAAGTCCAAGGAGTTGTGTTGATATTGTTGCAGCAATTGAAGCATTTGCTTGTGACTTTACAGGCTACACTAGGAACATCCACCTATTCAGTGCATAGTCACATCCAATGCAGACAACCAATTTAAGTTAAAAAGTCACATTAAAGCTATAGTCTGCAACCCTAATGAAAATAATTTAAACTGTCACTATATCCACACAGCAGTACATGAGGTGCGAAGAATAATTATATTCCTTTGCCACCTCATATTGCTTCTAATGGCCTTAATGCATGTGAACAACCAACCAATCAGAGCAGCTGTCACTGCTGGCAAACTACAGTCAAACTAGGCAGCACTGATCAAATACAAATCAAGATGATGTTGTTGCCCATTACTCAACTTACTTGCACGTTTTCAGAAAAAGATTTAAGCATTTTGTTTTTCTGTAAATTGAGAACGCTGGTCCAGTCAGTGGGTAGTGCTTAGTACTTTGGTTGATTATTTCTAAAACGGCAGTCAGATCACAAAACTCATTTTATGGGTAAACGGTACACTAAAATGTTTCTGAAAACAAGTGAAGTGAGAAACATGCAATGCAGTAACAGAATTTCAACTATTTGATCACAGTTGCCTAGTTTGACTGCAGTTCAAAGAAACTGACATCACTGAGACAGGGCTTGACGCTAACTTTCTTCCCAAGGAGCACATGTGCTCCTAAGTTGAAAAAGTAAGGAGCGCACAAAGAACTTTAGGGGCACAATGTAAATTGATCAAATAATGTGTTTTCCGTAATAAACGTGATGCAAATAGACATTTACAAGCAAAATTATTTAATGAATTTGTATACAAAATGTACAGAAAGGTAAAATCATCAAGTTTTGAAAAAGTATTGCAATTTAATTTTGTCTTTAATGTTATTATCTTATATATATTGTCTTTGCAATATGATGATCTTATATAATGTTATTACTATCCTAAAACATTCTCCAGGTCCTCTGAAACTCTGCAGGACTTAAGCCTCTTTCACACAGAGCATGATTTTTGCGGCGCCCACTGCGGGGTAGGGCGCAGAGCAAGTGGAGAGCAAGGCGCGCAAGACAGGATTTGAGGTACAGGCTTGTTCAGGAGCTACAGCTCCATGGTGACCGCTTCCGGGTCTACTTCAGGCTCTTCTCTGCTATTGGACACGCCAAGGTATCGTCACAGTGCGTTGTGGTGAAATTAAAAAAAATTCATTTGGCACGCAAACGCCGCGGCATCAGCTCGGCGGCAGAACAGTGCGCTCTTGTGCCGCGGTAGCACATACACAATGAATGGGTTCGTCGGCGGAGGTCTGCGCTTTGCGCGCTCTGTGTGAAAAGGGCTTTATTTCCACCCTGCCCAGCAGCGGTACCGTGGCGAACGGTCCCTAACTGCAGGGAGAACTGAGCAGGTGTCACCGGAGGTCCGCCGCTTTTCCCGGTCCCTCGTCTCCACTACACTTTGACTTATTTCCACCCAGCGGACAGCCTGGCCGTGGAGAACGGAGCAGGCTTCCCCGTAGGTCCGCCGCTTCCTCCACACTTTGACTTATTTCCACGCTGCCGACAGTGGGACTTATATTCAGACAGTGGCTTGGAAAACCGCCCATAACCGTGTCACACGGGGAAGAGGGAATGCGGCTGGAGTTCCTCCAACATTTGCGGTTAGATTACCACATTTTTTAATTGACAAAAATATAGGCTGCTTCGGCTGATTTTTTTATGCGCACATGTGCCCCTGAATATTTTTTACAGTTCGCACACACCTATTTTTAGTCGCAAATGCGAGTGAAACGCTCGCACTGTCGAGCCCTGCTGAGAGCTGCGTTCCAGACTCCTCAGCTCTGATTGGTTTACAGTTCACAACTTTAGATTATAGAAGATGCAATTAGAGGCAATAGGAGGAGGGGGGAACTAGGGGTGTGCCATATCATATTATTCAAAATACTATCAGTGTAATTTATATGATCAAAAACTCATTTACCCACAATATTTCAACTTGACATACTGACATCATACCGTTACCCACGGCAACATCAAGTATGGCTGAAAAGTGACATTATTACCGACTCCACCGTAGTTCTAAGAAGAGAAGCAACTTCAGTAGTATGAAAGTAACTGAGGCATCATTATGCCGAGGCGTCCTGAATGTCCTATGAACAGCCCCAGACTTCTCACTCTTTTAGCAAGTTACCGCTCAGAGGAAACTCATTCACAGACTACACTTTTCTGCACTTGTGGAAGTAGTGACAGCCAATATAACCAAGTCTTTATATAGGAATGTTACCAAGTGTAGCTTAAAACTTCAAGGTTTGTGTGGGAAAACAAGAGAAAACTGAATTCCCTACTACAGTTTGAACTGTTCTGCAGTAAAGGATTTGAGAGGAATATCAACCATGCCTACTGCTTCTTGCTGTTATTATATTGATGGCAGTATAGGCACGCACACTTTTACTGCATGCACCAGTTCACCCAAGAGAGATGCCCCATACATACTGCTTGCTGAGGCAAGTAAAGAACATTCACCACACTATAATGTGTTTACTTACACCACGCAGTCTTCCTGGGCAGATGCCACATGCCGACTTGGGAGCTTTGCCGACCTTCTTGGTGTACAGGTACACAATACGGTTACCAGGCGTCCGGGACCTGCAGGACAGCACGGTAACAATATTAACGTGCAGCTACAACACTGATGGGACATAAATGAGGATGAGTCTGTCAGCTTCCCAAGCAGGCGACATAACAGAGTCAGCGTAGAGTTGGAACTTACAGTCTGGTTTTGTTGGAGGCGGTGTTGTAGGACAACCTACGACGGTAAGTGAGGCGCTGCACCATGATGAAGCTGAAAAGAAATACAACGCTCGGTTAATGTTGGTACATGATGCTAAGATGCTAACTATGCTAGCCGTGCTGTCTTACGACTCAAGACGTGATTTATACCGGCTAATATTGACGTTAATTTATCAAACACTGACCGAATTTATGTGAGCTAACAACTTCAATTGAAAAGAATATTATTTATACTTAAATTCAGCGTAAAAACATAAGTTCAGTGTAGCTGTTAGCTATGGCAGCTCTGCTATATTCAGTTCAGTCTTCAGTTAGCGGCCTTGTAGACCCGGGAACGACATCTTAAATATGTCTCATAATATCCACAAACACATGAAATTGTAGCATCATTAGAGACAAAGACTTGTTCTTAGTATCATCTTTACTCGAAATCAACCATATTTTGTTGTACAACGTAGGATTACAGTGGATAATAAAATCATAATGTTTCAGAGAAAAGCAGGGCGCCGCCATACCTGCTGTCGCCGTAACCGGAAGAGGAAGGACCAAGGCGGAAGTTAAAGGTTAAAGTCTCTCCATCCCCGTTATTTCAAGACCGCTGGCTCTTATTCTGCCTCCTGCTGGTGTTTCGTTTTTACTACGCACGCACACACACACACACACACACACACACACACACACACACACGCTGAGGTCAGTGTAAAAAGTATTGTTTATGGGGTTTATTTTGAAATAACATAAGCCAATAGCTCATTTTACTTTGAAATAATTTGCCTGCGAGCACATTTACAAAGCAATGGCATATAAAACATAATAAAGGATATAGATTTACAATAAAAGAGTAAAGAAACAAAGATACAAAATGTAAAATTAATTACCAAATGATTTACAATTAAAAAATAGCAAAAGTGTAGACAAGGATTATTTTAAAAAATTAAAAAAATAATAAAAATTGCGGTCATTACATGGTAAAGTAGGCAGTGTAAAAAAGGAAGGTTTTCATCATCTGAGTCATAGAAGGTTCATATTTTATAAGCATTTCAGAGATATATTTGGGCGCTGAGCCCCAGAGTGGTTTATACACAAGCAGCAAGATTTTGAAATCAATTCTCTGAGTGACAGGTAGCCAGTGTTGGGACTTTAGAACTGGAGGAATGTGGTCATGTGGTCCTTGTTTTTTGTCAGGACATGGGCAGCAGCATTCTGAATAAGCTGAAGTTGCAGAACAGCTTGTTTTGAAAGTCCTACAAACAGATCGTTGCAGTAATCTAATTTACTGGAAATAAAGGCGTGGGTGAGCCTTTCAAGGTGTTGCTTTGACATTATTCCTCCGACTCCCACAGTGTTTTTAAATGGTAAGAGGCAGATGACATGACAGATTTGATCGGTTTTTTTTTCCATTGTCTTATCTTTGTTGAGTTGGAGAAAATTTTGATGCATCCAATCACTGATTTGCTACAGTGACACAGATGGTCTACAGGTCCAAAACCACCTGGTGAAAGCAATGTGTATATTTGTGTGTCATCTGCATAATTATGGTAGGCTACTTTATTACAACAAATTAAATTAGATTGCAACAAATTAAACAAATATAATGTGAATGATATTTTAAAAAATAATTAAAACTAAATGACACTAAAATATCATACATAGCACATACCTAATATACCACAAACATAGTCTCTTTAAAACCATTTGCAAACTGAATCAGCTTACTGTGCAATAACATGTATAGGCTAGATTTCTATGTCTTTACAGTAGCTTAAATACACTATCGTGTAAGGTGTGTACGATAAGTAAAAGGTGTATATAGTACATATAGATTTTATTATATTTTATCTTATTTTCATTTTATTTATAACTAACTAGTAGTTTTGGAATATTTTTATCCTCTAGTTATTCTCTTCTTTTGTTCCTCCTGCTTTGGACTCTTGAGCTGCTGTAACATATGTGTTGTAAGTCTTAGCCTATCTTATCTTATCTTATCTTAGCTATACAGGCTAAAGAAGATTAGCCTAAATTTCTTTGAAATCGGCCTAAATAGGCTACAGTTCCACTTGAATTAGCATTTCACACACCATTTATTCAAGTTGTGTTGCTTGCAGATTGCAACAGTGTCGCAACTTTTTTCACTTTGATATGTCTTATGTTTTTTTAATAAGTGTCAAGGCCCATTTAATGGACATCACCCTGTGATTCAGCTCTTTTTTCAAAACACTTAAACATTAAAAAGGAAAATAGAGCTTACTCCACTTTTTAACCACTTGTGAGTTAATTGCTTTCTTAACAAACAATAAAAAATCTCAGGTTTTCTTATGGTCTCATATCAGCAACTTCACTGTATATAACCTGAGTGCATGGCATCTACAAAAATCCTACAGGGTGCTTGGTGCTCCCATTGATGTCCCATTCTTGCAAGTCATTAAGTCACAACAGAATCACAACAAATAATTATTTTTATATTTATATGTTATATTTAATTTATCATTGTTGTGCCAAAGGTGAATCTTACATTCTACAATTCCAAAATGTGCAGCCTGTACACTTAATAAAATAAAAAATGTTAACTAAAATGTGCCTCATATGTCTACGGCCTGGCCCCTTTTCCTCTACATCTTCTCATTATCAGTGGCTAGTCCTGAGTCTCCCGGAATCCAAATCCAAAAAAAAAGGAAAAACCTCAGAGGAAAATAGAGACTTTAATAGTGCATGGACAGATTTGTTTACTTTCACTGCCAACACTGCAAAGCCAAGGTACCAAATAATCGTAAATTGCCCTCTGCGAGAATATAAATCTTCAATGCTCATTTTCATCATTTTGACCTATTAGTAATAGGCTGATTTATAGGCTGAAATAGGCCTATGTTTTCTTTTTGCCCAAAACTCTGCTGTTGTATTCACTTGCCTGCTGACATGGCCTATACTGGCACACCTAAATGGATGAGTGCAGAGTTTATTTCTCCAAATCTGCGATGGGGACAAGATAAGATCAGGTAAGATAAGATACACCTTTACTGATCCCACAATTGAGAAATTCCAGTGTTACAGCAGTCAAGGGTAAAGAATCAAATTAAAGATTTCAATATTTAAAAATTTAAAAAACTAGGCATGTAGAAAAAAGTACCAAAAATACAAGAAACAGCAATAAATAATACCAGGGAGCAATGTGAGTACGTGTCAACCAAAAGGGTTATATTTGCAATGTAAATTCAATGCATGGATTGTCCAGTAGATGGCAGCAGTGGTTTGCTAGTTGAAAGTACCTGATAGTTTCTGTGGCATTGTGAAGTCTGTCCTTCAAACTTTGGGACCAGGATGCAACTATCCAGGTATATTGTAATAGGTGCACATGTGCCCATGCTAATCCTCTTAAAGCATTATTGTCAAACTTATCTAAATAGGAGCTCACTTAAAAAAATGAGTTATAGAATATGGGAGTGTCTTTGTTAAACGGTGCTTAAAACTTCTATTAAAGGTCCCATACTATGCTAATTTTCAGGTTCATACTTGTGTTTGGGGTTTTGACCAGAACATGTTTACATTAATGTTTAAACACATTTGTTTTTCTCATACTGTCTCCTTAAATTTTCCTGTATTGACCCTTTGTCTGAAACGTTGTTTTAGCCAGACCCCCATGAACACTGGTCAGCCTTGCAGCCAATATTTCCTGTGACCTCAAACTTCAAACAAGGTCAGTTATGCTTTGATCTATGTAGGTTTAATATGTGTAAAACTTTCCTGGAGCTGAGAAAAGCGATTGAAAAATCCATGACACCATCACATTGTAAAGTCTATGAGCTGTGCAAGAACTCGTCAACAGGGCCAATGGGACAAATACTACTGCGCATGGGCCGCATGGGCCACATGTACCACGGAAGTAAACCTAGACGCCGAATACATTATTTTGGCTTATGTGCCTTTGAAATGCATAGGTGCCATCTTGTTATCGGGTATCTAGTTATTATTATAAATCTATGGTTTTAGTGCCTTTCTCTTTCTCTTTCTGCCTTCCTCTGGAAAAAGTCCAGTCTGCTCTGATTTGTCATTGTTTACAGGTCGTCCACATCTGCACTCTCAGCGTTACTGCACTGTCATTGCAGCCGTGGAATGACTGTATCGGCACTGTAGCAGCAGTTTTTACCTTTAATATAGTATAACTGTGACATCACAACTTACAGGAAGTCCTGACGGCTCGTTCAAAGTTCCATCCTCCTCCTCCTGCAACTCCACCTCCCTCCAAAGGCTTACTCCCCCCTCCTCCATTACGTCCTCATTACGTCTATGATAGACGTAGGCGTTGGCAAGGTAACGTTAGATACACGGAAGAGGAGAGCGAATGTAACGTTACAACCAAGACAGTCAAACACAACACCGGAGTTTTAAAACTCAGCCGGAGTCAGTGATGACTGATGAGTTTTAGAATAAGGTTACAGTGCTAACGTTAGATAGTAGCGTTAACGTTACTAGTAAGTGGAAATGCACAAGGAAGATAACGTTAATGTTTCAGAGGCTACGCTACAGTAGGCTAATGTTAGCCGTTAGTAACTGGATGCTGTGTTGTCATATAATGTCCTGTACAGTCAAACGCAACCCGGGAGTTTTGAAACTTATCTGGGGTCAGTAATGACTGATGAGTTTTATTATATAACGTAAACGCTAATGTTAGATAGTACTGGTGACTGGCAGCAAACAAGGAAGATAATACAGAGGCTCAGGCAACGTTAGGCTACAGTAGGCTAACCATTAGCAACTGGATGCTGTGTTGTCATATTTAACGTTATAGCCTATGTTACATTAGAAGCAAACTAAAATGATAGGCGAGCGGTTACATCAGTCACAGGCCTCCATGTGGGGAAGACAGAAAGGACGCTCGCCAGTCATTGCATTCGGTCCAGATGTAATGATTGGTCGGAGTTTTCTTAGAACCATATGAGAATGGTATAATAATGAGTTTTTATCTCTGGTGGAATTCACTTACATTTAAGTGTGCCATCAGCTTATTAATAGCATTTTAACCTAAACAAAGAAAAGCGTAAAATTCAGAAAGGTAAGTGTTGCTTTAAGTGGTCACAAGTTAGCAAAGGTAACATAGGAGAAGCTGAATTTTGCAGAAGTTAATGTCTATTATTTTCAGTATTTCAAAAGGATCAAGGCTACTTTTTGTTTGTCTTTCTTAAACAAAATTCTTCACCAAAAGTCATCTGTAAGAGACTTTTAAGAGTATTCTAAAAAAAAAAAAGTCAACATATTTAGACTTAAGCTTTTTTTTTATTGATCACCTTAAAAATCTTAATGAAGTCCTTCAGTGTATTCAACATTTCCTTACAAACAAGAAGCACCAGGCACTACAATCTGCCCCTCTAAAAATGAGAGAAATGGCTCAAAATGGCTCCCTGTCAAAGCGGTGCTGTGTCACAAACAGACATTTGCCAAGCTTAGCCAACAGATGGTGAGCTTGGCATCCTTTTTAGATGAAGCATTTGGCAAAGGCAAAGTTCAGTGACAACACAAGGCTCTGTACAGTGTGTTGGCACTTTCCGTATCCTTTTTAAGGGCATGAAACTAAGTGTCTGGTTTTATGCTTAACTTAGTCGGAGCTCCATATGGGCCGGGTTTGTTTTTTGACAGTTGAGAGTTCATTATTGTTCCGTGTTTGTAGATAATTCAGTACACCTGGGAATGCTGTTTGACAAACTCATGAATTATGCAACTTAATGGTACTTTAATGCAAGTTGTCTCTTAAAATTGGTGCGCTAATTTGAGCCAATCAGGAACATTATTCAAATTTTGGGCTTTGTGGGAGATAGTATATGTGAGAGGGGCACATATAAGTTTGAGACATAGCATTTTTTGGGAAAAGTCCCTTATGTTGCAAGATTTGGTCTTTTTTTCCTTGTTTCTTTGATTGGAACCTTTTTATTACTGATGACCTCTAGACGTCGAAGCTTGTTCTACATGTTCTGTTAAGGGATTGATTTGATTAAGTCCAGATGTGACGCGACCTGGGATTAACCCGTTCTTCACGAGAATCAAGGTCTTTCACAAAGGGCACCAAGGAGATTTGCGCTGTCTCCAAGGGACACTGAGGCACACACAGAAGTCCAAATAATTAGTAACATCTGCAGGCAGTCCGTCTTAATCTTGTCAGACGTAATTATTCTAAAAGACATCTCAATGGAATATTTAATTTAGATCTTAATCTGACAAAATATCAATAAAGTCATGCTAAATCTTATTTCCTGTGAAGCCATCTGACTTCACAACTCACATTTTGAGGACTCCCCTGTCACCCACCTCCCCTCCCTCTCAATCAGTCCTGACTAGTCAAAGATGAACCATATCACCTTAAGTGCACTTGATTACGCAAGCCTCTCCGACCCCCCTCTCCACATCTCCTTGGGCCTTCTGTGTAATCTGCTGAGATTTAAACCTGCTGCTCCTGTTTAATAAATCCACTGCGATTAAAATAGGATTACAGCTCTGCTTTCGCCTTCCTAATGACATCAGAGCATGAAACATTTTTCGACTTTTTTTTTCCTTTTTTTTTCCCCCACAGTTGTCGGGTTTTTGCCCAAGCTCACTACTTGTCGTAACCAGACAGGCAGCAATGATTTTCAACTTCTCCACCCGCCCCCCCGAAACCTCATCCTCTGCAGCGCAGCAGGTCAGCCCATCTGTGTGGCTGTTGACATAAGGATTAACCTTATAATGCAGCACATCCTGTATCAATGCTGTCCTCCTTCACATCAGACTTCTCAATGACCGATAACAACCAGAGAAAATACACACCAGTGTCAGGTTGTTGGTCGCTTGAACCTTGAAACCTTCACACGAAATCGCCCACACCAAAACAAACGTAGCGACCTGGTCCTCGCTTTGTGTTCACGTCTCATGGATGTAAAGCCATGAAATATTAAACGCCATATTCAGCAACTAAAGGTCACAAGGGGAACACTGCACATGTTGTCCCTCCTGCCTTTAGTAATGTGAAATGAGGGGTTAGGTGAGCAGATCAATACGACTTTTTTGTCCTTTTTGTCCTTCCGTAGGTTTGTCCTGCAATGGTTAAATGCTGTAAGGTCACAAAAGACAAAGATTGATTGGATTTTTACGATGGCTAAGCTCATAAACCCAGCAGAGAAATCTACTTAAGATAATGTATTATACTTTAATATACGATGTAGCTTAACAGTCAAATCTAAAAATAATATCAAATGTTTTATCCTGTACTTTCTGTAGAAGTTTCAGTGTGTGCTGATGTCACAGAAGGCATCCAAGCAATCAAGTTTTCAGTCATTCCAAGTTTAGCATCCTGGCAAACCATACCGTATACAATACACTCCAGCGTATCCTGGCCAAATCTACTAGTACCTCTACTCTATACCTCTCTAGAGCAGATTAAGCTGAGTTCCTCGTGCTCTATATGCTCTCGAAAGTAGTCACTAATTCTTTCCTGTAAGCAGCTGATGGAAAAATATTCATTTCCTGCTATGTAACTGATGAGTTTTGTGACTTTTTTGGATGAAATGCTTGCAAGCACGTCAACATTTTAGAGTAAATGTCTGCAAATGTGGTAGCAGGAAATTGAAATAATGTGTCATCATTAATTGCTGCACTCAGGGCTGTAGCTGCCACTGAGGACACTTAGAGGTCATGTATGCTTTTACATGTTGTTTTTTTTCTGGGAATTTGGGTACCTGAAGTGTAGTTTACATTTTGTAATTTGAAGTCAGTTAGCGATAGTTCTTTGGAAGGTGATGTCAGTCTGTAGGTGAGTCCAACACTTAGGTCAAAGCTGAAATATCTTATCAAGTACTAGCTTGCTTACAGACAGTCAATGTGACTTTTTAAAAAAAGTCAAAATCAAACTATATTTATATGGTGCTTTCCAAAAACAAGTTAACAAAGTGCTTTACAGACATAAAAACAAAGTACAAAGTGCAATTGCAAGATTGGAGAAAGTTTACTGAAATGTCTCAACAAAGACTGGGTAGATAGAACATACTATATGTTTCTTCCAGGATGACTTGTAATAACTTTGTGGATTCCCTGACTTTTCATTCAATACCGTCATCAGTTCAGACTTCTACATTTCAACATTACAGTTTCAGTTTAATTAAAATTTTCTTAGTTTATGACCAAATATCTGCAAATGTAAGGACATTCCCATCAGCCTCAGCTGTATTTGTGTTAAGTGACTAGTGCACAGATGATACTTTTTTGTAGGCCGACGCAGAAGTTAGCATCGCCCTGGTTGTCTCGTCAAAAAAGCCTATAGGCCCAGACACACCAAACCAGCTTTGGAGAAAGTTAGCAGTGATGAGAGCAGTGATGTGTAGCCTCTCGTTGCCATGTCTTGTCCAAAAAGTTGCACATGAACACGCAAAACTAGTCGTCTGTAATCCTCATTCAAAAAGGGAAACCAGCAAACACTTTTGGCGCTAGTTAGCATATTAACAACACAAACCAGCATTGAAAGAACAAAGTATATTTACTGTGTGCCAGTGTACAACAGCACAACCCATCGCGAAATGTTTCTGCTAAAGAGCTCAGTGGCTAAAGAAAAACAATCTTACCTCATATAAAAAGCTTGTTTTGGTCTCACTCCCTCTCACCTTTAGCTCTTTGTTTACATTCCTCACTTCTGTTTCTCTTCTCGTGCGCTGAGCTGAACTGCCAATCAGACGGCTTTCATTTGCAGGCGGGTTCTGCTGTGCCAACGCCGATTCAACATGCTGAATCAGTAGATAAAGACCAGCTATCGCCGACGAGGGCCAACGGTGCGGGACACACCGCACCATAAAGGGCGGCAGACTCTCACCAGTGGCCCAACTTTGACTGATGGCCCACTGTTGGCTAGGTTTTTTTAAGGGCCTTATCAGATTTTTCTATGGAATTATTTTGGATTTTGGATAATTGCAGAAAATAAGATCTATGGCAAACAAAAGTTTACAATACTTTACATGTGTTTTTCAGCCATCTTCACAAATGAACACCACTTTTATGATTTTTGAAGTGTAAATGCAGTCGCCAGAGGTAAAAAGCTAATTTTAGGCTATAAATGAACTACACTACAGTCACATGATTTCAGTGTCACCACTACAATAAGGCCTCAAAGCGGTCATTGGCGTGATGAAGCTCAGTAGTCTCATTGAGCCACTTGTTAGCAATTGCTTTTTTGAGACACCTGAAGGCTTCAAAATTAAGGAGTGTGAGGTATTTACTGATGTATTATGTCCTGGACCAAAATGTAAATATCTCTTAAGCTTAACAGACCTTATTTCATGCATCTAACCAAAAACCCATTGATTTCAAGACACAGGAATGGGGAGTGTAAAAATGCTAACTCATTTCTGGGTTTTAGGATTCATTCCTGCACCACTCTGTTAGTAAATGTTAGCATGCTAATACACTGAACAAAGATGGTCAACATGGTAAACATCCCACCTGCCAAATGTCAGCATGCATTGTCATTGTGTGCATGTTAGCATGCTAATGTTAGCATTTAGCTTAAACAGAGTCTCCAGCATCGCTGTAAACTCTTAGTCTTGTTGTAAGAGGGAGGAAAACAATATTTTTAGATGCACCATCCTGCAATTAAGAAGTATTTAATGAATTAATGGAGAATTAGAGTTTATTTCAAATGAAGTAGGGAAACCAGCTTTAAGACCAGGGATACTCAACTTGCTTTGCCTGAGGGCCACTTTTGGAAAAAATGACATGAAGCCAGGGGCCAGTTAATAGACAAACACTAATTAATAATCAAACATTAGTAATTACTTTATAAATAATTATCCTCACCTGGCATTTTTGAAATAAAGGGGCTAGGCTAACATAAAATAAAATAAAATAAAATCTAAGTGTGAATCTATTTATTTTTATTGTGAATTTAGAAAATAGTCAGCAGGCCACCCGGCATCCTAACAAGGGCTAGATTTAGTCCACAGGCCATAAGTCCAAATGTTGAATATCACTGTTTAAGATTATTGTATTATATGTTTACAATAAATAAAACTAGTAGTAACGAGTAAAATGACTTAAACATGGAAACATATGCAAAGTGAAAAAAGGGTCTGCTTGGACTTTAGTGTTTCTAAAATTCTGGCTGTAGCTATTATGTATTACATGGACCACCATTAAAAGTAGGGTCTCACTTTCACACTGTGGGCTCATATCTAATCAGCTCCAGCACTTAGTGATCAGACCTACCTGTGGATTATCAATTCGTTAATCTCTTCAGAGCTACTGCTGCTAAAATGAATATTCCAATCCACCCCTGATTTTCAGCTAAAATGGTCTCTCCCACTTTATCTCTGAACAATCTTGCTTTTGTGTTATAACTCAGAGGCAGGCCATTTGTCTTTTGGATTACATTTACTCAGCTGTTTTAAGAGCCTCATTGATTCACTATTTACTATCTGAGCATCCCATTGGTGGCCTGTGCCCATTTTGTTTTGCTGACCACATTTTCCTAAGGGGCAGGTGGTCTGTCCAAGCCTCTTTGTACAGACTTGTGGTGGTGGTGGGGGGGTTGCTAATATGAGGCTTTCAACATCTAATCCGGAGCAAGTCTCTTAGAAAAAGCTTATCTTGGGACTCTCCAATTTCACTGCTTTCCTCATCTGCAGGACCAAACTGCTTCTGGTGTTAGTTATTAACGAAAATGAATGGAGCTAATTCAATACTTTGCTTCAGTCAATTGTCCTTCCCTCTTCACCGGAAAAACTTGCTTGGTTATCATCACCCTATCTACCCCCCACTGCCCCTGCCCCATTGCTGACAAATCCATACAACTATGTGGGACACAAAGGCTCGGATTTAGCTGCCGGGCCAAAGCGAGGGTGGGCCGGGTGGGGGGCAGGGCCAGCATGGAAATTTCTGTTGTTTTTGTCACAGCACAGATTTCAGACAAATCAAAACAACTGCCACCATCACCCCTCCAAACCCCCTTCCCCTCCACCACAGCCCACATGACCTGTGACCAGTCATCACTTTTATGCTGGAAATGCAGCCAGATCAGGAGTGGTTGGTGCGGCGGTGCGGAGGAGAGGCTGCGTGTGCACTGGGGTCCATTGTTGAAAAAGAGCTGACAAGGGCCTCGATAGGCTCTCATTTGATAGGCAAAAATATTGACAGATCTAATTTGAAGAGCTGGGATCACAGGCTCAGAGTGCTCTTTATGATGATGATGATGATCATGATGATGATGTGTGCTGATCAGATGGGTGTACCCATACAGCTAAATGTATCATTTTAAATAAATGGATCAGCTATTGGGACAGTCAGTATTCAAACTGTTTTGATTTACTATCACATTTACCTGAGGTCAGGTATATCCACAAGATCAAAACATTAACATGAAATTAATCCCACCTATGAAGATGATAATGATGATGATGAAGAAGTTGTCAGATATTGCTGCTTTGTCAGTGGCCTTTCACATCTACGTATCACATGCTAGGTATCCTTCTGCACCTGCTGTTGACGTTCAAGGACACGCTACCAGTGCTAGGACGTCAACAAAAGCACATTGGGTTTAGGCAAGAAAAGTATGTGGTTAGATTCAGAAAAAAAAACATCATGGTTTGGCATTCAGTATGCGAACACCAGGCTCCTGGGTGAAAGTCCTGGGTTTTTGGACCATCCACAACCCCTCTAGCCTGCCTTTAAAGGTACTTTCATACTCCTTATATTACATTGGTCCCCACAGCATTTTAACCTGATGCCATCGAGCAGCATATCATACTACCACGACAGGTGTGGCTACATACCGAGGCTTTTGGCATCAGGTGTTTGACGCTGAAATCAATGACAAAGCAGCGGTATTTTATGACTTCAGAATGAGAACGGGCTGAATATTCATGTTAATATTAAGTATGGTTGCAACTGACAATTAAGCTATATTTACTATAGACGTATCAATCTGGAAATCCATCGGTAAAAAAAAACAAAAAGAAAAAAAAATTCTTCCTTTACTTCTGGAGGCACTCAATTCAATTCAATTCAATTTTATTTATAAAGCCCAATATCACAAATCACAACTTGCCTCACAGGGCTTTACAGCATACGACATCCCTCTGTCCTTAAGACCCTCACAGCGGATAAGGAAAAACTCCCCAAAAAAAAACCCTTTAACGGGGAAAAAAAACGGTAGAAACCTCAGGAAGTGCAACTGAGGAGGGATCCCTCTTCCAGGACGGACAGACGTGCAATAGCCCATAGTTTTTCGACTAATGGAAGTGCAGGGGCCTTGGGGATCGCTCACCCCCTTCACTTCTGGTGGTGCCCCCAGTGTTACACTCCTACCTGCAGCTCGAACCAAACAGCAGTGAAAACATTGCCGCTAATGCCCTTTTATTCCTGTTGTGAGGAGTGGAAGGTGTGCTGGTGGATGCACAACGCTTGTAAGTTTTGCTGTTGTCCATGTTTTTCACGCTGACAAGGCGGAGCTTGCTGTTTCTGTAGGTACGCATTTCCTGGGGACACCTGCAATGTAAATTGCAGAATCTGTCTTGAGAGATTATAGACGTATCAAAAGATTATTTTTCAAATAATCAATTATTTATTTGGTCTATAAAACATAAAAAAACGAAAAGTGCCTGTCAAAATGTCCAGGAGCCCCAGGTGACGTCATTGAATGCCTTGTTTTGTGTGACCAAAAGTCCCCACCAAAAGTTTGCTTGAGAAATGATTTAAATGATTAAGGAATATTAAAAACATTTTTTTTTCAAACAAATAATTTGTATGAAGGAATGCTCCATGAACTCAGTATTGTACTTTCATAAAAATTAGGGACTCAAAAGAAACATAGTTTTAAAAAGAATGATCAAAATCAAAGTAGCGGAGGCTGAGGCATCCTGAATGTTAGCCTTGCGGTATGGGTCAAACTCGTTACTTTAACTAGACCCTTCTTACCTTCTAAGGTCCAACTTAATTCAACCCCACACCTCAAGTTTATAATGCAGGTTTTCTGTTAAAATGTCAGGTCTCAAGCCCAAACTGAGATTGCCCTGATGCCATCACTACAACATCAGTGGGGTTATTTCTTTAAACTTTTGAACACTCCCTCTAAAGCCACAGGAGACATTATGCAACTGTTTTCACAGGCTGAGTAGTACTCCTCATGACAAATAAACTGAACTTTATGTGTGAAATTGGTGGTGTGCCCCTTTAATTCTCCAAATTGACAGTTGGTTCAGTGACAAAAACACTGCCTCACAGCCCGGTCTTATTGTCTCAACCCTCTGATTGATGGTGTGGCCTACTTAGGTGTGCATTCACCAATCAAATCATCCATTTAATCAGCATGACAGGACAGCCACCGGTTTGTTCTTGTCGACAAACTTGGGACTGGTGGCAGTAAATGGACTGAGGCAATCAAACTTTGCAACAAAATCAGGAGTCGTTTTTGCTTTGGAGTGTGACATCGTTTCACTTGCAGGACTTGAGAGAGCATTTTGGTCCCGTGTGAAGGAATTATAAGTGACATTACACGTCTTTAGGGTTAAAGGAATAGTTTGACATTTTGAGAAATACACTTGTTTGCCTCCCTGCCAAAAGTTACATGACAAGATCAATACCACTCATATCTGTCCAGGAAATACAAGGCTACAGCCAGCAGTTCGTTAGTTTGGCTGGCTGCCTGGAAAGCGGTGACGTCACGATGGATATTAACCCTTCTAAAACCGCAACTTGTCTTTTTAACAATGCAGGTTTTGTATGGATAAACACCAGCTGTTTCCACTCTTTATGCTAATCTAGGCAAGATGGCTGCCAGCTGTATCCTTATATTTAATGGATAGGTTTGAGGGTGGTAACAAACTTCTCATCTAGCTATGTCTCGGCATAAAAAACATCTTTTTGATAGTAGTTACAGATGAGTCTAATTCAAGGATATATTATTTGATTAAATGTCAGAGGAACAAAAACAATTTCCCCCCGGGGATTAATAAAGTATTCTGAATCTGAATCTGAATCTGAAGGACCGACCATATCAGCTAATTTAGCTTATAAACCCTGGACAAACATGAACCACAACTGGCAGGCTAGTCATCACAAAACTATTGATACTCTGAGGTAACTCAAGTCAATGCTGTCGTCCTCTTTGTTTCCTGTTAGGTAACAAGAGGCAGCTACAGTGGGGAGGAGATGAGAGCAGAGGAGAGGGGGCAATCAATGAGGTCAGTGAATCATGATTTATTATACAGCACCAGGCCATTAGTGTCACACATACTTTGTCACACTATGTAGAGATTGCGTGTCTGCGTCTCTCCAACAGGGTTTGGCCTGTCGACTAATGCTAAGTGGTTGGGTGGCTTTATTTGACATGAGGGGGAAACATGGCGACCCGGGTGGCAGTAGGCGTGATGGTTATGTCAGATCAAGGCACGGTATTGGTTGACATATTCAAAATGGAGCAAAGTGGCATATAAAGCATGTGTGATCAGACTGCTCTCACTCCTAGAGCATCAAGATACACAGCATGGACAGGGTGGGAGAGGTGGTGGATAGATCCTACGAACACTGGACTTTGACCCAGGAGAGCGGTGTTGGGACCGACAAACAAAATCGGTTGCAGGTTTTCTTTTAGCAACATCTGCAGTCTTTTCCTAACCATAACCAAGTCGCTTTGTTGCCTAAACCTTACCGCTGACCCCGTCTTACTTCTGTGCCACTCAAAGCTGGGTGTTATTCTAGCAATTTCTACAATCTTTTTCTAACCATAACCAAGTAATTTTGTTGTCTTCTGAACTGTTGACCCCTTCTGGATCAAGATACAACGCCAGCATCATTTTAGCAACACTCTGGGCTTCTACCCAGAGTGCAAAACATAGAGATGAAGGGATGACATCACATTGATTTGTTTAATATGATACTGGAGCCAGTGGCCAGCTAGCTTAGCTTAACATAAAGACTGGGAACAGCTGGTGTGACTTGGTCAAATGGTAACAAAACTCACCTACTTACGGAAGCCAAGAACGGCCATGCTAGCTATCAATTTTTTCTTGAGAAAACAAAAGAGGTATTTTTCAAAATACTGAGGATGAATCTTTTGTTTTTCATAGATCATAGGATAGTAATGGAGACCTCAAAAATGAGTGTCTGGTTTGTTTGGTCGCACCTGATTTCAGCCTTCAGGATCATTGTCCTGATGAAGGATTCATAAATTTTAAATCAGTTGCTACAGTTGTCTGGACGCATGGTAGCATGGCGCTCCTGATCTTTGATAAACATTTTAAGCAATACGGAAATTACCTTTTGTTTATCTGATAACCAACTGATTATCTCATTAAGATATTTTCGTTTTCTCAAGATAACAAAATAAGTGAGTCATGATCTCGTTAACAGCATTAAAAAAACATTCAAGCATGGCCACTCTCAGCTTCCGTACCACCTCTAAAGATCACGAATTAAAGTTATATCTTGTCTGTTTAATCTAAAGTTACTGCACCTGCCCAAGAAATAGTCTCTCACACAACGCCCCAAACCCATAAACTGATCTTCTAAAATTTTGTATTTTGTACAAAATGGAGAAACAAGTTAGCCCATCTGTGCGGAGTTTGCATGTTCTTCCTGCATCAGCGTGGGCTTTCTCTACTCCGGCTTCCTCCCACAATCCAAAGACACGGCTAGGTGATTGGTAATTGGCGACTCTAAATCACCCGTAGGTGTGAATGTTATCGTGTCTCTGTGATAAGTGGTTATGAAAAATGGATCATTGAATGAACAACCCCCCAGACCCATAAATTGTCCTTTTAAAATGTTGGGTTTTTTTGTACAGAGTAAAAACAAGTTATAGGCCTAATTACTTTAAAGACAGTCCTTATGTTTGCAGTCTTTATGCTCCACAGCCTACTGGACATGCAGATATGAGAGTGGTAGGTTATCAATACTCTAATGAAACTCATGCAACAAAGCTAATAGGTCTTTGTGAAGGTCCAAAATGGTAAACATTCCTTTAAAATGAAATATCACTCTCCAGCTTAAGTGAGAAGATGAATAGTTTGTACGTAGGGGGAAATCAATGATGCTGCACCTCAGGCTGCACGTGACAGTTATCTTTGCGAAAGGGGATCCATCACTCGCATATAACCTTGAAATGACCTAAGGCGTACACACAAGTCTGCAGCTGAGCTGAAGCATATCCACCTGTTCCGTCCTTAGAGGGGTAAAACAAAAAAGGGAAATCAGTGGAAATACTGCCTTTGCTGTGTAACCACGGCAACTCCTCCCTCAAAATGCAACATCACCAAAGCCCCCACCGCGTGAAGCGAGCAGGGAAGGATGCGCCGTTTGCCGCTTACCTGGCTTTATTAATAAACCGAGCGGTTCACGTGGTCAGCGCAGCCCAGCATAATATTCTGCTACATTAGCAAGGTATTTTCGACCGGGTGTTTTTTTTTTTTCTTCCTCCTCTCATCCGAGACGGGAGGGATGCTGCTGCTGCTGCTGCTGCTGTGAGGGAGAGAGGTGAGCGCAGTTGGAAAAGCATTTTTTTCCTCCTCTCCAAAGCTCCTCCTCTGTCGTCGGAGAGCGGAGACCGGTCACATTTTTTGCTCAATGAGAGCAAGAGGGCACCGGAGAGGATTTCCTAATTTCAACGTGCTGCTGTGCCGTGCGGCTGTTTTCTCGCCTCTGTCAAAGGTAAGGCATGCCGCCGTCTGCAGCCTCTCCACGCGTCATGCGCCTCGCCAGGGAAACTAATGTTGGGGCTGTTTTGGTCGGGGATGATGGTTAGCTGTTTGTTGTGTGATGATCCAGCTGAAAGGGCGAAGGCATTATTATTGAAGGGCAGACAGGGAAAAGAGTTGGGCTGACACCTCAGATGAGCTGTTCTGCTGGAAGGCAGCAGGCTGTGCATCATTGGGAAGTCAAACAGGACAGGACGTGGGTTTTTCTGTGCTTTTACCTGAGCAGCCGCGTCATAGCGTTTACCATTTTCACTGACTGCAGCCAAGTGATGTCCGTAAACCCTCGGCCTTCACGTTTCGTGGTATTTTCTCAGGTAAAAACAGCAGGTTTCCGCTTTTCGATCGCAATTTGTCACAATTAAAAATTGAGATAGCTACACCAGCAGAATCATCTGCACATTTAAGTTTCCTTGACTGTGTGCTGCATCTTGTGGTTTGAATGAGTTTAAAGACCTCAACATTAATTTTTCCACATTATATATTTTATCTTAGTTTTATTTACTGAGTACCGTTTAAAACAAGAAATAAGCAATATATTTTAAAAAGAGTATTTTGCATGTCTGTATAACCGGGGATTTCCTGTTTGGCTTTAATTTCTGAGTACATGTAGCTTTTTGTTTGGTAGTGATGAAGAATACTAGTCCTGATTTGTGGCCAACTTTTCCACAGCAACAATCATGGGTCAATGTAGCTGTTTTTTTAATGATATTTTTTAATTATTATAAAGAAAAGTAAGGTGTACAGCGTCAAATTTCCTGTTCTCTGTCTACAATGTCATATAGAAAGCGAAAAGCGGTGAAAGCACACTTTTGAGAATGTGTATTAATAAAATGTTTTACATGATGGAGGTCAAACTGACAGAGATGAGCTCTCTGATGATTAAGAAATCAACTTTGTAACATCAAACTATTTATGCTGGCAAAGCTGAATCTTTAGAATAATACTTGTTTACTCAATATCCAGACAGCCTGTATTTTTATGTCAATTTTACAACCTTGAGTTTATTTCCTGATTCAATAATTCGTTTTCTTCATTCTGTCGACACTGTCCTGCAGAGGCTAATATGAAGACATCATTTGGCAAACCAGACCCTGGAAAGCACCCACAGTCCTTTCAACTGATTTGAAACTGAAAACAAGCACCATGCAGTGTCTCCGGTAAAACCTGCTCCCCACTCTCCCCTCTACCTACCCAGCCATTGAGAGTGAGGACACCACAAGCTGCACAGACATGGGTTCAGATCAGCCCTGCATGGATTCACCAGAGAGAAGGCCCATGGTGGGTGCTGCCTGTAAGCGGCAGGCCTACCGGTGTCTGCGGAGAAAGCTGAGGCCCGTGCGAATCTTAGGGTTCGTCCTCAGCCTGGTGGCCATAAGTGCTGTCTCCCTCAGTGCCTTGACCTGGAGTTCAGGGGGCTTCAGCGAGCCAGTGCTCCCCCAGGAGAGTCTCCACCAGTCGGCCCCCCACCGGACTCTACTTTTCACCCAACACCAGAGGGACCCTAACGTGTCAGCCGACATGCCAATAGCCATGAAATCTACAGCAGATAGCAACGACAGCCAGGGGGAGTACCCGCCAGACATTTTCACCCTTGAGGAGAGGCGCCAAGGAGCAGTGCTCCTCCACATGTTTGGCATGATCTACATGTTCATTGCCTTAGCCATAGTGTGCGACGAGTTCTTCGTCCCAGCGCTGACCGTCATCACGGAGAAGCTGTCCATTTCAGATGACGTAGCAGGTGCCACCTTCATGGCGGCAGGCGGCTCAGCCCCAGAGCTCTTCACCTCCATCATCGGTGTCTTCATCTCACACAGCAACGTGGGCATCGGGACCATCGTGGGCTCGGCCGTCTTCAACATCCTCTTCGTGATTGGGATGTGTGCCATCTTCTCTAAGGAGATCCTCAACTTAACATGGTGGCCGCTCTTCCGCGACGTCTCCTTCTACATCCTGGATCTGATCATGCTCATAATCTTCTTCCTGGATAACTTCATCTCCGTGTGGGAAAGTGTCGCCCTGCTCTCAGCCTACGCCACCTACGTGATCTTCATGAAGTGCAACAGCAGAGTCGAGAGCTTCGTCAAAAATTGCATGAGCAAGAACCAAGTGGTAGAAGTAGAAGTACAACCCAAGGTGAGTTGGTTTCTTGATCTGTATTACTTTCCTTCACCACCATCTTTTCTAAAAATACAATTTCATATGGAATGTCAGACTATAAGGAAGTTACAGTAGGTGTGCAGTAATGAGTTCTAGCACTTTGGCTGATAGAAATGACCTTCCATTTCTCCTCTGGCATGGGAGCACAAACTCATCCTTTTACACATATCATGCAGCTGATTTGTTATTGTGATGAAGTCAGCCTTACTGTGAGAACTGTTTCAGTTGAGCCAAAGATGAACCCAGTTTGTTTGTGGAGACGTGCTTTAAATTCCATGCATCTTTTTGTTCTCATCAACCTAATGAGCATTTTCAAAGGAGACCGCCATCTCACAGATGTCCCGCACTTTTAGACCATTCCATATACAACAACCGATGCCAAACTCATGTTTCATGAGAGGGATTTATGGCATACATGCTCATTAGTTGTGAATGAGGCAAATAACAGGAGCTCAGTGGGTGTAAAATATGGAGTCAACAACTAAACTGACCGTTGTGCATTAATGTGGCTTAAATGATGCTGCACAGGGCTGGCAAACAGTATTCCTCTGTGGGATTAATAAAACACAGTCAAATGTGTAATTCTGGGTTAAGCTCTACAAATTGTGTCCCGGTCTGACAAACAAATCCCTCCGAAAATCTCCAGAGCTATTTTTTCCTCCCAGTTAAAGATTTCCCACATTAATATTGTGTTTAAATAGTTCTGTAAACATGTCAACCACATACAGCTCAGTGAGGTGAACCACATGTAGTAAATGGCTTCAGGCTTGCAGCGGTCGTCTTGTTGGATGTGTGCGTTCCTCCATATTTTCTCTCATGGGAGATTCTTTATGTACAGTCATTTAGTTCAGTATTTAAATTTTTGCTCAGTGGCATAAGCAATGAATACTCCACAAACAAAAAAAACGCAGAAATCATTGTGTTACTTCGTATAACATTCGCCCCCTCAATGACACTCGAGGGCAAAAGACACTGCAGTGCAATTTGATACTGGTGTAGAGATTATCCAGACGGATTTAGATTTCTTTGTGACATGAGATGGAAATGAAATTTTGTGAAAGTTGCATTGTAAAGCTTTAATTAAATCGGGATTTATTTTAAGCACATAAAGGATATTTAAATGGCAGGTTTCACTATGTAGCGGAGGGGAAACTCTGGAAGAGTCGCCATTTGATTCGCACTGTGCAAAACCCAAAATGTGAAGCCACTGTCTTTATTTAAAAAGCAAGCATGAAAGCTGTTCTTTACTTCGGCTTCTATTCTATCATACGAAACTGATTTAGGGCTCCAGTGCAAGAAAAGAGTGAGAATAGAGGTGCACAGGCTGAGTGCCAGAGAAGACTCAGGTGACCTTGAGCTGCAATGGATTCTGGGTACTTTGGCCAACAGATCTGTGTGTGTCTTTGTGTGTGTGTGTGTGTTGAAAAACAACTTTTGATGGGGGGAAGAAATAGTGCGAGACAGATGAGTCGATCAAACCCCGCCATCACGTCTCATCTCCTAGGACGCTTACAGCAGATTTAGCCTCTCCTCTCTGTTGCATTGTGGGTAACAGTCCCACGGCTGCACCTCTCAGCATTTCTCTCAGCTTTAAAAAAACATATCAAACATAGCACATAAAAATGTGCAAAATTAAAGTCTTAAGCTTTTATTTTATCAGGTTGTCATTTATTTTGTAGTCTGGGTCTACAGGGTTAATGGAGCTGGAAAGGCACAAATATTATTAGAATATAATCATCTAAACATCCTTCTTTTAATCAAGCTTTGGCACTTTGGGGACATGTGTATTTCAAGACACATGTTATTTTGAGATTTAATTGGCAATTTAGCAGCCCTGTGTGTGTGTGTGTGTGTGTGTGTGTGTGTGTGTGTGTGTGTGTGTGTGTGTAAATTCATACATGAGTAATGGAGAGTAAAACAGGAGCCCAAGGACAAGTGTCCTGCAAAACATGATCGAGGGTCTGGTTTTGTGCTTTTCTGTCTTTCTATTTTTAAGCGACATTCACCACTATGAACGGAAAGCTGCGTTGTTGCTTTTTTTATAAGTTAATCATTTCCCCGTCATGACTGAGCTCCAAGGTGTCCTTAATCCTCCACATAGTGCTGTTGAAGTGTAAAGTATTGCATTGTAAGGACAATAGGGTATTATTCGACACCATGCCCTTGAACTAAACACTTGATTAAAATGGGCTTCCCTGTGATTATTTCGTGCATTATGATATTGGGACGTCCCTGTTGTGTGTTACATTGCTGCCATAGACAGAAACACAGGCAGTCAGCAGCAAAAGAGAAGCGGCGTTATGGTGTCACCCTAAGGATAAAAGTGCGTAGGTTTCTTGGCAGTTGGCCATAAACAATGCATGCTATAAATACCATGTAAGATTTGATTCAGAGAGTAACATGGGCAGCAGTGTGATGTTCTGCATTTAGTAGTCATCAGTCAGTTTTGTACCGTCTGCGACCGCTGCCTTTCATCTCGCTACAGAGCTGCTTGCACTGCGTTCTCTTTTTTATTATTGACATGAAAAGTTTCTTTTCTCAAACTTGTTTATTCTCCTCCTGGTAACATAAAAATAGCTGGCTTTGTTTCTCTCATTTTCTCAAAAATAATGCCTTAGCTCCCAGGCAGAGCGTTAAATGGTGAGAGGAGGGCTCGCTTTTCGATCATTTGACAGATCAGAGGTGTCTTTTTCTTTTCTTTTCTTTTTTTTTTTAGCCCAGGGATAAGGTGTAACATTATCAATACACCGCAAACAGAACTGTCAGATCTCAGCGTGGTTGCTAGGTCTATTTGAAGCCATTGTTTCACAGCAGTTCAATGGTCAGCCTCATCAAATGTAATCTGCAATAATCTCTCAATCCAGTTAACAGAACCGTGAATGCTCCATAATGCCATGCACTTAGACTGACTTGGAATTACGGCAAAATAGGATGGCAAAGGACGATGCTTTCAGCGCAACAACAAACTTTACATTTCAGGCAGATGGGAGGAAGTTCAACACCTCACAGAGTTTTAGGAGTGACAGCATGTGGATTCTTTCACGCTCGTCCCGTAAATCTTGGTGGTGCCTGCAGTTTTGAAATCCGTATGAAATCCTCTATTACTGTAACTGCTTAACACTGATGATGACAACTTGACACAAAGTTGCAGAATCTCAGCCGCCAGTGCGTGGAGATGAAAAATGAACTCTGCTCGCACCCACCATACCATGCTGAGAACTAAAAGATCATTTTTCCTCTAAATATGATGGTTTAGAAATTATACTTGAAGTCTAGTGTGCAGGATTTAGTGGCATTCGGCAGTAAGATTGCAGAACTGTAACTTCTCCTGTGTGCTAAGCATGTTGGAGAACTACAGTGACCGGCATGAAAACACAAATGGCCCTATGTAGAACCAGTGTTTGATTTGTCCATTCTTGGCTACTGTAGAAACAACATGGTGGACTGTGTGGAAGAGGACCCGCCCTGTATATAGATAGAAACGTCTCACTCTAAGGTAACGAAAACACAGTGCTTCTTATTTTCAGTTGATTAAAAACAAATGAAAACACAGTCATGAATATTAGATTCCATTTCTGCCAATAGATGCCCCTAAATCCCACACGCACTGGCCTTTTAATCTGCATTAACTGATTTTTTTTGGCCACTTGGGGGCAGTATAAACAAGCTGTCAACACAATATTGATATATTAACACCTTTTAAACAAGCTCCTAGGAACAGTGCAGGGTGACATAGTGGTCAAACTGCTGAAATTACAAGTTCCAAAAAGACTTAATCCTTTAGGCTTACATTGTAAAAGAGCTGTCTGTAAATCAGTGGATTTTGAGTGTCACAACCTCCGCAAGATGACTCATTTGACTATCTATATGTTATACTACAGTATGTGTTATTCCGTCAGATAACATTTTGAAAGTCTCGAAAAGCTGCACAACTGCATCATTTTTTATCCACATTCAAGTTAGCAGAGCGCTAAACTCGAAGTTAGTCAGCAGAAGTCTCTAGAGCGCCTATTCTACAGAGGCAGAGCACATGGTACCATGGTTTACACATGGTAGTTGAACTTTTTGGATTCATGTGCCATTGAGCAACTTTAATATGAATGAACAGGGCCTGCTTTCAATACTCTATCCAGTTATCTTTACACATCCATGCTTTTAAGTTTGCGATGTTAGCTAACAGTTGCTTATTTACACGTTCAGCACACATGGAGCAACATTAGCCTTTCTCTGAAGTTGTGTTTTGGCCACCTCATGAATTTATGTCAGCTGTTCACTCTTTTTTAGCTCTGTTTTGCTTTCCACCACTGCTGAGAGAAATAGTTGTCTCTATAGCTGCTAAATGCTCCACTACGTTTACCAGCCAGTTGCTAACTTTGTCTGTCTGATATTTAGTGGTAGGCAGGTAGCGTACAGTTGGTGCAGCCACTTGCTATGAACGCACAGACAGCAACGTTTATGGGCCATAAAGCCAAAACAATGAGCTGATCAAAAATTTAAAATTATTGATCAGAGCAAATTTGGAGCAGGATGACGAGAAAATTGAAATGACTTGACAATTTTTGCTACTTTTGAGTCAGAGTTGCATCTTTAGTTGATCCCAGTGCATGACTTGTGATTTCATTTGTTCATCTTTGACCCAAACAGATGTTGGAAGGATGTATTTACCTATTAGTTCTGGCCTGATTGGTGCCTAATACCTTTGTTTACCTAATGAGTGCTTAGCTGCTTGTTAATCTCACAACAAGGGCACTCTGCCTTAGCCCAGCGAGTTAGGTTGCCACCTCTGCCACTCTACCTCCTATGAGACGCAACCCTGCAGACTGGCCGTATATTCCTTGCTCTCATCTACTTTTAGCAATTCTGTTTGGAATCAGAATCTGTCTTTGAGGATTGACACATGACTTCAATAATTTAAATTCATTCAGAGGCCTGAGATGAAGTTTCCCTTTCACACATGTAGCACACTACTGATGCGTTTTCATCTTCTGGAAGTGCTCTGTTTGGTTTAGTTGATGGGTGTTGCCTGGGTAGAGCGTGCAGGAGGCAGGACATGACGCTGATGACACCATAGTCACATAGCCAGTTTGTATTTTGGTTGCAAACAACAGAGTCTGTTGTCGTCCCTTGAATTTTCCTGACAATTTCCGCTTTGGCCGACAGAAGTTCCCGACTCTTGTCATCTCTTTAGTTTGGCATTTTGTTGTCATCTCCATGTAAATTACCCGTTTGTCTTCACCAGCGGGTGTTTGTTTTATTCAGGTTTCATGTGAGCCACATGATAGAAGTGTCATCAACACACCCACTCGCTCGCTGTGAATTCTTCAGACAGTTACCTGCGCTTTTCACACATGGGCTCAATCAACCCTGTAGAGAGACATTGCACGGACTTTGTACTAGAAAGCTGGCGGGTTAAAGTCCCATTTTAATGTCCGATCCAACTGATTTGGACGTTTGCGTTGTCACATACAGCTGGTTTGAGTAATGTCTAGATAATTATAGGTTTGCAGTGCATGTGTGAAAGCTGCTATAGATACAACAGTGCCACGTGCAACAGGTCCAACAGGTGGTGGCAGACTGCAACTTCAAAAGCAACAGCTGCAATCTGCAATAAAACAGAGAGAGGATGAAGCAACTATGCATGGTTGGCAGGAAGTCCCGTGACATTTCCATCATTAATTGGTGTAAGAAATGCACGAAGCATTGCCTGAAAATTCACAATAATGCAGAAAATGTGTGTGTTTGATGCTTAAAATTTCCTGGGGGAGACCCTACGCTTAATGTGTCCCCCAAAATGTCGAAAAAACCCTGTGCCCCTGTCTGGAACAAATACTACCTTTGTTGTGTTGAAAATATTCTGTTTTGATGAGATATTTTGAGGCTATAGATGGTGTGTTTTTGCTATTTGACTGCAGTATATATGTAGCGTGCTACTGTAACTCTAACACATCTGTCACGTCACCCGCCTCTCTGCACTAGTGCCGAAGGGCGACTACAGTGTCACACAACTTGGCCCTGTGAGCTCTGAGGCTTCGTAGGTCAAAGATGGCGTCATTTTACTGTATTGTTGCTCTTAATTGTTGCATGTTCTCTTACAGTTAAGCTTCTTAATGTGGTGGTGTTGTCAGTGACTGGGAATTGACTTGGGCCCACGCACAAAGGACCGATTACTGACCACTAGGTCATAAAGAAGGGCTGAGGGAGGTCTACAACACACAGTGCCTTTTCCACCCCATCTGAGCGCATCTCACACTCACACAGTCAGTAAATCCTTGCCACACAGACTGCAGAGACACAGTTCAAGGTCACAATAGAGCTCGAGGCTCCTACGTTTGCCTCAGAAGCTTGGAAAGATCACGGCAACACAAGATGGAGGAGTATGAATATCACTAGCTCGAGGTTTGCTCTGCTTCAGCCATTTTTTCACCGGAAAAGCAACAGATGTGTGTGTGTGTGCTACAGTTGGCTTTGCATGCTGATGGTGTCCCACTGAAGCAATCATTTGTCCAACCCTTTTCTTTTTCTTGCTGTGTGCAAAAAAAAAAAAGGACCAGTATGCCAAGCCAATCAATGCTGGCATCTTAACCACACTTCACAGTGAGTGAGGAAAAGTAGCATTTTTTCATTCCGATCAGTAACGCTTCTTCTTTTTGCAGCTATTGTAATACCCTCTCTAAACCTCTTTAAAGAGCTCAGTTTAGGCCTGAAATGGCATAAAGTCAGATTTATTACGAGCAGCAGTGCAGGCTTGCTCTGGCTGTACATGGCATTAGTAGGGTCTTTCATCATATGCACACCCACCCCGCCGCCCCCTCCTCAGGACCACCTCACCAGGCCAGCCCAGGCTTATCTTGTTATCTTGTGGCCTCTCTCATTGTTTGGCTGATGGACTGACTGGCTGCTTTTGAAAATACTGGCTCAGGCAGATCAGATTAGCCAGCGCTTTGTGCGCTACGGTTTTAGGGAAGACGGAGGAGTGACGAGCCCCCCTCCACTTGTTACCATCATTGTGACACACCAAAAGTCAGACGAGTTTGTCAGTGGGGATAATGAAGTCACTCTGTCATTTTAGCGCGGCCACATCTGACAGCACACCACAAACAACTGGACAACTGGTAGATGAAGAGCAAATAGGATCTTCCGATGTATAAGTGAGCTAAATTTAGGTTCAGTGAATTAAGTAATGTCAGCAAAAGAATGAGCACATAAAATAAGTAATTGTAAGAAATCCAAAAGAGAGTCTCAACCAACCACATCATTAGATGCCTGCTACCGTCAACGCTGGGTAAGCCAGCGTGTATCGAGGCAGATGTTGGTTCTGCCGAGATGGAAGGTGTGACCTCTGATGTATTACCAAGCTATAAATAGCGTCACAGAGGCGAGATCTTCCATCAGGATGCGCTTCAAAGATCACTTACAAAGCGGGTTCTGTGCAGGGAGCAGACTGTTTGTGTTTCCTCCCTGTGAACTTAGACATTCATGCGGGCACCAGTGGTGATGCTGTACACCTCCTGTATATTCACACATGAGACCTGCTGTTGCACGCTGCACAGTGTGCTGTTTCTTTTTATATTTTTATCCAGTGCATTCCGAGCAAGCTCCCACCTCATACACTATAATACCAGGCTGCCCTGCATGAACTCCGGCACTAGCTGTTTATTTTTGTCCTGTGTGACGTATTCACGGGATTATCTCCTATTATGACTACCTAATTTTCAGCAAAATCCAGATGTGCACTGCTGAACTCCTACCAAATTATAAATTACATCCGTCTCAGATTGCCTCGTTGGGCTTGAACGGATTCGGCTGTAATAAAAGCAGTTGTCAAGCTAGTTTCTAGGAACTGTTGTCTGCATGCAGTGAGAGTGTGGTTTGCACAAAAGAAACCTAATTTAAGTTGTATGCATGTACAGATTGTGGGCTACTATGATTGAACTTTAAAAAATGTAATTTCTTCTTGCAGTTTAATTTATATGGCATGCGCCCTTGTCCTTGATTTGCACTGTGAAAGCAGTGAGAGTTTTCATGTTTGTATCGTTCAAAAGGAGAGTTGTAGAAGTGACCTTGGTTTAAACTGAATGAAAAATAGGTAGAAGTCGATAATGCTTGTGTGCATGTCATACAGGCCCAAGGTTACTGGGCAGTAGGTAGAAACCAAATAGGAGCTCTCTACAGTGAATACAAAAGCATAGTTTAACATATCAGAAAGTAGCAGAAAAATAGTTTAATGGGTGGTTTGATGCCTGAGTTATTGAGCAAAGTTTAATTGTAAATAATTGAAGCTGTCTTTGTTATGTAATTATCGCAGTATATGTGTATGCACATGGGTTTGCACACGCATCTGCACACATCTACTCAGAAACAGAATGGTTTTGGCGCTTGAGCTCAGCCAGCAACAACAGAGCCAGAGTCCAATAATTTAAAAATAGAAAGCCTGCGACTTTGATCTCACCATGACGATGAGGAGTCCAAGTTTTATCATCCGTTCCAGCTGTGGCTCCTTGTCTAAGGAGGGGGAGGGGGAGAGCGCTACTGTAGAGCCAGTAATTAGATTTCCTGTTTTGGAGGTTTTACCTTATTGTTGGGCAGTTAGACCAGTCAATAGAGATAAAGGTATTGTTCAGAATAAAGTAACGGGCCAATCAAAACACACAGTGTTGGGTTGTAGGGAACTCGGATGTAGGGCTGCTGAGCCAAAGTTGCTGCTCTCCCTGCTTCTCTCTTGTTGTCCGCAATTATTCTGCGAGCTCTCTTGGCAGTGTCGTCACTCGTCGGCGCCCCTGCTTTTGTCAAAATTCAGTTTAATTGCATTCAATGGTAATAATCGTGCAAATGAAGTTCTCATTTGCATCGCAGGTGCTGATGGCTGCTTTTTTTGTCGTCCTTGATTGGTTATCGCACTGTTTGGCTCCATTCTTATCAGAGTGGACAGTGGCTCTTCACGGTCTCCTCAGTGCTGTGAATGGCTCGAAGGTCACCCTGTCACTCATTACGTATAATACTTATTATTGTCTGTGTTATTATCAAAACAAAAACAACAAAGCAATGAAGCTTATTATTTTTGCCCCTAAAAAGATCATTATACATGCAAAGCAGAGCCATTATGAGTCGGCTTACATAACAAAAAGAAATGTGTACTTGCCCGTATTATCAGTGGCTTCTTAGTTTATTTCTGCAGAAAAATCTTCATTTCATCTTGCTCTTATATGATGTGTACATTGACTTTGCTCTCACTTCACACACTTTTTTTTCATAAAACTGGGCTGTCTATGCAGTAGACAAACATAAATACTTTTAAAATTGGTGCTTCGTGAAAAGAGAAAACATAGAAAAAGGGCTGTGGCATTTAATTGCTCAATAGGTAGAAAACCTACAACGACCAGAACGTACCGCACCATATTGGACCAATAAACGCTCCCACTGGTGAGTGATGTAATGCTAGTTTCCCATCCAAAAACAATATGGCAGCTCACTGGTACTAAAATCTTGTACTACAGTTAAACAGTACGTTAAAATGCGTTTCGGAAAACATTTTAGGCGAGAAATAAGCAATGTGGTAACAGATTCTCGGTTTGTATTTGATCAGCACTGCCTGGTTTTACTTTGATCTGAGTTTGGTCCAAGTTTGAGAGAAAGAGAGAGGCATCTCTCTTGTACTACTTATACTATGTGTCCTAATACAGAACGTGTCATCCGGCGGATTTGAGTTGCAAAATGAGCGGGGAGATCCAGGCGCTGGCAAGATGGAGGGCTGTTTACTGTAGTTCACTGACACATGCTACCTACATTGCTGTGATGCAGAGCCTGTTGAAAATTGGCAAAATTGGCATTAATGAGACCGCATATGAAATAATTTACATTTCACTGAAGGGTATTTTGTATGATTTCATGTGACAAATAAATTGATTGACAAAAGCTGCTATTTTCCTATCTGCCTGTATTACAGTGATTTGAATTTTACAGTACTGATGTTGGTAGCTTCCGTATGTGTATTGTTGTTGCCAGCATTAACATACTGGGCTCTAGTTTCCCGGCGCAGCGCAGGGTGGCGAACCCCGCGCAGAGCTAGTTTCGAGCAGCGCAACCCGAGGCGCGCTCAGTTTGGTAGTTTGGCAGACCGAAGTGCGCTGAGATGGGTGTGGTGGCGCAGCAGGGGGAGGTGTCGACAGATCCAGCTTGGCGCAGTGACAGTTTCGTGCCAAAAGGCTTTGCCGAAGGTGCGCTAAAAGCTCGCCAGCTGAAACCAGGTCTACTGTCAGCGCAGCCGGTGTAAGCTGAAGTTTGGCTGACCAGCGGACAGTGCGCACATGTCACCAAAACCTCACAGACAGGTTTCCAGAATATGAGGCACATTAACGATGCAATAAATACCCAAAAAACACTATTCAATGCAACTATCTGCAATCAGCACATAAATGTATCTCTATATTGACTGTCCCGTCACATCTGATGTCAGATCAAAGGAAATTGGCACCGTTTGGCACATGTAATGGAAACCCAACCTGATTTGATTAACACAGTTGCAAACTAATGAGTTCACATCCCTCTCAGCCAACCACAAACAGCCACAGCATCAGATAGGGAGAATATATTCAGCATCTGTCATCTTAGAAAAGTCAAAAGAAAAGAAACAGAGTGAGACTGCGAGAGAGAAAGAGAGAGCGCGTGCGCACGAGAGAAACGCAACATTGATTTACAGTTGTGGTGACCTCCTCCCAGGCTACCTTTGCATCATCAGCCCGTGGAGGTCTGCTCGCAGTTCCGTATATTTGGACACTGCGAGCAGACCTCCCGGACCAAAACATCAGTTTCCTTCTGGGAGAAGTTTGGCCGTCTGACGCTGCTGCTCTCTTCTGCCATGGCGAATTGAGTAAACTCTCATTACACCTTCGCGCGGCGCATTTAAGGGCGAGGAGAGGGGCTCATTTGATTGGTGTGATGTGTGTAAAACCCACTCCACGCCTTCTCTCCTCCCTCTTTCCAACTTGCGCAGGTAGGAGGGACGGAGGTGAGAAAGAGGAGTAGCTGCGCCAGGCGCACAGTGTGCCAAACTTGCAAAATCCGCCTGGCCACACCCAGCTGGCGAAGCGCAGGTGCGATGCGCCCCCGCCTCGCCCGGTCTGTGAAACTAGAGCCCAATGAGTCTAGAGTATGAGAAAAAGTTCATCGATTAAACAAGTTTGATAATAGAATGATGTTTAAAGTCAAAAAAGTCCAAAATTCCCTGGTTTTATTTCATGAATAATCAAGATGATAATCTGCAGATAAATATTGGAAATAGTTTCAGCCCTCCCTGAGTCTGTAAGAAGATAAAGTGTTAGATAATGCTGGTTTTAAAAGGCATAATGGAATTTGTATTGTTTGTAAAACTCCTGTAGGTGAATTTAAGTGTAGAGGGGATGAGAATGCATCGATATGTTATCTTCATTTCTTTATCTCTCTGATTTTATTCCAGTGGTAAAGCACTGCCATAAGTGCTTTGAAAAGTCAAGTTACAGCTCATCACAGACTGCATGCTTATTTTTAGTCAAACTGAACCCAGTCTGTGCTCACGGTGTAGGACCATGGACAGCATCAGCTACCTCACTGGTCTTGAACACGTTTATATATAAGTGGCTGCGATGCTGTGGTCCATTTCTTTTCCTTCAACTTCAATCCATCCCCTTCTTACTGTGCATTCATGTGAAATGTGGGATCAATTTTCACCATCGCTCTTCGCATCAAGGGCTACTCATAATACCTTGTGGAAAGCCAAGTCAGACAGAGTCAGCAATGCAGCAATATGCTTAATGCGATCTGCTTAATGCGACCTGCTTGTTGTCAGTCTTCATTGGTGTTTTATGGTTCTGTTTTTGGTGACATGTGTAAGTCATGCCAACTTGAGAGTTTCAACTGCTCCTCTACGTAGCACTCACACTAAAACTAACTCTGAAACAAGTGTAAGGGTTAAAGAGATGATTTGGGACAGAGCCCAAGTCACTCTGCAAGTGGAGGGTGGTTTCCTGAAATAGGTTACACAGACAGTTGATCAAAGAGGCTCGAAGCCGCCATATGAGATGGTCCACACAGAGGGCTGGATCTGGATCATTAATGTTGTTAGTCTTTAATGCTTAGTGAGAGTGTATTTTGATATGACCTAGACAGTCTGAATAGCTCTGGCTCCAGCTGTAACTGCTGTCTTCATCAGAAGCCATTTCTAGTTGATTTGTCCATTGTTTGGACCGTAGGGTAATTTTAGCTCCTGAGGTTGCAGGGATTCAGATCACCAGATCACCCTAGGTATACATTTTTATTTCACTATAATCTTTGACACGTCTGATGATTATTTTCCCAACATATGATCCT
Source organism: Epinephelus lanceolatus (assembly GCF_041903045.1). Classification (NCBI taxonomy): domain Eukaryota; kingdom Metazoa; phylum Chordata; class Actinopteri; order Perciformes; family Serranidae; genus Epinephelus; species Epinephelus lanceolatus. The sequence goes on along the minus strand of NC_135755.1, from coordinate 25,312,936 downwards.
TGCCAATTTAAGTCAGTGGCTCAAGGTCATGAAGGTCAAGGCATACATGTATTCTCATTTAGTAATGCCGGCCTCTGATACAAAGAATTTCTGGAAAACTTGAAATGAGAGATTGTTGCCCAACCCCCCCCCCCCCCCCTTTTTTCCCCAAGGGAGAGCCTGAAGGTGAAACGTTGAGGCTTGCAAGAAACTGAAAGCCTGATCGATCAAGGGCTATTTTTGAAAGCGGGGTCGAATTAGCTAATGTAACTGCACTGTAAAAGCATCATGTGAAGGGCATCAAGATCCCTATCTCGTTGGTGTATGAAATGACACACACAACCCAGCGAGACAGAAGCCGCGCATATGGTCGGAGGTGGCCGAGGACCGGCGGGCCTTACGTACTTAGCTCCTTCCTTGGGGGGATTTCTGACCCTCAACATCAGCCTGGCTAAGCTGCAGCAGCTGAACATTACATCAGCCCAGAGAGTTGTGGCTCATGTAATACCCGTAATTTGTGAAATCCAGGACAAGTGCTGGTCTATAGATCTCACAGTTGCAGACAGACCTGACATCACGCAGATAACCACAGAGAATTTTAAACTGAATTTAAGAGAGTAAACTCTTAAAATGGAAGTGATTGCAATCAGACTGTCTCTAATGAGCTAATTAGAAAACACTCTGGTGCTCAGCGAATCTGCTGAAAGCCTCTTCTCCTCTGTTCTTGTCTAAGAGGGTTACCACTTGTTATGTCCATCAGTGATAGACGGAGATACAGGAGGCTGCCCCTCAACCCACCCCCACTCCAGCCCGTCAAGGTGACCTGAAAGGGCTCAATCAGCATATTACCCCATCTGTATTCAGTGTGACTGGCTGACATGACTTGCAAGCAACGACGCTTGCTCTGCACACTTCCACCTCCACCTCCTCTCCAAGATAAGGGTCTTCTGTGTGTGCACGTTGCCTCAGATAGGAGGTGACTGTCTGCTAACCTGCTGACAATGCAACAAAATGACAAAGCAAGTCAGTGGCCAAGATTATGTGAATGGGGTGACATAAAGTAATAGTTGCAGCCTAGTAACCACAAATCAGAATCTGTTGACGATGTGGGCTTTGTCAATTAATATTTTAGTAGGATTTAATTGCAACACTAAATAAAACTGAGCTTAAGTCTGGAGATAATTTATATTTTTCTTATTATCAACAAATCCAATGAAAAGACTGAAACCAAAAAATAGAGAGATCCCAATGACAATAAATGCCTGTGTATCCAAAGCATGATATATCGTAATCCTTTGTACCATCAAGTGTCATTGTTGTCTTAAAACTAAATTACACTGTCTGCACATATGCCAATATTTTTTTAAACTGACATTTTCCCCCTCAGTTTTAAAAAATAATTCTGTCCACACGACCTTTGTTTTCCAAAGTATGTCTGTCCACACTAGAGAGCAAAAACAACTCCAACTGATCACCATTAGCTGTCTCCAGCTGTCTCCCTTCATCACAAAGGTAGTCGGCTAATGTTACCTTTTTCAGAACACCTACTGGAAATCTCCTCAGGATGAAGAACCACACTCAAAGATAAGATGGTGCTCTGTAGAAGTTCTCCTTCCATTCCTCATCAGCAGCAGTCCCATTGTTGCCATCCCAAAACCTGATCCAAAACCACCGTTTCTGGCGGACTTTAAACCGTGAACGCTGAGGTGGTGCAAAAACATTGGCTGCAGCAGATGCCTCCGTTCGTCCATGACGTTGTGCAGCAATACTAAGTTTAAGGGCCGTTTCATAGTTGAGGCACACAACGTAAGCAAGTGACGCAAGCGACGCGCTTCCTTTCATAGTCAACACATTGAACGCAAGCGACACGGGCGACACTTGAAATGCAATACATCGCTCGCGCAATAGGGGGTAACAGAGTCAAAGGTACATTCCGGCTAGCTAGTACTGCTCTAGCTAGCTTGTACTGCAGGGCACTAGAACTGTCATATAAATGGGGGTGTGCCCGTATGAGTTCGCAAAGTTTTTCCTCCTCGCCCGCCATATTTCATACCTGCTTCTTCTGTGAATAACAAAAAGTGGTTAATTTCAAGTACATCACTTGCATGATCACCCCAGCTGGCAACGCATGGTATTACACGCGTCGCTGCGTTGCCTATCAAAATAATGGACAACACATTTTGAGACGCAAGCACGCATCATGGCAGCCAGTGTGTCTTGATGCGTCCAAATGCAGTCATGTTTGCGTGCCTTTGCGTCGACTATGAAACGGCCCCTAGTGTGAAGTAGTCATTAGACCAAGCAGTGCTAACAAAACATTAGCAAACCGGTAGTCTGTCATTGTTGTTTCTACAATACATTACAGTGGTCTTGCGCAAATTGAGATTCCGTCATCATTTCCTAAAATCTCTGTTAGCGTGTGGACGAGAGGCAAAAACATAGAGAAAAAATATACTTTTACAAAAAAAAATCTGTATACGTTTACCAAATGTGTATTAATCTGCAGGTCAAAACAGTCCTTAACAAATGCACTGTTTACCCTTGTCTGTGTTACATTTGATTGAAACTATCATGCCCAGTGGTTTTAGTAAATTACTGAGCTTTTTTAAAAGTTGAAACTATATATTTGTTAGTCATTTTTAAAGACTTGAGAAGGGAATGAATGGGTTAAGGCCGGCAGACAGGCTGGGGAAAACGGAAAGTATTGAGTGATGAACTAAGTGTTGGTTATGCTCTTCTACTGGGATTTGTTAACCAGCCTAAGCCTTTAAAATAGGTCCAAATAACAACTGATCAATTAGCTGGATCTTTAGACTTGAAATATTAATGAAAGTGACTGTCAGTAGACACTACAGATAATTTAGCTAAGTACTGGTTAGAGAACACACACTTAGCACAAAAGTTCACTGTAAATTTTGTGCATCTAAAAACCATTCAGTCCATCAAATGTTTTCGTTTCTTGGTTTCATTTTTATTGACAGAAAAATCAGCTGTTCAGAGATCGGCATTGCATATTAGGTTTGGGAAGTGTAAAACTTGCCAAGCTTGCAGAGCAAGCATGTTTACTTTGCCATTACTTTGAACTCCTCATCATGTTATGGGTGAGTTCCTGTTCACTAATAACATTGACAACGATCTCCGAATCCAGGCAAACTTAATACAGCATCGTACTGTATCTTGGTTTCAGTTTACATTGGCGGGCAACTGGAGCACAGATGTCTCAACCTCTCAGCTTCTGGTGGCTCAGTTTTTGTAGTCCCATCTAGGAACTGGCACTAGTATCTCTGACTCTGTGTGTCTGTGTGTATTTATATGGACAGCATGGTAGAAATGTGAAGTTATCCAGAATGTCATCTGGGGTTAATGCATTGATGCTGCAAAGTCATAATACTAGCAAGAAGGAAACTAAGAGAGAGGGAAAAGAAACCCTCACAGTAATAACTGTACCTAGGAATACATCATTAGTGGAAGGCAGAATTATCAAGAACGAGACAGCAATACTGAGAAAACTGGAAAGTACCGTGGATGCTACAGTGTTGACATGTTATTCCTATAACCAATACCTGGAAAAAGCACGACTGCCCCGTTGCCTCTGGGCGACGAGATTTGGACCACTGTCAACGATTGAGTTCAGTCCAATCATCCCCGCTGAGAACCGCTGCTCTCTGTAAAATGAATCACGAACTGATGAGACAGTAAGACCAGGTCTGATTCAGCTGAAGCCAAACAAAAGACAAGAAAATAACTTCATCAAAAAACTCTTAGGTCATGCAGGTAAACAGGAGAGGCCAGCTAAAAAAAAAAAAAAAAAATCTGGGGCAGAGAGTGCTGCAGCAGGAGCACAGTGGACGCGCTGCAGAATATAAATGCAGACTCCAGGAAGAAACTTCTGCTCATTGTTTGCTACAGTCTCAAAAACAAAGAACCCTGTTCAGCCTTTTATTGTTTACAGCATCCGCAGATCAAAACCAGCTCTGATCTGACAGGAGCGACAAACTACAGATTTGATCAGGTTTGGAGGAGGTCATTATTCCACCTAAAACATTACGTTGCACATTCAGTGTGCTGAATAAGTGAATAAATCACTTCTGGGACATTATTACTGACTCAGGATTCACTTTTTACACTACGAGCACATGGAGCACTGATAGGGAAATGACTTGTTCCTGATCAAACCCAGCTTTTGGTGATTACATTCACTTGCAAAAATGACACTGCAGTTTTTGTTCCCCTATTTGTCTCCCAAAAGCCTGAGTCTCATTGGTTCACGGGAGGAGCAAAGGGAGTAAGAGGAAGCAATTTTGGCTTAGTCCTGGTGAGCACTGCCTTGTGGGAAATCAGCGTCGTGGCAGCTCCTGTAATTAGTTCTGCTTGTTAGAAAAATGAAGGGGTTACTAATTAGCAAGTGGATGGCTTCTTGACTTGTTGTGCATCTTTTCCCTCCTTTCCTTGAAGATCATCATTATCGTCTCCAGGCAAAACGGGAAAGGGGGGGAAGAGAAGGAGCTGGTGCTCAGTCGTGCTGCTCAACAGTTTAGCTTTAACACGAAGGATCTAGATGGACAAATCTCGAAGGGTGTTCTGTCATGCTCTGACAGACAGGCTGCCTACTGTAAGCATGTGCAGGCAAACGGCTGGAGCAGTGCAAGATTTCACTTTGCAAGTTTGCTTTACAAGGCAGGCAGTCTGGATTTCACATATCTGTACATGCACAGGCTCACAGATGGTTTATTTATAGCACATCTACTACAGCTTCAATATTTAAGAAGTTATCACGCAAGGAATGTCACATCTACTGTAAAGCAACCTTTGTCTCAACACGCTGGTCTGTCTAGCTTAACTCTTGGTTTGTACACATTATTCTTCTCAGCATTACATTTTGACAACCACTAAATTTCATTGTAAAGAACCTTTTTGGGCTTGCTTGTCATTTATAGTAAAAGTAGCTTAATATCATACAGATGTCAGAATATTTTCAATTACCTCGACCAAAAAACAAAAGCTAAAGCGCCGAAATTAAGTTCCGACTCTGTATTGTATAAACTTAGGTAAAGTGTGTGTGGGTTAGTAGATACTTGAAAAGTTTCTCCATCACACTCATTAATTCCCTTGTCCAAATTTCTCACTGTATTAATGAGATGATTCATTCAGTGCCGTACTTGTGAGAATCCCAAAACATTTATGTGATGCCACTTGAGTCTTGAAGGGATAATTTATTGCTTTGGAAATAACAGTAAGTGGTGTATTTTAATGACAGTAGGACCAAATGTGACACTGAGAAGCAGGGGCCTCATTACAGAAGCTTCCCAAGTCTGAAATGCTATCTTATCTTAGTTTAGGATGACATTTAGGATTTTTGGTGTTACAGAAACATGTTGACTAACTTCATTTTGGGGAAATTCCTGTCTTGTCCCACCATAGGAATTTAGCTATTTCAGAAGCATCTAATGTAGAGATTTCCCATGTTTGAGATCTTAAGTTATGATGGCATAGACCCTGTCTGAAATTCAAAATAGCCCCCAAAAATGATCTGTATGGCAATGACAGTGAAGATGGGGAACAACATGAACACTGAAATATTATGATTGAAGGCTACCCAAACCACAATACTCTTTAAATCACATGAAATAATTCAGATTAATTAATTGGAATTAATTAAAATAAAAAATAATGAGACGTGGGGTTTTGTCTCCTCCACCGACACAGTCACTGCCCCTGATTCCTCGTAGCTAATTGAATGCCCTTTTGTCCATGATAGCAAGCTAGCTAGCCAGAGAGCTGTTTATATTATTTCTTGTCCATCTCGAGAAGCCTACCGGTACATTCTAAACATAAATACTAGAGTGCCATTTGAAGAATCAAGTTTACAGGTATAGTTATTATTTCTTATGGTAAGATAGGAGGTCTGAAATAAGATAGGACACAGCATTGAGTTTAAGAATTGCCAGCGGTGTGCACTTGAGTCACATGACTTGGACTCGAGTCAGACTTGAGTCGCAAATTTGATGACTTTAGACCCGACAAAATAAAAAGAAGACCTGCAACTCGACTTCACTTGGACTTGAGCCTTTTGACTTGAAAATTCTCAAGCCCAAAGATCAAAAAGTATGCTATTTAAAAATTGTGCCATGGATCAATTGATTTCCCTTCATTTCTTGAATCATCTTCCATTAAAACTATTCATTCCCAACAAGCTGACACTTATGCTGCATTCCAGGGAACCTGTAACTCATGTTTTTACAACCTTCTACCTGTGAAAGTGCACTGGAACGGCAGTCAAACCCGTAACTTACCACCCGTGAACTCGTACCAGATCGATGTACTCCCAGTTACACTTTCTGACGTCACACAGCCCTCTAAACCAATTACCTTACTCCTCTAAACAACAAAGGCAGCCCTATGGATGAGGTGTTGATGCAGGTGATACACAGTGAGAAATAGACATAAAATAACCCTAATGTTAACGCATTATTGGCAGCCGCTCTAACAGCTGGTTTCCAGTGCAAGAAAAAAATCAATACAATATACGTTTCCAAACACACAGATAACGTAAAATAAAAAGTATAATAGCATCTGTGACCTTATGCGCAGTTTCTCCGTTTCACTCAATTGAGCAAGGAACTGGCCCCTTTGGTGACAGAAGTGATCATAAACAAACATAAACCCCGCACCGTCCGCCATGTTGCTTTGAGAGTTTGGCGTGACTTGCCTGAAAAGCTATGAAGTCGTGAGTCGTGACTTGAAGTGGTGACTTATGGGCTCAGAAACTTGCCTGGAACGCAGCATTAATCCACTTTGTTTGAACCACTCCAACAACCTCCAGTCAAGTTGCAGGAGAGAACCATGAGGAGCTAATGTTACATTTGTGAGCACCAGTTGGAAAAAAATTATACCAAAAATGATTTTGTTCGTCATTTGAAGGTGCACAAAGAAAAGTCTAGGCTAATATTAACATAGTTAGGAAGCTAATCCGTAGCCAACGTTAGCTTAACAGCAGAAACGTATTAACACCAATAAAAATTATACCAAAGATAATTTTGTTTGAGTATAAAAACTGTGGTGGTCAACAAAACAAAAAAACAAATTACAGTATGCAAAACATGTGGGTTGAAAAATACAGACAGACAGAGACGCAACAACTTCCAACTTTGTTCAACATTTGAAGGTGCACAAAGAGCAGTAAGTTGAAGCTAATATTAGCATAGTTAGCAAGCTAATGCAAAGCTAATGTTAGCTTAACAACTAAGTAGCTTTTAAACAAACTTATTCTAAAAAAAAAATACAAATTATAAGACGCTATCATGATTTTCGTAAATTTATTGTTAAAATTGCATTGCATTTAGTAAAGAGTGCATTATGACTTGTTTAAGACTCAAAATTTAAAGTTTAGGATTCTGGACTTGATTTGGAGCTTGTTGGTCTTTACTGTACTTTTTAGGGACCTTTTAGTCTCCACTTGGGACCTGAGTGCAAAAACTTAAAACTTACTTGTGACTTTCAAAACAACGAATTGGTCCCACCTCTTGGAATTGCTTCTGTAATAGGAAGATAGGACAAGCAGTTAGGCTATTCTTCTGTAATGAGGTCCCAGTATCTCAGATGATGGTCCCTACTTTCATATGATCCACATTTAGATTTTGAAATTCAATTCCCTACAAACTGTCAGAAAACCTAGCAGTGCTGAAAAGGAAATTAAATCAAAGTGTTATGGAAAGTGGCTCATAAGATTTATGAAATGTAATGCTGATTGCTGTTATCACAATTCTTTATATATCCAGGGTATATGAAGGATTTGAAGGATCAAGCACAGCTATGATGGATTTAATCACACTCTGCCATTTGCATACGAGAAAGTGTGTAAAAAAAAAAAAGAAAAAAATAAAGAAGCTATTATTCTCCTGTGTAATTTGACTTGGATGTCGAAGCATAAAGGAAATGCAAATCAAACTCATCCAGAAATAGACCCCTTTTGTGCACTCAGATTGCATATGAGAAGACCTATAATCCGCCGCTGATGTTCGAAAGTCAGTCCTTCCAGCTCTGCTTTCAGCGTTCCACCAATGTGCTCAGATTCCTCCGAAAGTAACGCCCCCCCCCTCCGTCTTTAAGCTGTGGGCAATTTGATTGTTGAAAGCGGAAGCGCTGTTGCATGATGTCACACTCTCCATCGATAATTCTCCGTAACATGGCGTTACATGCGTGCGGCTGCAGAGGGACATTTATCTCCCTCAGCTGATCCTCTTCCAAGAATGATCCTGATGTGACATTACGTAAGAACTGGAAGGCAGAGCCGCCGGTATTAGAGAACACACAAACTCCAGAGAACATACTAATCTCCCTATGTGATTATTAGTCATAATATTTAACGCTGGCTTAATGAATGACCCACGTCGTAATCTCTATCTGGCACATTCACCTGTTCTCTCCTAGCCCTCCTGACTTTGCCTCTGAGGAGGGTGATAGGGAGTTAAATAGAATAATTATACCTCGAGTGTGCAGGGAATTACCCTGAAGATATGAAATGGGGGAAAAAATGAGGTTATAGTTGAATAGCTCTGTGGAAAATCTCAGGATTAGCTCATCTTCTGCTTTGGCAAATGTTTAATTTCAGATCCCTCGTTTCTGTAATTTTTTTGTAGCTATACAGAGGCAAACCTAATGTATGGTAAATTATGGGCTGTTAAACAGAAACAGTGGGACACATCGGGTACTGACATTCACAGTGACTGCAGTGGTGGACTTTTGCAAAATGAGACCCATTAAAAGTTCTTTCAAGTCCAGGTGATTTTATATGATTTAGTGAGTTCATAATTTTGGCAAATAAACAAAAGATAAACAATTAAATTTTCTTTTTGAAATCTGTTGGGATGAATGCTAACACCCGTGTAAGCTTTCACCTCATGAACCGGAGTTGACACCACACTCCTCCTCCCTGCGCTGAGATCAAGAGATTTGATATTCAGTGCAGTGTGGCGTCATTTAGCATGCAAATGAATGACTGGGTTGACAAGCCCCAAGGCCGTGTCTCAAAATGTGTACGTTTGCCCTGAATTTTTAAACACTCACAAGATCAAACTGGATAATTTCTGCATTTCGTTTGGCATTGTGCACTTTATCAACACACACACGCACACACACACACACACACACACACACACACACACAGTGCCTCCACACTTCACATTTAAACATTTTTGTCTGAACGCCGTGTAGGCTGTGAAACAAAGCCTTGATATGCTGAGATCTGAACAAAAGCTTTGTGTTTGTTCCTAGAAACAGAGGCCTTAAGCGACACACGCACATTTTTGGAGATGAAGAGAGCGCAGTTCAGTCAGTTGGTGAGAGGCTTTTGTTTCAAAAATAGATGTTACAGTACTGCACATGCCAGATAGGCCCGCTGAGAGTGATGGCAGAGAATTGAGTGACTGTTAAAAGTCTTTGGTTCGATCTGGCACGTGCCCACTCTCAGAGGCAAAGTTATCACATTAAAACTGGCAGGACTGAACCTGCAGGACAAAGTTTTAAGAGTTTCTAGACCACTAGGGTCACAGTTAGTTAACTTAAAGTCATGTTTTTTCTATTAAAGTAAAACATAATGTGTTGATGAGTGAGCTTTAGAGGTGCTTGTAGATGGATTTGGTGGCTTTGAATAGAGCCAGGCTTGCTGTTCTGTTTCTAGGGTTGTCCCCAACTAAGAATTTACATCATCGGATATGACTAGTCAGGTCTTGCCTATTGACGACTGATCATCAACATGTGTTTGTTAGGGGTTATTTGCTCACTGATCCATATTCTCATTTGTAACATTGGTTTCTATTTTTCCACGCCAGACAAAAGAACTGAAACACTCAATGAAACAATTTATCATCTTGACTTGGCACAAGGACTTGTTTTACAGTGGGATATGTTCCATTCAGCTCTGCTGTTTGTAGTGGTGTGTTTTACGTGTGGTACTGTTCATTCTGAAACAGAGCAGAGGAGATTAATAGACCAACAGACAGACTTTCTTTTAATGTCCAGACACACCAAACTGACATCAAAGAACTTGCGGCGACGAAAGCCAACTGTTGCTTCACCTTGTAACGCCTGTGGCTGCATTTGTCATTCAAAAAGGGAAACAGGAAGACGGACAGGACAGATTTAAGATGCTAGTTAGCCAGTTAGCACATAAGCAATGTAACAATTACAGTTTCTGGCGAAGACCTCAAGGGCTAAAAAATTACCTCTTACCTTACATGACAAGTTTGTTTCAATCTCATGCTCTCTTGACTTTAGTCACACCACACAAACTGAGGTGACAGACGCTCACTGAAGGCCCGACATTGACCAATGGCTGACCGTTGGCTCGGTGTGTCAAGGCCTTTAAAGAGTCAGAAAGAGAAACATATTTAGTGCACTGCTTGTGCTGCGTTCTTGTGTGAGTGCTCAGATTTATGAATGTATTCCAAAAAAGGCTAAGACCAAGCAAATCTATGTTAAATCAGACATTTAGTACCCCCATGTAGCCCGCATGGAAGAATCCTTTGTTTCATGACCCACCTTTCCCAATGGGGTGATTCAATTCGGAGATTGGCGTTGAAATCAGGCTCCTTAGATCGAATCATCCAGTAGCCCTATTCGAGGTTCCCCCTGCTAGATTACAATCTCTGTGCTAAGCTAAGCTAACCAGCTTCATATTTACCATAAAAAAGACATCATGGAGGTAATTTATTGGCTGACTATATTTTTTCTGCGGCTCTAGTGAAAACAGTAGCTTCCTTTAAACCCTTTTCATCATTACTTCACTCTACTTTTACAGAGTGAGTAGCAAGATACGTCAGAAGTTCTGATAGTTCTTCAGTTGACATCCTTCACTCAGACGAGTGAAATTGAAGTGATATTTTTGACTGAATTCCAAGAATATTCAAGCAGACAATCCAGTCTTGCACAGCTTGTGAGTGACACAGTAGGCATGCACAGCAGCGGGGAGGAATCTGTCCCTCAAGTCTTGTCCACTGACATCACAGTCAGTCATCACCACCCCTGTAATGTCTCTTTCGTCTTTCTCGTCCTGTCTGTGTGGTTGCGTGCGGCATGCTTCACATCAATGTCCTGTTTTCTCTTTCTCTCCCTCCCCCTCCCCCCTTTTACTTCTTCTTCTCTCTGTGTTGGATGAGAAGGCAAGTCCTGGGGCGCCGGAGGATGACGGCAAGTTGTCGGTAGGTCCTGTCTGATTGACACTCTTCCCGTCTGCTTCTGTGTTTGTCCCTGTTTCTGTGTAGACGTAGCAGTGTAACTTGTGTTTCTCCCACCATACTGTGAACAAGACATGTACACTGTTATCTGTAACCTTCAGCCTCCCTGTGTGCAGAGAGTAGCGCCGTCTGCTTTCTGAAGCCCTTTTTTTCCAACAGTTACAGTTTGTACACAGCATGCAAAAGACAACAGAGGAAGGAGCATGTGTTTGGAAAATGGCAGACTCTTCGAATGCTTTTATACTTCCAAAAAGCACAACAGAGTGTTGTGTTTTCATCCGGATTGCAAAGGAAGCAGATAAAAGAGAGCAGCAGAAGGAGAATCTTCAGGGTTACACCGAGAAGCCAGTCTACGTGTCTCCCTCGCCTTCCCGCTCACACCCATATGGGCCTGTGAATTAGTACCTGACACCTCCTGTGCCTACGCGTCACCTGTGGGCAGCCAAAGGTGGACGCATTCCAAACAGCTGCCGCCAGCCATCGGTGCCTAATTTCCCACAGTTCTCGGGTTCAGCTGCAACTGCTGGAGTGACCTTGGCGGGGGTTGTTTTGGGAGACAGAACTCACATGCCACTTAAACTGTGAATGTCCGTCTCAACCCATAGGGCTTATATTTTTTAAGAAGCTGAGGCATTTTATGGGTTGCAGGTTCCGCTTAGGGGTTTTATGCAAAAGAGGATTAGGGAATCATATTCCAAACAGCTTGGATTAGAAATGGCTCCAGTAAAGTGCTTACAATTGATAGAATGATGTTAATATCAGCATATGTGCTTAATGACAGAAATAAGAACTAGTTGTTGGACTGAAGTAAAATATTTTTTGCTACTAGGAACCGTCATAGGTAAAAAATTCCCATTCCAGGCAGGAGGATCTTTGATTGACACCTTGTTTGTCCTCTCACAGGCCAGGCCTCGGCTTCAGAGGGGGGGTAGCTCCGCCTCCCTGCACAACAGCTTGATGAGGAACAGCATTTTCCAGCTGATGATTCACACGTTGGACCCTTTAAGTGAAGGTAAGACAGTCAGACGAACTACACACAGAGCTCTCCGGTGATCAGTTTCTCATATCATGCAGGATGTATAGCACAGATGTTCTTTTTCCTCTCTGTAATTGTCTATTTTCAGGTTGATCTTCTCTCGCACTTGTCATCATTCTTGTCTGTTTCTCTTAAAATGACCTAAATTCTGTTTCCAGATGGACGGAAATGTACAGAAACCAAAAATTCAAGATCTTTACTGGCAGAAAAGTGTTATGAGCACATAAAAGATGCTCACGACCTGAACTTGAGCTCTCATTCTTGGCTGCAAGTAACAGCGCCGAGCATCCATATGGTGTTTTTGGCAAAGTTTTTTAATTCAGTCCACAGTCAAAGTGAGAAATATTGGCTTTCATCCATACACAAGTACCCCATGTTACAGTCCCCTTCAAATACAGTGTCATCATTAACATTTAGAATGTACTTCTACTGTAGCCCCAATATGCCCAGGCTGAATTGATCCCTTTTTAAAAATAGTCTGCACAAGACATGGCGAGCTTGATGCTGTGTCAGAGCCCAGCTGAGGTGGAAGATCATTTTCCTTTAATCCAAGATCAAGGCCTATTAGCTTAGCTAAAGGAAATGTAAAACGGCAGTGTCAGTGCTCGACGCAGTGGATGAATATGTTAATACGCTGGGGGAGGTGCGGTGTCATCCCATTCTCAACGCACCACGAGGAGACGAAGGCAAAGGAAAAAGATCACATTAACGGGAGCAAACATGCAACACGGGTTTGAAGAATTTAGTCATTATAGTGTCTTCTTTTTTTAGCTTTAGCGAAAGGTCTTTGAATTAGAAGCAGTATCTCATGATGTGATGAGTCCTAATCCTTAAAAAATGAATATTAATGTTGAATGCTAATGCCTGTTTACTGTATGATGTGAGTGTTATTCCCAGTTCCCTTTAGTTTTCATAGAAATATATCTACAGTGTATGTAGTTTGATTAAAAGCATCAGCGTCAGTGTTGTCACAGGAAAAAGAATACCACATAGAACAAGGCCAAAGAGCCATTTGTAAGCATAAAGCAATGATCAGACTAAATACATTAGCAGACGTCTGCTCTGTAGTGAGGAGGCATTTCAGCTTTCTCCGTAAATGACTTTACATTCCTTGAAAGCCAAGCCCAGAATGATTCAGCTCAGGAAAGATTAATAAGCTGTGCCGAGACGGGCCTTAAAGTGCCCATTAACATGCATCAACTCGTTGTTGTACACTGAATCCAAGGCGTCCTGTTTCTGAGTGTATTCATCTTTCCATCTCAGTGATTAAAATGTAAATCACAGCCTGCTGAGGGAATGGAAGTCTGTATGGCCAATTTTATATGTTCAAGAGTGGGTCATTTATCATGTGGTCTTTTAAGGTGCATCTAACATGCACGGATGATACTAGACTGAAATATTTACTGCTTGTTTGGTATGAAGATTAATAGACTGGATTGTACATGAATGTTTGTGTTTGTGTCTAAATCACTAAAAAGCATCTAAAAGCGATCTCAAAATTAATTTACTTTGTGTTTATGAATATGTTGTTTCTTTAAAGTGTATTTTAAAATGCTCTAAAGTCACACTGTGCTTCAGAATGAACGCAGCAGAAATGTGAGGATGTTACACCAGATTTGACTGATGAGTCTTTTGGCAAATTACCGACTGGAAATGAATGCACTGAAACAACAACTACAGTGTGACATGACACGAGGTTTGAATAAATTACTGAAGAGAACAAAAGCAACACTTTGGGCTTCGGTATAATCTGAATGTGTAATTTTCCACATAGCATGTTGGACGTTTTCACACATTACAATGATTACAATGATATTAGCCTCGAGTGCATTATAAAATACGCTCATCACATGCCTCCTTCATTTGATACCTTAAGTCACGTCATTGATCCATAACCGTAATAAAGGTCGGGATTAGTGACCGTGCTCTATGCACATTTACTGATATCATTAATGCAAAGGAGCATTTTGTTGGTGAGCTAGCAGCGTGAAGAGAGACGAACAGGTGCATCCATCAAAGGCGGAGGCTGTGCTGTTTGTCCTTGCGTGCTCTTAGTGCTTTAAGTGAAGCTCATCGGGGCCAGGGGGGGCTGGCAGGACTCGGTCCATACATTTTTTATAGACATCTCTCAAAATAAAGTCGCCTGCGCTTCCGAGCCGAAGGAAAGTCTGAGGTTGTTTTGCCAGTGCTGGGAACTGGTTAAGTTAAGAGTGGGGGTAGTTTGAGGGGTGTGTGTGTGCGTGAGTGTGTGTTTGTGTGTGTATGTTTGTGTCTATAGGGTTTTTCCTGGTTAAAATCCTCTTCACTCCTTTATTGCTCCTTTCCTCCTACAGTTTTTGATCTGTATTGTGGCCAACCAAATAAATTTAATTGAGAGTATTATCCTGCTACATCGTCTTTTTACCGTCACAGCTGGCAGTAATACATTTAATGCAACACATGGAAGTTTAATATCTGTAAACACGGCCAGATTTTGGTTAGGCAACATAATTTTAAATGTTTAATGCAGGAAAAACCTTGGTTAATGTTTGTGTGTCTGTCATTGTGTCATTGGCCATGCATGTGTATCTCTCTTTAAGAAATAGACATTTTGGGAAACACGCTTATTCGCTGTCTTTCCGAGAGTTAGATAATAAAGTTGATACCACTCTGATATTTACTCTCAGCCAGGTGGTGGTTAGCTTAGCTTAGCATAAAGACTGGAATCAGGGGGGGACAGCTTGCTTTAATTTGGGAAAATGCTCCCCTAAAGGTAGCTCATTAACTCCTAAAACGGTGTGAAGATGGAAGTTGTCTTTATGCTAAACTAAGCTTATTGTGGTTTTACTGGGAGACAGGAGTCTACCACAACTTCCTTTTCATACTTTGTTTTTTGTATGGACTAAACAAGCAAAATATTGTTAATGACTTTAAAAGTGGTAGTGGATTTTCTTCCCTGTGGACAGAACCAGGCAAGCTGTTTGCCCCTGCATCCAATCTTTGTGCTAAGCTAAGCTAAGCTCTCCCCGGCCCCGCCCCCATTTTTATTGTACACACTATAGACTGTTTAATAAAATAAACGACATGACAGTTCCCCAAAAGTTAAGCCAAAACATCTTGGTCGCCCCCTGTTGGCTGGCTGTATAATAGGTCAGAAACCCCTTCCCCTCCATGTTAGCATGGCCAAACTAAAAAGTAGTTCTTATCACGCTGATGGTTAGTCAAATTTTCTTTTTTCTGATAAGTTTGACATCATGATTGACAACTTTGTGTGCCAATCGAGTGCACGCAATTAACACCGCTGCTCTCGATTGGTCAGATGGTGGAAACTGGCTCCCACTGATGTCACCAGCACAAGATGGCAGCAGCCGTGTCCAGGATATTAGGGCTTCATTTTTGAAAAGTGGGAGGAAGTGGAGACGTGTTGTCCATAGAGTCACTGGGACAGACATGAGAGTGGTATCAGTCTTCTCATCTAACTCTCAGCAATGAAGCAAAAAAGCATATTTCCCAAAGTATCAAATTACTTTAAGCTCCATTTTTTTTCAATATTAACTCTTACCTTGGAATAATACCTATCAATGATTCAATGTGCGCTATCAAACTAAATATCACCTGGATTTATCTTGTCTCTGTTTCTGTCTTCCTATCTCTCTTTCTTTTACTGTCCCCTCAGAATTTGCTGACTCTGGTGAGTTACTACTCTAATTTCCGTATCCTCCTCCCACCCTCAAAAAAAATCTGTTTGTTCTCATTTCAACAGCCTGGACGCAACTCTCTTGCCCAACGTGTCCCCTATGTATACATTTCCCCCAGCGCCGCTGTGCTGTATGTCAATCCTGTACTGTCCATCCCTGCAGATTCTCTCCTTCAAATATCTCATTCTCTTCTGTGGATGTATTCTCCCTGGAAACCCTTTGTGACCATTTCTGCATTGTTTTCCCCATTTCCCCCAATCCTCTCTCTCCTCTTATGAACTTTAGCTCTAACTTTGCATTGTTGCTCTCTGTGAGACAGGCGGAGGCCCAAAAGGTTTTGGTTCCCCCTGTCCGTGTTGTCCTCCAACTCCAACTTGTGGGGGTCTTTTACCCTGTAGACATTTAAACATGCCAGTGGTGAAGGAAGAAGAATGAGATTCATGTCCCGGCTCTCTCAACTTGGCAACATTGTGCTTAGTTTGTGAATTTGTGTGGCAGATGGAGAAAAGTTGTCAGCTGTTTTCGTAGTCCTCTTCACATGCCTTTCGTCAGGATCTGAGTCAACAAGAGTTGGACAGCAATTAATTACAGTGGACTCAAATTTGTTCCCCTCTTTTACAATTAGCTGCTCCCACCAAACTGTTATCGATTTAAGTATTCAGATGCTCCTTAAGAGATACAGTAGATTATTCAGCATCCAAATGAGGTCCAAGAACAACAGCTTTCTTGTTAGCGTCATCGCTAATGTCCGTCAGTTTAATAATAGACCTTTAATCCTGCTTGTTTTTCATCAGAGAGAACATTGTAATAGTCTGGTACAGTTAGTTCCCGGCACAAGTGTCCACATCTCTTCTTTCCATCAGCGTGGAGCTACAAACAATATCACTTAGGAGTGGCATCAAATATTGAACTACAAAGAGAGATGGGGAGGGAGAAGGGCAGAGTGGCTCTCACTCTACCGGCGGAGCCCTCGGCGGATGGCTGAAACAAGCCTCCCAAAACAGCACTCAGAATTCAGGCTGTGTGCATGCCTTTGGCTCAGGCGCCTCAATAAGATTTATCACCCTGAGACGTGAACTCTGGCGGTGGTGAGTCTCTGCATACCCATAGCCCAGGTTGACCTCAGTATGGAAGACGATGGGTGCTTGTATATGACCTCAGACCATACAGCAGTGGTTAGGGATGCGCCAATCAGTATTAGTGAGATTAGGCATTCACCTTGTTGACTGTCATCCATCCATCGGCAAATAAGACTACGTTCACCGGTGGCAGTGGTCGATGTTTTTCCGTTGTGTCACACTCAGGACTAACAGTGTCACGTTTTCCCAGGTATAGTAGAAAACATCTTTGGGACAAACAGAGATTTTCCCAGGATGCCAGGATGATGCAGTAAACTCATTATTGACGCGTAAGGGGACACTCCCTATTGTTTCTCCGATAATGCTGCATTGTGAACAACAAATCCATGTTGAGATTGGCAGGAGGGGAGCTGGTTAACGTTACCTATTAGCAGCGAATGGTCCAAACTACCGGCTAACGGAGGTCACATTGAGTAACAGTATGATGCGTTCAAGCTCTTTTCAGTATTGGGTGAAGGAAAATTAAAGCGTTATCATAATGTGTTCAAATTAGAGCTTAAAAAATCCAGCCCGACCCCACCCGAGCCCGTGCATGTTCTGTCCGAGCCCGGCCCGTCCCTTTAACTATCATTATGAGCCAGAGCCCGGTTTAAACCCGACTTTTTTTTTTTTTTTAAGGATACGAACGTGGACATTGAAGGCTGACTCTTGTCTTTCTTTCCATGGCAAGCCTTCATCATGTGCCTTGTAAGTGTCGAGGTCCCCGTCTTCTTGCTGTCATATACCAGCATTGTGCTGCAATTGGTACACTCGACGAAGCCGACACACGTTGTCACCGTCGACAACTCACATGTGCGCGGCCAGTGGTGCCGTCAAGGTGTGATAAGTCGTTGGTTTCATAGCCTAGGTCTATTATGAGGAGCCTTGCATAAATACAGTTTGTTTGAAGGAGAAAGAAAAGGCTTTTAAAGCAGTTTCTTTTTAAAAAGGTGTGTTTTATATGAAATGTTACATTAAAGGATTAATAAATTTGTGGGATTGCATTAGTGCACATTCAAAGGTAGTGTAATGAAAGGCTGAATGAGTTTTAAAAAAAAAATATATAATGAAGATTTTGTTGTTACCCAGGCACAGAAGGGGGAATAAATAAAGACAAAAACAAAGTAACAGTGGTATCGGTGTATCCATAGTAGTAGTACACGTTTGGACTGCATAGATTTTTAACAATAATCTACTCGACCTAGGATTAATTATTCACCTTGTTGTTTATTTTAAATATCTGACAGCCCCCCCTGTCTACATAAAATTAACTGCTGATAATAAAGTTCAGTACGCCACTATAAATATGGCGGCACAGACCAGTGATCTCATCAGATGCTTTCCTGCAGCTCATTATCTCACCGACTGGAAAGATCGCTCACCATGCATCTTTGTTAATGCTGGGCCAATTTTATTGAGCAGACTCCGTACCAAGGACCTCCACGGGCTGGGCATCGAGAGGACAAGGTCATTTGGGTAAACCATGATACACCCGTGTTGGCAGACAGTACACTTATTGAGTAAACTGGTGAGGCAAATGAGGATGCGGCCAGCTGTTTCATTGGAAGTTTCTGATGGCAGGCACGGAAGGAAATGAGCTCAAGGGCAGCAAATGAGCTTTATGTGTGTATTTAATTTTGCGAGGACATAATTTATACTCTAAAAGGACGAAATGAATTAAGCAAACAAGGAAACAATAAAGGATATCAAAATAACTTTAGGGTCTGATTGTTCTACGCGATGACTTTACATTATTGTCACAGCCATTTAGTGCAAGAGGTGAATCCATTCATCCTGCCCCATACTGCTGCTGCCCCCCCACCAGCAGCCTTTGTGGTGACCCAGCCCCATTGATAACATGGTTCAATAATGCACTCACTGTCACTGACCTCCCAACCAATGTGCAATGGAAATATATTTTCCATTCATACAGATAAAATATTGACGTTGTGCTGTAGCTTTTTAATAATTTCTTTCATGGTTACACTGCTGCTAAAACATTTTAAGCATCTTTAAAATGGAATGAATAATATACTGTATTTGCGCTATAACAAGATTATTATTAATGAAATATTCATAACATAATTTAAGGAGCTGGGAAGTCCCAATAGGGTGGATGAGAGGATTGGTGGATGGGTCCACCAAACACCGGACTTTCATCTGGGAGCCTGGTGTTTGCTTCCCGTATGAATGTTGAGCCGAACCATGGTGTTTTTTTCTAAACCTAACCATGGACGTTTGTTGCACAAGGAGATAAACGTAAATATGAGATGCTTTATTTTGTGTATTTTGAAAACTTGTTCAAAGTATGCATCGAACAAGCAGAAACTGTACATTTCCTGTGAAATTGACTGTAAATTTTGAATTAACAAAATGCTTTAACAACCGTAAACTGATACAGTGCCCCAAAATGTCAACAGTGGATGAACCCAGGGTACCTAGTGTGTCTTATGTAGATGTGAAAATCCACTGACCAAGTGGCGATATGTGACAAGTTGGGAATGAAAACATGCTAGGGTGTGTCGGGTCCTCCACCAGAAAATTTTGAGCTTCAGAAACTTAATTTCCTGCATCTTCGTGAATCAATTTATAGTGTGAATGTCTAATTTTGACAAATTAGAAGTTTTCTGCTACCGTCATGTTTTTATTGAGGAAAACAAAAGCATGTTCTAAATATTGAGGGGGATGTACCCCTGTACCCACCCCAGAATTCTGCACCTACGTTAATAAATATTCTGTATATTTCTTAAGGGAATAGTTTAGCATTTCGAGAAATGGGAAAGGTATCGATCTTCTCATCTACAAAGTAGTGTGTTTCTCAAAAACGATTGTGCAGAGGCACCACACTTTATCCAGTAAATACGGCCTTTAAAAACATGTCCCCTAAATTTTCTTTTGATAGATAATCGTACTACCAGTATGTTATGTAACTGTGACTAGCCGACCAGCACCTATCAACCCATTATCCCTCAACACACACACTCGCACACACACACACACACATACACGTAACACCCCCTCCTGCGCCCTCTGAGCTCACCCTGCGCCGGGTGGGTGAAAGAATCAATGTTAAAAGCCTTTTTGCTCCAGCACAGGCTGTGAATTTCCCTGACACCCCAACCCCCAGCAGACAGAGCGGGCACACACACACACACACACTTCTAGCACACAGCTCACCAGAGGTTTAGAGGTCACACCGCAAGGACAAGAGGGCCCCTGGTAAACAACAACAAGCCTCCCTCTCTGTCTCTCTGGCTGCAGAGAGCAAACAGGCGAGCGTGCGGGCCGGGCGGCGATTGTGTCGTGCGTTAATTGCCCTCAGAGGCCGGCCTTACAGTGATGGTGCACTTCAAACCCAAATCGCCTAATCACATGGGATTGAGGCACTTGTCTGGGAGTGCAGCAGATGAGCAAGACACTCTGCAACAGGATGTGTTTTCATCTCATTAGATTGTGTTTTCAGGGCTGCCAAGTCTCGCATTTGGCATGTGATTCACACCATAATCACTCACATGTGAGTGGAGTGATCGCCCACTGTTGGGCAGAGTTGTATATTAGTGTGAGTGCATGTGGGTGTGGGCATACTGTACTTTACACCTACTACATGCACAAAACTTGTATGAAACTAGAAATCTGTGCCTGTGAAGAGAGTTGATGGGCCAGTTTACCCAAATAACAAAACATATTTAATTGTCTTAACCTTTTTATAACCAGGAAGTCTTTCTTTTTCCAAGAAAGGTCTGCACAGTGTATTAGAACAGGCATTTCTCAGCAGTTGCGGGAGGCTCTACAGAGGCACATGTCTGCATTATTTGGCTGCAAGGTGGTTAATGAGGTCATTATATGACGGCTTCTGAGCGAGTTCTGCATCGATGCTGATGACAGGAAGACCACCAGATGTTCCTGTCTTATTGTTGTGCGCAGGTATGTTTTAATGAGCTTAAGTTTCAAAAAAAATGTGCTCAGCAGAGACAATTGACGATATTAATAACTTCAATATTAACCTATACGCATGAGTGTAGCGCTTGGTGATCTCACGCTGCGGTTGCATCGTGTTCACTGAAACCATCGGCAGTGCAACTCATACCGTGTTGCGTCTGAGAGGGCCCTAATTGGAGGAGTTAATGCAGTATGTATAATCAGGATTGATGACGATCATGCCGGGCTGTTTTGGTGTGCCCTACGCACAGCCCCTGCTGCACGTGCCCTGAGTTATTCCTGGAAAATACAGTTTGCCAAGTTCGGATCAGCCTCTTGGTACTCCATCACCATGACGATCTGGTCTAATAGAGGCTTGAAATAGGAGAAAGTAGGTAGACCGGATGTTTCCAAGAGTGGCTTAGCACCAAAGATGCATAATGATGACGAGACTGGAGATGGCGTCTGTTCAGTCCATTGAAACTGGTCGCCTGGCGCATATGCCAAGAAAAGTTTCTAGCTTTTGGGTATACTTCAAGGAGGTGCCATATCCAATCATATCAATGGTGTACAACACAAGGGTTAGGGTTAGGGTTCCATGGATCAAAAATTGAGAATATTAAGATTCATAATTGGCTTTGTTTGCCGTTCAAGGTGTCCTGTCTGCTGTTTTACAGACATCTCTTTAACAGTCGTGGTCTATGGGGAAAATGTTTTTTGGGTCCTAGAGGATTCATTGGCTACAATACCGCGAGTGGCCACTGGGAAGAATCGTAAGTGAGGCTGAGCTGCTTTCCTGGAGGCCTGCTTAGCATATATAATTTGTAGTGCTGACCTCATGAGTCAACTTTCAAAATAAATATTAAGCAACCACCGAAGATAAGTGAGAATATTGTATCATGTTTCTAATGGTATCAAGCCATGCAGATAGCTTTGGATTTGGTCCAAGCAGTGAGTCGCCATTGCGCACACAGAACATACCATCAACCATTTTTATAGGGACTTTTCCTGTACCGATGTTCTGTATCTAGCTGTGTATTTCTTCACAGCTAGATTGAGCCAAATGAAAGAAATATATGTTGTTATTTGGATGAAAAGTGGATTTTATTCTTGAGAAAATACTGTAGGTTTATTTTGCCATAGACATCAGTGCATCACAACAGTATTTTAAATCATATTTGTAGCAGCTCTACTAGTATCTGGAGGAGAAAACTGGACAGAACACTGCTGAAAAATGAAATCCTTAGGCGACTTTCCAAGCCAAAGTGCAGTGAGGGGGAGGTCGAGTCTGGTGGTCAGGTGTCTTCTGTCCTGCTGCTTCACGTTCAGCTGTTGCTGCAGGTTTGAATTCCCGGCTAATTCATCATGCAGATGTGCTGACCGTCTATTTACTGTGGCAAGAAGAACTGCTACAGTAAGGGAATCAAATTAATTGTTCAGGTTTCATTGTGGAAATAAAATGCCGAATCATCAAGCCTTTGAATAAGCTTGCGTGCAGAGGAGAGGAGGACTCATCTTTTTGTTGCATGTTGACCCAGTAAATTCTCTTTCTGACTTTCCCGTTCTGTTTGTTTTTTAATATATCATTGTATGAACCTCTTATTTTTTTTCTAGTATACCGACAGCCCCTCCCCCCTCCCCCTGTTCTCGCAAGTCTTCTCTAATAGCCGTCTAACCTGTGCCATTGGCAGGCTCTTTATCAGACTGGGTTACTGTAATAATATAATGTATTTTATTTGTAATTCAAGCCTTGCCGCTCTGTTTTGCACTTATGCAGCGATGACTCTGAGAGACTTTGTCTTTCTGTATGTCACTCCTTGTGCCCGTGTGAGTGTCTGTACAGTATGTGATGTAGAACCAGCGGACCTGTGTTGTTCTGTCATGTTCAATCTTTTCCTTTTCTCTGTGTGTTCGTTGCCTTACCCTTGTCTTTTGCTGTGATGTTGTAGAGCTTGGGACTTATGGGAAACTAAAATATTATCACTCAATGACTGAGGAAGGTAAGCCTGAAAGTTTTCACTTGATTCTTTGAGTCAGCTTCTGTCATCCCTCTTGGTTTTTCTCCATTTCAATCATATATCAGCGCTTCCAACCCCATTTTTTTTGTTTGTTTATTCGTTTGCTTGCGACATACATTTTGTACAATTTTGGTTTTTACGTTTGACAACCTCTCTGAGATTTCACTGACATAAGTGCAAATCATGGTAGCCATGCCATTTTTAAAAATTTACTTTTTATTCTCTTTTTATTATTCTACTTTTTATTTTGGCTTTTTTTCTGTATTTCTGCCCAAAGAATATGTACATATTGTGTGTTACTGTGTGTAGTGCTTCTATGGATTTTTATTCTATTCATTAACAAGATATATGAAAGAAACTGAGAAAATTGCAGTCATGTGTTGGTTGTGTTTGATTCTGTGAGAAAGCCACTGCTTCTTCTTTGGATTCTTAGTCAGAATTGAGAACATTTTAAGACAGGTAAAACCACACACAAATGCACAGCATACCATCCCCTGCGAACACAAAGCACAAGGTTTTCTTTTTTCTTTATCTTCTTTTTTTTTTTTCCTTCGGCCCTGTTACCCATCTGCATCACTGAGAAATACATCATCCATGCCTCAGCGCTCACTTGGAGGTTCCACTTGCACCAGCAGCGGGTGCACACATGTAAGACGTACGTTGCTGAATTTGGCAAACTGGAGTGACTCATCCACCCAGTGGTTGCATAACAGGCAGAGCTGACAGGGAAAATGACGACGGTTAGGGAAGGGCTGGACTTGGTTATTCTTAAAGACTCTGCAATAGCTTCATTGTGCAAATTGGATCTGTCATGTTTCTTTTATGTTTGCCCTCAGAGCTTAAAGCATTGTGAAATTTCAAATCATACCCAGGCAAAACATAGTAACATATTTTTGTCATTAGTTTAATAATAAAGATGCAATAGCAATGTATCATGTCTGTGGAAAGAGGTTTTTACATTTGGAGCAACTAGAATACAATATAAAGCAAAAGATAGTGAATAAGATGCAGCTAGCTTTTGCTAAAGCTACAAGTAAATTAACTTGATTTTTCCTAGCTGTTGTCTGTAAATGAAAAATATCCATTGTGATGAACTCTGTTAGTTACTCTTAGTTATTCCACATAACTACCTAAATGAGGCAGTAGCTAGATCCAGGCATGATGGAGAAAAATATTCCAGCTAAACTCCTGCTAAAGCTAACTAGCTTAGCAGATCTCAGCATCTGACTAGTGGTATTCACGCAATCTGAAAATACATATTGAAATACATATCTAAATGCATAAATTATCAGTTTATTCTTTAGCTGATGTTAGTGTAAGTATCAAAGATATACTTTGCCAACTTTCAACCAGGTCTGTGTCATCAAGGTGGGGTACAGATAAATGGTGTTAAGGTGCCATCTGTGCCACCAGCACCCAGAGCTCCCCGCCCATCCACCAGCTAAAAATCTCTTCGAAGTCTTTTGATCTTTTCTTGTGGTACACTGCTTTGTACGCACATACAGTATGGCAATGGAAGAGGTGAATGCTGAGAAATTGAGGAGTGCCTATGATTTCCATGTTCCACATTATATCATAAGTGTGTCATGCAGTGTGGAACTCGCACCGGTCTGGGCCTGGTCTTGACTTTGTCTTAACACTTTAAAATCTTGGTCTTGTCTCAGTTTCGATACACCCTAACCTTTGTCATGACTTGGTCTCGGTTTAGGTGGTCTTGTGTACAACACTTAATGGCACGAAACGTTTCACTGATGATCCAAAATGACACATTAAACATCACGCAACAAGGGCAGGGAGTTCCCGGAGCTGCCGACATGGGGGGCGCCTTAACACTGTTCATTTGCACACACTCCCCACACCTCAGTGATGCAGACCTTGCTATAAATCAGTGAAGTGTCCCTTTAATAGTAGACAGACAAAAAGACGTGTCTTTTATTCCTGTAAGCTTCAGACTGTAAATAATCAAAATGAAGTTTATTTTATTTATTAAAAAAGAAAAAATAAATGGTTCAAATGGACAAGGAAGCTGAGATTCATGGAGTTTTGCATTTACCCAAAAGCAGAGTGCAGTATCTGTATTTAGATACTATGGGTTTTATGCCAATTATTTTGTCATTCAAATAAAAAGCATTTCAATTTTCTTATCTGTTATGCAGTTTGCAGGTCAGCCTTACAACTCTGAATCCTCTCCGCTTCTCTGCTTCTATGGTAACTGTTCTCTGCCTGTATAGGTCTCTGAGGAAATATTTGTGGAACTAGTGCTGAATCCCATGTGTTTTTCTTCAACATTCCTTTCCCATCAAATTATTAATGGCAACAATTTCCTTTTGAAATTCTTCAAAATGCCCAACCCTGCTGCTTGTATAATCAAGCAGAGACAATGATCTACCACCCACATTTGTGCAAACAAACACACACGAATGCAAACTGCCAAACACAACCCACTGACAGTGTCAGCCTAAGGTGAGTGATATCAAGGCAGTGGAATGTGTGATGCCGTCTCGTGAAAATGTCCAGTACATGTGTGTTTGTGCGCATGTGTGTGTGTCTGAACGTGAGAGAGAGAGAGGCGGGGAGGGGCTGTGCGTTGCTAACGATGAAAAGGCAGAGTGAGAGAGGGAAGGTGTTTGAAAAAGACAGATGAGTGAGAAAAATGGGAGCGATGGAGAAATGCAGAGTGAGATAGAGGGGACGGGAGGAAGGCCGGCGGTGACTTAGGGTGGTTAATGATTTTGCCAGAAGGTCACAGACAGTGTTGACATGGTTGGGTGGAATACGTATCGACGCGTCACTGTGTCAAGCACTGACAAATCAGCCATGCCCTCTCAAAATGAAAAAAAAAAAATCTTTCCCATTGATTACAAAAGGCTGATTGGGACATGCATGCAAAAACTGACATGCACAGGAAGTCAGTGAGATTATTTACGGATAGGTTTTCCACCAAAAGCATATGATAGATTAGACAAAATTTATTCTGAATTCATCTCATTTGTATTACATGGGAACATAAAAAAAACTGCACTACAAGAGTTTAGTGCATTTGAGTCATATTTCTCCTGGTGGTGTATTGTTGTCCCTACGTGTGTCATTTGGGGATTTCGGGCCATTGGGATTCCATGGAAAGTTATTGTCCCACGGCCCAGTGGCTGGTCTTCGCCAGTCATTACAACATGAGCAGAATTGCCTTGCACGAGCCTTTATTTGTAATGTCAAGAGGGCACACTGCTTATGCAAGACACAAGGTTTTTCAATTGATGACTGGGTTCAATTAAGTCTACTCACAGCATCATCTTTCCAGTGTTATTCAATCAATAAATGTTATCAGCAAAAAATATCTTTATCACCACCAGTGATTTTTAAGTATTGATTCAATGCTCTCACCAGCAGATGTCTCTTGCATGCTACAGTGTTTCTCTTTGTCTGGGGCGCTGCACACAGCTACTGTACCTAAAACTACTCCAATACAAGTCAAGCTAAAAAAAGAGAAGGCCTATAATAATACAATCTGATGCTTTCTGTTCAAATATTTGAATTCTTTGTCTTAAACCTGCACATTTGTCATGCTGTCCCCAGCGAAACCTTTGGTTGCTTTTCGTTCCCCGCTAGCCTCTGACATCTCTTGTGGGTTTCTGATCTCATATGAGAACTGAAGTGAACAGGAGTGAATCTGACCTCCAGAAGGCAGATATCTTCACAAGAGATTCTCTCCCCGCTGGCTTTGCCTCCACCAAGGACCCAGGACATTGCAGGATCATCAGTATATGATATGCTATGTCATATTGACTCTCAATGCAGTTTTGTGTGAAGCCGCCACCCTGTATGCACTGTGCTTTTGAAATGTGACCCGTCTGGGGTCAAAGGTGACAACGAAGGAGCTCAGACTGGGACGAGGCGGAGAGGCTATGAAGATGCTGCGGAGTGCAGCTCCCTGTTCTGTGTTTTAACCACTGTGGTGATTCTGTTACAGGGAAATTCCGAGAGAAGGCATCCATCCTTCACAAGATCGCTAAAAAGAAATGCCAAGTGGAGGACAGCGAGAAGGCCAATGGAGTGGCAAGCCGTTCAGGTAAAAAGCTCTGTAACGCTCCTTAGATGAGAAGGAAGTAGTTTGGATTTGTATAAATTTGAACCAGCAGCAGGTTAGCATAGCATAGCATAAAAATGAGAAATGGGGAAACAGCTCGCGCGGCTCTGTCCAGAACTAACTAGCAGCTACCTTAAAGGTAATCAGTGTGGTTGTACAAATTCCACTTTTTATGCTAAGCTAAGCTCACGAACAGCTAGCTGTGGCTTCATTTCAACTTTACAAATAAAAGAGTGGTGTCAATCTTTTAATCTCGCTCTAAGCAAAAAAGGAAATACGCATATTCCCTAAAATGTTAAACTTTTCCT
This sequence comes from Epinephelus lanceolatus, assembly GCF_041903045.1. Taxonomy (NCBI): domain Eukaryota; kingdom Metazoa; phylum Chordata; class Actinopteri; order Perciformes; family Serranidae; genus Epinephelus; species Epinephelus lanceolatus. The sequence goes on along the minus strand of NC_135755.1, from coordinate 25,285,564 downwards.
TCAAAGGCTCACTTTATACGATTTAGGGGAATTTAGTGGCGTCTGGCCTCCCCCAGTTAAAATTCAGTGTTCATTGTCCGGGAGCCAAATTATCTGCAGAGGTCTCTTCTTTCTGAAAAACAAACGGACTGGTCATTAAAACCTGTAAAAACACTGAATAAAGCAGCGCTGTTTGGTGTGTCATGACAGGCGGCTTGCTTACCACCTGCTAATATGTGCTCAACTTTTTTCTCTGATAACTGAAGATTCTGACGTTCGGGAGGTTTTGACCGGGAGCTGAATTATCCACAGAGCTCTCTTCCTGTCCAAAACAAACGGACACGGTGATTTAAACCGGTAAAAGCGCTGACTAAAGCAGTTTCATGGTAAAAATCAGGGTTTTCCCAATGCTGTTTGTCAGAGATGGTCTTCTTACTACGGTGGCTGACATGAAAATGGGAATGGCCATCTCTAGAGCCAGTGTTTGGTTTGTCTGTTCTGGGCTACTGTAGAATAATGGCCATGCAAGATGGCTATCTCCGTAAATGAGGACCCGTTTCCTATGTAGATATAAGCCACATTCTGAGGTAATAAAAACACAGTGTTTTTTATTTTCAGGTGATTTTACACTAAAGAAAATATATTTATTGTATTTTATTTCATGTCTGCCAATATGTCCTGGACCTTTAATTAGATTATTCACAAAGATCACTTAGCTGTTGCATGAATATGCATTATCTGGTTTAATATTCCTCATATTAGTCATCAGGATTGGCCACTGAAATAGTTAATGAGCATCACATCCGATGTTAAATAAGCATGACATTATCAAGAACTGCCAAACTGATTGCAAGTGTTGTCTTCAAGCAGTATTTAAATCAATCACAGTCACTGCCAAGTGTAATTTATGTGTGTTTTTCTCTTCAAAGAGCATCGTACCAAAGGATAAACAGGGGGCCGAGGAAGCACTTTCATGGCCACAATGCTGTCAGAGCAGCAGAATTAAAGCGAGGCCTAGATGTTTATCAACAAGGCAAAATTATGCTAACAGCGCCACATTAACATATTACCATCTTAATCAAAATGCATGACTGGTAATCGTCGCAGCACAATTTACTTTCCAGGCCTCACATATCTTAAATTGACGTCTGTAGTGAAATAAGTTTTACTCTCAGCGTAGTTTAGTGTATGACGCATGTGACTACGCTCCGTCTTTATCTGTAACATTACAGCATCACAGCGAGGGAGTGATGTCATGTGCTGGACGACAGTGGTATCAAGTCACATTATCTATCTGAGAATCTTTTCTAATTGTGTCACAACCACACTTGGATTAAAGCAATTTCCACGGCAATTATAGTTTTATCATCTGATTACACGGCTTTCGGCTCTTTGTATTTTAATAAGGGCTGTTAAGCAAGTCTGGCCTCAAATGAAATGGAGTCATATCAGCCAGCAGGAGATGATGAGGGAGACGGGTTGCAGTAACAGCTTTAGACGTGCACATACTTACTCATACACGGAATGATTCGTAAATAAACTACACTTTTTAATCATCACATTCTCTGTTAAAGTGAGTCTGTGATTCGGATCAGGATTTACCTTGCTGTCATTGTTTTACACCTGTGAGGGGAATTCTCCTCTCTAAAGAAGTGATAGCCAAATGGAGCCACTGAAAATCTTGAGGTAACAAACTAAAGCAAAAGCCTGAAATAACCGAGTTAAGGAATTTTAGACTGATATACTTTGGTTTCTTATTTTACAGTAAACATTACTGATTATCTATATGCATAAACTAATGCTGATACAGTCAACATTTTGAGTTCCACAATAATCCTGTTTTAATGTGATTTGTATCTTTACATGTGTTCGGAGATTCACTGTCCGTCAGATAGGCTGGTTGTCCTTTTCTTTAAAAAGACAAATGTACAGCTAATTTGAAGATCATTGATTATAAGGAACAAAACATTTACAAGGAACAAGCCTTCTCAAGTTTAGTGGAGACAAATGGGCACCCATAGAACCCATTTTTATTCAGATATCTCGAGGTGAGAGTTCAAGGGACCCCTTTGAAAATGACCATGGTAATTGTTCCCTCACCAAACGTTAGCCTAAATTTGGAGTGTGGAGTTTGGAGTGTTGCACCTGCTTCCCGACAAGCTATGCCAACATGGTTGGTACCAATGGATTTAGGTTATCTAGGTAAACAAGGTACCACTACCTTCACTGCTGGCTTACAGAATGAGCACCCCACAGTCTCTTAAAGACGGTAAAGCCCTGTTTCTGCCAAACACTTTCTGTATGGTACCTGTGGAACCAAAAGTCACCTTCAGATATGGTACCTAGACCCTAGGGTTTCCACTGCAAAGAGGACTCTTTAATGTGGGTGGGATTGTTGTCACTCACTGCTCCTTCCAGCACTCACTGCATTTTCTCCTTTATCAGTCTGCGCCGCGTTTATCGTCCACAGAACAAGGCTGCATGCCGACATTTTCAGAACAAAATAAAACAGGCTGCAATGAGAGTCTCCATGGGATATTTAAAAAAATAGGAAGTTTGTGCATTTACCTCCTCTAAGGCAAGCTCAGGGATTTAGTGTTGCCGGAGCCCACTGGCGATGCTTTTTTTTTTTTTCCTCCAATTGAGGATTAGAATATATGCAGTTCACATAATCTGGTCGAAATTAATACATATAAACGCTTCACTCATTACTAGAAGTGTATGTCATATAAAAACTAAAGTAATGGTCAAAGTTGTTAAAGTGAAACTTAAGGTGTGTTGATGGATTCACATCGTCAGCTCATGCATTGAGTAACATTACAAGTCAACGTTCCACCTTAAAAGTTGCCGGCAGTCGGCCCAGTGAATTTATTTTTTCTGTGACTTTTCTGTGAAACGTCATTTCATTTTATAGTTACAGTTTACTAATAAAACTCTCCATGGTATGACCAGTGGTTATAAAAGCTTCAAAACCAGCCATAACTCAGCCTTTAGCAAGAGTGAGTGTCCGCTATTGACCAGTCAACAGACTGCAGTGTTCACAGCTCCACCTTTTAGTACCAGATCTGTGTGCTAGGTACCCCAACAGAGGGGGGACCAAAAATGGGGACGGTATGGAGAAGTTCCATTGGTACAATCCACAACTTTTCACAGTGGAAACAGAAAAAAGCGTACCAAACTGAACTGAACTGTACCGTACTGCTCAGTGGAAACAGGGCTTTAGATAAACCTCCAATTATTTTTGCCAGGAGGCAGCAGTTCTAATATCCCCCCCTTGGGGGCGCCAGATGTAAATTCACAACTACCAGCAACATCCAGTGGTCAGCTCCTCCCACAAATTGGCTCTTTTGTCTCTGTTGTGAGGAGCAGCACTGACAACGCCGATACCTGTCTGAGAAGTTCAGAGTTTCAACTCGGAAGTGCTCTCAGTGGCCACATTTAAAAAAAGCCAGGGACGTTGGGTGCAGTGTTTTTTCTCTAGGTGGTGGCCACATACATTCTGTCCTCACTGAAAACAATTGAAAAAAGATAGACTCAAAATGTATACTATGCATGATTGTTGGGTACTGTTCGTAAACACACTTGCCTGCGAAAGTGAAAGTAAAAGCAGACCACAGACTCACTCTCATTTGGTGTTTCGCCTCATTATATTTGCATTATTTTAGCACTTTGTCTCTCGGATGCCTCTTGATTACAGTTGGGCACCTGGCCGCTACTTTGAAGTAAAGCCCCGACCTCACCTGAGTGCTGTGGGAGTACACGACTGAGAGAAAATACAGGCAGAGGGCACAGTCTGCAGATAAATACACTGCTACACACTTATAGTGGGTCATAGGTGACACTCTCATGTCCATTTGAGGCGATGCCGGCTTTATTTCCTTTAAACACTGCTCATTTTAATTATCCTTTAAACTTCCCACAGATAAGAACCTTCCAAACAGCTCCAGCGTGGAAGTGGAAGTGACACCACCCATGAACGGAACAGCAGGTCAAGAGGGGGAGACGGTAAGAAATCACAGTGCATACAGACAAGACAAAACAAAAATATCCCATATCCAATTAACACGTCGTGTTATGACAAAGCAGGAAAACCTGAGACAGATATTAACGTTTGAGAACCATTTGTGGATATTTTATGCCTCTCGTCTGTGTCTGTGTTCCACCTTGAATGTGATTGATGCAAAGGTTGCATTGACTATGGCACAGGTCACTACTGCTGATAATTTCCCAGCATGCACTCGCGCGAGTTCCTCCATCTTCAGCCAGACCTGCCAAAGACCCGCCTCCTCCCACTGAGTTCTGTAATCACACTCCTCACTCACCTGCTGCTGCCCGCCGCTGGGTGCTCGAAGTGAACACACTCGCACACATGCCTCAACACGCACACACACGCCTCAACACGCACACACACACAGTCTTTGACATACAGCCAGGCCTCAGAATGGCACCTGCAGAAGTTGTGCTGGCATGAGCGATGATGGTGGGATACAGCGACCCGCCAGGCCAGCAGACGGTCCTGGGGCAAGAGGGCAGCAATTCAAAGTCGCACGCTGAGAGGGAAGCAGACAGAGAAAACAGGCGTGTCGGTCATCCTGCTGGATTCTCACTCGTTTCACTGACCAAGAGTAACCCCAGGACAGACTGAATCCTGCAGCCATGAAGCAGAAAAGTATTTTTAACTTTGTTTTTGGCCTGATTCCACTCCTTATGACAATCGTCAGCAATGCTCAGATTTGTTGACGGTTCTAACGATTATCTTGCCAGATTTCTAGGTGTGAGGTTAAGGGTATTTTTTACATCCACTGACCTGCTTGGAAGTCCCAGAGGATCGCTGGAGGTCCTTCATGTCTCAGAGAGTTTTAATAGAGCAGCAACCTCTGAGGCTGAAAAATTAAGCCAATGCGAAAGTGCCAAAAACTGTAATTCATCAAATGGCCACTTGAGGCTGGAGAGTCAATCCCCATTGAGCCCCATGCTAAAATGCCCAACTTATAAGTGGCCTGGTACTAAAAACACTTTTGGTCTCTATAGCTAATTTCAACATTCATGACAACTGTATGGGGGGGGGGGGGGGGGGGGATTTTTATATAACTCATCTGTTTAAATTTTATTAAGGCCCAGAGTTAGGCATACTTAATGGCATGGCCACATGATTGACAGGCTGTCTTCGAGGCCACCACGGTCTTTGCATCAGATCCCCTTGCTCATCCACAGCTCTATCCACTCGTCCAAACATGGTCTCTTTGGCTCCAAACAACCAAGATGGTGACGACCGAAACGCTCACAGCGGGAGTCCACAAATTAGTTGGTGACGTCACAGTAGCTACGTCCATTATTTTATATAGTGTATGGTTTTAATGCGATATGAAACGGGATTCAACTCAGAATTTTCTTACCTCCATCTCACGTTGGAATATGTACAGGCCATGTTCACGCTTGTCCTCATGATCTAATCCATATTTTTAAACTTTTTTGTTGGTGATTTTTTTGTTAAAAGTAGCCAAAAACTGACAGCTTGGTGTTCCTGCCTCTCATCCACCATGTTTGTTTGCTTAAGTTTAAGAGAGTTCATGTTTGAAAACAGATTTGAAAAATCTTGTAGTGTGGGCTCGTCTTCAGTCCCAGAGTTCTGTCGATCACTGATGGCAAAAAATGCAGTGTGAGCAGCTACTTAAAGCTGAGCAACTTGTGTAACTTTATTCCTATATTGCCCCCCCCCCCCCCCCCCCCCCCCCCCCCACACACACACACACACACAAACACAAACACAAACACACTGTGTTTCCCTTTAAAAATGCCCAGGACTGGCTGTTCTGGGTTTTTTTTCTGCCATTATTTCATGACATAGGTGAATTTTGGAAGACAAGAGTCGGCTCTTTCCTCCAGTACGTGCATGCTTGGTTTCCTGTGAATCCCTTGTGCATGCCATTTGAATCTAGTGCAGCAGTGGTGAACTCTCCACTGACAGTGCATACTGCTATTTAAAGATGTGAACTAGTGGGTGTAAATACATTTAATGGCCATAGCCAGCCATAAATAGCTAAAAAAAAGTGAGCTTGAGATGGTGAAAATCTCAGGATTTTAACTTTAAATGAGCCATTGTTTTTAGTTAATTAGTTGGGTTCAATTGTATATACCTTTGCTTCTTCTTTTTCTTATAAATCTATGTCCTCAGTATGGCCATCAAAATTATTTTTCACTTATTATTTAAAATATCAGCTCTACACATTTACACATGCATTTTTTTTTATCAAGGCCTAAAACTAATTTTCTGAATAATTAACTGTTATATGGGTGACTCTAATGCAGGTTAAGCGACAACACCACCATATTATTTTATATTTATTTTTTTGAGCAGTAGTGACCAGTAGTTTTGCATTCAAAAGTCTCCACAAAACTATAGGGATTGTTAATATTGCAGAGTCCTAGTCCCCAGTCTTTGAAAACATTGCTCTAGTATCCAAAGTATTCAGAGTAAAAAGTAAGATCTTCCTGCACCTAAAAAAAAGATGTAGCACTTTGTACAGCATTCCTCTGAGGTAAGATACAGTAGTCTATAAATACAGCAGGCTGGAGTGGAGGCATATAGGAGGCTCTCAGAATAGACTGCACAAGAAACTGCTTAAGATGAGCCCTGCCTTGCAACATGACCATGTGTGTATTGATCTGTTCCACTGCACCAAGTTGTTCTCAGATTGATCTCTCACTCTTAGGTTAATAATAGTCTTTACAGATAAAACTGCCATCACTCCTTCAAAGATGAAAATATTTGCGCCTGTAAAAATAAAGCAAGCGTAAGAAAAAATTTTAGACTCACCTCGAAACTTAGAAACACCTTTTCCAGATGGTGATTCACTGAATTTGGGAGATCTGGTTATCCGCTTATTGGCGTGCCTGAATCCCACATGCTGCTATTTTTAGAGGTGTGTCCCACAGTGCACCTGTCTTTGTCAGCCAGGAAGTAGCTAGAAACAGCTCACACCTTCATAAGCCGCCAGAGGCACCGTCATACTAATTGTTCAATTCCTCCTGGATGCCTTGGCAACCAAGACTGGGGAATAGGGGGATAGTCAAGGTCACATTACAAATCTGCAGCAGACTTCTAGGACAATTTCCTGACTCCCTTTCCTGCTGTTGAAACCTTTTCAGAGCTGTGCTGACGAAATTGATCATACACTGCAATACACCCCCAAACAGCAGAAATTAAAGAATTTAAGAATTTATTTTTCATAAATTCAATATTTCAAAATAAACATTCACCCAGTTCTAATTTTTCAATGCTCTTTTCTTGTTAAGTTGAACAGTGAGCACATTCAGGGTTTGACTCGCAGCAAATTGTGCTTCCGTTAAAAATATATTCAGGATTTTCTACTTTCAGCACACGTTAAATATTTATGAGAGTGTAAAGCTTCTGTAGCCACTTCTTTAAATAAAATACTGGAGACCTAAAGTAAATTATAACCAACAGGAAGTTGTGACTCATCTCGACCTCTATCACAACTAAAACCATTTGGGGGAAACACTGTGCATCATGTTTGTTTCGGGGAAGAAGTAACATCAGATTTGAATATCTTTCCTTCTCACTAAATAATGGCAGAGTATTATATCCAGATGGAGCCTCTATGTCTAAAAAAATCCAAATAGCAGATGCTGATATGCACACCACCGCAGCTGTTGCACCTGTGCTGTGTGATTACCATGAACATATTCAGAGAGAGGATTGGACAAGTGTAAGAAAAGAAAGGTAATTTGATGTAAGTGGCTGCATTCTGCCCCCCCTATTAAAAGTTGGATCAACAAAGTGATGCAAATGCATCAGGGCGCAGCCTCTTTTGCAGCCGTGCTTATGTGCTTACACTTTTTGTGACCATTTCAACTCTTGTAGCTTTGTTGCCTCACACCAGGTGCCAGTGCACACGTTTCCCTCGGGGAAGGAAAAAAAGAAATAGCAAATGTCACGCCTCCCCTTGCAGCTCTGTGGTGCCTGGTAAAAGTCAGTGCCTTTAAGCTCAGAGTTGGCAGTGTTGCCAACTGAGGCACCACAGGGCAGGAAAGGCCCCCAAGGGGCTGGCATTTGGGAACCAACTCAGAGAAGGGAGCACCATCTCTATGGGGTACTTTAGCAGAGAAAGCAAGTAAAGCATAAATAGACAAATGACAGACGCACAGTGTGCAGTGTCAGCCAGAAACAGTCACCTGCATGCAGTCAACATATCCATGAAAAAGCTGCTGGGCAAACTGCAGTACAATGCAACACTTATGAAGAAGCTGTCGTTGCTATTATTATCCTGCATACACACACACACACACACACACACATAGTAACACCGATGAAAACCTCTCATATCTTTACATCTGTAAAAAGCAGTGGATTTGGTTCATAATTGATCTTACTGAAGCCTCAGGTTTTTGGTTTAAGGCCTTTCAACAGACAACAATGCAGCCATCTGGATATGGAGAGGAGGAGAAATCAGAATGCTGAGCATAAGTGATGCAAGCGCTGCCTTTTGTTTGGCAGCTCTGATTACCAAGGTTACCAGGCAATACTCAACAGCAGTAGCTGTCACAGCAGGATAAGCTCCATATGATTCATGATTCGTGCAGGAGCCATCTTGAAAGATTCTTGCTCTGCTCTGCGGGCATGTTCAGCTGATGTGATTGAAGCTGTTAAATGATTTTCTTGAGGAAATTATTATTTACTGAGCAACATCTGTTATCAACATCTGCCCTGTTGTATGCCTCTGTGCCTGGTCTATGTTTTCTGCACCTCTTTGTTGCCTGTTTTTTTTTTTTTTTCTTACACCTTGGCTAACGTCACTCTCAAAAGGGCAAGAGACAAATTCTAGGTCATCAGTGTGTTCTGCTCAGATCTGCATGTGCGGACCTGTTCTCCGCAGGTCCCCATGGCTCCTCAGCATCCTGTATAATTGGATACAAAGGGACCCAAGACATGTTTCCGCTCTCAGAAGGCTTTGTTGTTGAACCATTAAAGTTTACAAGTACTAGAATTTTTAATTGAGGAGTGTCCTTTTGCAGCGGTAAGCACAAACGCCATAAATGAAAAGATGATCTAGTTGTCTTTGTTGCTAGCGCCTCTGCATGTGTCATCTTCGGACAGTGACAGCTCATTTGACACTGATCAGCAGTGAGGTGACAGTCTTTGGCTCACTTGGCATTCCAGTGGCAGGTCCAATCAGACCCCAGGGGTCTGCCAGGGCAGCCAGCATCAGCAGTCAGCAGTGATGAGCCCCTGATGACTGGAGAGGCACGGGCCCTTCAGGCTCGATGCAATCTCCCAAATCACAGTCATCAGACTCCTCTGTCTTAAGGTCACCGCAGAGCAAAGGCACATGCACTTCCAGGTCCTGCCATCAATTTGTGCAGACCTCTGTGCTGTCTTTTCCCCCCTGAGGTGTTGCAAGAGTGCTGCCTACGTCTCTGGATAGTTGCTATGGGGAGGTGTGTCCCATTGAGACAAGTTATTAAGCTAAAGTAGACACTTGGGTTGTAATCCACACAAAAGTTGGAATCTAATAAAAAACACTTGATGGGAGAAAGTACACACCTGTACACAAACTTTGATCCATGGGTTTGAACATTTTGAAGACAGGATTGGTGACGCAGGTGGTAAGGTGGTGCATTGAAGCCAGGCTGAAGTTAAATGTGAGAGAAATCATTATGCATATGGAAGTCTCCCACGCATTTCTTACAGAGCCACTTTATCATTAACGTTGAATCTAGCAGTGTTAGTTGTGCTACTGAGCCGTAACTCTTCCATAAGCACCTTTAAATGCAAAGACTATAAGCCGACTCAAATCTCAAGTCAAACTCTGCTCAGTATTTCATCAGCGCTGTCGCACCATCACATTCCTCTCCCAGAGTGCAGAGGAGAGGAGAGGGTCAGACTGTATGCTGCTGATACTCTTGGTCAGCTGTGGAGCACACCACAGCCAAATAGCATCAAAACATTGCAAACTACTGACACATTGAGTGTCAGTAGTTTTCAAAATTAGCGTCTAATATTGTGCGTATCTCACCAAGATATGTTTACAGACAGTTTTTCTGTGTGTGTGAGTGTGAGTGTGTGTGCGTGTGTGTGTGTGTGTAAAATCGCTATAAGCTAAAAGCCTTGTGATTTGTTTAGTTTGTAGCTCTGGATGAATTTTTTGGAACAGTCTGTCGCACCTAATTAGCCACGCTGCATTGATACAATGATAAAGTCCCAGTGTCCTCAAACGAGTACTTCGGTGTCCCTGGTGCAGTTCGCTTAAAGTGGGAAATGCAAACGGTCTATCCAGCGAACCAAAGAGAGGAAGTGAACCAAAGAGAGGAAGTGACGTAGAGCGCATTGCATTTTGGTACTTGGTGTTTTTGTGGCAACCAAGCCGGCTGAAGAGGATGGATTTGTGTTTTCAGTCCTGGCCAATCGGTGAGCCGGGTTTTCTTCTTTCTGATGCTTTATTTTTCTTCCTGGTCAGTGGTTGTTTCGGGCAATTCCGCCCCCCAAACGAGCAGCTGTTAAAACTGTAACTGCGTGACATTGTCAAGGCTGTTTAGTCTGGTTTAAAAAATGCAGTGTGAAAGTTACGGAAATTCTTCGAACCAAGACCCCCCGGACTATCCTGGTGTGAATGTGCCTCTGTTGTTACCATGATTCACCGTTAAGAACCAGTGATCATCAGGCTTATTTTTATGCATCAACATTACCATTCATTCATGGTTGAATGTAGGTGTGTGGTGGGCAACTAGGCCACTAGGGTGACCATATTTTGATTTACAAAAAAGAGGACACTCAGCCGGCCACGAGATAGCCTACTTAAATGATACTCGCAGTTTACTCAAAGATGCCTTATAATTTTAATATATTTAAAATTTATATGTATGATAGAAAATTCAGTTATATTACAAAATGATATCTCTCAAAGACAGAAATTCAGATAGGCCCCAATAGGGGACACATACACACACTAGAGTGTCGCGATCCGAGCCCTACGGTACCCGATGGGTTTGGTCAAAAATGTATAAATTGTATTCGGGCTTGGGTCGGATTCGGTCAACTTTCAGTGAAAATGTGGTGTAAAAATAAATAAAATCCTATTGTCTGTCCTGTTTATTGCTTGGGCACTGTTATTTACGTGACAACACCTGAACATAACACACACAGACACACACTGGCTGTTTGTTTCTACCTCTCCACTCTCTGGAAGTCTCGGACCTCCAGCCGCCCGCCTCCGCCTTGATTAAATGCTGAAAATAAAATAAAAGAGGGAGACAGGTTTTTCCTATTTTATCTTATTTTGTTTTATTTCTCCCTCTCCCCTCGCTGGAAGCGTCGGACCTCCCGCCTCCCGCTCCCGTCTCAAACACGGAGGTCTCCCTCTCCGCAGCTGAGCACCCACGGCGCACGCCCGGCCTGTTAAATAGCCTGTAACCGTAACAACTGTGTGACACAAACTCAGTGCTTTAGTAATTAAATAATGTCGGGCTCGGTTCGGGTTTGGACAGAAGTATGCTGCCCGTGCCGCACTCTAACACACACACAAACACACGGAAAACCAGACATTATCATCAGTTTATAAAAACCCCCCGGATGCCCCGGACGCCCCGGACGGGACGTGAAAAGTGGACATGTCCGGGCAAAAGAGGACGTTTGGTCAGCTTACAATCCACATGCCAATAATTCCAAGTTTTGGGGGGGATTTATATGAGAAGAAATTGCACACATACACTTTAAGTATCCTATGCACTGTTTTATAAACGAGACCCCTGCTGATTACTCTCATGTTATGCGGACACCCAAATATGACATGGCTTACTGTTTTAAGTGTTACTACCTATTCAGATGAATGTTTTGTAACCTTTAACTCCTTTTCCCTGTTACTGTTCATTGGTGTCTCTTCACAGGCGGAGGATGAGGAGGAGGAGGACCAGCCTCTGAGCCTGTCCTGGCCCGAGTCCAACCGCAAGCGCTTCACCTACCTCTTAATCATGCCTATTGTCCTTCCCCTGTGGCTGACGCTGCCTGACGTCAGAAAGACGGTGTGTGAGACAGAGTTCTCATTCTCAAGGCGTTTTAGATGGATAAGTGTCTGTATTTGTGTGTTTGCTGCTAAATCCAAAATTCGCTCTCTGTTCTTTCTCTTTCAGGCATCAAAAAAGTTCTTCCCCATCACCTTCCTGGGTGCCATCGCCTGGATTGCGGGCTTCTCCTACCTAATGGTGTGGTGGGCTCACCAGGTACGCAGAGACTCCCGAGGACATGACATTGTAAAAATAATTGTGTGCTGCAGAATGTGATCATGACAGCAGTCCCAGAGCATTGTAAAATCCTAACATAAGCATAATCCTTGTCAAAAAGACAAAGGGAAGACGCAGTCGTCTTTTCTCTCCATTTCCCATCTTTGACATTTAAGATAAAACCATATTCTACAATCCACCCACTCATAAATAATTACAGCTGTCTTATTCAAAACAAAGAGACTGTCAGAGCCGGAGTTTTGTCACCTCTATCAGCTCCCAAGCATCACGACGAAATTAAAAATAGCTAGAACAAAAGATTAGGTTTTATTTACCCCAAAGCTTAGTTTCCTTTTTTTTCTTTTTTGCAGGTTGGAGAGACCATTGGGATTACAGAGGAGATTATGGGCCTGACTATATTAGCAGCTGGAACCTCCATCCCTGACCTCATCACCAGTGTTATTGTGGCACGCAAGGGGCTGGGGGATATGGCTGTATCCAGCTCCGTAGGCTCCAACATCTTCGACATTACTGTTGGGTACGGTATCCAAGCACAATTTGAGTCTGTGCTGTTTTTAAAGCCATACATATGCCAGAAAAAAAAACGCTTGCGGAAATAAGACTACCAAAGTTAGTCGGTAAAATATAAAACACAAGTAGGCGGGAGTGTCAGCGCAAGCATATGGCTATTTCCTGAAACACTACAAGGAGATTGAAAGAGGAGAAATCATGGCGCCATTTCGTTTATCATTGGGATACAACGCTTGCAGTGAAATCTGGTATGCACCTGCTGAAAAGCTCAATATCGTACAACAATGGCAAGCGCTAGAGACGTAATAGACGCCGCCATCGAGGATCTTCGTAATCGACATGCCTTCTCAATATCGCCTGACATTATAGTTGGGTTTAATTTGCTCTGCTCCACTGTTGAAACCCCAGAAAAACCAGTCTGTTGCCACGGCTACACATCATTGTCGACTTAAAATGACATTAGAGCCAGGCAGATCGGTCAGTCTCAAGTGATTGGTTAGTTAAATCGAACACCCCTCCGCCACAGAACTCGGTAAGAGTGGATGCAATGTCAAAATGAAGATGGAAACGAGCGCAACAAGTTGACAGAACTGTCTGAATATAAGGCAAACACACTGCAGTACACCTCCACAGCTTGCTATATACGTAATGGACGAAAGCGGTTACCAGTAGACCCCCAAAGATACCCATGATGCAGTTTTTGCATTGATGTTTCCCAGTTTCTATTTTGCTTTAATTATATTTCCCATAGTGTGTAATTGTGATATAACGACAGCGTAGATATGGTGGGTACGTGCCGATAAAATCCCACTTACATCACCGCAGAAAGGTAAGAGATGAAGCTGCAGGTATTTAATATTGTTTAATCTGAGCTACACATGTATCGTTGTCACACTGTGCCTCACTGAGTGTCATTCTATCTATGTGAACATTATGTTATGCTCTGCTGAGTGTGAGCAACCTGATATCAGCTGGAAAACAAGTCTTGACCAGAGAAAACTGTCTCAAAAACATCTAGCCTTACAAGCCTGCTTATTATTCTCAGCATCCTTGTTAGCCAGGAAATGATTTTTAACTTGGATTGACCCCTTACAATTTGCCAAAATTACGAAAAACAAGTCATTGTTGAGTCTAATTACATAAAGCATAACTGCTTAATGCCTGTAACGCGTGTTTGTGTATCCGCAGACTGCCGTTCCCCTGGCTCTTGTGGTCCCTTTTCAGGAACCTGCAACCGGTGCAAGTCAGCTCCAATGGTCTCTTCTGTGCCATCGTGCTCCTCTTCATCATGCTCCTCTTCGTCATCATCTCCATCGCCGCCTGCAAGTGGCGCATGAGCAAGCTGCTGGGTTTCATCATGTTCATGCTGTATTTCGTCTTCCTGGTGGTCAGCGTCATGCTGGAGGACAAGGTCATAACCTGCCCGGTGTCCGTCTGAGGACCTTCGAGGACCCACTTCCAAATCCCTCATCACCACCACAACCACCACCACCGACACGACCATCCTTCTTGTCTGCCATCGCTCTCACCTGACCCTTGTGATCCTTTACCCCAGGAATAAAAGAAGAAGAAGGACGACTGGACAAGAAAATATAAAAAATATGAAAAAATATGGGCTCTACATATTTTTAGTTAATAGGTGGTGGCAGGGAGGGGTGACACCAACAAGGGCACAAGACTTTGGCTTGGCTGGTTTAGCATAGGCCTAACTTGAGTGGATTTTTATTTATTATTATAATTATTATTATTTAATTGGCAGGTGGGGGGGAGTTTATAGGTGTATCAGCCAAATATAGAAGCATTATACATGCCATTAGTGTCACTAGACAAGCTGGAATCAAGACCACGCCTGGTAGGTTGAGGAGAATGACCTCCTGTGAACTTTGGGGAAGAAAACGAGATGCACTGTATAAAACTCTTGATAATAAATGCAGTGGCTGAGCTGAAATTATGAGAATATTTGAACACAAAAGACGCTGTAGCCAAGAGTGAATAGGAGTTTGTGGATGAGGAAATGGCAGACTGTGTGGGTGAAATGTGTTTCCCGTCTGATGGTATCGAGCGAAAAGACTCTGAGCAACCTGAGCAACAAGGGATGAAACACTCTCGCCGGGCAGACGAACTTCTTCTTTGTTATTTCTTATTTGCAAATTCATCACGCGCTCAGTCTGAATGACGAGTTTAAGCTTCCCCTCTCCCCTGCCGGATGTCATTTTTCACCACTGAATGTTTCTTCAGAGGATTTTTTTTTTTTTTTTTTTAAATGTTTGGATTCATTTTCATGAAATACATAGATGTAGCCTTAGATGTACTGTAGCAGTATTAGTTCATGTAGAGCCATCTCGACAATCTGCTCCTCTTTTACCAATGAACACACGTTCTGATTGTACAGAACTTTTCATGCTTCACACGCACCGACTGACAAAGGCAAGAGAGAAAAAAAAAGCGCCTAACTGAAGTTTAGCCTCTCAAAATATACGCTAGCCTTCAATATCTTTCACTGGTTGGGGAAAAAAAAGGCATGAGTACTTTAGGCTCATTAAAGTTCCGTAATGAAGTCAATGTCAAAATAATGCATTTGAAAAAATAACTTAACAGTGTTTAAGCGTCATGGTTGATTTAGATTAGTCAATGTGTAGTGCTTTGTTCACAGTAGAACTGGGCTCAACTCACCGGCTAGTCAAGCTCCTGGGGTCGTAGTTTCAAGGAGTCAACTGCATGTAAAAAATAGACACTTGGAGGTGAATAATACCAATCGACATTTAAGAAGTTGTATACCAAAATGTACACTTTTTCAAACATGTTTCATAACTTCTTAATGCAAACCAGTGCTCAGTCTCTATGTAGAAAGTGTCAAGATGTATGGTCAATGATATCTATCAAACTTGTGCAATTTCTTTTCTAATCAAAGGTGCTTTTGTGTGCATGTGTGCAATCTGCATTTGAAGTCATCACACAATGACCATTCCTTATATTTATCTATGACTAGAGGTTATACTACCAGTATTTTGCAACTAATTGCAAAAAAAAAAAAAAAAAATACACCAAACTGTGTTTTATACTGGAGATAGAAATCATAATCACAACTTCTCCTTAAGCTACATAGAATGTGGAAATCACAAATTTAACAGCAATATACCGTGTGTGTCGTCGTCGAGAATCGCATCCCCCTCCATACGTCTGTCCTTCGCTGTCCTTCCTGTCCGACGTGCCCCCCCCCCCACCCCCCCCACACCCACACCCCACAAGAAAAGAAGTGGGCGACCATTTCTCCGTAACCCCTTCCTGTTAGAGCTGGCCAGAAACACCCGCTTTACCTCAACACAGCCTCTGTACAGCAGCGTAGTAACTGTAAAATAATAGTAAATAGATTCTCTGAATGTGTGAGGAAAAATGCATGCGAGGATTATGGGCTGGTTACCCACTGACTGTACAGCTGAGCTTAGACCAACTATATATGTTCACTTTTATGCATCCATTCAGAAAAACAAACACCAAGAATTTATAGGTTTTACTTTGTAAATATACACTC
This sequence comes from Epinephelus lanceolatus, assembly GCF_041903045.1. Classification (NCBI taxonomy): domain Eukaryota; kingdom Metazoa; phylum Chordata; class Actinopteri; order Perciformes; family Serranidae; genus Epinephelus; species Epinephelus lanceolatus. The sequence continues at coordinate 25,269,285 of NC_135755.1, read as the reverse complement.
CTTTTTTTGCAAGAACCAGATGGTTCACACATGTATTTTATTTATTTTCTTTTTTTGTAAAAGTGGATGGGAATGATGATGATACGCCGAAGGCCCTTTAGTATCATGGTATTATTGAGCAAAAAGAAAACTCAAGAGCATTTATTTTTAGACGACTCAACATCTCGTTAACATACTTTACTCTATAAACAGGCCCGTTCAGGTTCTGGTAAGAAAATGAGGGTTTTAAACACCACATTGTTTCTTTGACTTCAACAAGAGAAGGAGTTATCGATGCTGCCACTGTTTTCTGACGTTTGGCAAAGATTGCTAATGCACAGGTCAAAGAAAACAACGATCCCCACATCAACCAAACTCATATGTTAAACTGTAACTGTGCGGTGTGCTCGCATGTAGTACATCTCCTTGAACATTTCCACAACCCAGAGATTCAAAGAGTCAATTTAAAACCTCTGTGATGACTCATGTACTTTGTGAAATGCTCCTGCACACATTTGCCATTAAGCTCTTCCCTCAGAGCGCCCACACACTCTCATTAACATGATCACACCTCACCTCTGGCTTCTACTCACACCTCTCTGGGAAATGCACCTTTTTTCTTTTTTTTTTGCTTTCTTGCTGAGAGTTAGATGACAGTATGGATGCCACACATTCATGTCAATGCAGTAAAAAGGAAGCTAGAGCTAGTGTCTGGTTAGCTTATCATAGTAGGCTACAAAACTGGAAACTAACGTTAGCTAGCCTGGCTCTATGTGACGGAAACAAAATCCCCTCTAAAGCTCACTAATTAACAGGTTTTATCTAGTTTCTTTAATCTATTCAAAACAAAAAATGACATGGTTTTACATGGGGTTATGTGCAAGCCAAGGAGGCCAAGCTACTTGTTTCCCCTGTTTCCTGTGTGTGCAATTTATGCTAAGCAAGCTAGCAGGTGGGTAACGAATACAGGACATGCAAAAGCATAGTAAGAGAGGAAAAAGATGAGGCCTTTGGGAATATTGAGATTTTCCTTGGACAAAAAAAACCTCTATATGACTAAAATGACAATATATTAACAACCATCCACCAAGAAATTAACTTACGTGGCCTCCACCATTTTGAATCATTAGCATGTACGTCACAGCTCATGGACTCTGAGCTTGCAGAAAATATACTCTCCCAAAGATTGTGAATACCACAAGAGGGGAGCGATGGACTTCTCTTGTGAACACAGCAAAACTCTTGGTAGGAAAATTACTATGACTATTTCCCAAAATGTCTAACTATTGCTTTAGCAGGTCGAGGTATAATTTTCTACCACAGTTGTCACATGTTCATACAGAACCTCTGCACTTTCATTCTGAAAAACCTTCCCGTCAAGACCTTTTTTTGTTCCTATGGTGTTTTTATGTGAGAGCGTGGATGGTGAGAAGAAAAAAAAAAAAGAACGGAAAAAATCAAAAGGCAAAGCGGTTTAACATGTGAGCTTGGCATCAACAATTGTGGTTTACCAGGGTAAGCAACCGTAAAAGTTGACTACTAATGAACATTATTGCACTGTAAATGTTTTATTTTCTTGGTGTTGATGTAAGATTTATTTAAGGTGTACATATATACAGATACAAATTAACCATATAATCTATATGTGTAAAAGAAATATGTCTCTTTATGTAAAAACACAAAGTATATAATAAAACAAATAAAGATGATAATTCAAATATGCAACAATGTGTTTGCTGGTTTTACATTACTGTCTGATGTATTTAATATTTGGTAGATTATTTGAACCCAGCTATTTAGCGTTGATAAGTAAAAAGTGGTTTATAACACACTGGTGGAGTTGTTAGCACATTTTACAACATGGTCAAGACAACCTGCTGAAGTTCAAACCGAGCATCAGGATGAGGAAGAAAGGTGATTTAAGTGACTGTGAACATCGCATGGCTGTTGGTGCCAGACGGTCTAGTCTGAGTATTTCAGAAACTGCTGATCTACTGGGATTTTTACTCACAACCATCTCTACGGTTTACAGAGGATGGTCTGAAGACGAGAAAATATCCAGTGAGCGGCAGTTCTCTGGGTGAATGTTCTCTTGTTGATGCCAGAGGTCAGAGGAGAATGGCCAGACTGGTTCAAGATGATAGAAAGGCAACAGGAACTCAAATAACCACTGGTTACAACCAAGGTCTGCAGAAGACCATCTCTGAACCAACAACATGTCCAACCTTGAAGCAGATGGGCTACAGCAGCAGAAGACCACACCAGGTGCCACTCCTGTCAGCTAACAACAGGAAACTGAGGCTACAGTTTGCACGGGCTCACCAAAACTGGACAATAGAGGATTGGGAAAACGTTGCCTGGTCTGATGAGTCTGGATTTGTGCTGCGACATTCATATGATAGGGTCAGAATTTGGCATAAACACCATGAAAGCATGGATCCATCCTGCCTTGTATCAACGGTTCAGGCTGCTGGTGGTGGTGTAATGGTGTGGGGGATATTTTCTTGGCACACTTTGGGCCCCTTAGTACCAACTGAGCATGGTTTAAACACCACAGCCTACCTGAGTATTGTTGCTGACCGTGTCCATCCCTTTACAACCACAGTGTACCCATCTTCTGATGGCTACTTCCAGCAGGATTTCTGTTGTTGTTATTTTTATAGTTATGTCCTGTTGTTGTTTGTAATATTTATGATTATTTTGTTCACTTGAACAATCAATATTCCAATTATTGCAGTTTGTCTAGTCGTCAGCAACTTGAATGCACCGTCATCCACCATTGCGACTTGTCAGTCAGCTGTCATCTGTTTGCAGGTCAGTCGATGTGATGTATCGTCCGCTGTGCAGAAGATTGTGGGTCAGAATAGCCAGAAAAGCCAGAAAAGCATGCCGGCTTGCATACTGAAAAATTGGTCCGGATGTATTAGAACATCCTGGTATTTTTGGCATAATGCCTTTGACATACTATGTATTGGGACATACTAAATCTTTTTCTGGCATACTCTATAGTATAGCAGAATGGGTACTGGAATGCACAGCAGATCTTGCTCCCTAGAGGGCGCCGTTAAAAAAATATTGGTACTGAAATTTTCAGAATTGGGGTCAGAGGTCACCAACAGGGTCATTTCAGAAGTAAGACACTTGGCATTGAGGTGAGAGGACTTTCAGTGTTTTTTATGTCAAAATGTACATATCCAGCTCGTCAGTGTTTCTCCTACTGGCTTTTACACAATGACCTTATAACAAAAGAATTCCACCATGAAAAAGTATGAAGAGACAGCTTTTGTTTAAATAGTTTTTTCTTACGCTTCAACATGTGGTTCCTTGCTTAGTTGCTTGCAGAAAAAAATCACCATTGTAGATGCTTGTCACATTCTCCCCAGGGTTGATCGTCACATATATTTTGCTTTGTTTTGTTCTTTGTATTTTTATGTTAGGATGAAAAATGCCCTTATAAGAATGACATTTCCTGCTTATGTTTTCTCAGTGTATGAGCTGGTTGGGTTGTTGCATGTCAATGAAAATGATCACTCCATTCCTACCTGACACTTCAGGCTTCTGTTACATATTAAAAGGGAATCTACTAAGGATACAGTTATTGAGGGGTTTAAATGAAAGTAAAAAGTGTGGCAACCAACCCAGTTCTCCCCAACTACTTTGCCTGTCAAAGCAGTAGTACAATGACTTGTATGGCTATGGAGGGAGTTTTATAGCGTGTGAACAGAAAATTGTGATGATGTCATCAGAGTTATCTGATGTGGATAGTTATAAGCATAAAACACATGCAAAATGTGCACAGGCCTTCACATTTCTTTTGTTTGTTTTGCATAAAGAAGACTAAACACTTCCTGCAGATGTCAGATGAATAGATTGCATTGTCTGGAAAGTTGTTTTTTTTTTTTTTATTTCTCTGCTGTTGACTTTGTAAGAATATTTAAAAAAAAGACATTTAAAAGCCCACTTTTATTAGGAAGCTTTCCCCAAACTCAGCTGCATCAATTTTCGAATGGAGGTAGCTTTACTGACGATCTCAAGTAGCAATCAGTACTGTAAAATACAAGAAAAGTACTGTTTTGGCTTCAGACAAGGGCAGTGATTTGCTTTTCTTCCCTTCTCATTAAGCGTCTTCCTGCATGTACAGTATCAAGACTAGCTGTGGATTTGGGCGCCCTCCTGTGACCAAACTGTGACACTTCAAGGTGACTCAGAACAATCATGATGCAATGCAGTCCCAGTTGTCCACCCACCTAAATTGTCCTCCAGCAGTTTTAAAGGTTTCTGCTGAACTGCACCACTTTTATCTTTCCTTGGAATTGTGTCACATAGTTTTTCCCATACTTCTATAAGATATACTCTAATTTCCCTTTTATTACCTGGAGGAAAACACAACATGAGTCAGACTTCTTCTTAGTCATCTCTAATGGTACTTCCCCTCTGGGAGACTTTGCATGTTAACCTCTGTTTTGTTGTTCCAAAAATGATCTTGATGGACAAGTGTTGTGAGATAAGTGTATTTCCAATGTAGAGTGGAGGGCATTTGATAATCTTTACCTGTCTGTGAGTGTGAATAAAGTGTGAGTCAGTGCTGTACGTTTACCAAAAAAAATACATTGTCACCACTGTTCATCATTCATAAAACTGACTCTTAAGGGGCAGTGGGGGGTAAATGAAAACATAGGAACCGACATGGAGGCTGACTTAGGTCAACCAAGGGCAACTGTAGCGTGACGTTAAAACCAGTGCATCCCATCAGGACACACACATATCCTTGTTGAATACTGGTTTCAAATACAAGAATGGCACTTTGACATTTGAAGCCAAAGGGGTAAGTAGCATGTGGGTGAGACTCCATGGGGTTTGAATTTCTGAACTTGATAAGACATGCATGAGATTCCGTTAGGTAAGGATTCCAAAGCATTGTTTGTGGTGTACGGAATAACAATTCCAAGGGAGACACAGAAATCCCAGGGTGTTTCCTGCGAACTACTCAGCTAAGTCTTTTTTTATCTGTTTCCTACAGCTTGAACACCTTTGTCTGCACACTTACATCATTGCAGAAGGAAATTAAAGAAAAGATAATGAAATTATGATCCATATCTTTCCATGTACAAAACATTTTTATCCACTTTTGAGGATTCGTGGAAGCACCTAAGAGCTGGCATTGCTAGAACATGTAGTGTGAAGTCTGTGGTGTGTGGAGCATGTCATAATTGTATACCCTCAAATGTTGATACAAAGCACCCCATATTAAATAAAAAAAGGGGTCTAGCTTGTGATAGGTGTTTCTCTTTAAGGACTTTGAAGACTCAAATGATCCAGAACCTCATCTCTTATCTTTCTTAAGAACTGTGCTTCCTTCTTCCAGGTTTCCCCCGAATTTTTGATACAGTAAGCCCAATGACTCGTCCCCTGTACCTTTCACTGGAAACTGCCCCAGCATGTGTGCATCCACTGCAGTGGTGATTCAACACGAATCATCACTGAGGTAATAATGTACATTAACCAACTTCAAATTTGATTTTGTAAAAAAGATGCATCATCAGCAGTTGTTTTAATCACTGGTACTGGCAGCATCCTTTTGACCGCTGTGATGCCTTTTAATGGCATGTGGCTTCAAAATCCTGAATAGCTTCCTCTTTTTTTTTTCTCTGGATAGACATGGGACTTTGGTTTGGAGGACACAATGATGCGGTAAGTCTAATGAAGTCCTGTAAAGAGGAGCTTTTTCGGAGTGTTGACTTGGCTGGCGGTCATGGTCAATTTTGTTTAATGAGTGGTAAATGGGCAGCACAGTGGCACTAAGGAGACAGTAGATTATATATTTGGCAGTAAAGTACATTTCAAAGTTAAACAAAAGTAGCTTATTTATGGCCGAATAACCATTTATACTTCAAAGACGGGACCACAACATTAAATCAATGGCTGGATAAAAAATATGTAAGTTGAATTGATGAGAAAAGTTAAAAGAAACTATGATAACTTACTTTAAAACTGAAGTCAGAAATTGAAGGACAATTATTTAGTGTGTCCCGTAATGGATGTAAGCATGGTATGATCTATCTTATGTCTTGTTTACACCCTTCTATAAGTCTATGCCATGATGGTTTGTGGGCTCCAATGTGCTGTTTCTTCATTGTAGTTAAACTGGGATTTTTTTGTGTGTGTGGTAGTTGTAGTTTCTTTTTCATTCTGATTCATACACTTTTGGTTTCAGTAACTGTGTGTATTTCAGAATACACCTATGTGAAGTACAAAACCCTTAACAGGTAAATTACAGTGGTAATCATAGGTGTGGTGGTAATCATAGAATTATTAATGATAATAGAGGTAGGCACAGTTGTAAGGTAAGGCTAGGCAACAGACGTTCCTAGCACCTTCAACTACAAGGCAGTTCACAGTGCTTTAGATAAGATATGAAATGCATTGAAACAGGATATAAAAAAGACACAGGGTAAGATAAAAGGACAAATATAAATAGGAAGACACAAATGAGCTGTGATTGAATACAACAGGAGAAAAAGTAATAAATATGCTTCAATAGACTCTTGCAGCAGTAAACTGAATTCAGTCTGTTCAGCTAAAATCACAATTGTGAAAATTATTTGTCGCTGATCGGCTGTACCTGGACTTCAACATATTTTCTGACTTGATATGTATATAAACTTTGTTTTCCTAAATATCTAAAAGAGTGTTAGACTTAAAAAAAAAAGTCTCAGTGCTGCTTTAATTTTAGTTTATAAGTGTTTAAATACTTTAGATACATAGACGTTATGATGACTTAAGCAACCACGTAACTACCCTTTTTTATACATAATTATGGGAGGCCCCAAAACTGACACACTGAGGACACACCCAGAAATCTCAAAAGGTGTTACTTTTAGAAATACCTATATATTTATTTATAGAATATTAAAACTAATTTAAGGTAATATTTAGGCTACATCTTTTTAATTTAATTTAATTTAATTTTATTTAATTTTATTTTATTCATATTATTATTTATTTTATTTTTTATTCTTATTATTTATGTATTCATTTATTTATTTATTGCTTAGCCAGGTCTGTCCTGTTTTCCAACATCAATGGAATTTACCTGGTTAACTATTTAAATTATTAAATAATTTCATAAGCTTTTGATACTCTTTCACACTTTTCCTCAGAATACTATTGAATTGTACAGTGTGCACAGAGAGTGATTTAATCACTGTAAATACAAGAGAGACTGTCTTGTTTGCAGTACGTACATGTACAGTTTGAAGTACGCACTGCCACTCTGGGTCAAAGCAGATTCAGGTGAATTTACTGTAATGTGCAACTTCATATCAGGGTGATGTCAATACTATTTTGTAACATTAAGCAGCTCCAACACACGCGCATTGAGAAATAAGAATATAATACACTTTTCAGAGAGAAATCATGCAGGCTGATTCATCAAGTTGACTGAAAAAAGGACAAATCAAGATTCCTTTTAAATTTGTGAGTCAATGGCAGTGCTGGCAGAGTCTGTGGGGATTTTCCCTCTTCCAGCTCACATTTTACAGCAGACCAACTCACTTTCTAAGTCATTTGCCAGCAGTTAATAAACTCCACATGCTTCTGAGGGCAAGGTTAGTAGCACCGAGGGCGGCTTGTTCGGCGAGTCAGCTTACTATCAGCCAGACTTTGCTCAGTGACTTCATCTGCTCGCTGTTACAGGGTGTGCTTGCATTTGACTCAGCAAAAAAAGAAAGAAGAAAACGTCCCAGTGGAGGCTCCAGGCCGAATCCTGCACACTCACTCAATCCTGTTACAAGCTTGTCTGAGGCAGACTTTGGCTGCACACTGACAGAATAGTTTGAAAATATCTCAGACACAGGCGAGTCATCACCAAAAGTGCCCTGTTTGGCTGTTTTTGGGGGATTCATGTGGGGAGTTATTTTCATGACTCTTTAAAAAAAAGGGGCCTCAGTGGACTTGAGACCATACGATGACTCACGAGAGGGTCTGTGTTGATCTGAATTGTAACTGCTGCACGCATGTGGCTCTGTGATTCAGCTCGGGAACCGTCTGAGAGAGGGTTTTGGTTTGCAACGTAGAGAAAATGATGGACAATAATAGCCATACACGCTGACATGCATTGATATGTCATTATGACTGAGTCAGAAAGAGTGGAACAACACCAAATAAGGAGAAAATAGAACAATGTGTCTGAACCTTTCTGAACTGAGCCTTCAAAATAAACAAGTAGTCCTGTAATGAACAGCCGCTCAAATCTAACAACTTTTATCACCTTGAAATGACCACCAAAGGTCACTTGGGATTCAACCTGGAACACCATTTACTGTAAGAAAGGATGAGACATGTCACAAATGACTGGGTGCTTGTCTTTAGCGTATCACTGTGTGTGTGTTTTGTGTGTATTTCCTTGTTGAGTTGTGTATTTGTATGAAGGCCCATCTGGGCAGTCCAAGCTTCGCCTATAAATGCTGTGCATGTGGCATTCATCCATGTTGTATACGTGTCCCTGTAAAAATAAACACTCAATAAATAGAAGAAATAAAAAGAATCTAATAAGAAAAAGGAAAAATAAAAAGTCAAATAAGCAGCTCACGTATTAACAAGGTTGACACTTTGGATTCATGTATAATCATAGCCAGGCACACCTTTACATTTGCCCTGCAGCAAAGTTACAAGCACCTGAGGATTCCTTCGTAGTGTGTGTGTGTGTAAGTGTGTGCTTATGGCATGTGTCGCCTGCAGTTTGTTGACACCACCACATTATTATTTATTCCTAAACATCCATTTTCTTTTTAGATCATGTCTTTAAATCTCCACCTTGTGATATGTAGCAGTTATTGTTTCACTCTGTCAGTATTTACCAGTGTTATATACGACACTGCTTTCGTGCTGACAGCTCTCAGAAAGGAGAGTCTCCACTTCACTGGGCCTGCATGCTTCAATAGATGTCAAATTAAAATTCTTCGCATTGATTATTACGACCCACAATTTTTATTTACAACGCGGTAACCAAGATAAACAAATGCTTACAGTACGTAATGGAAATGTTAACCCTGTCAGGTGCTGTAATTGTCTTTTTACTCGAACATGTTTGCTCTGTGGGAGTTGACAGGTGTGGCCCGCGTCGACACCCTCGGAAGTGAGTCATCAGTGCCAAAAGTCAACGTCAGGATTGTCAAATTGTTTGGAAAGAAAGAATTATGTCTCGTTCATCATCACAGATTCACTCACAGGGCAATGTGATATGTGGACTTAGAAATGACATAAAACAGTCTGGTCAGTGGCTGTGAACAACTCCTTCCCAAAAACTGAAACTAAGGGAACAAATTTCTCATCAGTGATGTAGCACAGCTTTGTATCTATGGCATTTTAAATTAGTTAGGAGGAAAAAGTCCTGAGCATCTGTGGAGAGAGTATTCACATGTTTAACTTCAGTAAAAGCACCAGCACAATGTAAAAACACTCATTCACAGGTAGACGTCTTACAATAGAAATCTTATTTCAATACAGAAGTATTAACAGAATAAATGTACTTAAAGTATAATAAGTAAAAGTCCCATTTACAACTGACACCTTCTGTGACCAAATCCTCCTGGGGTGCCTCAGGGAATTACCCCAGTAGAAATTTTTAGAAACTTTACAGCTAAAATTTGCATTTTAGAGCATTTTGAAACAGAAATCTTCGATCAGGGGTTCCTATCATTTTGATGGCTGAGTGCCATTTTGGGGAGCTATCGTATGACTGAGGGTCGCACAGGATAAGGGCACACACTCTGATACAACTTCTTTATTTTTATTTTTATTTTTTCATTTTTTAATGACGTACAATACTCTTAACTTATTATTCTGTGACTTTGTGATGAACTTTTTATGATATAGCAACACTACAGTACCACAACATTCTAATTTTCAACCTTTTAATTCATTTGAAAGTCATCAAATAGAGACAGCACAGTGTTTGACATTGGTTGTACCTATACAGCAGTCTGCTGGGGTACGGCAACACCACGTGGACAAACCACAACCAGAACTGCAGCACACTGTAATACTAGATCCAGTGTTAATATTAATGACAATTTATGTCTATCACTCTAAAGAATTATTCATGGGCTTTATGGATAACACCTAAAATAAATATTTTCAGCATAATTTTTTTTTTTTGACATTTCTGAGTGGGATGGAATTCAAATAAATAACTCAGTATGACTTAAAATAATCTGACCACTAAACTTTTGGATAAATATTAAGTTGGTTCAACTTAATTAAGTTAAGATTATAAAAGAGTCATAGGATTTACTCAGTAAAGCCATAATGGAGCTACTGAAGATGCGTGCAAAGTGTCAGGTTAATTTTTTTAAGTTGAACCAGTGGATTCTTTTCAAGGTGTTTTCACTGCATTTGTAGCATACTTTTTTTTTTTTTTTTTTAATCACAGGGTGCATTTTGAGCATATTTGAATATTGGTGTGTGTGTGTGTGTGTGTGTGTGTGTGTGTGTGTGTGTGTGTGTGTTTCTACCACCTTATAGCAGTGGTTCCAAACCTAGGGGTCAGCCACCCCTGAAAATCTGATATACAAGTTTCTATTCATTTTTCTGTCATTTCTCCAATTTTATTTTATTTGTGTGTTTGTACTTTAAATAATGGACACTTATTTGAAATGTTCGTTCAATTAAACCGTCTGAGAAGTTTAGTGGGAAAATGTGTCTTTGGTGAAACTGCTAATGACTCATAGAAATCTGAAGCATGATGAGTGGCCCCAACTAGACGCTGCTGTGTTGTAAGGGGTGAGGGGTAAGGGGTGTGTGTGTGTGTGTGTGTGTGTGAAAAATCTTAATCTGGAAGTAATTTAAGGTGTTAAAGTAGTGGATTAAAAGTCCAATATTTTTTCTCTGAAATGTGAAGTAGAACTATAAAGTGATACTCAAGTGTAGTATCCCTTAAACTGTACTTAAGGAGTCTATGGTAATTAAGTAAATGTGCTTACTTACTCTTCACCCCTGCTGGAGGGGGCACAGATGCTCTTTAGTCTGGTTGGTGACTGTTCGCCATCATGAATCAGTTCCAGCTGTAATCAAGTGTTAACCCTTTGTAAGAGATTATAGGCATGGAGGTAAACATCCACATGCTGTCTGTTTGCATTGAAGAGCCAGTGATTAAGGGCCATAAACAGGTCTCTCACAAAATGGTGTTTCCTGTCCTGGATGGCCACCACTCTCTGGTCTAGACAGCTTTTGAATCACTGTGTGATTCATTAATGAACCAGTTTCTGCAGTCAGGGTTTATTTTGTGTGTCGGTCAGCAAGTGGGACTTTTGAAGCAGAGTTTAGTTTATGACAATCAAAAAAACAAGATGGTTGATTTGGCACTCTGATAGTAAGAAATCAGCCCTTCCTTGAGTTTTATTTTATGATCACATGCCTTTGTAGATCCAAAAGTTGTAGCAGGGTTGTGCTCTACAGACATATTTATAGTCTATTTTGACAATGATCAGTCCAAACAGGTTTGCTCTCTCCTCGGAAGGGTGTCCCCTCCGAATTAGGCCAATCGGATTCCTCGTCAGCGCCCAAAGGTGCAGGAAGCCACGCCAGAGCTGCCCCGCCAACCCCAAACACACCTACTGCGCTGCGCGCTGCTGTGATAGATAGTCATCCACTGACACACTGGCCGACACACGAGTGGGCGGCGGAGGACAGACTTATCTCTTCCACCCTCAGCCTACTTTTACTGTGCTGGCGCCGGATGCCAGCGCACATGGATCTGGGACAACGAGCGAGGGAGAGCTGGATATGGGAATTCCACTTCCACACCTCAACAGGTAGGTGAGAGGATCGCGTAACAGGGCAAAGGCCTACAGTGCTTTTATTACTCCTGCGTTTTGGTCGTGCTGTGAAACTGTGTATCGCTTTCATAATATCAGTGATAACAGGACCAGATCTGATATCTTATTTTGAAATATCACAGTGTGTTTGTGAAGTTTATCCAAAGCTGGGATGTTCAGTGACGCACAAACCTGTTGAATCAGCATGGCTTTGCGCTTGAGCCACTCCACGTTTTACGAGTCCGGCGTGTCTTCAGCACCATCAGCAGTATGTTGATTTGCCATCCCAGCACTCGCGGATGGACTGTGCCATGTATCCGAACTCTGGGTCCAGGAAGGAAGGCAAGATGTTGGCATAGCTGTTGAGTTGAGAGCCCTGCTATGCCATCAAATTGCCATCTTTCTCTCCCCTTTGCAGCACAGCAAAACCCCCATGGATGTAAAGTGTACCTGCTCACACTGAGGGATCCTGCAGTGAGGCTGGTGGCTTGTGCTCTTGGTTTCATTTTTGTTTAAATTGTGGCCATTTTGAATGCTGTGCATGTTTGATGAATATAATACTTCTGCTGTGTGTGTGAGGAATAAGTGTGTGTTTTTGTCACTGTGGCTGGTGGCTACTCTTAGGCAGGTTAATACAGCTAATTACTACAACATTTTTTAAACAAACATTGTGTAACCTGTGTGTGACTGTCAGTTTTCAAGAGGTATTTAAGGTGTGTCACTAACTCAGTTTGCTGAATTGTTTTATCGGAGTTCAGAGGAATATCCTTTTTTTTTTTTAAAATGTATGATGAAGATATTGTATGTCTGACAAAATTTTAGTTTCACACCTGTATAGATTTGCAGGACAGTGAATGCAACACTGTTTTCTTTCTTTCTTTCTTGATGCATTCATGTGATATGTGATAGTGTTATTAGTGGCATTCTTATTCATTTCAGCCATTTTGCTATTTTGATATTAGCATAATGACAACAAGATAAGGCAAAATGACAAAAATATGATGCACTGTTGTAGATTTATGTGCCTAATAGTAAATAAAATCAATGTAATTTGCTTCAGCTTGACCTATTTCACCATTAAAATTTTGCATGTACATATATGTAATTTATATTGATGGAGTTAAAATGTTTGAAAATGCTGTAACACTGAATGCAGGACTTTTTTGGTAACGTAGTGCATTTACATTGATATTTTCTCGCTACTTTTACTTAAGTTCAAGATTATATACTATGTTGGTCCCGTTACTGTCAACCTTGCATGTAATGTAACCTTTAATTGTTCCTCTAACAAATATTTCTAATAAATTAGATTCAAGAGGTGAAGTGGAGGTTTTGTTTTGTGAAAGTGTTTCTGAAGGCTTCAAAATCAAAAGTGTGTATATGTATGTGGTGGTAAATGCCATTGAGTGCTTATTAAATCTAACATCAACTCATTAATAAAACATACCTGTTTTAAAAAAAAAAAAAAAAAGCAAATTGATGTGTGTAAAGTTCTGCTTTTTTGGTATTCTCCTAAAACACACTAGCCACTTTAAAACATATTTACAAATTACATTAAATATTATTATTCACGCACACATTTAAGTTTAATTAAGGGTTTATTTATGTATTGCAGCAATATCATAATAACTTAAATTAAAAATGAAATTTTAATGAAAATTAGTTTTTTTGAAAAGATTGCATTTTCCAGTAAACTGTAAAGTCGGCGATGAATTATGAACAGGCTTTGTGGCGTAACATTTGAGGAATCATGGCTGAATCATGGTTGAAAGGATGGAATTAGTGGCTGTGAATTATGATAACCCCCTGTGGTAACCATTAGGCAGTCTTTTGTAAAATAAACATTCATGCATCAGTGGCTGAGGTGGACATTGGCTGGAAAATGGGTGGGAAGCAAAGGTTAAGGAGGAGAGTGACAAATATCTGATTCATATTAATGGCACTATGAACAAAAAGTCTTGATGATAAGGTGAAAGAAAGTCTCAGAACAGCTGAGATCCATCCCTCAGACGAAAGCAGGACCATAGAGAGACAACAAATGTAAAAACAGGGCATTTAATGAAAAGCACTCATCATCATTTCAGCACGATACTCAGTGTGCCCTACAAGTTGGGACAGGAGAAAGGCCACTGAGTTTACACAAAAAACACCAAGCAGTCAACTATTGGATGAATTTAAGAAGTTACGAAGATGGTTGCCCAACCAAAAAAAGTGTTACAGTCCTGTCGGGAAAGGGAGAGAACACAGAGATCATGTTTTGGCAGGACAGGAGAAGGAGATCTTGAATTTCTTTAATCAAGGCGAGGCATTGTGTTGAAACGATCCAAAGAGATGCAGCAGCACTGGGATCAGTTCAAAACAGAGTGGGCATTGTAAGAAATAGAAAGGAGTAGGTAATAATGACTATATGACATTACACTTCACATTACAGAGATGCATCCGATTGGTGTTCATCAACATTGTGAGGCACTACAAACTGTTGCAGGAAATATATCAGACATAAAAGACATGATGGAAGACATGGAAAAATTAAGGCTAACAGGAACAGGATGAAGAGCATGGTAAAGGTGGATGTTTGGCTAGCTTCCTAAAGAAAACAGGTCTGGTGGGAAACTCTGGCCAACACTATAGGAGCTGACTAACTCCAGCAGATGGCAGTGTTGCTACGCTGAGAATGTAAGCTACCGTTAACCCCAGAGAAGAAGAAGAAGAAGAACTCAGCCCCTTCCAAGCTGCTGTCGCCTCCTGTCTGTTTTCATGTGTGTTTGGTAGTTTGGAGGCGGGTTGACAGTGTGTGAAACACGGGAGAGACTCACAGGAAAGCTGTGAGGTAAGAAGATATAACAACTGTCATTTCCCAAAGCAGCCCTGTTGGACCTGTGCGCTCTTGTTCCCCGCGTGAAAACATTAGCTGAACTTAGCAGAGCTGCTAGCTGCTTTGCTAACAGAGATACCTCGAGTTAGGCGGTTATCATGTTGTAACCGTGCCCACAACTAACTTTATCACGTGCTGACTTATGTACAACTTTTGTGGTCGGTAAGAAGTTAGTTAACATAAGTGAAACACGAAGTGTCCCTTTGGTTTGTGCTTCTCTTTGGTGTTCTGCTGGCTAAGGAAGATTGGGTAACATTAGCAGATAGACATGCAGCGTTTGCGTGGTGTATGACTTTGTGCATCCTAGCCTCACAGAGATTGGAAGTATATTTTACAGGAGTGTCCTGGCTTGCTGTAGACCTTTTTTTCAGAGATATTTGGTGTTTCTCAAAGTCAAGGACCCATCCCTGGTAGGACAGGTCCTTTGTAGCATTTAGTGAACATGCTAAGTGCCCCCAGGTGTGCGTCATTAACCCTCAGCAGACTGTGAGGGTTTCAGGTACTGTGGTAATTTTGGCACTCTCTAATATTGAACAAGTCACATGACTTTTAGGGAGACTATATTTCTGGATTATACTTAAAATACAGGTGGGTTATATGTAACTTTTGTAAAAAGTAGTTTCAGAATTCTGCCAAAATATGTAAAACAACATGACATTACGATTATTTCTTCGATTAGTTGACTAATCATTTCATCGAAAAATGTTGAAAAATGTCGGCCTGTCTCTCCCAAACCCCAAAATGATGTCATCTAATCTCTTGTGTCGTACTCACGCCAAAGGGTTTTAGTTCACCGTCATGGGAGTGTGTAAAGCTGCCAATATTTGAACGTAAGAAGCTGCAGTAAGAGTATTTTGGGGTACTTTTATAGTACTTTTCTATGAAAAATGACTCAAACTGATTAGTCAACTACTAAAATATTCACCAATTATTTTAATAGTCGATTAGTCATCGATTAGTTGACTAATCGTTGCAGCCCTAGTGTTAGGAATGTTTGAAGTGTCAGCACTTTAATCTGTTCCAGTAATTTGGATAATTAAATGGCTATCTAAAAATGTTCTTCACAGGTGAGGCCAGGTAAAGCCCCCTCACACACACATCCACATCCACACCCTAATCCCTTTTGTAGTTTGTTAGTTAGTAGCAGATTATTTCAAGCACATAAGTAGCACATAAACTAAATAATCACACAGTAGTAGACAGGGGTAAAGAAAAGGTTACTAAAGGAAGCATGAAAACTGAAAGAACACATAAAGATTTCATTTATGTCCAAAAAGTAGTGGGAAGGAAGATTCACACTCTAATCACTTGTCAGATGATATAGACCTTTTGCGGCATTGATTTAATTCACCACACCCGTTACAGTATATATACAGACTCACATTGTGATTCCAAAGTGTTCCAGATTTTATACATGTATCACCACACACTCAGCTACAATAATCAGAAAAGCGGATCTGATCTGATGAGCTGCATTGCTCTGAAACACCAGACCGTGCCGACTGCACGTTATACCACTGTGTAACCCCCCCCCCCAAATATGTTCACCGCAAAACAAATGAGTGGTGCTTTGACCTGCAGTATATTCCAATGTGTTTACTGTGGCTGTTCTCATCACAATTCCCCAGAAAATACACCAACTGAAACCAAAAGAATGAGAGCAGTTATCGTGGTGTTATCATGTGAATAGTGGGTGGACACTTAACGTGATATCAGTGCTGTGACAGATGCATTAAAAATGTTTTGTTAAGATATTTCCGGACCCTACCCACAAGTAACAGCTAATAGACGACATCCAATTCAGATAAGTAGTGTTGGAAAAAATTGTGGCCCACAAACTGGAAATCACATTCATATTTTTTGGTTCTGCCATCAGAATATCCGGGAAGTGGGAATGACATCACCTCCGAGTTGACAACAGTTTTTGCATTCTAGTTGACAATGGTGGACAAGTCGGAAAAAAACATGGACGCCCACAAGAAAGCCTTTGTTGCCCTTGCACTTTTGGAGTAGAGGCAGCTTCAAAACCATCATGCACTCCAACTGATGAACGCCGCAGATGAGGCTGACCTAATGTAAAACAAATAAGATAAAATTGAAAGAGTGTTTACTCGCTGTGTATGTGACCGGCAGCCATCTTGGATTCGTAAGTCGGGGTTGATGTGGCTGCTCCGAGTTTCCGAGTTGGAAATCCGATCTCAGGGTGCGTTCGAGTTTAAACTTCCGACTGGGAACTGGGAATTTCCGACCTCCGAGTACAAAACGAACGCACCATCAGCTCCAGCAAATCGTGCGCAAAGAATTGTGGGTACTTTACACCCTCTGAGGATACACACATGCATCCTTGAAAATTCCCTGAATCCCTCGGTAGAATTTGAAGAATCCTTGACATTGGACCAATCCGTAGGCGGGATTTGATGACATAGCGTCCTTGGAATTCAGCCATTTAAGGACCCCTCCCAGACTTTGAGAAACCCCTATTGTGACATGTTATAGTAGGAAAAGCACAGGTGTGTTCAGTAACATTACGGATAGCTGCGTTCCACTTGTATTAGGGGAAGCCCTGGTATTGTGCAAGCTGTGACACTTAATGGAGCATAGCCATTGTTGCTGTTAATCAATTTCACCTGTGCTTCTCCTACTATGACAAATCAAAATGTCTCCCCGTGATAACGTGAAATTTCAAAGAATCAAAGAATCTTGAGAGGTTTTCTCGGTTTTCGCGCTCATGCTTTCTACAGACGTTTTTATTTGAGTATATCATAGCAGACTTCAGTGATGGGGATGAAAGGAATTTAAGATGTTTAACCCTCTGAGACCCACATAAAGCCTTTTTGTCTTTTTGAGGGGGATCTGTATGAGTAGATTGCAGGCCAACAATATATGGCACATAGAAGTAGTATTCACATTATCTGAAAGCTGGGAACCTGAACACTAATATGAGATGCAGCCAAGCACTGTGTGTCAAGTTTTTCAAATCATAAATATGTAATAAACATTTTATTTGGTGAGGCACTTATGAAAACATTTTAAATTTAGAGTGTATATGGGCTTTAAACATTATGATGGAAGCCTGTGATGGCAATTCCCATGCTCAATTATGTCTCATACATTGTTGCAGCAATTTTAGGGTTGATATAATTTGTTACACAGTGTTTGCACTAAAATTTAAGCATATTTACTGACTCAAGAATTGATAAAAATGGTAGAAACTCTCTTCCAAAATACCACATTAAGACACAAAAACCTGTGATTTGGTATCAACAACTTTGCACATTTGGAGATTTCTGTAAGAACTGTATTTTCGGCGATAGCATGGCAAGTATTTCTGTTCTGGAAACTGCTGAGAAAGTAAAAGTTGTAAAGTTTCATGAGGCTCAAATTATCCCAGAGGTCACAATAGGGCCTATTACACAGTGATGTCCATCTTAAAGAAATTGTCTAGCTACAGTGAAATGGCCACTATGGGGACTAACATCATCATACATGATTAAAGCAGGGCTCATTGAATCCACAAGGGTCTCAGCTTTACAGTCATAGCTAGTTTATGCAATTCTAAGACTGTTTAGGGACCTCAGTGTGCAGAAATATTCAAATGCAGTAGACAGAAATAACACATGTATACTGCATGCAAAAAACTGCATGTGACGAGCATAAAGTGGGCATGTCTTGTAAAGTGGAGACTTGTGGGCACCCATAGAACCCATTTTCATTCAGATATCTTAAGGTGAGAGTTCAAGGGAGCCCTGTGACATGGCCAAACTTTGTTATCCTTCTTATTTTCTGCAGTCTGAGACATGCTTCTGAATTGAAACATTATATATGTGTACACAATGCATAAACTAGAAAAGTACCCGATGGTTGTCAGCTAATGCTAACCTAAAGCTGTTTGTTTGACAGAGATGAACAGTGAAAATTTCAGCCTGAGTGAGAGGATAGTGTCGGCCTCCTACATTCGACAGGGGAGCCAGGCTCGTCGTGGCCATGAGCAGCTCATCAGACACTTACTGGAGCAGGTAAAGTCTACAGACTGTCTGCATGTCTCCTCAAGGTCACTGCATTAACCGCAGATTCATTCACTTTTTATATTGTGCATGTTGCAGGGTAAGTGTCCAGAGGAGGGATGGAGTGAGAGCACCGTCGAGCTCTTCCTTCATGAGCTGGCTGTGATGGACAGCAATAACTTTCTCGGTAACTGTGGCGTCGGAGAGAGGGAAGGCCGCGTGGCATCCAGCCTTGTGGCAAGACGACATTACAGGTTCAAGCTTGGCATTAACTTTATACTCTACATGATGTCGTATTCAATCAAATCAGCAAACAGCTGAAGGTCCCGTTCTATCGGTCGGGCTCTAATCAACATATTACTGAAGTATACTCCAAAGTCTGAGTCACACAAATCAGCGGTAGTGAGCAGTGTTAGATTTTGAGGCTTCTCAGAGTTTAGGAAGTTATTTAACGGTTCCTGTTGTGACATTCAGCTGTTTTATGTAGGTTGATCCATGGTATAGGACGGTCAGGTGACATAGCTGCTATTCAGCCCAAAGCTGCAGGGTCCAGTCTGCTGAACAAGCTGACCAACTCATTGGTGTTGGACATCTTAAAGCTCTCAGGTGTGTATATGCTATTATTATTTACTTTGCAAGAACACTCAATATTTGTGCCACATAATGTTTTTATCAACCAAAAGATGTGTTTTGACTACATTTGACCTCCAGTTTGTAACATAGGCCAAGTATTATGTCTTAAAGGTTCAGCATGTAGGATTTAGTGGGATATATTGGCAGGTTTTTAGGGCTGTACCCAAATATTCGGATATTCGAATATTCGTTTCTATGGGTAGGTATTCGTTATGAAAATTTGGAATTCGATATTCTTTTTTTTATTTACTTTTTTTTTTTTTTTTGGGTGCTAAATGTAGTCTTTTTGTTGTTGGTAAATGTAGGTTATCAATAAAAATCAAAACTTTTAAATTGCATTGTTAAAAATGTGAAAATATAGTATAGCCTACCAACTGAGCTTGTGTGCACGGCAGGCTTGAGCGCATCCGTCTGAGGCTGTGGATCAATGCCAAGTTTTACCACTTTATCACTATTTCCTCTAACTTGTAGTTGTTTTTTCGTTAACTTTTGAATTTAATATGAATTATGGAACCGTTTTTGTCAACATTTGTTTCCCCCGTTTTGTACAATAAATTATTGTTTAAAGTTTCAACAAGTTTCTTTTGGAGTGCGTGACACAAGTGTGTTTTGAAAACGACCGCGGACTGTCACCTGCTCAATGCATCAGTACCTTCGGATGCCATGACAGTAAGAGCCAATAATGTCAAAATATCATTTACAGACTGATTTAACAGACGATCACTGCTGCCCGACCCGCAGGTCCATTTGCGGGTCCCGCGGGTTACGGGCATCACTACTCAGCTCAGTCTATAAATGCTGTGTACACAACAGTAAGGCTGTAGACATTATATTCTACTCAGGCCGGCAGAACCAGCAGCGCATCGGCTCTACAGTGCACGGCACTGCTGATTAACCATTTTATTGCAGCACAGAGTGTCTGCCAGCAACCAATTACTTGCAGAGGCTTCCTACAACTTGTTTCAACGGTTCCGATTTAATCAGAAGACAAATTAAACAGGATGACTAGCCAATGTGAAAATCAAAAGAAAGCATAGAATAATGTACTGAAGGAGACTGTTGTGCCATCACATTTTTTTGTGGTTTGAGAGCAAAGATCCGGTCGCTGCTGTGCAAAACTCCACAATACAATTAGGTCAGAAAAACCCCCCAGAGTCCTCAGAGAATCGTTGTGTTTTCATTACCTTAGAATAAGCCATTTATATCCACATAGGGGTCGGGGTCCTCATCTATAGAGATCGCCATGTTGCACCACCATGTTTCTGCAGCAGCCCAGAACAGACAAACCAAACACGGGCTCTAGATAGGGCCATTCATGTTTTAGCATTAGCCACAGTTGTGATGAGAGCGTCGGGAAAAACTGTTTCGGGGAGGAAGAGACCTCTTTGGGTAATTGGTGTCCCGGTAAAAAGCCTTCTGAACCTCTGGATCCTAAGTTATCAGAGATAAAAAGGTGAGCACGCATTAGCAGGTGCTGGGCTAGTGGCTTGCCTCCGACATGCCAGTCAGTGTTGGAGAAATACTGATTTGTGACATGAAACTGCTTCATTCAGTGTTTTTACCGGTTTAAATCACCGGTTCTGTTTATTTTGGAGAGAAAGAGACCCCTGTGGACAATTCAGCTCATGGTAAAAACTGGTCTGTTTGTTTTGAGAGGACGAGATCTCTGCAGATAATTCGGTGGAGAGACATACACTTAACTTTGTGTGTAATAACACACAATAAGCATTCTTTGTTTCCTTTGGATAACAGGTGTCCGGAGTGTGGCGAGCTGCTTTGTAGTTCCCATGGCAACAGGAATGAGCTTGACGCTGTGCTTCCTAACCCTTCGTCACCGAAGACCCAAGGCTCGCTACATCATTTGGCCTCGCATCGACCAGAAGTCCTGCTTCAAAGCCATGATCACAGCAGGTGATAATGACATCAGCATCCGACGCCCTGTCGCCCTCACATCCTGCTCACACACTGGATTGGTGTCAGAAATATGATAGTAGACAGCGATTTCTTTTTTGGGGGGGGGGGGGGGGGGGGGGGGGGGGATCTCTCTGAAGTAGTGCCTTGTAAAGTTTCTTTTGTATTACTAGACACAATCACACCTGAGGGCTTTCACTACCTCTCGCTCATCTCTGACTGTTCTAACAGGCTTTGAGCCGGTGGTGGTGGAGAACGTTCTTGAGGGCGACGAGTTGCGGACAGACTTGGAAGCAGTTGAGCGCAAGATTGAAGAGCTCGGAGCCGAGAACATCCTGTGCGTTCACTCGACAACGTCCTGCTTTGCCCCGCGGGTCCCTGACAGGTAAAATGAAAAGCGCGGACACGGCATCTCACATCTGCCACAGCGTGCTCGCATTAATCATTCACTGTCATTATCATTTTGTCTTTCAGGCTCGAGGAGCTGGCCGCCATGTGTGCCAATCATAACATTCCCCACATAGTTAACAATGCATACGGAGTACAGTCGTCCAAGTGCATGCATCTTATACAACAGGTGGGTACCTGTCACTCCCAATCCCATCTCATATTCATAGGTGTCTTTACTGTCATCATATGTCCTTCACTCATTGGTGGCAGATATGTTTGCTTAGTTGTCTCTTGGCCGTCTCTCCTCAGGGGGCTCGTGTTGGAAGAATTGATGCCTTTGTGCAAAGCTTGGACAAGAACTTCATGGTTCCAGTAGGTGGCGCCATTATTGCAGGTTTTGATGAGTCCTTCATACAAGAGATAAGCAAGATGTACCCAGGTGGGTAATAACAGTACCGTGGCTCAGCTGCATAAAGTGAGATAATGGAGGTAAAATGTAAAATACCAGATAAGTGCATGTGTATTTGATTTAATTTTCTTCTTTTCTTTTTACTTTTCCTTGTTTTGTTTTATTGCAATTGTAATCTCCATATGACTCGTACATTCAGATCTACGCTATGTTAAGTACGATGACTTTAGAACATACATGAGACGCAAGGCGTGAATATTTATTCCTTTAATTATTTTTGCACACAGCAGATTCTCGTGTTTTTATTGCTGCTTAATAAAGTCACGTGTTTGCCCTCTCTGTCCAGGTCGCGCATCGGCCTCACCTTCCCTCGACGTCCTCATTACCCTTCTAACTCTGGGTGCCAGCGGCTACAAGAAACTCCTATCAGAAAGAAAGGTGAGAGCACTCACGCATCACCTTTTTAAATATAGCTTGTCACATACTTCAGATGGGCTGTGATATCTGCAGGATGCCTCCAGATGGTGTGATCAGAACAGTATGGATCGGTACAAAAACACTGCAGCAACGTCAGGCTGAATATGTTTCTGTGCGTGCTGTGTCAACATCTTTCCCCCGAAGACTCAAACGAGCCGCTTACATAAGTTGTATTGAATTGCAGGGGATCACATGCTATGACTGCGTGTGTGTGTGTGTGTGTGTGTGTGTGTGTGTGTGTGTAGCTCTTTACCTGCACACTGACTGAGGAATGAGACTTTCAACTTGAGCAAGCAATGAGCTTTGTAGAGGGAGGAGTACGCTATAGGAAGATAAAATTGATCCAGAAGTTTCAGAAAACATCCCCTGGTGGCTCCCTGCTTTAAAGCAGACTTGCTCACAATGCAGCATCCCCCTCTTCAAATGGTAGGCACTGCAGCATTCTCACACCTCTAAACTGCTGTACCATAGGCGTACTGTAAATGTACTGGACTAAATCTGTTTCTATTGATGCTCAGACCTCGTACAGATACAGTCATTAGTCTTGTTTAATCTTTAAAAATTGAAAGAGGACATTTTTTAGAAGGAACCTCAGATGGATTACATCTAGTTTTATAACATGCTCTGTAAGTAAATTTAGCAATCATTATAAACTGTATCTCAACTTAAAAATGACGCTCTTACAAGGTGACATTCAGCACCCCGAATGAAATCTGCGTAAAAACCGACTGAAATATACATCTAGGAAATACCTCTGGCCTCTCGCATGACCCGATGCCATCAAGGCTTATTGATTCCTCTTGGTCCACATCATGCATATTTAATGTACAGGACCAGTTTTCCATAGTGTCTGCAGAAGTGAGTGATTTCCTCACGCACCCCCCCATGGGGTCAAAAGCTTTAAATAATTCAGACATTTCATCTGTTAATGTTCATTTACAGCCTCATGTAATCATTCGAAAAGTGTCTAGATGTTGCAAAGAACCAGCAGATGATGTGTGCTTTTTGGTTCGGACGGGCTTTAGTCATCACACACGCACTTATTGTCTGCAGAGACGTAGCCGTGCACTCTCTCCACCACTTGCACCCCTCCTCTCCAGGGATGATAAAGTCACCCATTGTTAGTGGAGAACAAGGGACACTTAGAGACACTTGACATCATTGAAAGGCTGTTTGTGTTTGACTCATGACAGAGAAAATATTTTCCTTCTTGATGCTTTCAAATTAGGAAAGTATGAGTCAGCAGAGTACGCACTAGACAAACACACACACACACATACACCCACTGTTGCAGAGAGCAGATCCTTTAATGTGCAATGCTTCACTGGGGAATCTTAGCCAGCAACAAAAACACTGCAATTTGTTGTAGTACAGCTCTTCCCCGCCAGGCCCGGGGCTCCTAACACCTGTGTACGTTGCCCTTATTCTGTTTCCGCACACTCTGAACCAAACACACTTTGTCAGCATATTTTAAACATGTTGATCTTAAAGTCTCAGGATAAAAGCACGTGTTCCGCCTCTCCTGCACCTCTAATTGATCCCAGAGGTGGATGTGTGATGGGAGTGAAGATCCTGTCCAGAGAGGGAAAGGAAGTGGACACATTGCTTGTGTTGATGCTGAGAAGGAAACACAGACAGTTAGGAAGGGGGAAGGGAAGGGAGGGGTTTGAACATGGACCGGCCTACCTGCAGGTAAATCTGCTTGATTAGCAATAAAACCAAGGCTGCTGCTGCTAAAATAAGAAGGAGCATTGTGTGTCTATTTATAGTTCCTTCGCATGGCCCCTGCTCTCTCTAGTTCTGTCTCTCCATGCGTCTTCTCTGTGTGTGCATGTCCTGCAGGAGATTTATTTGTTCCTGGCTCAGGAGCTGAAGAGTCTATCCTCTGCACACGGGGAGAGATTGCTTCACACCCCACATAACCCCATTTCACTGGGTAAGCACAATGCACTGGCTGCAGACCAGCACGTCTACAAGCTGTATTAATGTATTTTGGTTTATTTTGGGAGTGTTTTGAGCGGTGAAAGTCACATTTCTGACCCTGTATTAGTCTTAAGTCTTGTACATTTCATGTAAATTTGTGTATGGGTGTGGCACCTCTTTCCTCCAGCCATGTCTCTGGATGGTCTCCAGGCTGGGAGCGACAAGGCGGTGACTCAGCTGGGCTCCATGTTGTTCACGCGGCAAGTGTCAGGAGCCAGGTATGAAAACTTTGAAGGGCCACAATCTGGCCTGTAAATGGAAACATGGTGGGGAATAAAAAAAACAAACAGGAGAATAAGGAGGCGCCTGTGTTCATGTGTGTTTTGAGTAGAGAGTCCATCTGTTATAAAATTAAAAAATGGGTTTGTGTGTGTCCTCGAAAATGTGTGGTTGAATTGTGCATTGCCAGACAAAATGGCCAGTGGAAGTCAGTAATCAGCCAGATGGATCTGCTGAATCTGGTGGAGCAGAAACTACTTTAGATGATTAGACTGCCCATCCTATCAGAGCTGCATCCTAATTTAACCTGATGTTTCCATTACGATCCGCAGAGCTCTGTCGTCTCCACCGAGACAGCAGGCACAAGCAGTGACAGCCATGTTCTCGCTCCCACTGGTGGTGTTATTCCTTAGCAGGCGGGAGGAGGATTTGCCAGTCCTTCATTGTTTCCTTCTGCCTCCGTCGCACCAAAATGCTTTCTGCCATTTGTTTTTTCCCTTTTTCCTTTCAGTGGTTTTTGACCAAGCATGGAAGCCCATCTAAATATTTTAAATATCCTGAATGAATGATTTATTTATGTCATTGTGTCATGCATGTTTTGTGTTGTTCAGATTTTAAAAGCATCAAAGAAATAGCCTCACTTCCGTCCTCACTCTTGATTTCTTTCAAGCGAGCATTTTCCCATGGTCAGAGCACAGCGCTTCCTCAAATCTTTTATCCTTGTATCTCAGTAGCATACACAATGAGATGCAGCGACTTTATAGATTCATGCTTCAATGACACACACAGTTTCTACTTTATCGCAGGATATGATGCATGTTTATTACAAGAAGTGATTCGGCGATTACCACGATTACCGTGCGAGGGAGCTGGCTGTTTTCACATTAGCCATTAGCTATACAACATATTAACGGAGATCTACATCTTATTACAATGCATTTCTCAACCGTAATGGTCTCTCTCATCCCCGTAGTCCTAATAGCTTGCCAGTAATTGATTTCACATTAAAGTGAGTCTAAACTGTGCTGACGGTGGGGAAACCCTGCTAAATTTCAGCAGCATGTGTATTGTTTACAGTATACCAACTGCAGCTCAAAAGTTGACCTGTTTCTCACTTCAGATATCCACATCTGAAACACTTTAAGGTTGCAATACGTTCATAGTAAAGCATCATTCCTCTCATTTCTGCGTTTATGAGTTTGTAAAGGACACTTTTTAACTTGCAGTAGCTGACTTGTGAGGTAAAGCTGTCATGTGAGGATCTTAAAGCTTAAATGACACAATGAATCACATGCCAACTGCTAATGGTTACCTGGCCAGATGGGAAGCCATCAAGCCGGGCCAAGTATGATCTCCATTAAAGGAATTTGCACTTTAAAACCACTATAATCAATATTAACAACGCAGTTCTGCACTCTGCAATTCCCCCTGCATATTTCAGCTTATTGTTACGGTTTGCCGGTCGACTCTTACGGCTCTCATAGTGTTTTCGGCAGCTGCAACAGTTAGCTGTTTTCAGCAGTAAATTCCCACTGTACTCCACCTGCCCAGCACCAAACAGAGCTAAGGAACATATTGGAGCATTTAGCAGCTAAAGTGCCAGACCTTTTCCTCAGGGGCTGGAGACCAAAACGTAGCTAGGACGAGAGTGAATAATTCAACACAGAAATATTAAGCATTTCCAGTGAAATATACATCACATATGACATTAAGAGTATCGTTTTCTGTGTAAGTGAGGAACGATCATCTTTGAAAAATTCTTTTAAGTACCACTTTATGGTTTCCCACACGTTAGACGTGATAGACAGGAGGCACAGAGTCGTGGGTGATGTGGCTGTTGGTGAAAACAAAATAATGCAGCACTTCTAATTAGACTAGTTAGATAGTTAGAAAATGTTTAGTTTAGTGTAGTAAATGTTTTAATTGAATGCCTAGGCTGCTGCCTTCACTGCAGTTAATTTGTCCACTTTTTTGTTTAAATATTAGTCGTTATATTTCAAGTGAGTAACTAAGGCCTTAGCAAGGTCATTGTTTTTAAAGGTAAGAAATTGTAGTTGTGTCCCAGCAGGTCAAATAATCATTATTCTGCCACATTATCCTTGTTTTTCACCCATGTCTCTAGGGTGATACCACTGGGCAAGGAGCAGACTGTAAGCGGACACACGTTTCGCGGCTTCATGTCGCACTCTGAGGCATACCCCTGTCCTTATCTCAATGCCGCCGCAGCTGTGGGTATCACTCGAGAAGATGTGACACTGTGCGTCAAAAGGCTTGACAAGTGCCTGAAGACCCTGAAGAAAGAGGGAGACAGCATGAAAAGTAGTTCGCCAGTGCTTCCACAGAGCCAGGAAGGCACTAATGGAGAGGCACTGACTGAGCTGAAGCAACTTTAACAGGAAGTGTAGACGAAGTGAGTTCTGCTTAGTTTGAGCCCTCTGCTGCCTGAACTTTACTCTAACTGTGATTTGAACTCACCTATGGATTATCAATCCAGATTTTGTTATCAGGTCAAAGACTCGAGCTCAGCAACAGCTGGCGATGAAACTGCGTGCAGGATTACAAACAAAGTGACACGAGCTGATGTCACTGATTAATTCCCTCCTCTGTGAAGCTAATTAGTAGATACTGTAAGGACACAAGCTGCATACAAATGCTCCTCGGGAGCATATGGTCGTTCACCACTGATCTATAGTTAGACCAAAGCGTTGGATTGTTGTCTGTATATGCTGAAAATGCTTCGTTAAATGGATAATGGATCAACCATTTATATGGCATGTACTTTCTGTGTGTTATGTCTCCTAATTAAACCCATCTTAAGTCTCCGCAGTGCAGTTATGGGATTACATATTCTGCACACCATCCAGTTTGAAATCAATGCTGGAATATAATTAAGTGTGTTTCCTCTTTTTTTGTTTGCTAACGTCAGGCAGACACATGGCTATCTATATTTGGGAACACATTATGCTTTTCCACCATATTGATATGTGAAACAATATAGCTTTATAATGTAGTATGTTGTGCCATGTCTTCTGCAGTGTGGTGTAATGTGATACAAAGCCGCTGAGCCATTATCTGCACTCCATTTGAACTCAGTGTATTGGATTAGCTCATTTACTTTCAGGCTGTGAAAGCGATCGCAGGGTACAGATAATCAATGAAGTACACCAAACACAGATGACTCCTGTGTTTAGGAAAGGTTCACTGAACCTCACCTTTATGTTGCATTAAAGGGATAGTTTGGGGTCTTTAAACCCCACTACAAAAAATCCAAACTATCTGTTGAACAATTTAAGAGATGGGGAGTCAGGTGTTAAACTATTACTGTTATACAGCATTTGGATTTCAGTCAACTTCACTAGGGGAATTGATCGTCAGTCAGGTTTTCTTGCGTCTTTTGTCTCATTCCCCCTGCTCTCCAGTCTCAGTCATTAGAAAGCAGAGCAAGTAGTGCCCCGAGGCACAAAAATAGACTCCTACTAAAGCCTCACTGACTGATGATGACTAATCTATATTTCGATACTTAACTGTCCAAGTTCTTCCTGTGCCCTCCCCTTCATGTGCTGCAAATTATCAAGGTTGCTTGTTAGAAAGCTTGGGGCATGTAAAGTAGATGCTGCTGCATGCTCTGGAGTTGAGACACTCAGCTTGGGTTGGGTACAGCAAAGTATTATGCATGTTGTTTTTGTAACTGCAGTTGGATGCATGTATAGCAATAGCAACAGCACAACCAATCCACCCAGCAGCCTATGAGAGTGGACTGGAGTCAGATAGATACTGCGAGGGTGCTGTATCAGCACACTTTGACTGTTCCCAGGCTGTACTGAACCATTAACGAAATATAGTGGAAAAACACTGTGACGGCTCTGGTACAGTGCCGCACTCACATAATAGCTATTCTCTTGATGTTGGCTTCTTTTGTCGCAGCAAATCTTGCATCAGCTTTGGTCAGAATTAAGTAATAATCAGCTGTGAGTGATGTGTCTGACAGATTCAGCATATGGAACATTTGGTGTACATGCTCACTGCCTCAGGAAAGGGGGGGGGGGGGGGGGAAATCTCTCCTCTCTGCCGTCACCAGTTTGAGAGGTTTCCCCATCTTTTGCTGAGGTTGCAGAGACGCCGTGGGGAACCAAGAGCGTCAGATCCGCTTTTTTTGTGCCTCTCCTCCCCTATTGATCAAGTGTGCTGCAGTGTGTAAATCAGAAAAGGTCTGCCACTGAAAATCTTGCACACAGCATCCAGTTATCAGTGCATCAGATGCCAAGTGTTGCAATAACGAAACAGCCCAGGTAAAAATAAAATGGTCAAAATTACATGATGAAACTTGGCAAAAGACACTCGCAGCCTCTTGTTCCCCTCAAACCCCAATGATTGTTTACCTCCATTCCTCCTCAACAAAACAGACTGCCTGAAAATATTCCTCCTAAGTCTGCTCTCACACACTCAATCATAAGTGTAAGTACCCCAGGGATGCTGCTGGATGACAAATGGCCCCTTGCTCTAGGCTCTCAGCAGCTGCCAGGTAGAGTTTGGCAATGATGAAGTGCCATAGTGGCACAAACAGGGCCACAGATTAACCAAGTTGTTACCAAAGGGGTCACAGTTTACCAAACCAACAAGGGTCATGGATTACCAGACTGGGAGCAGTAGTGACATCGGGCCTGGCTGGTACAACAACACTGGCCTTCTCTGCTTCTTACTTATAGAATGAGTATTGACCTGGCTCTGCTTTTAAGAGTCACTTGAAATAGCCAATCAAATAAATTATCAGTAATTACTTAATTGTTAAGAATCCACAAAACATATATAATTATATTTTATTTATTTTAAGTTAATTTTATTTTGTATGTAATCTCTAACATATCTAGTAGAAGTTAACATGTCAACAACAATCTTCTATGTTTGTTGCATGTAAGTAGGAATAAAATAATGTATAAAAAATGGCTTCAATGGAAACAAACGCACTCATTTAGCACCACATTGACAAATGCAGACTGAAGATGCAGTGAAACATTGTCAGCTCTGTTCTGGACTGCTTTGAACCCTTAATAAATGCAAATAAATTAATGAATTTTAAACATGTAATGTTCAATCTTGATTATCTAGCAGCCAGTTAAGAGCTGCTGTTCTTCCTCTGCGCTTTGAAAGTGACATTTTCTTTAGTATGAAACATATATGGTGATAATTTAAGAATGTCAATTTGTACATGAAATGGCTCGATAAAACCCTGAAATATTGTGGTGTACAGATGATCAGGAACTGGAATTTTTTTCTCTTGTAAGTCTGTGAAAGAAGCTCAGTGGATCATTTCATACATTACATTTTGTTGACAAAATTGACAATGAAGGTTTGACAACTGCAACAATTATGTGTTTTTTTTTTTCTTCCTTTTTTAGTGGTATTGTTTTAAAGTGTTTCTTTGAATAGGTCGTTTCAAATAGCAATCATTTTTTTTAGATTTATTTTTTTAATTTTTTAAGAACTATCTGGGGCTCCTTTGCATATGTGTCACAAGTCATTTTTTAACTTTTATTTTTAACCAATAGGTTTTATTTTTAAGTTTTCAAACAGTATTAACAGTGTCTACCTTTCACTAAAGTCCCGAATTCCACTTCTAGCAGTCTAAAAAAATATTTGAGGCTGCAGATGTCCCCACATATCCTGTCAGTGTATACTCTGACTGCAGATGCAGGCACTGGGATGATCACTGTATCCAGCTGAAGAGCCCCAGCAGCTGAGCAGAGGCGCTGTCCATGGTGCTGCAGTTATGCGCCTCTCGGATCCTCAGTATGGAGGAGGGGTACTGTACAGCTGACTGTATTTAAATTCCCCTCAGTAACAGTATATCACTTCCTCTCTGGTCACACAGGCTGGCTTCATAAAGAGACTGCCTTTGATTGTGTGTCAGAAATAACCGAGATAGGTGAGAAATTACGTCAAAATCGGCACCAGCTTGTGCATGTGTACACAACTGACGTCATTAGAAATTTATTTTGGAAATCTATATACATATATATACAAGCCTGACCACACGCGCTAATACAGTAAAACTCGTCTGTATTTTCATAAATGCCACCTTTATTTAAATAACCATGTTTGAAGCGCGTCTTTGAAAGCAGCATTACTGTATATGACATGTTCAGGTGATCTGTGGCCACAAGCAGCCTAATACTGCCTTATTCCCCCCCCCCCCCGATGTATGGCGCATGGTTGTTTAACCAACAGTTACCCGACTGGAGCTCTGACTTAATAAATAATGAAAGTGGACGGAGGGGAGCTGCAGCTGATTTGCTGATGTCAGGGAGCCAGTGCAGCATTTCATGGTGCAGGGTGTAAACGCGCGGTGCCATCTGCCTCGATCGGTGCTCTCAGAAAAAGCTCACACATGCACGCCCGGCAAGAAAGATGCTGCCAACTCTCAAGATTTGGGCATTGTTTTCCGTGTCGCTTTGTTTCCTGTCTCAACCGGGTCATTTAAAGAAGGTTTTCCGATGTCCTTCAACATGCAGCTGCTCCAGGGAGTCCATCATTTGCGTCGGGTCCTCCTATGTCCCAAGGATTAGCCTCAACGACATCAGCTCTCTGTGAGTACCTCTAAATATACTGTTTTTATTTAACATTCAGGCTTATCACATACCAGTTGTCCCTTGCTGTATTTTTTTTTTATAATGTACACAATCTTAATAAGAGCTGATGTTGAAAGGCATTGCAGTCCTTTCCATTTTCTCTGACTGATCACTTTTCAGCATTTTCATTTGCTCTGGTGGCTTTATGATCAGCGTTTCTGCCTCTTCCTTTCAGGAGTATTGTCAATGGGACTTTCTCCGAGGTCAAAGAGGCAATGTTTGCCCACATGCCATCCCTCCAGCTACTGTAAGAGCACTTCAGCTGCATATCACTCCTCTGTACTGTGCGATTTTTAGGAGCTTCCCTAACCTTGTAGCAAAGGATCCCGTGCAGACAAATGAATTCCAAAACAAATTGCTGACTTTCAAAACTTAGATGTGTCTTTAATGTGGGTGTTTGCCCTGACAAACTCACCTGGCTGTGCACGCCTAAGCTGCAACACATGCAAAACCCTAATCATTACACATAAAACACACATATGTCCAGCATCTAACTTTCTGCTGTGCCTTACTTTAATACACATACATTAAAGTCTGTTTGGTGAAAGCAATTAGCAGGGGGAGGTTGTAAAAGGCTGGACACCTGAAAAGCTTTCAGTGCCATATTGTACTTTCCAGAGGCC
The DNA here is from genome assembly GCF_041903045.1 of Epinephelus lanceolatus. NCBI lineage: Eukaryota > Metazoa > Chordata > Actinopteri > Perciformes > Serranidae > Epinephelus > Epinephelus lanceolatus. The sequence goes on along the minus strand of NC_135755.1, from coordinate 25,237,340 downwards.
ATCAATCTCCTTTGGTACTCCACGAGTGATGACTGTGATGCCAGCAGAAGCAAAGGCGTGGCAGATACAGGGAACCAAATCATAACACACAGGATGATTTAAAGCTAAACATATTGTAGTGGCTGCTGCCAAGCTTTGCCCCACTATTCCCCTTAAAATTGATTGTTTCCCTAGGGGTTATGTTTAAGTTCAAGTAGGGTTATGTTTAAGTTCAAGTAGGAACACTATTTTTGCATAGAGTTTGTTTGGAAAGTTGTGTTTGTCTTGACATTTACCAGGACCACTAGTGTACTGACATTGAGATAGAGGCCATGAATCATAATTATAGTGATATAATTACTCATCTCACGTTCGACTTCACGTGTCAGCTGTAAGAGTTGGGCTGAGAGCTTTCCGATCACTGAATGCTGAATCACATCTGAGAAACTTCATCGTGTTTTTCAGTCAGAGGCTTTAACAGTGCATTGTGTTGGCAGCCAGCATCTGTTAATGTGAATTTCATTTTTCATGACAGGCTTTTGAATTCCAATTCTCTAACAACTGTAAGGGATGATGCATTCTCAGGCCTTCCACATCTGGAGTATCTGTAAGTATTTCTTCCTTCTTCTTTTTTTTTTTTTTTAAATCAAAGACATTCAGTGAATCAGTGCAATAACAAAACACGTGTACAACATTAATTTATTCAGTTATAACTGGATACAGCTGCACACTTCAGTCTGACATCGTAAAATAGTCTTCCAGGAGTGTCAGTATGGACAAGAGGTTACTGTATGTGGTTGGATGTTGGTCTTTCAGAGGGTGAATGAGGCAGTGAAGTATCGATCGTACGCCCTCTGGTGGTTCAAAGACTCTTCACCCATTTGCCCACAAACAATTTCTAAATAAATGAATAATAATAATGATACGATTCTGAACCACTATTGTTGCTGGCATCACAGGCAGTTTGGAAAATAGTGTGTTTATTTAAGTTCATAACAATCCTCAAGCCTGATTGAACTGAAATTTGCCATATTTGTTAACGAAAAATATGTACTCTATTCACCAATACAGTATCTACAATATCCTGAAAGCCAAAGCCTTGTAAATAACAAATCATTTTTTTCAGCACGTATAGATGGTATTGGTAGTTTTTACACAACTGTGTCAAGTTATTTTTTTCATAAAAGTCAAAGTGATTCTTTCTGAGACAAGAAAACCCCGAAAATGAGAAACAGCATTATTCATTTTAAAAAGGTGCAGTATTTTTATCGCTTATAACTAACATGCTTTGTTATCTTCCACAGGTTCATTGAGAGTAATAAGATTGAGACTGCAGCCAAATATGCCTTCAGAGGACTCAGGGACTTGACACACTTGTATGTTCCAACCTTTAAAATCATTCTCAACATTGTTAAAATGTTTAATTTGTAAGATTAATTTGCGAAGATGATTTTGATGTATAGAAATTTGACTATTTTAAGTGATGCAAATTAGGTCACTGTTTCATTAGGAAGAAGGATAACAGTGACAAACATTAATGGAGATATATCAGAATTATATCAAGTTTTTTATGTCAGAGTTGTCCAGACCTTTAAATATTACTTTGACTTCTACACAATAAATGTGAATCATGTTTTTCTATTTTCCTGTGATGGATTCGTGATATTCTAAATAGGTGCAATTTTCTGTATTGATTCATTGCTGTTGTTTCTAGGTCTTTGGCAAACAACAACATTAAAGCATTGCCCAGGGATCTCTTCATCGACTTGGACTCACTGATAGAGCTGTAAGTGTTGGAAAAGTATGCAAATAGTGCCCTCTGCTTTCCTTTTCATAATCTGTGACAAAAATGTATCCAAGTTTCCAAGCAAAATTCTTCCTTTTCCTTTTTCCTGGTGCCTTCTTGCTTGTTTGCTTTGTTTATCTGCCCTGATATACAGTACTCCTCTCCTGCAGGGACCTGCGAGGCAATGCCTTTGAGTGTGACTGCCGTGCCAAGTGGCTGATGACGTGGCTGAAGAACACCAATGCCACAGTGTCAGATGTCGTGTGTGCTGGACCGGAGGACATGAAGGACAAGCGGCTCAATGATATGACCAGTCTGCACAACGAATGCATCTCAACGGGTGAGAAACACCTGAGCCAGCTGGCCTTGTCTCTGTTCTAGCTGGCATCAGTATCACGCGACTCAACTGGGTCATCCAAAGAAGTGTAAAGAAAAGATGTACTTTTCTTTGGTCATTCTTTTAATGGGGCTTTGCTTTTAGAATTTTTGTTTGTAGAAAATGAAAATCAGAATTTGCCTTTCCACAGATTTTGTCCTCCATCAGTCCGTGGCATCTGAGTCTCTGTCTGTTGACACATTCAGCTATAAGAATGATGTCTATGTGACCATTGCTGCCCCCAGTGCAGAGAGTTGTATGGTTTTCCAATGGGACCACATAGAAATGAACTTCAGGACTTATGATAACATCACAGGTACAGCAATCCCCCAACAAACTGTTTCAGAATACCATGGTTGAGTTTTACATGTTATACGCCTGTTCGTTTCCTTTTCCTTGCCTTCTAGGTCAATCTATTGTGGGGTGCAAGTCAGTTGTCATCCAGGACCAAGTCTTTGTCATCGTGGCTCAGCTCTTTGGTGGTTCCCACATCTACAAGTTTGATGAAGACCAAAGCAGGTTCAGCAAGTTCCAGGACATTGAGGTGTCCAAGATCTCCAAGCCCAATGACATTGAGGCATTCCAGATTGGCTCGGACTGGTTCTTTGTGATTGCTGACAGCTCCAAAGCGGGCCTGTCCACCCTCTACAAGTGGAACGATAAGGGCTTTTATTCATACCAGTCGCTACATGAGTGGTACCGCGACACAGATGCAGAGTTCTTGGACTTAGATGGGAAGGCCCACCTTATCCTGGCAAGCCGCTCACAGGTGCCTGTGATCTACCAGTGGAGCCGCAGCAACCAGAAGTTTGTCCTGCAGGGTGAGATCCCCAACATGGAGGATGTTGTAGCTGTAAAGCACTTCCGGATCAAGGAAGAACTCTACCTGGCTATGACACGCTATATTGGTGACTCTAAAATACTACGTTGGGGTGCCAAACAGTTTGCGGAGATCCAGGCCTTACCCTCACGAGGCTCCATGATTCTTCAGCCGTTCTCTTTCAAAGAGCGTTACTACCTGGCCCTCGGGAGTGATTACACCTTTTCACAGATCTACCTGTGGGATGATGAGAACAAACTCTTTGACCGCTTCAAGGAGGTGTATATCCAGGCACCACGCTCCTTCACTGTGGTTTCCACTGACCGCAGGGACTTCATCTTCACCTCTAGCTTCAAGGGAAACACACAGATCTTTGAGCACATCATCATTGACTTGAGCTTGTGAGGGGCTGTGCTTTGTTGCCCTTCCTGCAATCGAACGTCTTCCACTAAAAAGATCCATTTGTAAAGGGAAAAAAAAGGACCAGAACAGACTTAACAAACTGTTAAATATCAATTCCTCCATATCTATCTGTCAAAAGTAAGAGCTGGGTCAAGTGGCATTTGGGATCCTTTTAGTTTTTAGGGTTTCTTGACTATTTTTCAATGGCCTTGTCCTATCATCTGTTCACATGGTCTCAGACTTTCAGAGACCCTACTATTTCGCGTAGACTGAGAGGGGGAGTCAAGAGGGTGCGCAGTTGTACGAGGAGGCTGGTATTCTTCTAGAAATCCCGCTGACATTCCTGAGGGCATAAAAATGAAATATAATTTTATCTATTTGGACGAATACACTTCAGTTTAATCTCCTGTGCTCGTGGTTTTATGCCCAAAAAATATACAACAGGACCTGAGTGAAAAATCATATTACTAATATTGTTTTGTTCTCATTTAGGGCATGTAACAGGTGTGGTCGCTCATCTATGTGCCACTTACCCCATGTCTCCATACCGTGTGGTAATGTACAGTTTGTTGCCTTATCTGCACTGGGGTTCTGTGTTCTGATGGGCCCACAGTGCCTCCCTCTGGCCGTGATAAAGTATCACACCCCTTTGCTTTTTCCATACAGGGAATGTCTTGAAAGCACAAACCTTTAATTATCGTAGCTGAGACCCCAGCCCTTAGAGTGTAGTTGTTACGTGGAAAATGTTACTGTAGGTGCTATAGATTATACTGCGTACAGTAAAAAATGAAGATGTGGTTTGTTGTTTTAGAAGGTGAAATATTCAGGACCGGATATAGCTAATGCCTTTTTAGACTAATAAATGTGAATGGAGGAACCTTTTAGTCCAGAGGAACTATAGGTGGCAGATAGGAGCTCTTTTTATCCATTTAATGTTTAGGTGATGTCAGGGAAATTAAACCTACTTACAAGTTTGAAAAAATAACCACAGTTGTTTGACTGACATAATTAACTTTTCTTTTTAGACTATGATGAACAAAAAGTCTCTTCACCGCAGAAGTCAGTGGACTCAAATATCCAAATCTGATAAAAGGACATATTTGCTTTTGTCAAAAAAATGATGATGATGTAAATATATTCACCCAAGTTGAGAGGCTTTTTCCGTCTGTCATTCTGTTCTTACAAATGCTGAATGTTGACTTACAAGCGACAAAATGTACATTAAAAAAAAGATGGACTGCAATGCCACTACCTGTTTGTCACACGGAAACCTAAACAGATCTTTGCACTTACTTAAAAAGAAATAAATCGTTATTGCAGCTTGCAAGAGCATGACATTCAAAAAAGGGTGTTTGCCAAATTCTTTTTAGATGAACCTAACAAACTGAGAAGTCTTAAAGTGCTTCTACTTATTACGTGAATGGTATTGTAATTTAAAAAAAAACAAAAAAAAAAAAAACATAATGGAATATGCAAGCTTGACAAAATGCAGATTCTTTTATATGATTTTGTTTTGAGCATATTGAATGTTACTCTCAAAATATACTGTAAATCTAATCATTTGAGTATCAAAATAAATGTGTAAAAGTATGATTGTAACAAGTGTTTTATCATTCACTGGAAAATTTCTTATACTTCCTTAACAAAGGCCATAGGGATTGTAAAGCTGCACCAATCAATATTTTTATGTTGATGCGAGTATGTTAATGTGAAAGAGGTCACTCATCATAACAAAATCCATAGTACATTAAAACGATGGCAGGCCCTCTCAGTTCTATTGAGCATTTTGGTGTCTTTCAGCATTTGTTTTGGTTTTATGGACAGCAGCTTTACTATTTGGGTTCAGTTTTGCCGCTGTTTTTAGCCCAAAAGGAAAAAAAAAAGCCACTGTACACTGCCTGCCCAGCATTTATCAATACACACAATATGATGTCACCATTTCATATGCTGGGGCTAATAAGATGGCCCTGTCCCCTCTGAAATCAACCCCAGTCCGACTTTACCACCACAATACTACTTTATACACAATCATCACATGTGTGTGCCTATATTACAGAGTTACATAATTTGTCTTTCTCCAATGAAATGGTGCACTCCAGTACAAAACAGTTGATACCCTGCCAACTCAGCAGGCTTCATATCTACATTGTATGTGTTCAGCTGTGTTGGTTTGATGAACCACTCCATCAGAATGTCAAAGTCTCCTGCAAAGCATCATACACCAGCAGAATTATACACCTTTAGACTTTGAACTCTTACCAGATGACCTTGTTTTTCTAACTGAACAAGAAAAGGTCCTTCAACTCCTGAGGAATATGTCAGTGAGCATACTGTAGTACTGGACTTTGGTGACTGAACAGTCAGAGAACAACACACAGAGAGTGAAAGGGGCATGTCCCTCCATTTTCTGTGGAAATGCAACCCATCTCTCCCAGCAAGTCACATCCAACCTGTGGCTGTAAATGGGAGGAGCGACAGAGACGGAGAGAGGGGCAGAATGAGAAAACGCGGCGTCAGAGTGACAGACAGAAACACAGAAAAAGCACAGGATGTTAAGTTTTGGTAGATATAAATATTACTGCATCAGACAGCGTCAACATTGTAAGTACATGTTTCTATAATCCTCTAATATTTTTCCTAAAATGGCATTGTGAAATAATCAGCATTGCTTTAGAGAAGTACATTTATATTGCTTTACTGTTATTCATAATCCATCCTTATGGGTATATGATATCATAATGAGCGTTTGTTTGGTAACAGTATTTCATCCATGTACCTACTACAACCAAAAATAATATTCATAGACATGTCACAGCTGTGCACAATCAAAGTTTCTATTCTGGTTTCTGGACTGAATGAGGAAGTTCAAAGTCTAAAACAGTCAATGACGGCAAGGTGTGGCGCTCTTTGTGCAATAGCAGGTAAAAACTATGAAATCATTAGCATTGACAACTGTAGAATTCAGGACCAGTGCTCACTTGACTGTATTTGTTTCCAAATGAAATTACTGCTCAATCTGATGTTCAGCAAATATAGGTGAATTTTCAAGTGGTAGGATGAAATTATTTTGCGTACATGTCAGTATTTGGCTGAGGGGTTTGTAAATCTCAACCTTGGTGATTTATGTCACCTCTTTTTCAACAGTACTGTATGTAGCCATGTTGAGGCTTTCTGATTAAGTTGCCCTCAGTTTTGGGTTATCCATCTTCTGTACCCATCTAAATACAATGGTGGTAAATGGAATTTGGTTTGTGCTTCTTAAAGCACAGACAAATTACACTTGAAAATGAAATAAATATCATGAACCCTTAATTCCAATGAGAGCTTTTGGCTACTTGTCAGAAGTTTAAAATGGCACCAAATGTGACAGTAACATCATCATTTTGTCTTTTTTTTTTTTTTTACAGTTCCTCTGAAGTAAAGAAATGAGTATCTTTCAAATTCCATCAATCCATCTCTCCACACAATTCCAAGTTCCAGTCCCCCCAACAGAAACACATCCCATAATACAGTGTATTATTAACAACAACCTCAAGAAGCTCAAAAAAATACTTAAGGACAACAACATTAATGACGTTTATCCATGCAGAGAGAGGAATGACTACATAACCCCACTGACTGCTGCTGTTGTAAATCACAACAGAGATATTTTTACTTTCCTTTTGCAACAAGGTGCAGACCCAAACAAGGCTTCCCAAAATAACTTTACACCTTTGCATTATGTCTCAATATCCAAAGCACCACTCTTTTTTGTGGAGAAACTGCTTGAAGCAAAAGCTAATCCAAATGGATCAAATCCCATAGAGCGACTCACACCACTGCAAACTGCTGCCATCAGTGACAGGGATGATGTCATGAAAGTGCTCATATCTGCTGGTGCACCGATACCACTGTTGCCTGTCACTGATCCTGAGCACAATATTCACAATGAAAAAATATCTCAGATGGTTCATAACCTTGCATCAAATGGAAATACGTTTTGCTCCAAGATCAGATATTTTTTGGATGTGGCAATTGCAGTGCGAGGGAAACCGCTCGAAGAAGTGTTCAAAACTTTTCACAGTCACATGCTGCTGGAGGATCCCCAGAACCGTCTTGCAATGATTGAAGTACTCTTTAATGTAAATGGGCTGGATGCAGAAAAATACCGCCAGGCAAGTATTAAATGGCTGAAGGACACTGGCAACCTGAACTCTTACGTTGCAGGTGCAGTCAGTCGTTTCCCAAACATTCCCCAGGATTATGTCGTTCACGCAGTTTCCAGTTTACATGCAGTTTTCTGCACAGTGGAAGACATACCAAATGAGCAGGCTTTGGCTATAATCCCCCATCTACTGAAACAGCTTGGCTCAAATAAGAGACATGATACATGTCAACTTGCTCTGCAAACACTATATGTGTTAACACAGAAGACAAAAGACACAAATGGCTGGGATCCCAACTTTGTTGAGAAGTTATGCCAAACAGTTGCTCCTTTTATAAAGGACCAGCACTCCTCTGACATCAGAGTCTTCACATACGGCATATTTGCAAACTTACTTTCAGTTAAACATGCGGCCAACATCTTTCCATCAGTGGGGATAACTTCAGTACCTGAGGACATACTGACATCTGCAGACATGAAAATGAATGACAAGCTGAAAGAGGTGCTCAGACGACTGAAAGATCACTTCAGCAAACCAAACTCAGAATGTGAAGACTCTAAAGCATCACCTGGATCCAAGAAAAAGAAGAAGAAAAAGAGGGGAAAGACAGAAAAGCGAGAAGACACAAGCAATGAAGTTTGCACTGGCACAACTGATCAAACAGCAGCTCCTGTCATGGACTCAACTTCAAATGTGCAGCCATTCCACATCAACACCACCATGTCATCAATAAAACACAAATGGCTACAAATCAGCAAGAGGTGGAGAGTACAACTGGAAAAACTTCTGAGCACTGATGAAAGTAAAGTCACCAGAGTTGGGAGCATGATTTATGTGAACGATGCAGAGTTCCGCATAGCGAAGGGAAGTGATGGCACTGAAGTTTTCATGGGGCTGAGAGATGACGGCACTGAAGTTGCTATTAAGAAAATGACTAAATGCAACTATCAGGAGCTGAAGAATGAGGAAGGATTCCTGCGACTTCCAGAGCTGGATCATCCATCTATTGTGCGATATGTTGACATTGCAGAGGATGAGAACTTTGGATATCTTGGTCTTCAACTGTGTGAATACACCCTGGAAGAATGCATAAAAAATAAATATGATTGGCTGCTGAGGAAGAGTCTTGTGTATCAGTTCCTTGACAGTTTAAAGGTGCTTCATTGTCAAAGTCCTCCAATTCTCCACCGGGATCTCAAACCACAGAATGTTTTGATCGGTAAGACAAGTTCAAAATATACTGAAATGATGGATTCCACTGTCTGAAATTCAGGAAAAATCTTTATTATTGTACTTAATTTGTTTCCTGAGTTTATCCCCCTGATTTGTTCTGCAGATGTTAATGGGAGGGCAAGATTAGCTGATTTTGGCATAAGCAGACGTTTAGCCAAAGGACAAACAACTTATCGCACAGGCAGTGCAGGAACAAGATGCTGGATGGCCAAGGAGACTTTGGCAGATGATAGCGACATACCTTACAAGTCGAACACTGATATACAGGTCAGTTTTTCTGCTACACAAACTTCATTAATGGCTTTGTGAAAAATACTTCCTTAACTGGTAAAATGTTTTTATTTTTAAGGTGGCAGGGATGCTCACTTATTATATCCTCTCTGGAGGACACCATCCTTTCGGTGACAAAACTCACAAATGTGAGAACAACATTGATAAAGGGAAGTACAGTTTGGACCATGTTCAAGATGTGGTAGCAAAAGATCTTATTGAGGGGATGATCCATGAAGAACCAAAGAACAGACCTAAAGTGGAGGAATGCTTGAGTCATCCCTTCTTCTGGACCTCTGAAAGGTGAGAAAGAAATGGAAATTCATCGTCAGTCATTTGGTAGTTCTACAACTTTGGTCCAGAGTGAAATACTGTATTTCTACATTTACTGGATAGAGTGGAACCAAATTTGGAACAAACATTCATGGTTCCCAGGTGATGCACCTTTTTATCCTGAACCAAAAATGTCAACCTTTTGCTCTCAGACAGTTTCATGTCTTTTGCATGTCTTTGTGGTCTCTATGCAATAAAGTGTGCAAGCTGGGACAATGCCCACTAACAGTCTTTTCTCAAAAGCATTCATGGTGATTCACTGAGTTGTACATACAAAAAGTAATGGAATAGAGTAGTGATGTGAAGAACGAGACAAGACTGAGAGTCTAACATGATGTCCATGGCTCTGTGAGGTCGTTCTCAAAGGCACACAGAGGTGCTTTCAGCTAAATGGTATCATCAGCATGCTAAACTACTAGTTTAATTACATGTAGTTTACGACTCCTTAACACTGGAAATAATTTACCTAAAGTCAGTTTCTTCTTCTTCAATTGCTGTTATTTCCCTGTCGACTAATTCCATGGCTTCTCTATACCACAATTGTTTTATCAGTACGATATGACAAAATGGTTTACCTTGTTTATATTTTGTCAAACATGCACTCAAAATGTAATTTTATTTTTCAGGAAAGTTGAATACTTGAGAAAGAGTGGAAACAGGAAGGAGGTTGAAAACTGTCGAAATGCTGACCAGGAACTGATCTCTTCACTGGAAAAATGTGCTGAGGATGGATCCTTCAAACAGTGGAAAGATAAGGTGACTGCAACATAACAACTTTATTCTTCATTTGGAACCTAACTAGTTTGTATTCCTGAGGTCCACTTCATTATCTTTAATCATAACCAAGGTTTGGCATTACAGTTTCCACCACAGTTGGTCCAGAAGTTGGATGGCAAGAAGAAACCCTATCCTGCAAACACACTGGGATTACTGCGCTTCATACGAAACCTCCATGAGCACTAGTAAGTCAGTTTTGTCAGTTGTAACTTTTCATTCCCCTGAGCTCCACAAACAAAATCCCATTCTCCTTCATTGTATTGGGCTGAAGGCAGAAATCACAAAAGTGTGAGAATATGCTCTGAAGATGGAGCTTTTGTCATTTTGACAAGTTGTAGTTGTTGGTGTTGTTTCCCCACTGTTTCACTGATACTTTGGTGTGAGTTTAATCATGATTCTGAATTAAATGTCCAGCTTTTTATCTCCTTTGATACCAAAAGAGATCAATTAGATTAGATCATGGATGTCATTCACAAATTAAATGACTATCAAATATTTGTAAGCCGGGTGTTCATTATTACTTTACGTTAAAATATTCCTTTTTGCTTGCAGTGAGGAAGATGCAGCCCAAGTTGATGTGATGACGATGTTTCCTGATCTCTTTGGATCTGTTTACAAGTTTGCCAAGACCCGAGGGTGGAATTCAGAGACACCCTTAAAGCAACTGTTTCAGAGAGAAGACATCACCACCAGCTTCACAAAGCTGTCCATAAGTCCTGAGGAGCACCTGACTGTCCCAGTTCAAGAGTCTCTTCCCAGTGACTTGAAGTGAAGTTGAAATCAGAAAGGAAATCCACAGTTGCCACTAATGACCTTAACAATGGCTACCTTCTGTTCAAGTGTCCCACTTAAATGATGTGCGTGAACCATCATGAACTACACCAGGATGCTGAAACTGAGGCAGCTAAATGGAACTCAACCATCATTCATTTTATTATTTACATCTGTGTTTTTTTCTACTGTGACGTGTCAACATGACCTCTGTGAAATAAGAACGCAAGGTTGGCATGTGTATTGTACATAAATGCTCACAGTAATAGTAAGTTTGTTAAGTTTTGGTTTCTGGTTGGACCCCAAAGCAGAGATGGATTTCATTTTCGTTTCTTGAGCTGGTCTTTACTGCACTTCAAATAGGGGCACTAGCTCACCTGGGAGAGCAGGCGCCTCATGTACAAAGGCTGTGTCCTTGCCACAGCAGCAACGTGCCATGATCCTGGGTTTGTATATATTGTGCTATCCTATGGACTTTGTTTAGGAGTTTCTTTTTGTGTTCTTTGTTTCATGTTATCTATTAATTTTGAATCTGCTTCCTGTTTTATTTTGTAAATTCTCTCCATGTGTCGTATCCGGTTTTACTTCCTGTCTTTGTGAGTTTTAGCGCCAGTTTTCTGTCAAACCTGTCTCGTTAGTCTTTCCCTGTTCCTAGAGTATTCCCTTCACACTTGTTCTGTATTAGTCTTGTTCTCTTCACCCAAGTGTTCCCCTCCACACCCTTGTTGTTAGCCAATCTCCATTTACCTCCTTTTGCCCATGTCGTCCGAATCCAGCTGTCTCGTTCTTGTGATTAGTTTTTTGTGTGTATAGATATATATATACCTGTGTGCTCTTTGTCAGTTCGCCTCTGTTCCTCCCATGTTCATCCCGAGTTCAACCCTGCGTTATTCCTGTGCTCGTCCCTGTGTTGTCGATGTTGTCATTGTATTTTTCCGGATTGGTTTTTCTGTTTCTTTTTTGGTCCGCTTTCATTTGGACTTTCAGTTACCTGCTGAATCTGGATGGGGTGTTTTTTTCCAGCTGTATTAAAGCTTGCATTTTGGTAAAATGTCAACAGGTCTGTTTGTGTTCATTTGGGTCCTCCTTGAACTGAAACATGACACAGCAGACTTGATTTCAACCCATGGCCCTTTGCTGGATGCCACCCCAATTCCCATCGAACAGCCATGTTTGTTTGTTTTTTTAAATCAGTATGACAATATGAAGTAGGTAGCCTTTTCTGTTGAATAACTGTTCATGCTGTAAAATCACATTATTGCGTTATTTTAACTTTGCTCCCAGATGGCAGGCAATCCAACAACAACCAGTCCAAACATGCATGGCACGGAATACTTGAATGCACTGGAGTGGGAGGAACAAGAGAGAAAAAAAGACTACACTGAGGCAGACAGTGCTGAGCTTGGAGTTTGCCGTCTTGATGCCATATGGGATCCTGGATGTAGATTTTTGAAAGATCATTCATACTCAAAGAAGACATTATACTTCAAATGTGTAAGTTATTATTATAAGTATTGTTATTATTATTATTATTATTATTATAAGTATTGTTATTATTATAATTATTATTATAAGTATTGTTATAAGTATTGTTATTATTATCATTATCAGTATTATTATTATCATTATTATTATAAGTATTTTTATTATTATCATTATCATTATACGTATTCTTATCATTATTATTATTATTATTATTATTATTATTATTATTTTATTTTACTCTTCCCACAATCTAAGTTCTAAACTTAAGGAAGTTGAGGTTTAGCTTCTAGCCTGCATGCGTAAGTATGAACGAGGGCAAGATGTACTTAAACATTCTTCCAAATTAGTCCATTATTAATGCTCATTTGGTCTTAGTCTCTTAGTTTCGATTGTGCTAAAGGAAACTTATTATGCCTGTGCATGTAGCCACAACCTGACAAGATGAAACAAGTGTCTGTGGATAGGGGGCGGGGTGTCAGCAGTGTTAGTTTGTGTGTTTTTTTAAACTTCATTGGTTTAAGATTTGATGACATCAGCAATGGTCAATGTCATAATGTTCATGTGTTTAAGAGTCTTTGGACAAGAACTATAGTGTTATACCACTCATTCAGCATTTTGGAAGTGGCAAAGGTTTGAATCACCACACCTTTGAAAACCGGCAGTGCTTGGCAGTGATACAAGCTGAAAGTTCCAGCCGAGAAACTGAAACTTAAATGGGAAAAAAGGCTTCTCTCTTTCTTCTTAAAAGAAAATTGAAAGTACCTCCTCTTTGGCTTTGACTAAAATAAAGATGAGAGGAGATGTGTCTTGCAGCAGCACTGGTTACATCATGTCCTAAAGCCACACGACCCTGCTCACCTAGTATGTGTGTGTTCCCCAATGGCTGATTTGTATATGTACTACTTCCTAACTACTGAAACAGGATTCCATGTCTCCACCATTAGATACCTGAAAAAGATTCAAACATGAGGGAAGATGAGATAACCTGCACCATGTGTCAGGCGTGTTGCAAATTTATAAAAACGCTCGCCTTATCCAGATTTATTTGGGCTGGTAAGAGACCACAGGTCAGATACAAAACACTTAAATTAAGTCAGGATGAGGGAGGATTATCTCTGCCCAATTTCAGAGAGTTTTTTTGCAGCACAACTATAATTCTTAGTATGTGCATCCTGCCCTCAGTACTGCACTAAATGGAAAGATGTAGAAAGCAATATAGAAACTTCTTAAATCCAAGCAGCATTAAGAGACAAAGGGAACAAACTGCATCATAACAGAAATAATGAAATTATTAAGCAAACACTGAGCATCAGGTGCAGGATGTAAATGAGTATAATATGAAGGGAGACATCAAAATCTTAACTTGGCCTGCCCTACACCCCAGCTTCATCCCAGGAATCACTGACATGGGATTCAGACAATGGTCAGATAAGGGCATTACAGCAATGTGCACATTGCCTCAAGGGAATCAATTCAAGAGTTTTTGAGAACTATGGGGGAATTTGAATCTGAAAATAAAGATTTCTACAGATATTTACAAATAAGAGACTAAACCAGGGATGTCTGAGGAGGGATATCCAGTCATGAAGATTCTAACTGACGCTTTTAAACAGGGCAGTAAAAAAAAAATTCCAAATTATATCAGGGCATACAGAAGCAGAAAGGGAACAATACTGGGAATATTAAAGTTAAGTGTGAAACAGAATTAGAGATAGAAATATCACAAGAGGATTTGCATTCAATATGGAAAACACTCAAGCACTCATACTCAATTTCCAATAGATGGAGATAATTTGGCTGGAAAAATGTGATCCGCTTCTTCGTTACACCTCACATTAAGAGTAAACTATCCCAGCTACAACAGCAGTGCTGGAGACAGTGTGGACACATGAATGCCAATCACTCCAACATTTTATGGACTTGCCCAAAAACTCAAATATTATATACTCGTCCATACCCATTGAGTGCACAGTTGCCCACGTACAGTTTCACATGGTGTGTGTTTGGGATACAGGTCGTAGGAAATTGCAGATGAAATATTCAACTGAAACCATTAAGAAGAGCAATGTATTCAGACAGAGTTTTTGTGAATTTGATAGTACAAAGCCACAGCGATCGATCGCATTTTAGCCATTTTTAAGCATTTTTCTGTTGTTATAGCGACACCCAGTTGCCAATTAGAGTTAAATTTCTCCAGTCACCTTGAGGCATCCTGTTCTAAATATCTACCAAGTTTAGTAAAAATCAATATGGCGGTTAGGCCTAGAAAAGAAATTAGCTCTCTAGCGCCCCCATTTTGTTTGATGGGGTCAAAAATGGAGGGGTTCCCTCAGATTATGTGTGGTCATATGCCTACAAAGTTGCGTGGTGATCAGAGAAACCCTTGAGATGTTATACACCTTTATGTGATGAGCCACGCCCTCCGCAATATTCATTGCCTTATAGAAGCTCAGTTTTAGTAAC